>NW_028136524.1:1200000-1800000 GCF_964662115.1 Mustela nivalis
CAAGATGTGGCAGCGATGTGGGTGGCAGTGCGTGTGCCGGGAAAGGAGTGGAGACAGTCCCCCACAGTTCCCCGTCCCAGTGCCCGGGCGTGTGCAGTGATCCTGTCACTTCCTCTCTCCTGTGGTGAAGGCACTGGCCTAGACCCGGAGTCTGCCTGTGCGGCAGAGCAAAAGGCAAAGCCTTACCTACCCCAGGAGATGGTAATAGGCATAGAGTGCTATGCTAAGACATGCACGCTGCTGCAGGGTTGTGACTGTGTCTGCTTAGTTCGGCATAGCAAAGTGAACCCCGGGCGTGATCTTGAAGCCCGGGAAAGAAAGTCCCAAGAGGCACCAGCTCTCCCGCCTCTCTTCTTCCCCGCCACGACAGATTGAACACCCAAAGCCTTTCTGAGGAAACAGCAGCGAAGTGCGGTTCGTGCCAAGCTGAAAACCTCTGCGAAAGCATAGCAGTCGCGGGGAAATCAGAGTCGGTTCTGTGGGCTGCTTTTGTTGCTTGCCTTAGCCTAGTATTCGCAGCACTATGGGAGCATACGTCATAGAGCGAAATCCTCTTTGCCCTGGGCATCGCCTCTGGGAAAGCATAGCATTCTTTGCGAAACCAGATTCGGGTCTGAGGGATTCTCCTGTTGCCTGAGCTGGTCTCCTCAGCACGGTGTAATAAACCCGCATGGAACGAAATCTTCTTTGCCTGTGCATCTCTCTGCCTGAGAGAGAAGCGAGCTTGCGCCTGTGGAAAGAGCCTTAAGGAAAGGGACTTGTCTTCCACGGCGCTCCCCAGGAGCATGTCTGTGAAAGGTGCAGCAAGCTGCCCAGTGAGAAGAGCAGGAGCCGTTGGCCTTCTGGTCTGGAAAAGGTTGCTAAGCAGGAGAGCCTTCCCAGGCAGGCACAGCGGCCAGTGACAATACAAGTGTCACTAGCTCCCTGTGCAGAGAAGGAAGTCTGGCCAGCTAAGAGACAGGAGGGGATGAGGTGGGCAGGGCGCGAGTCCTCTCTTAGAAAGGAGTCTGGGCAGAGAGCATGCCTGTCCTGAGCCTCTGGGCTTAAGGAGACAGCAGCTCCTTCGCCACCTGTCCCTGGGGCAGACATGCACTAGCCACCAGGCGCATACCCTGAACTCGCAGTAACAGCTCCATGAAATAACGGGGAGTCAGATGCCGTCTTCCTCCAGGATGTGGAAGCTTGGAGGAGGCACGGGGTTTCAGGGGAAGGAGTGGGGACAGTCCCCCAAAGCTCCTTATTAAGTGCACGGGTGGTGTGCTGGGATCCTGTCACCTTTCCTTTCCTGTGGGGAAAGCACTGGACTAGTCCGCGAGTCCGCCTGAGCGCCAGAGTAAAGGGCCAAGCGATGCCTACACTGGGAGATGGTGGTGTGCATAGAGTGCCATCCAAGGCTGCGCGCGCTATAGCAGCATCGTGGCTGTGTCTGCTTAGTTCGTCCTGGCAGGGTGATCCCAGGACGCGAACATGGATCCCTGGAAAGCAAGGACCAAGAGGCACCAGCTCTCCCGCAGCTCTTCTTCCCTGAGGCAACTGAAGGCTTGCTGAGGAAACAGCAGCGAAGTGCTGTTCGCTCCAAGCCAAAGCCTCTGAAAAAGCACAGCATTCGCTGAGAAATGTTCTGTGGGCTTCTGCTGCTTGCCTGAGCCCAGTCTCACGGTGGGAGAAACCCACATACAGCGAAAGCCTCATTGCCTGGGCATCTCCCTGTGAAAGCACTGCGTTCCTTGGGAAATCAGAGTTGGGTTTGGGGATGCTGCTACTGCTTGCCTGAGCTAGACTCCGGAGCTCAGTGGAAGATACTCGCATGGAGCGAAATACCCTTTGCCCTAGCATACCCTCTGCCTGAGAGAGAAGCCAAGAGTGGGGAAGGCTCAGCACGCCGCCCCCGGAGAAGAGAAGGAGCCGTTGGCCTTGGGGTCAGGAAACGCTCGGGAAGCAGGATAACCTGCCGTGGCATTAACAGTAGGCCGGTGGCAAGACAAGTGTCACCTGCTCCATGTGCGGAGCGATGGAACCCCGGCTGCAAGGAGACATGAGGCGACGACTAGGGCAGAGGAGCGTGAACCACTCTGAGGAAGGAGTCTGGGCAGAAGGCAGGCCTGTCCTGTGCCTCTGGTCGCAAGGGGAGATCATCTCCTTGGCCACCTGTCCCAAGGGCAGACTTGGGCTTGCCACCAGGTGCTATACCCGGAACGCGCAGAAACAAACCCATGCAGAAACGGGCAGTCAGATGCCGTCTTCCACCAAGATGTGGCAGCGATGTGGGTAGCAGTGCGTTTGCCGGGAAAGGAGTGGAGACAGTCCCCCACAGTTCCCTGTCCCAGTGCCCGGGCGTGTGCAGTGATCCTGTCACGTCCTCTCTCCTGTGGTGAAGGCACTGGCCTAGACCCCGAGTCTGCCTGTGCGCCAGAGCAAAAGGCAAAGCCTTACCTACCCCAGGAGATGGTAATAGGCATAGAGTGCCATGCTAAGACATGCACGCTGCTGCAGGGTTGTGACTGTGTCTGCTTAGTTCGGCATAGCAAAGTGAACCCCGGGCGTGATCTTGAAGCCCGGGAAAGCAAGTCCCAAGAGGCACCAGCTCTCCCGCCTCTCTTCTTCCCTGCCGCGACAGAGTGAACACCCAAAGTTTTTCTGAGGAAACAGCAGCGAAGTGCGGTTCGTGCCAAGCTGAAAACCTCTGCGAAAGCATAGCAGTCGCGTGGAAATCAGAGTCTGTTCTGTGGGCTGCTTTTGTTGCTTGCCTTAGCCTAGTATTCGCAGCACTATGGGAGCATACGGGATAGAGCGAAATCCTCTTTGCCCTGGGCATCGCCTCTGGGAAAGCATAGCATTCTTTGCGAAACCAGATTCGGGTCTGAGGGATTCTCCTGTTGCCTGAGCTGGTCTCCTCAGCACGGTGTAATAAACCCGCATGGAACGAAATCTTCTTTGCCTGTGCATCTCTCTGCCTGAGAGAGAAGCGAGCTTGCGCCTGTGGAAAGAGCCTTAAGGAAAGGGACTTGTCTTTCACGGCGCTCCCCAGGAGCATGTCTGTGAAAGGTGCAGCAAGCTGCCCAGTGAGAAGAGCAGGAGCCGTTGTCCTTCTGGTCTGGAAAAGGTTGCTAAGCAGGAGAGCCTTCCCAGGCAGGCACAGCGGCCAGTGACAATACAAGTGTCACTAGCTCCCTGTGCAGAGAAGGAAGTCTGGCCAGCAAAGGAGACAGGAGGGGATGAGGTGGGCAGGGCGTGTGGTCCTCTCTTAGAAAGGAGTCTGGGCAGAGAGCATGCCTGTCCTGAGCCTCTGGGCTTAAGGAGACAGCAGCTTTTTGGCCACCTGTTCCTGGGGCAGACATGCACTAGCCACCAGGCGCCTACCCTGAACTCGCAGAAACAGCTCCCTGAAATAACGGGGAGTCAGATGCCGTCTTCCTCCAGGATGTGGAAGCTTGTAGGAGGCACGGGGTTTCAGGGGAAGGAGTGGGGACAGTCCCCCAAAGCTCCCTATTAAGTGCACGGGCGGTGTGCTGGGATCCTGTCACCTTTCCTTTCCTGTGGGGAAAGCACTGGCCTAGTCCGCGAGTCCGCCTGAGCACCAGAGTAAAGGGCCAAGCGATGCCTACACTGGGAGATCGTGGTGTGCATAGAGTGCCATCCAAGGCTACGCGCGCTATAGCAGCATCGTCGCTGTGTCTGCTTAGTTCGGCCTGGCAGGGTGATCCCAGGACGCGAACATGGATCCCTGGAAAGCAAGGACCAAGAGGCACCAGCTCTCCCGCAGCTCTTCTTCCCTGAGGCAACTGAAGGCTTGCTGAGGAAGCAGCAGCGAAGTGCTGTTCGCTCCAAGCCAAAGCCTCTGCGAAAGCACAGCATTCGCTGAGAAATGTTCTGTGGGCTGAGCCTAGTCTCTGGTGGGAGAAACCCGCATACAGCGAAAGCCTCATTGCCTGGGCATCTCCCTGTGAAAGCACTGCGTTCCTTGGGAAATCAGAGTTGGGTTTGGGGATGCTGCTACTGCTTGCCTGAGCTAGACTCCGGAGCTCGGTGGAAGATACTCGCATGGAGCGAAATACCCTTTGCCCTAGCATACCCTCTGCCTGAGAGAGAAGCCAAGAGTGGGGAAGGCTCAGCACGCCGCCCCCGGAGAAGAGAAGGAGCCGTTGGCCTTGGGGTCAGGAAACGCTCGGGAAGCAGGATAACCTGCCCTGGCATTAACAGCAGGCCGGTGGCAAGACAAGTGTCACCTGCTCCATGTGCGGAGCGATGGAACCCCGGCTGCTAAGGAGACATGAGGGGACGACTAGGGCAGAGGAGCGTGAACCACTCTGAGGAAGGAGTCTGGGCAGAAGGCAGGCCTGTCCTGTGCCTCTGGTCGCAAGGGGAGATCATCTCCTTGGCCACCTGTCCCAAGGGCAGACTTGGGCTTGCCACCAGGTGCTATACCCGGAACGCGCAGAAACAAACCCATGGAGAAACGGGCAGTCAGATGCCGTCTTCCACCAAGATGTGGCAGCGATGTGGGTGGCAGTGCGTTTGCCGGGAAAGGAGTGGAGACAGTCCCCCACAGTTCCCTGTCCCAGTGCCCGGGCGTGTGCAGTGATCCTGTCACCTCCTCTCTCCTGTGGTGAAGGCACTGGCCTAGACCTTGAGTCTGCCTGTGCGCCAGAGCAAAAGGCAAAGCCTTACCTACCCCAGGAGATGGTAATAGGCATAGAGTGCCATGCTAAGACATGCACGCTGCTGCAGGGTTGTGACTGTGTCTGCTTAGTTCGCCATAGCAAGGTGAACCCCGGGCGTGATCTTGAAGCCCGGGAAAGCAAGTCCCAAGAGGCACCAGCTCTCCCGCCTCTCTTCTTCCCTGCCGCGACAGAGTGAACACCCAAAGTTTTTCTGAAGAAACAGCAGCGAAGTGCGGTTCGTGCCAAGCTGAAAACCTCTGCGAAAGCATAGCAGTCGCGGGGAAATCAGAGTCGGTTCTGTGGGCTGCTTTTGTTGCTTGCCTTAGCCTAGTATTCGCAGAACTATGGGAGCATACGGCATAGAGCGAAATCCTCTTTGCCCTGGGCATCGCCTCTGGGAAAGCATAGCATTCTTTGCGAAACCAGATTCGGGTCTGAGGGATTCTCCTGTTGCCTGAGCTGGTCTCCTCAGCACGGTGTAATAAACCCGCATGGAACGAAATCTTCTTTGCCTGTGCATCTCTCTGCCTGAGAGAGAAGCGAGCTTGCGCCTGTGGAAAGAGCCTTAAGGAAAGGGACTTGTCTTCCACGGCGCTCACCAGGAGCATGTCTGTGAAAGGTGCAGCAAGCTGCCCAGTGAGAAGAGCAGAAGCCGTTGTCCTTCTGGTCTGGAAAAGGTTGCTAAGCAGGAGAGCCTTCCCAGGCAGGCACAGCGGCCAGTGACAATACAAGTGTCACTAGCTCCCTGTGCAGAGAAGGAAGTCTGGCCAGCTAAGGAGACAGGACGGGATGAGGTGGGCAGGGCGCGTGGTCCTCTCTTAGAAAGGAGTCTGGGCAGAGAGCATGCCTGTCCTGAGCCTCTGGGCTTAAGGAGACAGCAGCTCCTTGGCCACCTGTCCCTGGGGCAGACATGCACTAGACACAAGGCGCCTACCCTGAACTCGCAGAAACAGCTCCCTGAAATAACGGGGAGTCAGATGCCGTCTTCTCCAGGATGTGGAAGCTTGGAGGAGGCACGGGGTTTCAGGGGAAGGAGTGGGGACAGTCCCCCAAAGCTCCCTATTAAGTGCACGGGCGGTGTGCTGGGATCCTGTCACCTTTCCTTTCCTGTGGGGAAAGCACTGGCCTAGTCCGCGAGTCCGCCTGAGCGCCAGAGTAAAGGGCCAAGCGATGCCTACACTGGGAGATCGTGGTGGGCATAGAGTGCCATCCAAGGCTACCCCCGCTATAGCAGCATCGTGGCTGTGTCTGCTTAGTTCGGCCTCGCAGGGTGATCCCAGGACGCGAACATGGATCCCTGGAAAGCAAGGACCAAGAGGCACCAGCTCTCCCGCAGCTCTTCTTCCCTGAGGCAACTGAAGGCTTGCTGAGGAAGCAGCAGTGAAGTGCTGTTCGCTCCAAGCCAAAGCCTCTGCGAAAGCACAGCATTCGCTGAGAAAAGTTCTGTGCGCTGCTGCTACTTGCCTGAGCCCAGTCTCACGGTGGGAGAAACCCGCATACAGCGAAAGCCTCATTGCCTGGGCATCTCCCTGTGAAAGCACTGCGTTCCTTGGGAAATCAGAGTTGGGTTTGGGGATGCTGCTACTGCTTGCCTGAGCTAGACTCCAGAGCTCGGTGGAAGATACTCGCATGGAGCGAAATACCCTTTGCCCTAGCATACCCTCTGCCTGAGAGAGAAGCCAAGAGTGGGGAAGGCTCAGCACGCCGCCCCCGGAGAAGAGAAGGAGCCGTTGGCCTTGGGGTCAAGAAACGCTCGGGAAGCAGGATAAGCTGCCGTGGCATTAACAGCAGGCCGCTGGCAAGACAAGTGTCACCTGCTCCATGTGCGGAGCGATGGAACCCCGGCTGCTAAGGAGACATGAGGGGACGACTAGGGCAGAGGAGCGTGAACCACTCTGAGGAAGGAGTCTGGGCAAAAGGCAGGCCTGTCCTGTGCCTCTGGTCCCAAGGGGAGATCATCTCCTTGGCCACCTGTCCCAAGGGCAGACTTGGTCTTGCCACAAGGTGCTATACCCGGAACGCGCAGAAACAAACCCATGGAGAAACGGGCAGTCAGATGCCGTCTTCCACCAAGATGTGGCAGCGATTTGGGTGGCAGTGCGTGTGCCGGGAAAGGAGTGGAGACAGTCCCCCACAGTTCCCTGTCCCAGTGCCCGGTCGTGTGCAGTGTTCCTGTCACCTCCTCTCTCCTGTGGTGAAGGCACTGGCCTAGACCCCGAGTCTGCCTGTGCGCCAGAGCAAAAGGCAAAGCCTTACCTACCCCAGGAGATGGTAATAGGCATAGAGTGCCATGCTAAGACATGCACGCTGCTGCAGGGTTGGGACTGTGTCTGCTTAGTTCGGCATAGCAAAGTGAACCCCGGGCGTGATCTTGAAGCCCGGGAAAGCAAGTCCCAAGAGGCACCAGCTCTCCCGCCTCTCTTCTTCCCTGCCGCGACAGAGTGAACACCCAAAGCCTTTCTGAGGAAACAGCAGCGAAGTGCGGTTCGTGCCAAGCTGAAAACCTCTGGAAAGCATAGCAGTCGCGGGGAAATCAGAGTCGGTTCTGTGGGCTGCTTTTGTTGCTTGCCTTAGCCTAGTATTCGCAGCACTATGGGAGCATAAGGCATAGAGCGAAATCGTCTTTGCCCTGGGCATCGCCTCTGGGAAAGCATAGCATTCTTTGCGAAACCAGATTCGGGTCTGAGGGATTCTCCTGTTGCCTGAGCTGGTCTCCTCAGCACGGTGTAATAAACCCGCATGGAACGAAATCTTCTTTGCCTGTGCATCTCTCTGCCTGAGAGAGAAGCGAGCTTGCGCCTGTGGAAAGAGCCTTAAGGAAAGGGACTTGTCTTTCACGGTGCTCCCCAGGAGCATGTCTGTGAAAGGTGCAGCAAGCTGCCCAGTGAGAAGAGCAGGAGCCGTTGGCCTTCTGGTCTGGAAAAGGTTGCTAAGCAGGAGAGCCTTCCCAGGCAGGCACAGCGGCCAGTGACAATACAAGTGTCACTAGCTCCCTGTGCAGAGAAGGAAGTCTGGCCAGCAAAGGAGACAGGAGGGGATGAGGTGGGCAGGGCGTGTGGTCCTCTCTTAGAAAGGAGTCTGGGCAGAGAGCATGCCTGTCCTGAGCCTCTGGGCTTAAGGAGACAGCAGCTCCTTGGCCACCTGTCCCTGGGGCAGACATGCACTAGCCACCAGGCGCCTACCCTGAACTCGCAGAAACAGCTCCCTGAAATAACGGGGAGTCAGATGCCGTCTTCCTCCAGGATGTGGAAGCTTGGAGGAGCCACGGGGTTTCAGGGGAAGGAGTGGGGACAGTCCCCCAAAGCTCCCTATTAAGTGCACGGGCGGTGTGCTGGGATCCTGTCACCTTTCCTTTCCTGTGGGGAAAGCACTGGCCTAGTCCGCGAGTCCGCCTGAGCACCAGAGTAAAGGGCCAAGCGATGCCTACACTGGGAAATCGTGGTGTGCATAGAGTGCCATCCAAGGCTACGCGCGCTATAGCAGCATCGTGGCTGTGTCTGCTTAGTTCGGCCTGGCAGTGTGATCCCAGGACGCGAACATGGATCCCTGGAACGCAAGGACCAAGAGGCACCAGCTCTCCCGCAGCTCTTCTTCCCTGAGGCAACTGAAGGCTTGCTGAGGAAGCAGCAGCGAAGTGCTGTTCGCTCCAAGCCAAAGCCTCTGCGAAAGCACAGCATTCGCTGAGAAATGTTCTGTGGGCTGAGCCCAGTCTCACGGTGGGAGAAACCCGCATACAGCGAAAGCCTCATTGCCTGGGCATCTCCCTGTGAAAGCACTGCGTTCCTTGGGAAATCAGAGTTGGGTTTGGGGATGCTGCTACTGCTTGCCTGAGCTAGACTCCGGAGCTCGGTGGAAGATACTCGCATGGAGCGAAATACCCTTTGCCCTAGCATACCCTCTGCCTGAGAGAGAAGCCAAGAGTGGGGAAGGCTCAGCACGCCGCCCCCGGAGAAGAGAAGGAGCCGTTGGCCTTGGGGTCAGGAAACGCTCGGGAAGCAGGATAACCTGCCCTGGCATTAACAGCAGGCCGGTGGCAAGACAAGTGTCACCTGCTCCATGTGCGGAGCGATGGAACCCCGGCTGCTAAGGAGACATGAGGCGACGACTAGGGCAGAGGAGCGTGAACCACTCTGAGGAAGGAGTCTGGGCAGAAGGCAGGCCTGTCCTGTGCCTCTGGTCGCAAGGGGAGATCATCTCCTTGGCCACCTGTCCCAAGGGCAGACTTGGGCTTGCCACCAGGTGCTATACCCGGAACGCGCAGAAACAAACCCATGGAGAAACGGGCAGTCAGATGCCGTCTTCCACCAAGATGTGGCAGCGATGTGGGTGGCAGTGCGTGTGCCGGGAAAGGAGTGGAGACAGTCCCCCACAGTTCCCTGTCCCAGTGCCCGGGCGTGTGCAGTGATCCTGTCACCTCCTCTCTCCTGTGGTGAAGGCACTGGCCTAGACCCCTAGTCTGCCTGTGCGCCAGAGCAAAAGGCAAAGCCTTACCTACCCCAGGAGATGGTAATAGACATAGAGTGCCATGCTAAGACATGCACGCTGCTGCAGGGTTGTGACTGTGTCTGCTTAGTTCGCCATAGCAATGTGAACCCCGGGCGTGATCTTGAAGCCCAGGAAAGCAAGTCCCAAGAGGCACCAGCTCTCCCGCCTCTCTTCTTCCCTGCCGCGACAGAGTGAACACCCAAAGTTTTTCTGAAGAAACAGCAGCGAAGTGCGGTTCGTGCCAAGCTGAAAACCTCTGCGAAAGCATAGCAGTCGCGGGGAAATCAGAGTCGGTTCTGTGGGCTGCTTTTGTTGCTTGCCTTAGCCTAGTATTCGCAGAACTATGGGAGCATACGGCATACAGCGAAATCCTCTTTGCCCTGGGCATCTCCTCTGGGAAAGCATAGCATTCTTTGCGAAACCAGATTCGGGTCTGAGGGATTCTCCTGTTGCCTGAGCTGGTCTCCTCAGCACGGTGTAATAAACCGGCATGGAACGAAATCTTCTTTGCCTGTGCATCATTCTGCCTGAGAGAGAAGCGAGCTTGCGCCTGTGGAAAGAGCCTTACGGAAAGGGACTTGTCTTCCACGGCGCTCACCAGGAGCATGTCTGTGAAAGGTGCAGCAAGCTGCCCAGTGAGAAGAGCAGGAGCCGTTGGCCTTCTGGTCTGGAAAAGGTTGCTAAGCAGGAGAGCCTTCCCAGGCAGGCACAGCGGCCAGTGACAATACAAGTGTCACTAGCTCCCTGTGCAGAGAAGGAAGTCTGGCCAGCTAAGGAGACAGGACGGGATGAGGTGGGCAGGGCGCGTGGTCCTCTCTTAGAAAGGAGTCTGGGCAGAGAGCATGCCTGTCCTGAGCCTCTGGGCTTAAGGAGACAGCAGCTCCTTGGCCACCTGTCCCTGGGGCAGACATGCACTAGCCACCAGGCGCCTACCCTGAACTCGCAGAAACAGCTCCCTGAAATAACGGGGAGTCAGATGCCGTCTTCCTCCAGGATGTGGAAGCTTGGAGGAGGCACGGGGTTTCAGGGGAAGGAGTGGGGACAGTCCCCCAAAGCTCCCTATTAAGTGCACGGGCGGTGTGCTGGGATCCTGTCACCTTTCCTTTCCTGTGGGGAAAGCACTGGCCTAGTCCGCGAGTCCGCCTGAGCGCCAGAGTAAAGGGCCAAGCGATGCCTACACTGGTAGATGGTGGTGTGCATAGAGTGCCATCCAAGGCTGCGCGCGATATAGCAGCATCGTGGCTGTGTCTGCTTAGTTCGGCCTGGCAGGGTGATCCCAGGACGCGAACATGGATCCCTGGAAAGCAAGGACCAAGAGGCACCAGCTCTCCCGCAGCTCTTCTTCCCTGAGGCAACTGAAGGCTTGCTGAGGAAACAGCAGCGAAGTGCTGTTCGCTCCAAGCCAAAGCCTCTGCGAAAGCACAGCATTCGCTGAGAAATGTTCTGTGCGCTGCTGCTGCTTACCTGAGCCCAGTCTCACGGTGGGAGAAACCCGCATACAGCGAAAGCCTCATTGCCTGGGCATCTCCCTGTGTAAGCACTGCGTTCCTTGGGAAATCAGAGTTGGGTTTGGGGATGCTGCTACTGCTTGCCTGAGCTAGACTCCGGAGCTCGGTGGAAGATACTCGCATGGAGCGAAATACCCTTTGCCCTAGCATACCCTAAGCCTGAGAGAGAAGCCAAGATTGGGGAAGGCTCAGCACGCCGCACCCGGAGAAGAGAAGGAGCCGTTGGCCTTGGGGTCAGGAAACGCTCGGGAAGCAGGATAACCTGCCGTGGCATTAACAGCAGGCCGGTGGCAAGACAAGTGTCACCTGCTCCATGTGCGGAGCGATGGAACCCCGGCTGCTAAGGAGACATGAGGGGACGACTAGGGCAGAGGAGCGTGAACCACTCTGAGGAAGGAGTATGGGCAGAAGGCAGGCCTGTCCTGTGCCTCTGGTC
Organism: Mustela nivalis; assembly: GCF_964662115.1. Classification (NCBI taxonomy): domain Eukaryota; kingdom Metazoa; phylum Chordata; class Mammalia; order Carnivora; family Mustelidae; genus Mustela; species Mustela nivalis. Next base: position 1,211,091 of record NW_028136524.1, read on the forward strand.
GCAAGGGAAGATCATCTCCTTGGCCACCTGTCCCAAGGGCAGACTTGGGCTTGCCACCAGGTGCTATACCCGGAACGCACAGAAACAAACCCATGGCGAAACGGGCAGTCAGATGCCGTCTTCCACCAAGATGTGGCAGCGATGTGGGTGGCAGTGCGTGTGCCGGGAAAGGAGTGGAGACAGTCCCCCACAGTTCCCTGTCCCAGTGCCCGGGCGTGTGCAGTGATCCTGTCACCTCCTCTCTCCTGTGGTGAAGGCACTGGCCTAGACCCCGAGTCTGCCTGTGCGCCAGAGCAAAAGGCAAAGCCTTACCTACCCCAGGAGATGGTAATAGGCATAGAGTGCCATGCTAAGACATGCACGCTGCTGCAGGGTTGTGACTGTGTCTGCTTAGTTCGGCATAGCAAATTGAACCCCGGGCGTGATCTTGAAGCCCGGGAAAGCAAGTCCCAAGAGGCACCAGCTCTCCCGCCTCTCATCTTCCCTGCCACGACAGAGTGAACAACCAAAGCCTTTCTGAGGAAACAGCAGCGAAGTGCGGTTCGTGCCAAGCTGAAAACCTCTGCGAAAGCATAGCAGTCGCGGGGAAATCAGAGTCGGTTCTGTGGGCTGCTTTTGTTGCTTGCCTTAGCCTAGTATTCGCAGCACTATGGGAGCATACGGCATAGAGCGAAATCCTCTTTGCCCTGGGCATCGCCTCTGGGAAAGCATAGCATTCTTTGTGAAACCAGATTCGGGTCTGAGGGATTCTCCTGTTGCCTGAGCTGGTCTCCTCAGCACGGTGTAATAAACCCGCATGGAACGAAATCTTCTTTGCCTGTGCATCTCTCTGCCTGAGAGAGAAGCGAGCTTGCGCCTGTAAAAGAGCCTTAAGGAAAGGGACTTGTCTTCCACGGCGCTCCCCAGGAGCATGTCTGTGAAAGGTGCAGCAAGCTGCCCAGTGAGAAGAGCAGGAGCCGTTGGCCTTCTGGTCTGGAAAAGGTTGCTAAGCAGGAGAGCCTTCCCAGGCAGGCACAGCGGCCAGTGACAATACAAGTGTCACTAGCTCCCTGTGCAGAGAAGGAAGTCTGGCCAGCTAAGGAGACAGGAGGGGATGAGGTGGGCAGGGCGCGTGGTCCTCTCTTAGAAAGGAGTCTGGGCAGAGAGCATGCCTGTCCTGAACCTCTGGGCTTAAGGAGACAGCAGCTCCTTGGCCACCTGTCGCTGGGGCAGACATGCACTAGCCACCAGGCGCCTACCCTGAACTCGCAGAAACAGCTCCCTGAAATAACGGGGAGTCAGATGCTGTCTTCCTCCAGGATGTGGAAGTTGGAGGAGGCACGGGGTTTCAGGGGAAGGAGTGGGGACAGTCCCCCAAAGCTCCCTATTAAGTGCACGGGCGGTGTGCTGGGATCCTGTCACCTTTCCTTTCCTGTGGGGAAAGCACTGGCCTAGTCCGCGAGTCCGCCTGAGCGCCAGAGTAAAGGGCCAAGCGATGCCTACACTGGGAGATGGTGGTGTGCATAGAGTGCCATCCAAGGCTACGCGCGCTATAGCAGCATCGTGGCTGTGTCTGCTTAGTTCGGCCTGGCAGGGTGATCCCAGGACGCGGTCATGGATCCCTGAAAAGCAAGGACCAAGAGGCACCAGCTCTCCCGCAGCTCTTCTTCCCTGAGGCAACTGAAGGCTTGCTGAGGAAGCAGCAGCGAAGTGCTGTTCGCTCCAAGCCAAAGCCTCTGCGAAAGCACAGCATTTGCTGAGAAATGTTCTGTGGGCTGCTGCTGCTTGCCTGAGCCCAGTCTCACGGTGGGAGAAACCCGCATACAGCGAAAGCCTCATTGCCTGGGCATCTCCCTGTGAAAGCACTGCGTTCCTTGGGAAATCAGAGTTGGGTTTGGGGATGCTGCTACTGCTTGCCTGAGCTAGTCTCCGGAGCTCGGTGGAAGATACTCGCATGGAGCGAAATACCCTTTGCCCTAGCATACCCTATGCCTGAGAGAGAAGCCAAGAGTGGGGAAGGCTCAGCACGCCGCCCCCGGAGAAGAGAAGGAGCCGTTGGCCTTGGGGTCAGGAAACGCTCGGGAAGCAGGATAACCTGCCGTGGCTTTAACAGCAGGCCGGTGGCAAGACAAGTGTCACCTGCTCCATGTGCGGAGCGATGGAACCCTGGCTGATAAGGAGACATGAGGGGACGACTAGGGCAGAGGAGTGTGAACCACTCTGAGGAAGGAGTCTGGGCAGAAGGCAGGCCTGTCCTGTGCCTCTGGTCGCAAGGGGAGATCATCTCCTTGGCTACCTGTCCCAAGGGCAGACTTGGGCTTGCCACCAGGTGCTATACCCGTAACGCGCAGGAACAAACCCACGGAGAAACGGGCAGTCAGATGCCGTCTTCCACCAAGATGTGGCAGCGATGTGGGTAGCAGTTCGTGTGCCGGGAAAGGAGTGGAGACAGTCCCCCACAGTTCCCTGTCCCAGTGCCCGGGCGTGTGCAGTGATCCTGTCACCTCCTCTCTCCTGTGGTGAAGGCACTGGCCTAGACCCCGAGTCTGCCTGTGCGCCAGAGCAAAAGGCAAAGCCTTTCCTACCCCAGGAGATGGTAATAGGCATAGAGTGCCATGCTAAGACATGCATGCTGCTGCAGGGTTGGGACTGTCTCTGCTTAGTTCAGCATAGCAAGGTGAACCCCGGGCGTGATCTTGAAGCCCAGGAAAGCAAGTCCCAAGAGGCACCAGCTCTGCCGCCTCTCTTCTTCCCTGCCGCGACAGAGTGAACACCCAAAGTTTTTCTGAAGAAACAGCAGCGAAGTGCGGTTCGTGCCAAGCTGAAAACCTCTGCGAAAGCATAGCAGTCGCGGGGAAATCAGAGTCGGTTCTGTGGGCTGCTTTTGTTGCTTGCCTTAGCCTAGTATTCGCAGCACTATGGGAGCATACGGCATAGAGCGAAATCCTCTTTGCCCTGGGCATCGCCTCTGAGAAAGCATAGCATTCTTTGCGAAACCAGATTCGGGTCTGAGGGATTCTCCTGTTGCCTGAGCTGGTCTCCTCAGCACGGTGTAATAAACCCGCATGGAACGAAATCTTCTTTGCCTGTGCATCTCTCTGCCTGAGAGAAGCGAACTTGCGCCTGTGGAAAGAGCCTTAAGGAAAGGGACTTGTCTTCCACGGCGCTCCCCAGGAGCATGTCTGTGAAAGGTGCAGCAAGCTGCCCAGTGAGAAGAGCAGGAGCCGTTGGCCTTCTGGTCTGGAAAAGGTTGCTAAGCAGGAGAGCCTTCCCAGGCAGGCACAGCGGCCAGTGACAATACAAGTGCCACTAGCTCCCTGTGCAGAGAAGGAAGTCTGGCCAGCTAAGGAGACAGGACGGGATGAGGTGGGCAGGGCGCGTGGTCCTCTCTTAGAAAGGAGTCTGGGCAGAGAGCATGCCTGTCCTGAGCCTCTGGGCTTAAGGAGATAGCAGCTCCTTGGCCACCTGTCCCTGGGGCAGACATGCACTAGCCACCAGGCGCCTACCCTGAACTCGCAGAAACAGCTCCCTGAAATAACGGGGAGTCAGATGGCGTCTTCTTCCAGGATGTGGAAGCTTGGAGGAGGCACGGGGTTTCAGGGGAACGAGTGGGGACAGTCCCCATAGCTCCCTATTAAGTGCACGTGCGGTGGGCTGGGATCCTGTCATATTTCCTTTCCTGTGGGGAAAGCACTGGCCTAGTCCGCGAGTCCGCCTGAGCGCCAGAGTAAAAGGCCAAGCGATGCCTACACCGGGAGATGGTGGTGTGCATAGAGTGCCATCCAAGGCTACGCGCGCTATAGCAGCATCGTGGCTGTGTCTGCTTAGTTCGGCCTGGCAGGGTGATCCCAGGACGCGAACATGGATCCCTGGAAAGCAAGGACCAAGAGGCACCAGCTCTCCCGCAGCTCTTCTTCCCTGAGGCAACTGAAGGCTTGCTGAGGAAGCAGCAGCGAAGTGCTGTTCGCTCCAAGCCAAAGCCTCTGCGAAAGCACAGCATTCGCTGAGAAATGTTCTGTGGGCTGCTGTTGCTTGCCTGAGCCCAGTCTCACGGTGGGAGAAACCCGCATACAGCGAAAGCCTCATTGCCTGGGCATCTCCCTGTGAAAGCACTGCGTTACTTGGGAAATCAGAGTTGGGTTTGGGGATGCTGCTACTGCTTGCCTGAGCTAGACTCCGGAGCTCGGTGGAAGATACTCGCATGGAGCGAAATACCCTTTGCCCTTGCATACCCTCTGCCTGAGAGAGAAGCCAAGAGTGGGGACGGCTCAGCACGCCGCCCCCGGAGAAGAGATGGAGCCGTTGGCCTTGGGGTCAGGAAACGCTCGGGAAGCAGGATAACCTGCCGTGGCATTAACAGCAGGCCGGTGGCAAGACAAGTGTCACCTGCTCTATGTGCGGAGCGATGGAACCCCGGCTGCTAAGGAGACATGAGGGGACGACTAGGGCAGAGGAGCGTGAACAACTCTGAGGAAGGAGTCTGGGCAGAAGGCAAGCCTGTCCTGTGCCTCTGGTCGCAAGGGGAGATCATCTCCTTGGCCACCTGTCCCAAGGGCAGACGTGGGCTTGCCACCAGGTGCTATACCCGGAACGCGCAGAAACAAACCCATGGCGAAACGGGCAGTCAGATGCCGTCTTCCACCAAGATGTGGCAGCGATGTGGGTGGCAGTGCGTGTGCCGGGAAAGGAGTGGAGACAGTCCCCCACAGTTCCCTGTCCCAGTGCCCGGGCGTGTGCAGTGATCCTGTCACCTCCTCTCTCCTGTGGTGAAGGCACTGGCCTAGACCCCGAGTCTGCCTGTGCGCCAGAGCAAAAGGCAAAGCCTTACCTACCCCAGGAGATGGTAATAGGCATAGAGTGCCATGCTAAGACATGCACGCTGCTGCAGGGTTGGGACTGTGTCTGCTTAGTTCGGCATAGCAAGGTGAACCCCGGGCGTGATCTTGAAGTCCGGGAAATCAAGTCCCAAGAGGCACCAGCTCTCCCGCCTCTCTTCTTCCCTGCCGCAACAGAGTGAACACCCAAAGCCTTTCTGAGGAAACAGCAGCGAAGTGCGGTTCGTGCCAAGCTGAAAACCTCTGGAAAGCATAGCAGTTGCGGGGAAATCAGAGTCGGTTCTGTGGGCTGCTTTTGTTGCTTGCCTTAGCCTAGTATTCGCAGCACTATGGGAGCATAAGGCATAGAGCGAAATCGTCTTTGCCCTGGGCATCGCCTCTGGGAAAGCATAGCATTCTTTGCGAAACCAGATTCGGGTCTGAGGGATTCTCCTTTTGCCTGAGCTGGTCTCCTCAGCACGGTGTAATAAACCCGCATGGAACGAAATCTTCTTTGCCTGTGCATCTCTCTGCCTGAGAGAGAAGCGAGCTTGCGCCTGTGGAAAGAGCCTTAAGGAAAGGGACTTGTCTTTCACGGCGCTCCCCAGTTGCATGTCTGTGAAAGGTGCAGCAAGAAGCCCAGTGAGAAGAGCAGGAGCCGTTGGACTTCTGGTCTGGAAAAGGTTGCTAAGCAGGAGAGCCTTCCCAGGCAGGCACAGCGGCCAGTGACAATACAAGTGTCACTAGCTCCCTGTGCAGAGAAGGAAGTCTGGCCAGCTAAGGAGACAGGAGGGGATGAGGTGGGCAGGGCGCGTGGACCTCTCTTAGAAAGGAGTCTGGGCAGAAAGCATGCCTGTCCTGAACCTCTGGGCTTAAGGAGACAGCAGCTCCTTGGCCACCTGTCCCTGGGGCAGACATGCACTAGCCACCAGGCGCCTACCCTGAACTAGCAGAAACAGCTCCCTGAAATAACGGGGAGTCAGATGCCGTCTTCCTCCAGGATTTGGAAGCTTGGAGGAGGCACGGGGTTTCAGGGGAAGGAGTGGGGACAGTCCCCCAAAGCTCCCTATTAAGTTCACGGGCGGTGTGCTGGGATCCTGTCACCTTTCCTTTCCTGTGGGGAAAGCACTGGCCTAGTCCGCGAGTCCGCCTGAGCGCCAGGGTAAAGGGCCAAGCGATGCCTACACTGGGAGATGGTGGTGTGGATAGAGTGCCATCCAAGGCTACGCGCGCTATAGCAGCATCGTGGCTGTGTCTGCTTAGTTCGGCCTGGCAGGGTGATCCCAGGACGCGAACATGGATCCCTGGAAAGCAAGGACCAAGAGGCACCAGCTCTCCCGCAGCTCTTCTTCCCTGAGGCAACTGAAGGCTTGCTGAGGAAACAGCAGCGAAGTGCTGTTCGCTCCAAGCCAAAGCCTCTGCGAAAGCACAGCATTCGCTGAGAAATGTTCTGTGGGCTGCTGCTACTTGCCTGAGCCCAGTCTCACGGTGGGAGAAACCCGAAAACAGCGAAAGCCTCATTGCCTGGGCATCTCCCTGTGAAAGCACTGCGTTCCTTGGGAAATCAGAGTTGGGTTTGGGGATGCTGCTACTGCTTGCCTGAGCTAGACTCCGGAGCTCGGTGGAAGATACTCGCATGGAGCGAAATACCCTTTGCCCTAGCATACCCTCTGCCTGAGAGAGAAGCCAAGAGTGGGGAAGGCTCAGCACGCCGCCCCCAGAGAAGAGAAGGAGCCGTTGGCCTTGGGGTCAGGAAACGCTCGGGAAGCAGGATAACCTGCCGTGGCATTAACAGCAGGCCGGTGGCAAGACAAGTGTCACCTGCTCCATGTGCGGAGCGATGGAACCCCGGCTGCTAAGGAGACATGAGGGGACGACTAGGGCAGAGGAGCGTGAACCACTCTGAGGAAGGAGTCTGGGCAGAAGGCAGGCCTGTCCTGTGCCTCTGGTCGCAAGGGGAGATCATCTCCTTGGCCACCTGTCCCAAGGGCAGACTTGGGCTTGCCACCAGGTGCTATACCCGGAACGCGCAGAAACAAACCCATGGAGAAACGGGCAGTCAGATGCCGTCTTCCACCAAGATGTGGCAGCGATGTGGGTGGCAGTGCGTGTGCCGGGAAAGGAGTGGAGACAGTCCCCCACAGTTCCCTGTCCCAGTGCCCGGGCGTGTGCAGTGATCCTGTCACCTCCTCTCTCCTGTGGTGAAGGCACTGGCCTAGACCCCGAGTCTGCCTGTGCGCCAGAGCTAAAGACAAAGCCTTACCTACCCCAGGAGATGGTATTAGGCATAGAGTGCCATGCTAAGACATGCACGCTGCTGCAGGGTTGTGACTGTGTCTGCTTAGTTCGGCATAGCAAGGTGAAGCCCGGGCGTGATCTTGAAGCCCGGCAAAGCAAGTCCCAAGAGGCACCAGCTCTCCCGCCTCTCTTCTTCACTGCCGCGACAGAGTGAACACCCAAAGCCTTTCTGAGGAAACAGCAGCGAAGTGCGGTTCGTGCCAAGCTGAAAACCTCTGCGAAAGCATAGCAGTCGCGGGGAAATCAGAGTCGGTTCTGTGGGCTGCTTTTGTTGCTTGCCTTAGCCTAGTATTCGCAGCACTATGGGAGCATACGGCATAGAGCGAAATCCTCTTTGCCCTGGGCATCGCCTCTGGGAAAGCATAGCATTCTTTGCGAAACCAGATTCGGGTCTGAGGGATTCTCCTGTTGCCTGAGCTGGTCTCCTCAGCACGGTGTAATAAACCCGCATGGAACGAAATCTTCTTTGCCTGTGCATCTCTCTGCCTGAGAGAGAAGCGAGCTTGCGCCTGTGGAAAGAGCCTTAAGGAAAGGGAATTGTCTTCCACGGCGCTCCCCAGGAGCATGTCTGTGAAAGGTGCAGCAAGCTGCCCAGTGAGAAGAGCAGGATCCGTTGGCCTTCTGGTCTGGAAAAGGTTGCTAAGCAGGAGAGCCTTCCCAGGCAGGCACAGCGGCCAGTGACAATACAAGTGTCACTAGCTCCCTGTGCAGAGAAGGAAGTCTGGCCAGCTAAGGAGACAGGACGGGATGAGGTGGGCAGGGCGCGTGGTCCTCTCTTAGAAAGGAGTCTGGGCAGAGAGCATGCCTGTCCTGAGCCTCTGGGCTTAAGGAGACAGCAGCTCCTTGGCCACCTGTCCCTGGGGCAGACATGCACTAGCCACCAGGCGCCTACCCTGAACTCGCAGAAACAGCTCCCTGAAATAACGGGGAGTCAGATGCCGTCTTCCTCCAGGATGTGGAAGCTTGGAGGAGGCACGGGGTTTCAGGGGAAGGAGTGGGGACAGTCCCCCAAAGCTCCCTATTAAGTGCACGGGCGGTGTGCTGGGATCCTGTCACCTTTCCTTTCCTGTGGGGAAAGCACTGGCCTAGTCCGCGAGTGCCTGAGCGCCAGAGTAAAGGGCCAAGCGATGCCTACACTGGGAGATCGTGGTGGGCATAGAGTGCCATCCAAGTCTACGCGCGCTATAGCAGCATCGTGGCTGTGTCTGCTTAGTTCGGCCTGGCAGGGTGATCCCAGGACGCGAACATGGATCCCTGGAAAGCAAGGACCAAGAGGCACCAGCTCTCCCGCAGCTCTTCTTCCCTGAGGCAACTGAAGGCTTGCTGAGGAAGCAGCAGCGAAGTGCTGTTCGCTCCAAGCCAAAGCCTCTGCGAAAGCACAGCATTCGCTGAGAAAAGTTCTGTGCGCTGCTGCTACTTGCCTGAGCCCAGTCTCACGGTGGGAGAAACCCGCATACAGCGAAAGCCTCATTGCCTGGGCATCTCCCTGTGAAAGCACTGCGTTCTTTGGGAAATCAGAGTTGGGTTTGGGGATGCTGCTACTGCTTGCCTGAGCTAGACTCCGGAGCTCGGTGGAAGATACTCGCATGGAGCGAAATACCCTTTGCCCTAGCATACCCTCTGCCTGAGAGAGAAGCCAAGAGTGGGGAAGGCTCAGCACGCCGCCCCCGGAGAAGAGAAGGAGCCGTTGGCCTTGGGGTCAGGAAACGCTCGGGAAGCAGGATAACCTGCCGTGGCATTAACAGCAGGCCGGTGGCAAGACAAGTGTCACCTGCTCCATGTGCGGAGCGATGGAACCCCGGCTGCTAAGGAGACATGAGGAGACGACTAGGGCAGAGGAGCGTGAACCACTCTGAGGAAGGAGTCTGGGCAGAAGGCAGGCCTGTCCTGTGCCTCTGGTCCCAAGGGGAGATCATCTCCTTGGCCACCTGTCCCAAGGGCAGACTTGGGCTTGCCACCAGGTGCTATACCCGGAACGCGCAGAAACAAACCCATGGAGAAACGGGCAGTCAGATGCCGTCTTCCACCAAGATGTGGCAGCGATGTGGGTGGCAGTGCGTGTGCCGGGAAAGGAGTGGAGACAGTCCCCCACAGTTCCCTGTCCCAGTGCCCGGGCGTGTGCAGTGATCCTGTCACCTCCTCTCTCCTGTGGTGAAGGCACTGGCCTAGACCCCGAGTCTGCCTGTGCGCCAGAGCTAAAGACAAAGCCTTACCTACCCCAGGAGATGGTAATAGGCATAGAGTGCCATGCTAAGACATGCAAGCTGCTGCAGGGTTGTGACTGTGTCTGCTTAGTTCGGCATAGCAAAGTGAACCCCGGGCGTGATCTTGAAGCCCGGCAAAGCAAGTCCCAAGAGGCACCAGCTCTCCCGCCTCTCTTCTTCCCTGCCGCGACAGAGTGAACACCCAAAGCCTTTCTGAGGAAACAGCAGCGAAGTGCGGTTCATGCCAAGCTGAAAACCTCTGCGAAAGCATAGCAGTCGCGCGGAAATCAGAGTCGGTTCTGTGGGCTGCTTTTGTTGCTTGCCTTAGCCTAGTATTCGCAGCACTATGGGAGCATACGGCATAGAGCGAAATCCTCTTTGCCCTGGGCATCGCCTTTGGGAAAGCATAGCATTCTTTGCGAAACCAGATTCGGGTCTGAGGGATTCTCCTGTTGCCTGAGCTGGTCTCCTCAGCACGGTGTAATAAACCCGCATGGAACGAAATCTTCTTTGCCTGTGCATCTCTCTGCCTGAGAGAGAAGCGAGCTTGCGCCTGTGGAAAGAGCCTTAAGGAAAGGGACTTGTCTTCCACGGCGCTCCCCAGGAGCATGTCTGTGAAAGGTGCAGCAAGCTGCCCAGTGAGAAGAGCAGGAGCCGTTGGCCTTCTGGTCTGGAAAAGGTTGCAAAGCAGGAGAGCCTTCCCAGGCAGGCACAGCGGCCAGTGACAATACAAGTGTCACTAGCTCCCTGTGCAGAGAAGGAAGTCTGGCCAGCTAAGGAGACAGGACGGGATGAGGTGGGCAGGGCGCGTGGTCCTCTCTTAGAAAGGAGTCTGGGCAGAGAGCATGCCTGTCCTGAGCCTCTGGGCTTAAGGAGACAGCAGCTCCTTGGCCACCTGTCCCTGGGGCAGACATGCACTAGCCACCAGGCGCCTACCCTGAACTCGCAGAAACAGCTCCCTGAAATAACGGGGAGTCAGATGCCGTCTTCCTCCAGGATGTGGAAGCTTGGAGGAGGCACGGGGTTTCAGGGGAAGGAGTGGGGACAGTCCCCCAAAGGTCCCTATTAAGTGCACGGGCGGTGTGCTGGGATCCTGTCACCTTTCCTTTCCTGTGGGGAAAGCACTGGCCTAGTCCGCGAGTCCGCCTGAGCGCCAGAGTAAAGGGCCAAGCGATGCCTACACTGGGAGATCGTGTTGGGCATAGAGTGCCATCCAAGGCTACGCGCGCTATAGCAGCATCGTGGCTGTGTCTGCTTAGTTCGGCCTGGCAGGGTGATCCCAGGACGCGAACATGGATCCCTGGAAAGCAAGGACCAAGAGGCACCAGCTCTCCCGCAGCTCTTCTTCCCTGAGGCAACTGAAGGCTTGCTGAGGAAGCAGCAGCGAAGTGCTGTTCGCTCCAAGCCAAAGCCTCTGCGAAAGCACAGCATTCGCTGAGAAAAGTTCTGTGCGCTGCTGCTACTTGCCTGAGCCCAGTCTCACGGTGGGAGAAAACCGCATACAGCGAAAGCCTCATTGCCTGGGCATCTCCCTGAGAAAGCACTGCGTTCCTTGGGAAATCAGAGTTGGGTTTGGGGATGCTGCTACTGCTTGCCTGAGCTAGACTCCGGAGCTCGGTGGAAGATACTCGCATGGAGCGAAATACCCTTTGCCCTAGCATACCCTCTGCCTGAGAGAGAAGCCAAGAGTGGGGAAGGCTCAGCACGCCGCCCCCGGAGAAGAGAAGGAGCCGTTGGCCTTGGGGTCAGGAAACGCTCGGGAAGCAGGATAACCTGCCGTGGCATTAACAGCAGGCCGGTGGCAAGACAAGTGTCACCTGCTCCATGTGCGGAGCGATGGAACCCCGGCTGCTAAGGAGACATGAGGGGACGACTAGGGCAGAGGAGCGTGAACCACTCTGAGGAAGGAGTCTGGGCAGAAGGCAGGCCTGTCCTGTGCCTCTGGTCGCAAGGGGAGATCATCTCCTTGGCCACCTGTCCCAAGGGCAGATTTGGGCTTGCCACCAGGTGCTATACACGGAACGCGCAGAAACAAACCCATGGAGAAACGGGCAGTCAGATGCCGTCTTCCACCAAGATGTGGCAGCGATGTGGGTGGCAGTGCGTGTGCCGGGAAAGGAGTGGAGACAGTCCCCCACAGTTCCCTGTCCCAGTGCCCGGGCGTGTGCAGTGATCCTGTCACCTCCTCTCTCCTGTGGTGAAGGCACTGGCCTAGACCCCGAGTCTGCCTGTGCGCCAGAGCAAAAGGCAAAGCCTTTCCTACCCCAGGAGATGGTAATAGGCATAGAGTGCCATGCTAAGACATGCACGCTGCTGCAGGGTTGGGACTGTGTCTGCTTAGTTCGGCATAGCAAGGTGAACCCCGGGCGTGAAAGCAAGTCCCAAGAGGCACCAGCTCTCCCGCCTCTCTTCTTCCCTGCCGCGACAGAGTGAACACCCAAAGCCTTTCTGAGGAAACAGCAGCGAAGTGCGGTTCGTGCCAAGCTGAAAACCTCTGCGAAAGCATAGCAGTCGCGGGGAAATCAGAGTCGGTTCTGTGGGCTGCTTTTGTTGCTTGCCTTAGCCTAGTATTCGCAGCACTATGGGAGCATACGGCATAGAGCGAAATCCTCTTTGCCCTGAGCATCGCCTCTGGGAAAGCATAGCATTCTTTGCGAAACCAGATTCGGGTCTGAGGTATTCTCCTTTTGCCTGAGCTGGTCTCCTCAGCACGGTGTAATAAACCCGCATGGAACGAAATCTTCTTTGCCTGTGCATCTCTCTGCCTGAGAGAGAAGCAAGCTTGCGCCTGTGGAAAGAGCCTTAAGGAAAGGGACTTGTCTTTCACGGTGCTCCCCAGGAGCATGTCTGTGAAAGGTGCAGCAAGCTGCCCAGTGAGAAGAGCAGGAGCCGTTGGCCTTCTGGTCTGGAAAAGGTTGCTAAGCAGGAGAGCCTTCCCAGGCAGGCACAGCGGCCAGTGACAATACAAGTGTCACTAGCTCCCTGTGCAGAGAAGGAAGTCTGGCCAGCAAAGGAGACAGGAGGGGATGAGGTGGGCAGGGCGTGTGGTCCTCTCTTAGAAAGGAGTCTGGGCAGAGAGCATGCCTGTCCTGAGCCTCTGGGCTTAAGGAGACAGCAGCTCCTTGGCCACCTGTCCCTGGGGCAGACATGCACTAGCCACCAGGCGCCTACCCTGAACTCGCAGAAACAGCTCCCTGAAATAACGGGGAGTCAGATGCCGTCTTCCTCCAGGATGTGGAAGCTTGGAGGAGGCACGGGGTTTCAGGGGAAGGAGTGGGGACAGTCCCCCAAAGCTCCCTATTAAGTGCACGGGCGGTGTGCTGGGATCCTGTCACCTTTCCTTTCCTGTGGGGAAAGCACTGGCCTAGTCCGCGAGTCCGCCTGAGCACCAGAGTAAAGGGCCAAGCGATGCCTACACTGGGAGATCGTGGTGTGCATAGAGTGCCATCCAAGGCTACGTGCGCTATAGCAGCATCGTGGCTGTGTCTGCTTAGTTCGGCCTGGCAGTGTGATCCCAGGACGCGAACATGGATCCCTGGAAAGCAAGGACCAAGAGGCACCAGCTCTCCCACAGCTCTTCTTCCCTGAGGCAACTGAAGGCTTGCTGAGGAAGCAGCAGCGAAGTGCTGTTCGCTCCAAGCCAAAGCCTCTGCGAAAGCACAGCATTCGCTGAGAAATGTTCTGTGGGCTGATGCTGCTTGCCTGAGCCCAGTCACACGGTGGGAGAAACCCACATACAGCGAAAGCCTCATTGCCTGGGCATCTCCCTGTGAAAGCACTGCGTTCCTTGGGAAATCAGAGTTGGGTTTGGGGATGCTGCTACTGCTTGCCTGAGCTAGACTCCGGAGCTCGGTGGAAGATACTCGCATGGAGCGAAATACCCTTTGCCCTAGCATACCCTCTGCCTGAGAGAGAAGCCAAGAGTGGGGAAGGCTCAGCACGCCGCCCCCGGAGAAGAGAAGGAGCCGTTGGCCTTGGGGTCAGGAAACGCTCGGGAAGCAGGATAACCTGCCGTGGCATTAACAACAGGCCAGTGGCAAGACAAGTGTCACCTGCTCCATGTGCGGAGCGATGGAACCCCGGCTGCTAAGGAGACATGAGGGGACGACTAGGGCAGAGGAGCGTGAACCACTCTGAGGAAGGAGTCTGGACAGAAGGCAGGCCTGTCCTGTGCCTCTGGTCGCAAGGGGAGATCATCTCCTTGGCCACCTGTCCCAAGGGCAGACTTGGGCTTGCCACCAGGTGCTATACCCGGAACGCGCAGAAACAAACCCATGGAGAAACGGGCAGTCAGATGCCGTCTTCCACCAAGATGTGGCAGCGATGTGGGTGGCAGTGCGTGTGCCGGGAAAGGAGTGGAGACAGTCCCCCACAGTTCCCCGTCCCAGTGCCCGGGCGTGTGCAGTGATCCTGTCACTTCCTCTCTCCTGTGGTGAAGGCACTGGCCTAGACCCGGAGTCTGCCTGTGCGGCAGAGCAAAAGGCAAAGCCTTACCTACCCCAGGAGATGGTAATAGGCATAGAGTGCTATGCTAAGACATGCACGCTGCTGCAGGGTTGTGACTGTGTCTGCTTAGTTCGGCATAGCAAAGTGAACCCCGGGCGTGATCTTGAAGCCCGGGAAAGAAAGTCCCAAGAGGCACCAGCTCTCCCGCCTCTCTTCTTCCCCGCCACGACAGATTGAACACCCAAAGCCTTTCTGAGGAAACAGCAGCGAAGTGCGGTTCGTGCCAAGCTGAAAACCTCTGCGAAAGCATAGCAGTCGCGGGGAAATCAGAGTCGGTTCTGTGGGCTGCTTTTGTTGCTTGCCTTAGCCTAGTATTCGCAGCACTATGGGAGCATACGTCATAGAGCGAAATCCTCTTTGCCCTGGGCATCGCCTCTGGGAAAGCATAGCATTCTTTGCGAAACCAGATTCGGGTCTGAGGGATTCTCCTGTTGCCTGAGCTGGTCTCCTCAGCACGGTGTAATAAACCCGCATGGAACGAAATCTTCTTTGCCTGTGCATCTCTCTGCCTGAGAGAGAAGCGAGCTTGCGCCTGTGGAAAGAGCCTTAAGGAAAGGGACTTGTCTTCCACGGCGCTCCCCAGGAGCATGTCTGTGAAAGGTGCAGCAAGCTGCCCAGTGAGAAGAGCAGGAGCCGTTGGCCTTCTGGTCTGGAAAAGGTTGCTAAGCAGGAGAGCCTTCCCAGGCAGGCACAGCGGCCAGTGACAATACAAGTGTCACTAGCTCCCTGTGCAGAGAAGGAAGTCTGGCCAGCTAAGAGACAGGAGGGGATGAGGTGGGCAGGGCGCGAGTCCTCTCTTAGAAAGGAGTCTGGGCAGAGAGCATGCCTGTCCTGAGCCTCTGGGCTTAAGGAGACAGCAGCTCCTTCGCCACCTGTCCCTGGGGCAGACATGCACTAGCCACCAGGCGCATACCCTGAACTCGCAGTAACAGCTCCATGAAATAACGGGGAGTCAGATGCCGTCTTCCTCCAGGATGTGGAAGCTTGGAGGAGGCACGGGGTTTCAGGGGAAGGAGTGGGGACAGTCCCCCAAAGCTCCTTATTAAGTGCACGGGTGGTGTGCTGGGATCCTGTCACCTTTCCTTTCCTGTGGGGAAAGCACTGGACTAGTCCGCGAGTCCGCCTGAGCGCCAGAGTAAAGGGCCAAGCGATGCCTACACTGGGAGATGGTGGTGTGCATAGAGTGCCATCCAAGGCTGCGCGCGCTATAGCAGCATCGTGGCTGTGTCTGCTTAGTTCGTCCTGGCAGGGTGATCCCAGGACGCGAACATGGATCCCTGGAAAGCAAGGACCAAGAGGCACCAGCTCTCCCGCAGCTCTTCTTCCCTGAGGCAACTGAAGGCTTGCTGAGGAAACAGCAGCGAAGTGCTGTTCGCTCCAAGCCAAAGCCTCTGAAAAAGCACAGCATTCGCTGAGAAATGTTCTGTGGGCTTCTGCTGCTTGCCTGAGCCCAGTCTCACGGTGGGAGAAACCCACATACAGCGAAAGCCTCATTGCCTGGGCATCTCCCTGTGAAAGCACTGCGTTCCTTGGGAAATCAGAGTTGGGTTTGGGGATGCTGCTACTGCTTGCCTGAGCTAGACTCCGGAGCTCCGTGGAAGATACTCGCATGGAGCGAAATACCCTTTGCCCTAGCATACCCTCTGCCTGAGAGAGAAGCCAAGAGTGGGGAAGGCTCAGCACGCCGCCCCCGGAGAAGAGAAGGAGCCGTTGGCCTTGGGGTCAGGAAACGCTCGGGAAGCAGGATAACCTGCCGTGGCATTAACAGTAGGCCGGTGGCAAGACAAGTGTCACCTGCTCCATGTGCGGAGCGATGGAACCCCGGCTGCTAAGGAGACATGAGGGGACGACTAGGGCAGAGGAGCGTGAACCACTCTGAGGAAGGAGTCTGGGCAGAAGGCAGGCCTGTCCTGTGCCTCTGGTCGCAAGGGGAGATCATCTCCTTGGCCACCTGTCCCAAGGGCAGACTTGGGCTTGCCACCAGGTGCTATACCCGGAACGCGCAGAAACAAACCCATGCAGAAACGGGCAGTCAGATGCCGTCTTCCACCAAGATGTGGCAGCGATGTGGGTAGCAGTGCGTGTGCCGGGAAAGGAGTGGAGACAGTCCCCCACAGTTCCCTGTCCCAGTGCCCGGGCGTGTGCAGTGATCCTGTCACGTCCTCTCTCCTGTGGTGAAGGCACTGGCCTAGACCCCGAGTCTGCCTGTGCGCCAGAGCAAAAGGCAAAGCCTTACCTACCCCAGGAGATGGTAATAGGCATAGAGTGCCATGCTAAGACATGCACGCTGCTGCAGGGTTGTGACTGTGTCTGCTTAGTTCGGCATAGCAAAGTGAACCCCGGGCGTGATCTTGAAGCCCGGGAAAGCAAGTCCCAAGAGGCACCAGCTCTCCCGCCTCTCTTCTTCCCTGCCGCGACAGAGTGAACACCCAAAGTTTTTCTGAGGAAACAGCAGCGAAGTGCGGTTCGTGCCAAGCTGAAAACCTCTGCGAAAGCATAGCAGTCGCGTGGAAATCAGAGTCTGTTCTGTGGGCTGCTTTTGTTGCTTGCCTTAGCCTAGTATTCGCAGCACTATGGGAGCATACGGGATAGAGCGAAATCCTCTTTGCCCTGGGCATCGCCTCTGGGAAAGCATAGCATTCTTTGCGAAACCAGATTCGGGTCTGAGGGATTCTCCTGTTGCCTGAGCTGGTCTCCTCAGCACGGTGTAATAAACCCGCATGGAACGAAATCTTCTTTGCCTGTGCATCTCTCTGCCTGAGAGAGAAGCGAGCTTGCGCCTGTGGAAAGAGCCTTAAGGAAAGGGACTTGTCTTTCACGGCGCTCCCCAGGAGCATGTCTGTGAAAGGTGCAGCAAGCTGCCCAGTGAGAAGAGCAGGAGCCGTTGTCCTTCTGGTCTGGAAAAGGTTGCTAAGCAGGAGAGCCTTCCCAGGCAGGCACAGCGGCCAGTGACAATACAAGTGTCACTAGCTCCCTGTGCAGAGAAGGAAGTCTGGCCAGCAAAGGAGACAGGAGGGGATGAGGTGGGCAGGGCGTGTGGTCCTCTCTTAGAAAGGAGTCTGGGCAGAGAGCATGCCTGTCCTGAGCCTCTGGGCTTAAGGAGACAGCAGCTTTTTGGCCACCTGTTCCTGGGGCAGACATGCACTAGCCACCAGGCGCCTACCCTGAACTCGCAGAAACAGCTCCCTGAAATAACGGGGAGTCAGATGCCGTCTTCCTCCAGGATGTGGAAGCTTGTAGGAGGCACGGGGTTTCAGGGGAAGGAGTGGGGACAGTCCCCCAAAGCTCCCTATTAAGTGCACGGGCGGTGTGCTGGGATCCTGTCACCTTTCCTTTCCTGTGGGGAAAGCACTGGCCTAGTCCGCGAGTCCGCCTGAGCACCAGAGTAAAGGGCCAAGCGATGCCTACACTGGGAGATCGTGGTGTGCATAGAGTGCCATCCAAGGCTACGCGCGCTATAGCAGCATCGTCGCTGTGTCTGCTTAGTTCGGCCTGGCAGGGTGATCCCAGGACGCGAACATGGATCCCTGGAAAGCAAGGACCAAGAGGCACCAGCTCTCCCGCAGCTCTTCTTCCCTGAGGCAACTGAAGGCTTGCTGAGGAAGCAGCAGCGAAGTGCTGTTCGCTCCAAGCCAAAGCCTCTGCGAAAGCACAGCATTCGCTGAGAAATGTTCTGTGGGCTGAGCCTAGTCTCTGGTGGGAGAAACCCGCATACAGCGAAAGCCTCATTGCCTGGGCATCTCCCTGTGAAAGCACTGCGTTCCTTGGGAAATCAGAGTTGGGTTTGGGGATGCTGCTACTGCTTGCCTGAGCTAGACTCCGGAGCTCGGTGGAAGATACTCGCATGGAGCGAAATACCCTTTGCCCTAGCATACCCTCTGCCTGAGAGAGAAGCCAAGAGTGGGGAAGGCTCAGCACGCCGCCCCCGGAGAAGAGAAGGAGCCGTTGGCCTTGGGGTCAGGAAACGCTCGGGAAGCAGGATAACCTGCCCTGGCATTAACAGCAGGCCGGTGGCAAGACAAGTGTCACCTGCTCCATGTGCGGAGCGATGGAACCCCGGCTGCTAAGGAGACATGAGGGGACGACTAGGGCAGAGGAGCGTGAACCACTCTGAGGAAGGAGTCTGGGCAGAAGGCAGGCCTGTCCTGTGCCTCTGGTCGCAAGGGGAGATCATCTCCTTGGCCACCTGTCCCAAGGGCAGACTTGGGCTTGCCACCAGGTGCTATACCCGGAACGCGCAGAAACAAACCCATGGAGAAACGGGCAGTCAGATGCCGTCTTCCACCAAGATGTGGCAGCGATGTGGGTGGCAGTGCGTTTGCCGGGAAAGGAGTGGAGACAGTCCCCCACAGTTCCCTGTCCCAGTGCCCGGGCGTGTGCAGTGATCCTGTCACCTCCTCTCTCCTGTGGTGAAGGCACTGGCCTAGACCTTGAGTCTGCCTGTGCGCCAGAGCAAAAGGCAAAGCCTTACCTACCCCAGGAGATGGTAATAGGCATAGAGTGCCATGCTAAGACATGCACGCTGCTGCAGGGTTGTGACTGTGTCTGCTTAGTTCGCCATAGCAAGGTGAACCCCGGGCGTGATCTTGAAGCCCGGGAAAGCAAGTCCCAAGAGGCACCAGCTCTCCCGCCTCTCTTCTTCCCTGCCGCGACAGAGTGAACACCCAAAGTTTTTCTGAAGAAACAGCAGCGAAGTGCGGTTCGTGCCAAGCTGAAAACCTCTGCGAAAGCATAGCAGTCGCGGGGAAATCAGAGTCGGTTCTGTGGGCTGCTTTTGTTGCTTGCCTTAGCCTAGTATTCGCAGAACTATGGGAGCATACGGCATAGAGCGAAATCCTCTTTGCCCTGGGCATCGCCTCTGGGAAAGCATAGCATTCTTTGCGAAACCAGATTCGGGTCTGAGGGATTCTCCTGTTGCCTGAGCTGGTCTCCTCAGCACGGTGTAATAAACCCGCATGGAACGAAATCTTCTTTGCCTGTGCATCTCTCTGCCTGAGAGAGAAGCGAGCTTGCGCCTGTGGAAAGAGCCTTAAGGAAAGGGACTTGTCTTCCACGGCGCTCACCAGGAGCATGTCTGTGAAAGGTGCAGCAAGCTGCCCAGTGAGAAGAGCAGAAGCCGTTGTCCTTCTGGTCTGGAAAAGGTTGCTAAGCAGGAGAGCCTTCCCAGGCAGGCACAGCGGCCAGTGACAATACAAGTGTCACTAGCTCCCTGTGCAGAGAAGGAAGTCTGGCCAGCTAAGGAGACAGGACGGGATGAGGTGGGCAGGGCGCGTGGTCCTCTCTTAGAAAGGAGTCTGGGCAGAGAGCATGCCTGTCCTGAGCCTCTGGGCTTAAGGAGACAGCAGCTCCTTGGCCACCTGTCCCTGGGGCAGACATGCACTAGACACAAGGCGCCTACCCTGAACTCGCAGAAACAGCTCCCTGAAATAACGGGGAGTCAGATGCCGTCTTCTCCAGGATGTGGAAGCTTGGAGGAGGCACGGGGTTTCAGGGGAAGGAGTGGGGACAGTCCCCCAAAGCTCCCTATTAAGTGCACGGGCGGTGTGCTGGGATCCTGTCACCTTTCCTTTCCTGTGGGGAAAGCACTGGCCTAGTCCGCGAGTCCGCCTGAGCGCCAGAGTAAAGGGCCAAGCGATGCCTACACTGGGAGATCGTGGTGGGCATAGAGTGCCATCCAAGGCTACCCCCGCTATAGCAGCATCGTGGCTGTGTCTGCTTAGTTCGGCCTCGCAGGGTGATCCCAGGACGCGAACATGGATCCCTGGAAAGCAAGGACCAAGAGGCACCAGCTCTCCCGCAGCTCTTCTTCCCTGAGGCAACTGAAGGCTTGCTGAGGAAGCAGCAGTGAAGTGCTGTTCGCTCCAAGCCAAAGCCTCTGCGAAAGCACAGCATTCGCTGAGAAAAGTTCTGTGCGCTGCTGCTACTTGCCTGAGCCCAGTCTCACGGTGGGAGAAACCCGCATACAGCGAAAGCCTCATTGCCTGGGCATCTCCCTGTGAAAGCACTGCGTTCCTTGGGAAATCAGAGTTGGGTTTGGGGATGCTGCTACTGCTTGCCTGAGCTAGACTCCAGAGCTCGGTGGAAGATACTCGCATGGAGCGAAATACCCTTTGCCCTAGCATACCCTCTGCCTGAGAGAGAAGCCAAGAGTGGGGAAGGCTCAGCACGCCGCCCCCGGAGAAGAGAAGGAGCCGTTGGCCTTGGGGTCAAGAAACGCTCGGGAAGCAGGATAAGCTGCCGTGGCATTAACAGCAGGCCGCTGGCAAGACAAGTGTCACCTGCTCCATGTGCGGAGCGATGGAACCCCGGCTGCTAAGGAGACATGAGGGGACGACTAGGGCAGAGGAGCGTGAACCACTCTGAGGAAGGAGTCTGGGCAAAAGGCAGGCCTGTCCTGTGCCTCTGGTCCCAAGGGGAGATCATCTCCTTGGCCACCTGTCCCAAGGGCAGACTTGGTCTTGCCACAAGGTGCTATACCCGGAACGCGCAGAAACAAACCCATGGAGAAACGGGCAGTCAGATGCCGTCTTCCACCAAGATGTGGCAGCGATTTGGGTGGCAGTGCGTGTGCCGGGAAAGGAGTGGAGACAGTCCCCCACAGTTCCCTGTCCCAGTGCCCGGTCGTGTGCAGTGTTCCTGTCACCTCCTCTCTCCTGTGGTGAAGGCACTGGCCTAGACCCCGAGTCTGCCTGTGCGCCAGAGCAAAAGGCAAAGCCTTACCTACCCCAGGAGATGGTAATAGGCATAGAGTGCCATGCTAAGACATGCACGCTGCTGCAGGGTTGGGACTGTGTCTGCTTAGTTCGGCATAGCAAAGTGAACCCCGGGCGTGATCTTGAAGCCCGGGAAAGCAAGTCCCAAGAGGCACCAGCTCTCCCGCCTCTCTTCTTCCCTGCCGCGACAGAGTGAACACCCAAAGCCTTTCTGAGGAAACAGCAGCGAAGTGCGGTTCGTGCCAAGCTGAAAACCTCTGGAAAGCATAGCAGTCGCGGGGAAATCAGAGTCGGTTCTGTGGGCTGCTTTTGTTGCTTGCCTTAGCCTAGTATTCGCAGCACTATGGGAGCATAAGGCATAGAGCGAAATCGTCTTTGCCCTGGGCATCGCCTCTGGGAAAGCATAGCATTCTTTGCGAAACCAGATTCGGGTCTGAGGGATTCTCCTGTTGCCTGAGCTGGTCTCCTCAGCACGGTGTAATAAACCCGCATGGAACGAAATCTTCTTTGCCTGTGCATCTCTCTGCCTGAGAGAGAAGCGAGCTTGCGCCTGTGGAAAGAGCCTTAAGGAAAGGGACTTGTCTTTCACGGTGCTCCCCAGGAGCATGTCTGTGAAAGGTGCAGCAAGCTGCCCAGTGAGAAGAGCAGGAGCCGTTGGCCTTCTGGTCTGGAAAAGGTTGCTAAGCAGGAGAGCCTTCCCAGGCAGGCACAGCGGCCAGTGACAATACAAGTGTCACTAGCTCCCTGTGCAGAGAAGGAAGTCTGGCCAGCAAAGGAGACAGGAGGGGATGAGGTGGGCAGGGCGTGTGGTCCTCTCTTAGAAAGGAGTCTGGGCAGAGAGCATGCCTGTCCTGAGCCTCTGGGCTTAAGGAGACAGCAGCTCCTTGGCCACCTGTCCCTGGGGCAGACATGCACTAGCCACCAGGCGCCTACCCTGAACTCGCAGAAACAGCTCCCTGAAATAACGGGGAGTCAGATGCCGTCTTCCTCCAGGATGTGGAAGCTTGGAGGAGCCACGGGGTTTCAGGGGAAGGAGTGGGGACAGTCCCCCAAAGCTCCCTATTAAGTGCACGGGCGGTGTGCTGGGATCCTGTCACCTTTCCTTTCCTGTGGGGAAAGCACTGGCCTAGTCCGCGAGTCCGCCTGAGCACCAGAGTAAAGGGCCAAGCGATGCCTACACTGGGAAATCGTGGTGTGCATAGAGTGCCATCCAAGGCTACGCGCGCTATAGCAGCATCGTGGCTGTGTCTGCTTAGTTCGGCCTGGCAGTGTGATCCCAGGACGCGAACATGGATCCCTGGAACGCAAGGACCAAGAGGCACCAGCTCTCCCGCAGCTCTTCTTCCCTGAGGCAACTGAAGGCTTGCTGAGGAAGCAGCAGCGAAGTGCTGTTCGCTCCAAGCCAAAGCCTCTGCGAAAGCACAGCATTCGCTGAGAAATGTTCTGTGGGCTGAGCCCAGTCTCACGGTGGGAGAAACCCGCATACAGCGAAAGCCTCATTGCCTGGGCATCTCCCTGTGAAAGCACTGCGTTCCTTGGGAAATCAGAGTTGGGTTTGGGGATGCTGCTACTGCTTGCCTGAGCTAGACTCCGGAGCTCGGTGGAAGATACTCGCATGGAGCGAAATACCCTTTGCCCTAGCATACCCTCTGCCTGAGAGAGAAGCCAAGAGTGGGGAAGGCTCAGCACGCCGCCCCCGGAGAAGAGAAGGAGCCGTTGGCCTTGGGGTCAGGAAACGCTCGGGAAGCAGGATAACCTGCCCTGGCATTAACAGCAGGCCGGTGGCAAGACAAGTGTCACCTGCTCCATGTGCGGAGCGATGGAACCCCGGCTGCTAAGGAGACATGAGGCGACGACTAGGGCAGAGGAGCGTGAACCACTCTGAGGAAGGAGTCTGGGCAGAAGGCAGGCCTGTCCTGTGCCTCTGGTCGCAAGGGGAGATCATCTCCTTGGCCACCTGTCCCAAGGGCAGACTTGGGCTTGCCACCAGGTGCTATACCCGGAACGCGCAGAAACAAACCCATGGAGAAACGGGCAGTCAGATGCCGTCTTCCACCAAGATGTGGCAGCGATGTGGGTGGCAGTGCGTGTGCCGGGAAAGGAGTGGAGACAGTCCCCCACAGTTCCCTGTCCCAGTGCCCGGGCGTGTGCAGTGATCCTGTCACCTCCTCTCTCCTGTGGTGAAGGCACTGGCCTAGACCCCGAGTCTGCCTGTGCGCCAGAGCAAAAGGCAAAGCCTTTCCTACCCCAGGAGATGGTAATAGGCATAGAGTGCCATGCTAAGACATGCACGCTGCTGCAGGGTTGGGACTGTGTCTGCTTAGTTCGGCATAGCAAGGTGAACCCCGGGCGTGATCTTGAAGCCCGGGAAAGCAAGTCCCAAGAGGCACCAGCTCTCCCGCCTCTCTTCTTCCCTGCCGCGACAGAGTGAACACCCAAAGCCTTTCTGAGGAAACAGCAGCGAAGTGTGGTTCGTGCCAAGCTGAAAACCTCTGCGAAAGCATAGCAGTCGCGGGGAAATCAGAGTCGGTTCTGTGGGCTGCTTTTGTTGCTTGCCTTAGCCTAGTATTCGCAGCACTATGGGAGCATACGGCATAGAGCGAAATCCTCTTTGCCCTCGGCATCGCCTCTGGGAAAGCATATCATTCTTTGCGAAACCAGATTCGGGTCTGAGGGATTCTCCTGTTGCCTGAGCTGGTCTCCTCAGCACGGTGTAATAAACCCGCATGGAACGAAATCTTCTTTGCCTGTGCATCTCTCTGCCTGAGAGAGAAGCGAGCTTGCACCTGTGGAAAGAGCCTTAAGGAAAGGTACTTGTCTTTCACGGTGCTCCCCAGGAGCAAGCTGCCCAGTGAGAAGAGCAGGAGCCGTTGGCCTTCTGGTCTGGAAAAGTTTGCTAAGCAGGAGAGCCTTCCCAGGAAGGCACAGCGGCCAGTGACAATACAAGTGTCACTAGCTCCCTGTGCAGAGAAGGAAGTCTGGCCAGCTAAGGAGACAGGAGGGGATGAGGTGGGCAGGGCGCGTGGTCCTCTCTTAGAAAGGAGTCTGGGCAGAGAGCATGCCTGTCCTGAGCCTCTGGGCTTAAGGAGACAGCAGCTCCTTGGCCACCTGTCCCTGGGGCAGACATGCACTAGCCACCAGGCGCCTACCCTGAACTCGCAGAACAGCTCCCTGAAATAACGGGGAGTCAGATGCCGTCTTCCTCCAGGATGTGGAAGCTTGGAGGAGGCACGTGGTTTCAGGGGAAGGAGTGGGGACAGTCCCCCAAGGCTCCCTATTAAGTGCACGGGCGGTGTGCTGGGATCCTGTCACCTTTCCTTTCCTGTGGGGAAAGCACTGACCTAGTCCGCGAGTCCGCCTGAGCGCCAGAGTAAAGGGCCAAGCGATGCCTACACTGGGAGATGGTGGTGTGCATAGAGTGCCATCCAAGGCTACGCGCCCTATAGCAGCATCGTGGCTGTGTCTGCTTAGTTCGGCCTGGCAGGTGATCCCAGGACGCGAACATGGATCCCTGGAAAGCAAGGACCAAGAGGCACCAGCTCTCCCGCAGCTCTTCTTCCCTGAGGCAACTGAAGGCTTGCTGAGGAAGCAGCAGCGAAGTGCTGTTCGCTCCAAGCCAAAGCCTCTGCGAAAGCACAGCATTCGCTGAGAAATGTTCTGTGGGCTGCTGCTGCTTGCCTGAGACCAGTCTCACGTTGGGAGAAACCCGCATACAGCGAAAGCCTCATTGCCTGGGCATCTCCCTGTGAAAGCACTGCGTTCCTTGGGAAATCGGTGTTGGGTTTGGGGATGCTGCTACTGCTTGCCTGAGCTAGACTCCGGAGCTCGATGGAAGATACTCGCATGGAGCGAAATACCCTTCGCCCTAGCATACCCTATGCCTGAGAGAGAAGCCAAGAGTGGGGCAGGCTCAGCACGCCGCCCCCGGAGAAGAGAAGGAGCCGTTGGCCTTGGGGTCAGGAAACGTTCGGGAAGCAGGATAACCTGCCGTGGCATTAACAGCAGGCCGGTGGCAAGACAAGTGTCACCTGCTCCATGTGCGAAGCGATGGAACCCGGGCTGCTAAGGAGACATGAGGGAACGACTAGGGCAGAGGAGCGTGAAACACTCTGAGGAAGGAGTCTGGGCAGAAGGCAGGCCTGTCCTGTGCCTCTGGTCGCAAAGGGAGATCATCTCCTTGGCCACCTGTCCCAAGGGCAGACTTGGGCTTGCCACCAGGTGCTGTACCCGGAACGCGCAGAAACAAACCCATGGAGAAACGGGCAGTCAGATGCCGTCTTCCACCAAGATGTGGCAGCGATGTGGGTGGCAGTGCGTGTGCCGGGAAAGGAGTGGAGACAGTCCCCCACAGTTCCCTGTCCCAGTGCCCGGGCGTGTGCAGTGATCCTGTCACCTCCTCTCTCCTGTGGTGAAGGCACTGGCCTAGACCCCAAGTCTGCCTGTGCGCCAGAGCAAAAGGCAAAGCCTTTCCTACCCCAGGAGATGGTAATAGGCATAGAGTGCCATGCTAAGACATGCACGCTGCTGCAGGGTTGGGACTGTGTCTGCTTAGTTCGGCATAGCAAGGTGAACCCCGGGCGTGATCTTGAAGCCCGGGAAAGCAAGTCCCAAGAGGCACCAGCTCTCCCGCCTCTCTTCTTCCCTGCCGCGACAGAGTGAACACCCAAAGTTTTTCTGAGGAAACAGCAGCGAAGTGCGGTTCGTGCCAAGCTGAAAACCTCTGCGAAAGCATAGCAGTCGCGGGGAAATCAGAGTCGGTTCTGTGGGCTGCTTTTGTTGCTTGCCTTAGCCTAGTATTCGCAGCACTATGGGAGCATACGGCATAGAGCGAAATCCTCTTTGCCCTGGGCATCGCCTCTGGGAAAGCATAGCATTCTTTGTGAAACCAGATTCGGGTCTGAGGGATTCTCCTGTTGCCTGAGCTGGTCTCCTCAGCACGGTGTAATAAACCCGCATGGAACGAAATCTTCTTTGCCTGTGCATCTCTCTGCCTGAGAGAGAAGCGAGCTTGCGCCTGTGGAAAGAGCCTTAAGGAAAGGGACTTGTCTTTCACGGTGCTCCCCAGGAGCATGTCTGTGAAAGGTGCAGCAAGCTGCCCAGTGAGAAGAGCAGGAGCCGTTGGCCTTCTGGTCTGGAAAAGGTTGCTAAGCAGGAGAGCCTTCCCAGGCAGGCACAGCGGCCAGTGACAATTCAAGTGTCACTAGCTCCCTGTGCAGAGAAGGAAGTCTGGCCAGCTAAGGAGACAGGAGGGGATGAGGTGGGAGGGCGCGTTGTCCTCTCTTAGAAAGGATTCTGGGCAGAGAGCATGCCTGTCCTGAGCCTCTGGGCTTAAGGAGACAGCAGCTCCTTGGCCACCTGTCCCTGGGGCAGACATGCACTAGCCACCAGGCGCCTACCCTGAACTCGCAGAAACAGCTCCCTGAAATAACGGGGAGTCAGATGCCGTCTTCCTCCGGGATGTGGAAGCTTGGAGGAGGCACGGGGTTTCAGGGGAAGGAGTGGGGACAGTCCACCAAGGCTTCCTATTAAGTGCACGGGCGGTGTGCTGGGATCCTGTCACCTTTCCTTTCCTGTGGGGAAAGCACTGACCTAGTCCGCGAGTCCGCCTGAGCGCCAGAGTAAAGGGCCAAGCGATGCCTACACTGGGAGATGGTGGTGTGCATAGAGTGCCATCCAAGGCTACGCGCCCTATAGCAGCATCATGGCTGTGTCTGCTTAGTTCGGCCTGGCAGGTGATCCCAGGACGCGAACATGGATCCCTGGAAAGCAAGGACCAAGAGGCACCAGCTCTCCCGCAGCTCTTCTTCCCTGAGGCAACTGAAGGCTTGCTGAGGAAGCAGCAGCGAAGTGCTGTTCGCTCCAAGCCAAAGCCTCTGCGAAAGCACAGCATTCGCTGAGAAATGTTCTGTGGGCTGCTGCTGCTTGCCTGAGACCAGTCTCACGTTGGGAGAAACCCGCATACAGCGAAAGCCTCATTGCCTGGGCATCTCCCTGTGAAAGCACTGCGTTCCTTGGGAAATCGGTGTTGGGTTTGGGGATGCTGCTACTGCTTGCCTGAGCTAGACTCCGGAGCTCGATGGAAGATACTCGCATGGAGCGAAATACCCTTCGCCCTAGCATACCCTCTGCCTGAGAGAGAAGCCAAGAGTGGGGCAGGCTCAGCACGCCGCCCCCGGAGAAGAGAAGGAGCCGTTGGCCTTGGGGTCAGGAAACGTTCGGGAAGCAGGATAACCTGCCGTGGCATTAACAGCAGGCCGGTGGCAAGACAAGTGTCACCTGCTCCATGTGCGAAGCGATGGAACCCGGGCTGCTAAGGAGACATGAGGGAACGACTAGGGCAGAGGAGCGTGAAACACTCTGAGGAAGGAGTCTGGGCAGAAGGCAGGCCTGTCCTGTGCCTCTGGTCGCAAAGGGAGATCATCTCCTTGGCCACCTGTCCCAAGGGCAGACTTGGGCTTGCCACCAGGTGCTATACCCGGAACGCGCAGAAACAAACCCATGGAGAAACGGGCAGTCAGATGCCGTCTTCCACCAAGATGTGGCAGCGATGTGGGTGGCAGTGCGTGTGCCGGGAAAGGAGTGGAGACAGTCCCCCACAGTTCCCTGTCCCAGTGCCCGGGCGTGTGCAGTGATCCTGTCACCTCCTCTCTCCTGTGGTGAAGGCACTGGCCTAGACCCCGAGTCTGCCTGTGCGCCAGAGCAAAAGGCAAAGCCTTTCCTACCCCAGGAGATGGTAATAGGCATAGAGTGCCATGCTAAGACATGCACGCTGCTGCAGGGTTGGGACTGTGTCTGCTTAGTTCGGCATAGCAAGGTGAACCCCGGGCGTGATCTTGAAGCCCGGGAAAGCAAGTCCCAAGAGGCACCAGCTCTCCCGCCTCTCTTCTTCCCTGCCGCGACAGAGTGAACACCCAAAGCCTTTCTGAGGAAACAGCAGCGAAGTGTGGTTCGTGCCAAGCTGAAAACCTCTGCGAAAGCATAGCAGTCGCGGGGAAATCAGAGTCGGTTCTGTGGGCTGCTTTTGTTGCTTGCCTTAGCCTAGTATTCGCAGCACTATGGGAGCATACGGCATAGAGCGAAATCCTCTTTGCCCTGGGCATCGCCTCTGGGAAAGCATATCATTCTTTGCGAAACCAGATTCGGGTCTGAGGGATTCTCCTGTTGCCTGAGCTGGTCTCCTCAGCACGGTGTAATAAACCCGCATGGAACGAAATCTTCTTTGCCTGTGCATCTCTCTGCCTGAGAGAGAAGCGAGCTTGCGCCTGTGGAAAGAGCCTTAAGGAAAGGGACTTGTCTTTCACGGTGCTCCCCAGGAGCAAGCTGCCCAGTGAGAAGAGCAGGAGCCGTTGGCCTTCTGGTCTGGAAAAGGTTGCTAAGCAGGAGAGCCTTCCCAGGCAGGCACAGCGGCCAGTGACAATACAAGTGTCACTAGCTCCCTGTGCAGAGAAGGAAGTCTGGCCAGCTAAGGAGACAGGAGGGGATGAGGTGGGAGGGCGCGTGGTCCTCTCTTAGAAAGGATTCTGGTCAGAGAGCATGCCTGTCCTGAGCCTCTGGGCTTAAGGAGACAGCAGCTCCTTGGCCACCTGTCCCTGGGGCATACATGCACTAGCCACCAGGCGCCTACCCTGAACTCGCAGAACAGCTCCCTGAAATAACGGGGAGTCAGATGCCGTCTTCCTCCAGGATGTGGAAGCTTGGAGGAGGCACGTGGTTTCAGGGGAAGGAGTGGGGACAGTCCCCCAAGGCTCCCTATAAAGTGCACGGTCGGTGGGCTGGGATCCTATCACCTTTCCTTTCCTGTGGGGAAAGCACTGGCCTAGTCCGCGAGTCCGCCTGAGCGCCAGAGTAAAGGGCCAAGCGATGCCTACACTGGGAGATGGTGGTGTGCATAGAGTGCCATCCAAGGCTATGCGCGCTATAGCAGCATCGTGGCTGTGTCTGCTTAGTTCGGCCTGGCAGGGTGATCCCAGGACGCGAACATGGATCCCTGGAAAGCAAGGACCAAGAGGCACCAGCTCTCCTGCAGCTCTTCTTCCCTGAGGCAACTGAAGGCTTGCTGAGGAAGCAGCAGCGAAGTGCTGTTCGCTCCAAGCCAAAGCCTCTGCGAAAGCACAGCATTCGCTGAGAAATGTTCTCTGGGCTGCTGCTGCTTGCCTGAGCCCAGTCTCACGGTGGGAGAAACCCGCATACAGCGAAAGCCTCATTGCCTGGGCATCTCCCTGTGAAAGCACTGCGTTCCTTGGGAAATCAGAGTTGGGTTTGGGGATGCTGCTACTGCTTGCCTGAGCTAGACTCCGGAGCTCGGTGGAAGATACTCGCATGGAGCGAAATACCCTTTGCCCTAGCATACCCTCTGCCTGAGAGAGAAGCCAAGAGTGGGGAAGGCTCAGCACGCCGCCCCCGGAGAAGAGAAGGAGCCGTTGGCCTTGGGGTCAGGAAACGCTCGGGAAGCAGGATAACCTGCCGTGGCATTAACAGCAGGCCGGTGGCAAGACAAGTGTCACCTGCTCCATGTGCGGAGCGATGGAACCCCGGCTGCTAAGGAGACATGAGGGGACGACTAGGGCAGAGGAGCGTGAACCACTCTGAGGAAGGAGTCTGGGCAGAAGGCAGGCCTGTCCTGTGCCTCTGGTCGCAAGGGGAGATCATCTCCTTGGCCACCTGTCCCAAGGGCAGACTTGGGCTTGCCACCAGGTGCTATACCCGGAACGCGCAGAAACAAACCCATGGAGAAACGGGCAGTCAGATGCCGTCTTCCACCAAGATGTGGCAGCGATGTGGGTGGCAGTGCGTGTGCCGGGAAAGGAGTGGAGACAGTCCCCCACAGTTCCCTGTCCCAGTGCCCGGGCGTGTGCAATGATCCTGTCACCTCCTCTCTCCTGTGGTGAAGGCACTGGCCTAGACCCCGAGTCTGCCTGTGCGCCAGAGCAAAAGGCAAAGCCTTTCCTACCCCAGGAGATGGTAATAGGCATAGACTGCCATGCTAAGACATGCACGCTGCTGCAGGGTTGGGACTGTGTCTGCTTAGTTCGGCATAGCAAGGTGAACCCCGGGCGTGATCTTGAAGCCCGGGAAAGCAAGTCCCAAGAGGCACCAGCTCTCCCGCCTCTCTTCTTCCCTGCCGCGACAGAGTGAACACCCAAAGCCTTTCTGAGGAAACAGCAGCGAAGTGTGGTTCTTGCCAAGCTGAAAACCTCTGCGAAAGCATAGCAGTCGCGGGGAAATCAGAGTCGGTTCTGTGGGCTGCTTTTGTTGCTTGCCTTAGCCTAGTATTCGCAGCACTATGGGAGCATACGGCATAGAGCGAAATCCTCTTTGCCCTGGGCATCGCCACTGGGAAAGCATAGCATTCTTTGCGAAACCAGATTCGGGTCTGAGGGATTCTCCTGTTGCCTGAGCTGGTCTCCTCAGCACGGTGTAATAAACCCGCATGGAACGAAATCTTCTTTGCCTGTGCATCTCTCTGCCTGAGAGAGAAGCGAGCTTGCGCCTGTGGAAAGAGCCTTAAGGAAAGGGACTTGTCTTTCACGGTGCTCCCCAGGAGCAAGCTGCCCTGTGAGAAGAGCAGGAGCCGTTTGCCTTCTGGTCTGGAAAAGGTTGCTAAGCAGGAGAGCCTTCCCAGGCAGGCACAGCGGCCAGTGACAATACAAGTGTCACTAGCTCCCTGTGCA
Organism: Mustela nivalis; assembly: GCF_964662115.1. Classification (NCBI taxonomy): domain Eukaryota; kingdom Metazoa; phylum Chordata; class Mammalia; order Carnivora; family Mustelidae; genus Mustela; species Mustela nivalis. Next base: position 1,241,276 of record NW_028136524.1, read on the forward strand.
GAGAAGGAAGTCTGGCCAGCTAAGGAGACAGGAGGGGATGAGGTGGGCAGGGCGCGTGGTCCTCTCTTAGAAAGGAGTCTGGGCAGAGAGCATGCCTGTCCTGAGCCTCTGGGCTTAAGGAGACAGCAGCTCCTTGGACACCTGTCCCTGGGGCAGACATGCACTAGCCACCAGGCGCCTACCCTGAACTCGCAGAAACAGCTCCCTGAAATAACGGGGAGTCAGATGCCGTCTTCCTCCAGGATGTGGAAGCTTGGAGGAGGCAGGGGGTTTCAGGGGAAGGAGTGGGGACAGTCCCCCAAAGTTCCCTATTAAGTGCACGGGCGGTGGTCTGGGATCCTGTCACCTTTCCTTTCCTGTGGGGAAAGCACTGGCCTAGTCCGCGAGTCCGCCTGAGCGCCAGAGTAAAGGGCCAAGCGATGCCTACACTGGGAGATGGTGGTGTGCATAGAGTGCCATCCAAGGCTACGCGCGCTATAGCAGCATCGTGGCTGTGTCTGCTTAGTTCGGCCTGGCAGGGTGATCCCAGGACGCGAACATGGATCCCTGGAAAGCAAGGACCAAGAGGCACCAGCTCTCCTGCAGCTCTTCTTCCCTGAGGCAACTGAAGGCTTGCTGAGGAAGCAGCAGCGAAGTGCTGTTCGCTCCAAGCCAAAGCCTCTGCGAAAGCACAGCATTCGCTGAGAAATGTTCTGTGGGCTGCTGCTGCTTGCCTGAGCCCAGTCTCACGGTGGGAGAAACCCGCATACAGCGAAAGCCTCATTGCCTGGGCATCTCCCTGTGAAAGCACTGCGTTCCTTGGGAAATCAGAGTTGGGTTTGGGGATGCTGCTACTGCTTGCCTGAGCTAGACTCCGGAGCTCGGTGGAAGATACTCGCATGGAGCGAAATACCCTTTGCCCTAGCATACCCTCTGCCTGAGAGAGAAGCCAAGAGTGGGGAAGGCTCAGCACGCTGCCCCCGGAGAAGAGAAAGAGCCGTTGGCCTTGGGGTCAGGAAACGCTCGGGAAGCAGGATAACCTGCCGTGGCATTAACAGCAGGCCGGTGGCAAGACAAGTGTCACCTGCTCCATGTGCGGAGCGATGGAACCCCGGCTGCTAAGGAGACATGAGGGGACGACTAGGGCAGAGGAGCGTGAACCACTCTGAGGAAGGAGTCTGGGCAGAAGGCAGGCCTGTCCTGTGCCTCTGGTCGCAAGGGGAGATCATCTCCTTGGCCACCTGTCCCAAGGGCAGACTTGGGCTTGCCACCAGGTGCTATACCCGGAACGCGCAGAAACAAACCCATGGAGAAACGGGCAGTCAGATGCCGTCTTCCACCAAGATGTGGCAGCGATGTGGGTGGCAGTGCGTGTGCCGGGAAAGGAGTGGAGACAGTCCCCCACAGTTCCCTGTCCCAGTGCCCGGGCGTGTGCAATGATCCTGTCACCTCCTCTCTCCTGTGGTGAAGGCACTGGCCTAGACCCCGAGTCTGCCTGTGCGCCAGAGCAAAAGGCAAAGCCTTTCCTACCCCAGGAGATGGTAATAGGCATAGACTGCCATGCTAAGACATGCACGCTGCTGCAGGGTTGGGACTGTGTCTGCTTAGTTCGGCATAGCAAGGTGAACCCCGGGCGTGATCTTGAAGCCCGGGAAAGCAAGTCCCAAGAGGCACCAGCTCTCCCGCCTCTCTTCTTCCCTACCGCGACAGAGTGAACACCCAAAGCCTTTCTGAGGAAACAGCAGCGAAGTGTGGTTCTTGCCAAGCTGAAAACCTCTGCGAAAGCATAGCAGTCGCGGGGAAATCAGAGTCGGTTCTGTGGGCTGCTTTTGTTGCTTGCCTTAGCCTAGTATTCGCAGCACTATGGGAGCACACGGCATAGAGCGAAATCCTCTTTGCCCTGGGCATCGCCTCTGGAAAAGCATAGCATTCTTTGCGAAACCTGATTCGGGTCTGAGGGATTCACCTGTTGCCTGAGCTGGTCTCCTCCGCACGGTGTAATAAACCCGCATGGAACGAAATCTTCTTTGCCTGTGCATCTCTCTGCCTGAGAGAGAAGCGAGCTTGCGCCTGTGGAAAGAGCCTTAAGGAAAGGGACTTGTCTTTCACGGTGCTCCCCAGGAGCAAGCTGCCCAGTGAGAAGAGCAGGAGCCGTTGGCCTTCTGGTCTGGAAAAGGTTGCTAAGCAGGAGAGCCTTCCCAGGCAGGCACAGCGGCCAGTGACAATACAAGTGTCACTAGCTCCCTGTGCAGAGAAGGAAGTCTGGCCAGCTAAGGAGACAGGAGGGGATGAGGTGGGCAGGGCGCGTGGTCCTCTCTTAGAAAGGAGTCTGGGCAGAGAGCATGCCTGTCCTGAGACTCTGGGCTTAAGGAGAAAGCAGCTCCTTGGCCACCTGTCCCTGGGGCAGACATGCACTAGCCACCAGGCGCCTACCCTGAACTCGCAGAACAGCTCCCTGAAATAACGGGGAGTCAGATGCCGTCTTCCTCCAGGATGTGGAAGCTTGGAGGAGGCAGGGGGTTTCAGGGGAAGGAGTGGGGACAGTCCCCCTAGGCTCCCTATAAAGTGCACGGGCGGTGGGCTGGGATCCTGTCACCTTTCCTTTCCTGTGGGGAAAGCACTGGCCTAGTCCGTGAGTCCGCCTGAGCGCCAGAGTAAAGGGCCAAGCGATGCCTACACTGGGAGATGGTGGTGTGCATAGAGTGCCATCCAAGGCTACGCGCGCTATAGCAGCATCGTGGCTGTGTCTGCTTAGTTCGGCCTGGCAGGGTGATCCCAGGACGCGAACATGGATCCCTGGAAAGCAAGGACCAAGAGGCACCAGCTCTCCCGCAGCTCTTCTTCCCTGAGGCAACTGAAGGCTTGCTGAGGAAGCAGCAGCGAAGTGCTGTTCGCTCCAAGCCAAAGCCTCTGCGAAAGCACAGCATTCGCTGAGAAATGTTCTCTGGGCTGCTGCTGCTTGCCTGAGCCCAGTCTCACGGTGGGAGAAACCCGCATACAGCGAAAGCCTCATTGCCTGGGCATCTCCCTGTGAAAGCACTGCGTTCCTTGGGAAATCAGAGTTGGGTTTGGGGATGCTGCTACTGCTTGCCTGAGCTAGACTCCGGAGATCGGTGGAAGATACTCACATGGAGCGAAATACCCTTTGCCCTAGCATACCCTCTGCCTGAGAGAGAAGCCAAGAGTGGGGAAGGCTCAGCACGCCGCCCCCGGGGAAAAGAAGGAGCCGTTGGCCTTGGGGTCAGGAAACGCTCGGGAAGCAGGATAACCTGCCGTGGCATTAACAGCAGGCCGGTGGCAAGACAAGTGTCACCTGCTCCATGTGCAGAGCGATGGAACCCCGGCTGCTAAGGAGACATGAGGGGACGACTAGGGCAGAGGAGCGTGAACCACTCTGAGGAAGGAGTCTGGGCAGAAGGCAGGCCTGTCCTGTGCCTCTGGTCCCAAGGGGAGATCATCTCCTTGGCCACCTGTCCCAAGGGCAGACTTGGGCTTGCCACCAGGTGCTATACCCGGAACGCGCAGAAACAAACCCATGGAGAAACGGGCAGTCAGATGCCGTCTTCCACCAAGATGTGGCAGCGATGTGGGTGGCAGTGCGTGTGCCGGGAAAGGAGTGGAGACAGTCCCCCACAGTTCCCTGTCCCAGTGCCCGGGCGTGTGCAGTGATCCTGTCACCTCCTCTCTCCTGTGGTGAAGGCACTGGCCTAGACCCCAAGTCTGCCTGTGCGCCAGAGCAAAAGGCAAAGCCTTTCCTACCCCAGGAGATGGTAATAGGCATAGAGTGCCATGCTAAGACATGCACGCTGCTGCAGGGTTGGGACTGTGTCTGCTTAGTTCGGCATAGCAAGGTGAACCCCGGGCGTGATCTTGAAGCCCGGGAAAGCAAGTCCCAAGAGGCACCAGCTCTCCCGCCTCTCTTCTTCCCTGCCGCGACAGAGTGAACACCCAAAGTTTTTCTGAGGAAACAGCAGCGAAGTGCGGTTCGTGCCAAGCTGAAAACCTCTGCGAAAGCATAGCAGTCGCGGGGAAATCAGAGTCGGTTCTGTGGGCTGCTTTTGTTGCTTGCCTTAGCCTAGTATTCGCAGCACTATGGGAGCATACGGCATAGAGCGAAATCCTCTTTGCCCTGGGCATCGCCTCTGGGAAAGCATAGCATTCTTTGCGAAACCAGATTCGGGTCTGAGGGATTCTCCTGTTGCCTGAGCTGGTCTCCTCAGCACGGTGTAATAAACCCGCATGGAACGAAATCTTCTTTGCCTGTGCATCTCTCTGCCTGAGAGAGAAGCGAGCTTGCGCCTGTGGAAAGAGCCTTAAGGAAAGGGACTTGTCTTTCACGGTGCTCCCCAGGAGCAAGCTGCCCTGTGAGAAGAGCAGGAGCCGTTGGCCTTCGGGTCTGGAAAAGGTTGCTAAGCAGGAGAGCCTTCCCAGGCAGGCACAGCGGCCAGTAACAATACAAGTGTCACTAGCTCCCTGTGCAGAGAAGGAAGTCTGGCCAGCTAAGGAGACAGGAGGGGATGAGTTGGGCAGGGCGCATGGTCCTCTCTTAGAAAGGAGTCTGGGCAGAGAGCATGCCTGTCCTGAGCCTCTGGGCTTAAGGAGACAGCAGCTCCTTGGCCACCTGTCCCTGGGGCAGACATGCACTTGCCACCAGGCGCCTACCCTGAACTCGCAGAAACAGCACCCTGAAATAACGGGGAGTCAGATGCCGTCTTCCTCCAGGATGTGGAAGCTTGGAGGAGGCAGGGGGTTTCAGGGGAAGGAGTGGGGACAGTCCCCCAAAGTTCCCTATTAAGTGCACGGGCGGTGTGCTGGGATCCTGTCACCTTTCCTTTCCTGTGGGGAAAGCACTGGCCTAGTCCGCGAGTCCGCCTGAGCGCCAGAGTAAAGGGCCAAGCGATGCCTACACTGGGAGATGGTGGTGTGCATAGAGTGCCATCCAAGGCTACGCGCGCTATAGCAGCATCGTGGCTGTGTCTGCTTAGTTCGGCCTGGCAGGGTGATCCCAGGAAGCGAACATGGATCCCTGGAAAGCAAGGACCAAGAGGCACCAGCTCTCCTGCAGCTCTTCTTCCCTGAGGCAACTGAAGGCTTGCTGAGGAAGCAGCAGCGAAGTGCTGTTCGCTCCAAGCCAAAGCCTCTGCGAAAGCACAGCATTCGCTGAGAAATGTTCTCTGGGCTGCTGCTGCTTGCCTGAGCCCAGTCTCACGGTGGGAGAAACCCGCATACAGCGAAAGCCTCATTGCCTGGGCATCTCCCTGTGAAAGCACTGCGTTCCTTGGGAAATCAGAGTTGGGTTTGGGGATGCTGCTACTGCTTGCCTGAGCTAGACTCCGGAGATCGGTGGAAGATACTCACATGGAGCGAAATACCCTTTGCCCTAGCATACCCTCTGCCTGAGAGAGAAGCCAAGAGTGGGGAAGGCTCAGCACGCCGCCCCCGGGGAAAAGAAGGAGCCGTTGGCCTTGGGGTCAGGAAACGCTCGGGAAGCAGGATAACCTGCCGTGGCATTAACAGCAGGCCGGTGGCAAGACAAGTGTCACCTGCTCCATGTGCAGAGCGATGGAACCCCGGCTGCTAAGGAGACATGAGGGGACGACTAGGGCAGAGGAGCGTGAACCACTCTGAGGAAGGAGTCTGGGCAGAAGGCAGGCCTGTCCTGTGCCTCTGGTCCCAAGGGGAGATCATCTCCTTGGCCACCTGTCCCAAGGGCAGACTTGGGCTTGCCACCAGGTGCTATACCCGGAACGCGCAGAAACAAACCCATGGAGAAACGGGCAGTCAGATGCCGTCTTCCACCAAGATGTGGCAGCGATGTGGGTGGCAGTGCGTGTGCCGGGAAAGGAGTGGAGACAGTCCCCCACAGTTCCCTGTCCCAGTGCCCGGGCGTGTGCAGTGATCCTGTCACCTCCTCTCTCCTGTGGTGAAGGCACTGGCCTAGACCCCAAGTCTGCCTGTGCGCCAGAGCAAAAGGCAAAGCCTTTCCTACCCCAGGAGATGGTAATAGGCATAGAGTGCCATGCTAAGACATGCACGCTGCTGCAGGGTTGGGACTGTGTCTGCTTAGTTCGGCATAGCAAGGTGAACCCCGGGCGTGATCTTGAAGCCCGGGAAAGCAAGTCCCAAGAGGCACCAGCTCTCCCGCCTCTCTTCTTCCCTGCCGCGACAGAGTGAACACCCAAAGTTTTTCTGAGGAAACAGCAGCGAAGTGCGGTTCGTGCCAAGCTGAAAACCTCTGCGAAAGCATAGCAGTCGCGGGGAAATCAGAGTCGGTTCTGTGGGCTGCTTTTGTTGCTTGCCTTAGCCTAGTATTCGCAGCACTATGGGAGCATACGGCATAGAGCGAAATCCTCTTTGCCCTGGGCATCGCCTCTGGGAAAGCATAGCATTCTTTGCGAAACCAGATTCGGGTCTGAGGGATTCTCCTGTTGCCTGAGCTGGTCTCCTCAGCACGGTGTAATAAACCCGCATGGAACGAAATCTTCTTTGCCTGTGCATCTCTCTGCCTGAGAGAGAAGCGAGCTTGCGCCTGTGGAAAGAGCCTTAAGGAAAGGGACTTGTCTTTCACGGTGCTCCCCAGGAGCAAGCTGCCCTGTGAGAAGAGCAGGAGCCGTTGGCCTTCGGGTCTGGAAAAGGTTGCTAAGCAGGAGAGCCTTCCCAGGCAGGCACAGCGGCCAGTAACAATACAAGTGTCACTAGCTCCCTGTGCAGAGAAGGAAGTCTGGCCAGCTAAGGAGACAGGAGGGGATGAGTTGGGCAGGGCGCATGGTCCTCTCTTAGAAAGGAGTCTGGGCAGAGAGCATGCCTGTCCTGAGCCTCTGGGCTTAAGGAGACAGCAGCTCCTTGGCCACCTGTCCCTGGGGCAGACATGCACTTGCCACCAGGCGCCTACCCTGAACTCGCAGAAACAGCACCCTGAAATAACGGGGAGTCAGATGCCGTCTTCCTCCAGGATGTGGAAGCTTGGAGGAGGCAGGGGGTTTCAGGGGAAGGAGTGGGGACAGTCCCCCAAAGTTCCCTATTAAGTGCACGGGCGGTGTGCTGGGATCCTGTCACCTTTCCTTTCCTGTGGGGAAAGCACTGGCCTAGTCCGCGAGTCCGCCTGAGCGCCAGAGTAAAGGGCCAAGCGATGCCTACACTGGGAGATGGTGGTGTGCATAGAGTGCCATCCAAGGCTACGCGCGCTATAGCAGCATCGTGGCTGTGTCTGCTTAGTTCGGCCTGGCAGGGTGATCCCAGGAAGCGAACATGGATCCCTGGAAAGCAAGGACCAAGAGGCACCAGCTCTCCTGCAGCTCTTCTTCCCTGAGGCAACTGAAGGCTTGCTGAGGAAGCAGCAGCGAAGTGCTGTTCGCTCCAAGCCAAAGCCTCTGCGAAAGCACAGCATTCGCTGAGAAATGTTCTGTGGGCTGCTGCTGCTTGCCTGAGCCCAGTCTCACGGTGGGAGAAACCCGCATACAGCGAAAGCCTCATTGCCTGGGCATCTCCCTGTGAAAGCACTGCGTTCCTTGGGAAATCAGAGTTGGGTTTGGGGATGCTGCTACTGCTTGCCTGAGCTAGACTCCGGAGCTCGGTGGAAGATACTCACATGGAGCGAAATACCCTTTGCCCTAGCATACCCTCTGCCTGAGAGAGAAGCCAAGAGTGGGGAAGGCTCAGCACGCCGCCCCCGGAGAAGAGAAGGAGCCGTTGGCCTTGGGGTCAGGAAACGCTCGGGAAGCAGGATAACCTGCCGTGGCATTAACAGCAGGCCGGTGGCAAGACAAGTGTCACCTGCTCCATGTGCGGAGCGATGGAACCCCGGCTGCTAAGGAGACATGAGGGGACGAATAGGGCAGAGGAGCGTGAACCACTCTGAGGAAGGCGTCTGGGCAGAAGGCAGGCCTGTCCTGTGCCTCTGGTTGCAAGGGGAGATCATCTCCTTGGCCACCTGTCCCAAGGGCAGACTTGGGCTTGCCACCAGGTCCTATACCCGGAACGCGCAGAAACAAACCCATGGAGAAACGGGCAGTCAGATGCCGTCTTCCACCAAGATGTGGCAGCGATGTGGGTGGCAGTGCGTGTGCCGGGAAAGGAGTGGAGACAGTCCCCCACAGTTCCCTGTCCCAGTGCCCGGGCGTGTGCAGTGATCCTGTCACCTCCTCTCTCCTGTGGTGAAGGCACTGGCCTAGACCCCGAGTCAGCCTGTGCGCCAGAGCAAAAGGCAAAGCCTTTCCTACCCCAGGAGATGGTAATAGGCATAGAGTGCCATGCTAAGACATGCACGCTGCTGCAGGGTTGGGACTGTGTCTGCTTAGTTCGGCATAGCAAGGTGAACCCCGGGCGTGATCTTGAAGCCCGGGAAAGCAAGTCCCAAGAGGCACCAGCTCTCCCGCCTCTCTTCTTCCCTGCCGCGACAGAGTGAACACCCAAAGCCTTTCTGAGGAAACAGCAGCGAAGTGTGGTTCTTGCCAAGCTGAAAACCTCTGCGAAAGCATAGCAGTCGCGGGGAAATCAGAGTCGGTTCTGTGGGCTGCTTTTGTTGCTTGCCTTAGCCTAGTATTCGCAGCACTATGGGAGCATACGGCATAGAGCGAAATCCTCTTTGCCCTGGGCATCGCCACTGGGAAAGCATAGCATTCTTTGCGAAACCAGATTCGGGTCTGAGGGATTCTCCTGTTGCCTGAGCTGGTCTCCTCAGCACGGTGCAATAAACCCGCATGGAACGAAATCTTCTTTGCCTGTGCATCTCTCTGCCTGAGAGAGAAGCGAGCTTGCGCCTGTGGAAAGAGCCTTAAGGAAAGGGAATTGTCTTTCACGGTGCTCCCCAGGAGCATGTCTGTGAAAGGTGCAGCAAGCTGCCCAGTGAGAAGAGCAGGAGCCGTTGGCCTTCTGGTCTGGAAAAGGTTGCTAAGCAGGAGAGCCTTCCCAGGCAGGCACAGCGGCCAGTGACAATTCAAGTGTCACTAGCTCCCTGTGCAGAGAAGGAAGTCTGGCCAGCTAAGGAGACAGGAGGGGATGAGGTGGGAGGGCGCGTGGTCCTCTCTTAGAAAGGATTCTGGGCAGAGAGCATGCCTGTCCTGAGCCTCTGGGCTTAAGGAGACAGCAGCTCCTTGGCCACCTGTCCCTGGGGCAGACATGCACTAGCCACCAGGCGCCTACCCTGAACTCGCAGATACAGCTCCCTGAAATAACAGGGAGTCAGATGCCGTCTTCCTCCAGGATGTGGAAGCTTGGAGGAGGCACGGGGTTTTAGGGGAAGGACTGAGAACAGTCCACCAAGGCTCCCTATTAAGTGCACGGGCGGTGTGCTGGGATATTGTCACCTTTCCTTTCCTGTGGGGAAAGCACTGACCTAGTCCGCGAGTCCGCCTGAGCGCCAGAGTAAAGGGCCAAGCGATGCCTACACTGGGAGATGGTGGTGTGCATAGAGTGCCATCCAAGGCTACGCGCCCTATAGCAGCATCGTGGCTGTGTCTGCTTAGTTCGGCCTGGCAGGGTGATCCCAGGACGCGAACATGGATCCCTGGAAAGCAAGGACCAAGAGGCACCAGCTCTCCCGCAGCTCTTCTTCCCTGAGGCAACTGAAGGCTTGCTGAGGAAGCAGCAGCGAAGTGCTGTTCGCTCCAAGCCAAAGCCTCTGCGAAAGCACAGCATTCGCTGAGAAATGTTCTGTGGGCTGCTGCTGCTTGCCTGAGACCAGTCTCACGTTGGGAGAAACCCGCATACAGCGAAAGCCTCATTGCCTGGGCATCTCCCTGTGAAAGCACTGCGTTCCTTGGGAAATCGGAGTTGGGTTTGGGGATGCTGCTACTGCTTGCCTGAGCTAGACTCCGGAGCTCGATGGAAGATACTCGCATGGAGCGAAATACCCTTCGCCCTAGCATACCCTATGCCTGAGAGAGAAGCCAAGAGTGGGGCAGGTTCAGCACGCCGCCCCCGGAGAAGAGAAGGAGCCGTTGGCCTTGGGGTCAGGAAACGTTCGGGAAGCAGGATAACCTGCCGTGGCATTAACAGCAGGCCGGTGGCAAGACAAGTGTCACCTGCTCCATGTGCGAAGCGATGGAACCCGGGCTGCTAAGGAGACATGAGGGGACGACTAGGGCAGAGGAGCGTGAAACACTCTGAGGAAGGAGTCTGGGCAGAAGGCAGGCCTGTCCTGTGCCTCTGGTCGCAAGGGGAGATCATCTCCTTGGCCACCTGCCCCAAGGGCAGACTTGGGCTTGCCACCAGGTGCTATACCCGGAACGCGCAGAAACAAACCCATGGAGAAACGGGCAGTCAGATGCCGTCTTCCACCAAGATGTGGCAGCGATGTGGGTGGCAGTGCGTGTGCCGGGAAAGGAGTGGAGACAGTCCCCCACAGTTCCCTGTCCCAGTGCCCGGGCGTGTGCAGTGATCCTGTCACCTCCTCTCTCCTGTGGTGAAGGCACTGGCCTAGACCCCAAGTCTGCCTGTGCGCCAGAGCAAAAGGCAAAGCCTTTCCTACCCCAGGAGATGGTAATAGGCATAGAGTGCCATGCTAAGACATGCACGCTGCTGCAGGGTTGGGACTGTGTCTGCTTAGTTCGGCATAGCAAGGTGAACCCCGGGCGTGATCTTGAAGCCCGGGAAAGCAAGTCCCAAGAGGCACCAGCTCTCCCGCCTCTCTTCTTCCCTGCCGCGACAGAGTGAACACCCAAAGTTTTTCTGAGGAAACAGCAGCGAAGTGCGGTTCGTGCCAAGCTGAAAACCTCTGCGAAAGCATAGCAGTCGCGGGGAAATCAGAGTCGGTTCTGTGGGCTGCTTTTGTTGCTTGCCTTAGCCTAGTATTCGCAGCACTATGGGAGCATACGGCATAGAGCGAAATCCTCTTTGCCCTGGGCATCGCCTCTGGGAAAGCATAGCATTCTTTGTGAAACCAGATTCGGGTCTGAGGGATTCTCCTGTTGCCTGAGCTGGTCTCCTCAGCACGGTGTAATAAACCCGCATGGAAGGAAATCTTCTTTGCCTGTGCATCTCTCTGCCTGAGAGAGAAGCGAGCTTGCGCCTGTGGAAAGAGCCTTAAGGAAAGGGACTTGTCTTTCACGGTGCTCCCCAGGAGCAAGCTGCCCTGTGAGAAGAGCAGGAGCCGTTGGCCTTCTGGTCTGGAAAAGGTTGCTAAGCAGGAGAGCCTTCCCAGGCAGGCACAGCGGCCAGTGACAATACAAGTGTCACTAGCTCCCTGTGCAGAGAAGGAAGTCTGGCCAGCTAAGGAGACAGGAGGGGATGAGGTGGGCAGGGCGCGTGGTCCTCTCTTAGAAAGGAGTCTGGGCAGAGAGCATGCCTGTCCTGAGCCTCTGGGCTTAAGGAGACAGCAGCTCCTTGGCCACCTGTCCCTGGGGCAGACATGCACTAGCCACCAGGCGCCTACCCTGAACTCGCAGAAACAGCTCCCTGAAATAACGGGGAGTCAGATGCCGTCTTCCTCCAGGATGTGGAAGCTTGGAGGAGGCACGGGGTTTCAGGGGAAGGAGTGGGGACAGTCCCCCAAAGTTCCCTATTAAGTGCACGGGCGGTGTGCTGGGATCCTGTCACCTTTCCTTTCCTGTGGGGAAAGCACTGACCTAGTCCGCGAGTCCGCCTGAGCGCCAGAGTAAAGGGCCAAGCAATGCCTACACTGGGAGATGGTGGTGTGCATAGAGTGCCATCCAAGGCTACGCGCGCTATAGCAGCATCGTGGCTGTGTCTGCTTAGTTCGGCCTGGCAGGGTGATCCCAGGACGCGAACATGGATCCCTGGAAAGCAAGGACCAAGAGGCACCAGCTCTCCTGCAGCTCTTCTTCCCTGAGGCAACTGAAGGCTTGCTGAGGAAGCAGCAGCGAAGTGCTGTTCGCTCCAAGCCAAAGCCTCTGCGAAAGCACAGCATTCGCTGAGAAATGTTCTGTGGGCTGCTGCTGCTTGCCTGAGCCCAGTCTCACGGAGGGAGAAACCCGCATACAGCGAAAGCCTCATTGCCTGGGCATCTCCCTGTGAAAGCACTGCGTTCCTTGGGAAATCAGAGTTGGGTTTGGGGATGCTGCTACTGCTTGCCTGAGCTAGACTCCGGAGCTCGGTGGAAGATACTCGCATGGAGCGAAATACCCTTTGCCCTAGCATACCCTCTGCCTGAGAGAGAAGCCAAGAGTGGTGAAGGCTCAGCACGCTGCCCCCGGAGAAGAGAAAGAGCCGTTGGCCTTGGGGTCAGGAAACGCTCGGGAAGCAGGATAACCTGCCGTGGCATTAACAGCAGGCCGGTGGCAAGACAAGTGTCACCTGCTCCATGTGCGGAGCGATGGAACCCCGGCTGCTAAGGAGACATGAGGGGACGACTAGGGCAGAGGAGCGTGAACCACTCTGAGGAAGGAGTCTGGGCAGAAGGCAGGCCTGTCCTGTGCCTCTGGTCGCAAGGGGAGATCATCTCCTTGGCCACCTGTCCCAAGGGCAGACTTGGGCTTGCCACCAGGTGCTATACCCGGAACGCGCAGAAACAAACCCATGGAGAAACGGGCAGTCAGATGCCGTCTTCCACCAAGATGTGGCAGCGATGTGGGTGGCAGTGCGTGTGCCGGGAAAGGAGTGGAGACAGTCCCCCACAGTTCCCTGTCCCAGTGCCCGGGCGTGTGCAGTGATCCTGTCACCTCCTCTCTCCTGTGGTGAAGGCACTGGCCTAGACCCCGAGTCTGCCTGTGCGCCAGAGCAAAAGGCAAAGCCTTTCCTACCCCAGGAGATGGTAATAGGCATAGAGTGCCATGCTAAGACATGCACGCTGCTGCAGGGTTGGGACTGTGTCTGCTTAGTTCGGCATAGCAAGGTGAACCCCGGGCGTGATCTTGAAGCCCGGGAAAGCAAGTCCCAAGAGGCACCAGCTCTCCCGCCTCTCTTCTTCCCTGCCGCGACAGAGTGAACACCCAAAGCCTTTCTGAGGAAACAGCAGCGAAGTGTGGTTCGTGCCAAGCTGAAAACCTCTGCGAAAGCATAGCAGTCGCGGGGAAATCAGAGTCGGTTCTGTGGGCTGCTTTTGTTGCTTGCCTTAGCCTAGTATTCGCAGCACTATGGGAGCATACGGCATAGAGCGAAATCCTCTTTGCCCTGGGCATCGCCTCTGGGAAAGCATATCATTCTTTGCGAAACCAGATTCGGGTCTGAGGGATTCTCCTGTTGCCTGAGCTGGTCTCCTCAGCACGGTGTAATAAACCCGCATGGAACGAAATCTTCTTTGCCTGTGCATCTGTCTGCCTGAGAGAGAAGCGAGCTTGCGCCTGTGGAAAGAGCCTTAAGGAAAGGGACTTGTCTTTCACGGTGCTCCCCAGGAGCAAGCTGCCCAGTTAGAAGAGCAGGAGCCGTTGGCCTTCTGGTCTGGAAAAGGTTGCTAAGCAGGAGAGCCTTCCCAGGCAGGCACAGCGGCCAGTGACAATACAAGTGTCACTAGCTCCCTGTGCAGAGAAGGAAGTCTGGCCAGCTAAGGAGACAGGAGGGGATGAGGTGGGCAGAGCGCGTGGTCCTCTCTTAGAAAGGAGTCTGGGCAGAGAGCATGCCTGTCCTGAGCCTCTGGGCTTAAGGAGACAGCAGCTCCTTGGCCACCTGTCCCTGGGGCAGACATGCACTAGCCACCAGGCGCCTACCCTGAACTCGCAGAAACAGCTCCCTGAAATAACGGGGAGTCAGATGCCGTCTTCCTCCAGGATGTGGAAGCTTGGAGGAGGCACGTGGTTTCAGGGGAAGGAGTGGGGACAGTCCCCCAAGGCTCCCTATAAAGTGCACGGGCGGTGGGCTGGGATCCTGTCACCTTTCCTTTCCTGTGGGGAAAGCACTGGCCTAGTCCGCGAGTCCGACTGAGCGCCAGAGTAAAGGGCCAAGCGATGCCAACACTGGGAGATGGTGGTGTGCATAGAGTGCCATCCAAGGCTACGCGCGCTATAGCAGCATCGTGTCTGTGTCTGCTTAGTTCGGCCTGGCAGGGTGATCCCAGGACGCGAACATGGATCCCTGGAAAGCAAGGACCAAGAGGCACCAGCTCTCCCGCAGCTCTTCTTCCCTGAGGCAACTGAAGGCTTGCTGAGGAAGCAGCAGCGAAGTGCTGTTCGCTCCAAGCCAAAGCCTCTGCGAAAGCACAGCATTCGCTGAGAAATGTTCTGTGGGCTGCTGCTGCTTGCCTGAGCCCAGTCTCACGGTGGGAGAAACCCGCATACAGCGAAAGCCTCATTGCCTGGGCATCTCCCTGTGAAAGCACTGCGTTCCTTGGGAAATCAGAGTTGGGTTTGGGGATGCTGCTACTGCTTGCCTGAGCTAGACTCCGGAGCTCGGTGGAAGATACTCGCATGGAGCGAAATACCCTTCGCCCTAGCATACCCTATGCCTGAGAGAGAAGCCAAGAGTGGGGAAGGCTCAGCACGCCGCCCCCGGAGAAGAGAAGGAGCCGTTGGCCTTGGGGTCAGGATACGCTCGGGAAGCAGGATAACCTGCCGTGGCATTAACAGCAGGCCGGTGGCAAGACAAGTGTCACCTGCTCCATGTGCGGAGCGATGGAACCCCGGCTGCTAAGGAGACATGAGGGGACGACTAGGGCAGAGGAGCGTGAACCACTCTGAGGAAGGAGTCTGGGCAGAAGGCAGGCCTGTCCTGTGCCTCTGGTCGCAAGGGGAGATCATCTCCTTGGCCACCTGTCCCAAGGGCAGACTTGGGCTTGCCACCTGGTGCTATACCCGGAACGCGCAGAAACAAACCCATGGAGAAACGGGCAGTCAGATGCCGTCTTCCACCAAGATGTGGCAGCGATGTGGGTGGCAGTGCGTGTGCCGGGAAAGGAGTGGAGACAGTCCCCCACAGTTCCCTGTCCCAGTGCCCGGGCGTGTGCAGTGATCCTGTCACCTCCTCTCTCCTGTGGTGAAGGCACTGGCCTAGACCCCGAGTCTGCCTGTGCGCCAGAGCAAAAGGCAAAGCCTTTCCTACCCCAGGAGATGGTAATAGGCATAGAGTGCCATGCTAAGACATGCACGCTGCTGCAGGGTTGGGACTGTGTCTGTTTAGTTCGGCATAGCAAGGTGAACCCCGGGCGTGATCTTGAAGCCCGGGAAAGCAAGTCCCAAGAGGCACCAGCTCTCCCGCCTCTCTTCTTCCCTGCCGCGACAGAGTGAACACCCAAAGTTTTTCTGAGGAAACAGCAGCGAAGTGCGGTTCGTGCCAAGCTGAAAACCTCTGCGAAAGCATAGCAGTCGCGGGGAAATCAGAGTCGGTTCTGTGGGCTGCTTTTGTTGCTTGCCTTAGCTTAGTATTCGCAGCACTATGGGAGCATACGGCATAGAGCGAAATCCTCTTTACCCTGGGCATCGCCTCTGGGAAAGCATAGCATTCTTTGTGAAACCAGATTCGGGTCTGAGGGATTCTCCTGTTGCCTGAGCTGGCCTCCTCAGAACGGTGTAATAAACCCGCATGGAACGAAATCTTCTTTGCCTGTGCATCTCTCTGCCTGAGAGAGAAGCGAGCTTGCGCCTGTGGAAAGAGCCTTAAGGAAAGGGACTTGTCTTTCACGGTGCTCCCCAGGAGCAAGCTGCCCTGTGAGAAGAGCAGGAGCCGTTGGCCTTCTGGTCTGGAAAAGTTTGCTAAGCAGGAGAGCCTTCCCAGGCAGGCACAGCGGCCAGTGACAATACAAGTGTCACTAGCTCCCTGTGCAGAGAAGGAAGTCTGGCCAGCTAAGGAGACAGGAGGGGATGAGGTGGGCAGGGCGCGTGGTCCTCTCTTAGAAAGGAGTCTGGGCAGAGAGCATGCCTGTCCAAGCCTCTGGGCTTAAGGAGACAGCAGCTCTTTGGCCACCTGTCCCTGGGGCAGACATGCACTAGCCACCAGGCGCCTACCCTGAACTCGCAGAAACAGCTCCCTGAAATAACGGGGAGTCAGATGCCGTCTTCTCCAGGATGTGGAAGCTTGGAGGAGGCACGGGGTTTCAGGGCAAGGAGTGGGGACAGTCCCCCAAAGCTCCCTATTAAGTGCACGGGCGGTGTGCTGGGATCCTGTCACCTTTCCTTTCCTGTGGGGAAAGCACTGGCCTAGTCCGCGAGTCCGCCTGAGCGCCAGATTAAAGGGCCAAGCGATGCCTACACTGGGAGATGGTGGTGTGCATAGAGTGCCATCCAAGGCTACGCGCGCTATAGCAGCATCTTGGCTGTGTCTGCTTAGTTCGGCCTGGCAGGGTGATCCCAGGAAGCGAACATGGATCCCTGGAAAGCAAGGACCAAGAGGCACCAGCTCTCCTGCAGCTCTTCTTCCCTGAGGCAACTGAAGGCTTGCTGAGGAAGCAGCAGCGAAGTGCTGTTCGCTCCAAGCCAAAGCCTCTGCGAAAGCACAGCATTCGCTGAGAAATGTTCTGTGGGCTGCTGCTGCTTGCCTGAGCCCAGTCTCACGGTGGGAGAAACCCGCATACAGCGAAAGCCTCATTGCCTGGGCATCTCCCTGTGAAAGCACTGCGTTCCTTGGGAAATCAGAGTTGGGTTTGGGGATGCTGCTACTGCTTGCCTGAGCTAGACTCCGGAGCTCGGTGGAAGATACTCGCATGGAGCAAAATACCCTTTGCCCTAGCATACCCTCTGCCTGAGAGAGAAGCCAAGAGTGGGGAAGGCTCAGCACGCCGCCCCCGGAGAAGAGAAGGAGCCGTTGGCCTTGGGGTCAGGATACGCTCGGGAAGCAGGATAACCTGCCGTGGCATTAACAGCAGGCCGGTGGCAAGACAAGTGTCACCTGCTCCATGTGCGGAGCGATGGAACCCCGGCTGCTAAGGAGACATGAGGGGACGACTAGGGCAGAGGAGCGTGAACCACTCTGAGGAAGGAGTCTGAGCAGAAGGCAGGCCTGTCCTGTGCCTCTGGTCGCAAGGGGAGATCATCTCCTTGGCCACCTGTCCCAAGGGCAGACTTGGGCTTGCCACCAGGTGCTATACCCGGAACGCGCAGAAACAAACCCATGGAGAAACGGGCAGTCAGATGCCGTCTTCCACCAAGATGTGGCAGCGATGTGGGTGGCAGTGCGTGTGCCGGGAAAGGAGTGGAGACAGTCCCCCACAGTTCCCTGTCCCAGTGCCCGGGCGTGTGCAGTGATCCTGTCACCTCCTCTCTCCTGTGGTGAAGGCACTGGCCTAGACCCCGAGTCTGCCTGTGCGCCAGAGCAAAAGGCAAAGCCTTTCCTACCCCAGGAGATGGTAATAGGCATAGAGTGCCATGCTAAGACATGCACGCTGCTGCAGGGTTGGGACTGTGTCTGCTTAGTTCGGCATAGCAAGGTGAACCCCGGGCGTGATCTTGAAGCCCGGGAAAGCAAGTCCCAAGAGGCACCAGCTCTCCCGCCTCTCTTCTTCCCTGCCGCGACAGAGTGAACACCCAAAGTTTTTCTGAGGAAACAGCAGCGAAGTGCGGTTCGTGCCAAGCTGAAAACCTCTGCGAAAGCATAGCAGTCGCGGGGAAATCAGAGTCGGTTCTGTGGGCTGCTTTTGTTGCTTGCCTTAGCCTAGTATTCGCAGCACTATGGGAGCATACGGCATAGAGCGAAATCCTCTTTGCCCTGGGCATCGCCTCTGGGAAAGCATAGCATTCTTTGTGAAACCAGATTCGGGTCTGAGGGATTCTCCTGTTGCCTGAGCTGGTCTCCTCAGCACGGTGTAATAAACCCGCATGGAACGAAATCTTCTTTGCCTGTGCATCTCTCTGCCTGAGAGAGAAGCGAGCTTGCGCCTGTGGAAAGAGCCTTAAGGAAAGGGACTTGTCTTTCACGGTGCTCCCCAGGAGCATGTCTGTGAAAGGTGCAGCAAGCTGCCCAGTGAGAAGAGCAGGAGCCGTTGGCCTTCTGGTCTGGAAAAGGTTGCTAAGCAGGAGAGCCTTCCCAGGCAGGCACAGCGGCCAGTGACAATACAAGTGTCACTAGCTCCCTGTGCAGAGAAGGAAGTCTGGCCAGCTAAGGAGACAGGAGGGGATGAGGTGGGAGGGCGCGTGGTCCTCTCTTAGAAAGGATTCTGGGCAGAGAGCATGCCTGTCCTGAGCCTCTGGGCTTAAGGAGACAGCAGCTCCTTGGACACCTGTCCCTGGGGCAGACATGCACTAGCCACCAGGCGCCTACCCTGAACTCGCAGATACAGCTCCCCGAAATAACAGGGAGTCAGATGCCGTCTTCCTCCAGGATGTGGAAGCTTGGAGGAGGCACGGGGTTTCAGGGGAAGGAGTGGGAACAGTCCACCAAGGCTCCCTATTAAGTGCACGGGCGGTGTGCTGGGATCCTGTCACCTTTCCTTTCCTGTGGGGAAAGCACTGACCTAGTCCGACAGTCCGCCTGAGCGCCAGAGTAAAGGGCCAAGCGATGCCTACACTGGGAGATGGTGGTGTGCATAGAGTGCCATCCAAGGCTACGCGCCCTATAGCAGCATCGTGGCTGTGTCTGCTTAGTTCGGCCTGGCAGGGTGATCCCAGGACGCGAACATGGATCCCTGGAAAGCAAGGACCAAGAGGCACCAGCTCTCCCGCAGCTCTTCTTCCCTGAGGCAACTGAAGGCTTGCTGAGGAAGCAGCAGCGAAGTGCTGTTCGCTCCAAGCCAAAGCCTCTGCGAAAGCACAGCATTCGCTGAGAAATGTTCTGTGGGCTGTTCTGCTTGCCTGAGACCAGTCTCACGTTGGGAGAAACCCGCATACAGCGAAAGCCTCATTGCCTGGGCATCTCCCTGTGAGAGCACTGCGTTCCTTGGGAAATCTGAGTTGGGTTTGGGGATGCTGCTACTGCTTGCCTGAGCTAGACTCCGGAGCTCGATGGAAGATACTCGCATGGAGCGAAATACCCTTCGCCCTAGCATACCCTATGCCTGAGAGAGAAGCCAAGAGTGGGGCAGGCTCAGCACGCCGCCCCCGGAGAAGTGAAGGAGCCGTTGGCCTTGGGGTCAGGAAACGTTCGGGAAGCAGGATAACCTGCCGTGGCATTAACAGCAGGCCGGTGGCAAGACAAGTGTCACCTGCTCCATGTTCGGAGCGATGGAACCCGGGCTGCTAAGGAGACATGAGGGGACGACTAGGGCAGAGGAGCGTGAAACACTCTGAGGAAGGAGTATGGGCAGAAGGCAGGCCTGTCCTGTGCCTCTGGTCGCAAGGGGAGATCATCTCCTTGGCCACCTGTCCCAAGGGCAGACTTGGGCTTGCCACCAGGTGCTATACCCGGAACGCGCAGAAACAAACCCATGGAGAAACGGGCAGTCAGATGCCGTCTTCCACCAAGATGTGGCAGCGATGTGGGTGGCAGTGCGTGTGCCGGGAAAGGAGTGGAGACAGTCCCCCACAGTTCCCTGTCCCAGTGCCCGGGCGTGTGCAGTGATCCTGTCACCTCCTCTCTCCTGTGGTGAAGGCACTGGCCTAGACCCCGAGTCTGCCTGTGCGCCAGAGCAAAAGGCAAAGCCTTTCCTACCCCAGGAGATGGTAATAGGCATAGAGTGCCATGCTAAGACATGCACGCTGCTGCAGGGTTGGCACTGTGTCTGCTTAGTTCGGCATAGCAAGGTGAACCCCGGGCGTGATCTTGAAGCCCGGGAAAGCAAGTCCCAAGAGGCACCAGCTCTCCCGCCTCTCTTCTTCCCTGCCGCGACAGAGTGAACACCCAAAGTTTTTCTGAGGAAACAGCAGCGAAGTGTGGTTCGTGCCAAGCTGAAAACCTCTGCGAAAGCATAGCAGTCGCGGGGAAATCAGAGTCGGTTCTGTGGGCTGCTTTTGTTGCTTGCCTTAGCCTAGTATTCGCAGCACTATGGGAGCATACGGCATAGAGCGAAATCCTCTTTGCCCTGGGCATCGCCTCTGGGAAAGCATAGCATTCTTTGTGAAACCAGATTCGGGTCTGAGGGATTCTCCTGTTGCCTGAGCTGGTCTCCTCAGCACGGTGTAATAAACCCGCATGGAACGAAATCTTCTTTGCCTGTGCATCTCTCTGCCTGAGAGAGAAGCGAGCTTGCGCCTGTGGAAAGAGCCTTAAGGAAAGGGACTTGTCTTTCACGGTGCTCCCCAGGAGCAAGCTGCCCAGTGAGAAGAGCAGGAGCCGTTGGCCTTCTGGTCTGGAAAAGGTTGCTAAGCAGGAGAGCCTTCCCAGGCAGGCACAGCGGCCAGTGACAATACAAGTGTCACTAGCTCCCTGTGCAGAGAAGGAAGTCTGGCCAGCTAAGGAGACAGGAGGGGATGAGGTGGGCAGGGCGCGTGGTCCTCTCTTAGAAAGGAGTCTGGGCAGAGAGCATGCCTGTCCTGAGCCTCTGGGCTTAAGGAGACAGCAGCTCCTTGGCCACCTGTCCCTCGGGCAGACATGCACTAGCCACCAGGCGCCTACCCTGAACTCGCAGATACAGCTCCCTGAAATAACAGGGAGTCAGATGCCGTCTTCCTCCAGGATGTGGAAGCTTGGAGGAGGCACGGGGTTTCAGGGGAAGGAGTGGGAACAGTCCACCAAGGCTCCCTATTAAGTGCACGGGCGGTGTGCTGGGATCCTGTCACCTTTCCTTTCCTGTGGGGAAAGCACTGACCTAGTCCGACAGTCCGCCTGAGCGCCAGAGTAAAGGGCCAAGCGATGCCTACACTGGGAGATGGTGGTGTGCATAGAGTGCCATCCAAGGCTACGCGCCCTATAGCAGCATCGTGGCTGTGTCTGCTTAGTTCGGCCTGGCAGGGTGATCCCAGGACGCGAACATGGATCCCTGGAAAGCAAGGACCAAGAGGCACCAGCTCTCCCGCAGCTCTTCTTCCCTGAGGCAACTGAAGGCTTGCTGAGGAAGCAGCAGCGAAGTGCTGTTCGCTCCAAGCCAAAGCCTCTGCGAAAGCACAGCATTCGCTGAGAAATGTTCTGTGGGCTGTTCTGCTTGCCTGAGACCAGTCTCACGTTGGGAGAAACCCGCATACAGCGAAAGCCTCATTGCCTGGGCATCTCCCTGTGAAAGCACTGCGTTCCTTGGGAAATCTGAGTTGGGTTTGGGGATGCTGCTACTGCTTGCCTGAGCTAGACTCCGGAGCTCGATGGAAGATACTCGCATGGAGCGAAATACCCTTCGCCCTAGCATACCCTATGCCTGAGAGAGAAGCCAAGAGTGGGGCAGGCTCAGCACGCCGCCCCCGGAGAAGAGAAGGAGCCGTTGGCCTTGGGGTCAGGAAACGTTCGGGAAGCAGGATAACCTGCCGTGGCATTAACAGCAGGCCGGTGGCAAGACAAGTGTCACCTGCTCCATGTGCGGAGCGATGGAACCCGGGCTGCTAAGGAGACATGAGGGGACGACTAGGGCAGAGGAGCGTGAACCACTCTGAGGAAGGAGTCTGGGCAGAAGGCAGGCCTGTCCTGTGCCTCTGGTCGCAAGGGGAGATCATCTCCTTGGCCACCTGTCCCAAGGGCAGACTTGGGCTTGCCACCAGGTGCTATACCCGGAACGCGCAGAAACAAACCCATGGAGAAACGGGCAGTCAGATGCCGTCTTCCACCAAGATGTGGCAGCGATGTGGGTGGCAGTGCGTGTGCCGGGAAAGGAGTGGAGACAGTCCCCCACAGTTCCCTGTCCCAGTGCCCGGGCGTGTGCAGTGATCCTGTCACCTCCTCTCTCCTGTGGTGAAGGCACTGGCCTAGACCCCGAGTCTGCCTGTGCGCCAGAGCAAAAGGCAAAGCCTTTCCTACCCCAGGAGATGGTAATAGGCATAGAGTGCCATGCTAAGACATGCACGCTGCTGCAGGGTTGGGACTGTGTCTGCTTAGTTCGGCATAGCAAGGTGAACCCCGGGCGTGATCTTGAAGCCCGGGAAAGCAAGTCCCAAGAGGCACCAGCTCTCCCGCCTCTCTTCTTCCCTGCCGCGACAGAGTGAACACCCAAAGTTTTTCTGAGGAAACAGCAGCGAAGTGCGGTTCGTGCCAAGCTGAAAACCTCTGCGAAAGCATAGCAGTCGCGGGGAAATCAGAGTCGGTTCTGTGGGCTGCTTTTGTTGCTTGCCTTAGCCTAGTATTCGCAGCACTATGGGAGCATACGGCATAGAGCGAAATCCTCTTTGCCCTGGGCATCGCCTCTGGGAAAGCATAGCATTCTTTGTGAAACCAGATTCGGGTCTGAGGGATTCTCCTGTTGCCTGAGCTGGTCTCCTCAGCACGGTGTAATAAACCCGCATGGAACGAAATCTTCTTTGCCTGTGCATCTCTCTGCCTGAGAGAGAAGCGAGCTTGCGCCTGTGGAAAGAGCCTTAAGGAAAGGGACTTGTCTTTCACGGTGCTCCCCAGGAGCAAGCTGCCCAGTGAGAAGAGCAGGAGCCGTTGGCCTTCTGGTCTGGAAAAGGTTGCTAAGCAGGAGAGCCTTCCCAGGCAGGCACAGCGGCCAGTGACAATACAAGTGTCACTAGCTCCCTGTGCAGAGAAGGAAGTCTGGCCAGCTAAGGAGACAGGAGGGGATGAGGTGGGCAGGGCGCGTGGTCCTCTCTTAGAAAGGAGTCTGGGCAGAGAGCATGCCTGTCCTGAGCCTCTGGGCTTAAGGAGACAGCAGCTCCTTGGCCACCTGTCCCTGGGGCAGACATGCACTTGCCACCAGGCGCCTACCCTGAACTCGCAGAAACAGCTCCCTGAAATAACGGGGAGTCAGATGCCGTCTTCCTCCAGGATGTGGAAGCTTGGAGGAGGCAGGGGGTTTCAGGGGAAGGAGTGGGGACAGTCCCCCAAAGTTCCCTATTAAGTGCACGGGCGGTGTGCTGGGATCCTGTCACCTTTCCTTTCCTGTGGGGAAAGCACTGGCCTAGTCCGCGAGTCCGCCTGAGCGCCAGAGTAAAGGGCCAAGCGATGCCTACACTGGGAGATGGTGGTGTGCATAGAGTGCCATCCAAGGCTACGCGCCCTATAGCAGCATCTTGGCTGTGTCTGCTTAGTTCGGCCTGGCAGGGTGATCCCAGGAAGCGAACATGGATCCCTGGAAAGCAAGGACCAAGAGGCACCAGCTCTCCTGCAGCTCTTCTTCCCTGAGGCAACTGAAGGCTTGCTGAGGAAGCAGCAGCGAAGTGCTGTTCGCTCCAAGCCAAAGCCTCTGCGAAAGCACAGCATTCGCTGAGAAATGTTCTGTGGGCTGCTGCTGCTTGCCTGAGCCCAGTCTCACGGTGGGAGAAACCCGCATACAGCGAAAGCCTCATTGCCTGGGCATCTCCCTGTGAAAGCACTGCGTTCCTTGGGAAATCAGAGTTGGGTTTGGGGATGCTGCTACTGCTTGCCTGAGCTAGACTCCGGAGCTCGGTGGAAGATACTCGCATGGAGCGAAATACCCTTTGCCCTAGCATACCCTCTGCCTGAGAGAGAAGCCAAGAGTGGGGAAGGCTCAGCACGCCGCCCCCGGAGAAGAGAAGGAGCCGTTGGCCTTGGGGTCAGGATACGCTCGGGAAGCAGGATAACCTGCCGTGGCATTAACAGCAGGCCGGTGGCAAGACAAGTGTCACCTGCTCCATGTGCGGAGCGATGGAACCCCGGCTGCTAAGGAGACATGAGGGGACGACTAGGGCAGAGGAGCGTGAACCACTCTGAGGAAGGAGTCTGGGCAGAAGGCAGGCCTGTCCTGTGCCTCTGGTCGCAAGGGGAGATCATCTCCTTGGCCACCTGTCCCAAGGGCAGACTTGGGCTTGCCACCAGGTGCTATACCCGGAACGCGCAGAAACAAACCCATGGAGAAACGGGCAGTCAGATGCCGTCTTCCACCAAGATGTGGCAGCGATGTGGGTGGCAGTGCGTGTGCCGGGAAAGGAGTGGAGACAGTCCCCCACAGTTCCCTGTCCCAGTGCCCGGGCGTGTGCAGTGATCCTGTCACCTCCTCTCTCCTGTGGTGAAGGCACTGGCCTAGACCCCGAGTCTGCCTGTGCGCCAGAGCAAAAGGCAAAGCCTTTCCTACCCCAGGAGATGGTAATAGGCATAGAGTGCCATGCTAAGACATGCACGCTGCTGCAGGGTTGGGACTGTGTCTGCTTAGTTCGGCATAGCAAGGTGAACCCCGGGCGTGATCTTGAAGCCCGGGAAAGCAAGTCCCAAGAGGCACCAGCTCTCCCGCCTCTCTTCTTCCCTGCCGCGACAGAGTGAACACCCAAAGTTTTTCTGAGGAAACAGCAGCGAAGTGTGGTTCGTGCCAAGCTGAAAACCTCTGCGAAAGCATAGCAGTCGCGGGGAAATCAGAGTCGGTTCTGTGGGCTGCTTTTGTTGCTTGCCTTAGCCTAGTATTCGCAGCACTATGGGAGCATACGGCATAGAGCGAAATCCTCTTTGCCCTGGGCATCGCCACTGGGAAAGCATAGCATTCTTTGCGAAACCAGATTCGGGTCTGAGGGATTCTCCTGTTGCCTGAGCTGGTCTCCTCAGCACGGTGTAATAAACCCGCATGGAACGAAATCTTCTTTGCCTGTGCATCTCTCTGCCTGAGAGAGAAGCGAGCTTGCGCCTGTGGAAAGAGCCTTAAGGAAAGGGACTTGTCTTTCACGGTGCTCCCCAGGAGCATGTCTGTGAAAGGTGCAGCAAGCTGCCCAGTGAGAAGAGCAGGAGCCGTTGGCCTTCTGGTCTGAAAAAGGTTGCTAAGCAGGAGAGCCTTCCCAGGCAGGCACAGCGGCCAGTGACAATACAAGTGTCACTAGCTCCCTGTGCAGAGAAGGAAGTCTGGCCAGCTAAGGAGACAGGAGGGGATGAGGTGGGAGGGCGCGTGGTCCTCTCTTAGAAAGGATTCTGGGCAGAGAGCATGCCTGTCCTGAGCCTCTGGGCTTAAGGAGACAGCAGCTCCTTGGCCACCTGTCCCTGGGGCAGACATGCACTAGCCACCAGGCGCCTACCCTGAACTCGCAGATACAGCTCCCTGAAATAACAGGGAGTCAGATGCCGTCTTCCTCCAGGATGTGGAAGCTTGGAGGAGGCACGGGGTTTCAGGGGAAGGAGTGGGAACAGTCCACCAAGGCTCCCTATTAAGTGCACGGGCGGTGTGCTGGGATCCTGTCACCTTTCCTTTCCTGTGGGGAAAGCACTGACCTAGTCCGACAGTCCGCCTGAGCGCCAGAGTAAAGGGCCAAGCGATGCCTACACTGGGAGATGGTGGTGTGCATAGAGTGCCATCCAAGGCTACGCGCCCTATAGCAGCATCGTGGCTGTGTCTGCTTAGTTCGGCCTGGCAGGGTGATCCCAGGACGCGAACATGGAACCCTGGAAAGCAAGGACCAAGAGGCACCAGCTCTCCCGCAGCTCTTCTTCCCTGAGGCAACTGAAGGCTTGCTGAGGAAGCAGCAGCGAAGTGCTGTTCGCTCCAAGCCAAAGCCTCTGCGAAAGCACAGCATTCGCTGAGAAATGTTCTGTGGGCTGTTCTGCTTGCCTGAGACCAGTCTCACGTTGGGAGAAACCCGCATACAGCGAAAGCCTCATTGCCTGGGCATCTCCCTGTGAAAGCACTGCGTTCCTTGGGAAATCTGAGTTGGGTTTGGGGATGCTGCTACTGCTTGCCTGAGCTAGACTCCGGAGCTCGATGGAAGATACTCGCATGGAGCGAAATACCCTTCGCCCTAGCATACCCTATGCCTGAGAGAGAAGCCAAGAGTGGGGCAGGCTCAGCACGCCGCCCCCGGAGAAGAGAAAGAGCCGTTGGCCTTGGGGTCAGGAAACTTTCGGGAAGCAGGATAACCTGCCGTGGCATTAACAGCAGGCCGGTGGCAAGACAAGTGTCACCTGCTCCATGTGCGGAGCGATGGAACCCGGGCTGCTAAGGAGACATGAGGGGACGACTAGGGCAGAGGAGCGTGAACCACTCTGAGGAAGGAGTCTGGGCAGAAGGCAGGCCTGTCCTGTGCCTCTAGTCGCAAGGGGAGATCATCTCCTTGGCCACCTGTCCCAAGGGCAGACTTGGGCTTGCCACCAGGTGCTATACCCAGAACACACAGAAACAAACCCATGGAGAAACGGGCAGTCAGATGCCGTCTTCCACCAAGATGTGGCAGCGATGTGGGTGGCAGTGCGTGTGCCGGGAAAGGAGTGGAGACAGTCCCCCACAGTTCCCTGTCCCAGTGCCCGGGCGTGTGCAGTGATCCTGTCACCTCCTCTCTCCTGTGGTGAAGGCACTGGCCTAGACCCCGAGTCTGCCTGTGCGCCAGAGCAAAAGGCAAAGCCTTTCCTACCCCAGGAGATGGTAATAGGCATAGAGTGCCATGCTAAGACATGCACGCTGCTGCAGGGTTGGGACTGTGTCTGCTTAGTTCGGCATAGCAAGGTGAACCCCGGGCGTGATCTTGAAGCCCGGGAAAGCAAGTCCCAAGAGGCACCAGCTCTCCCGCCTCTCTTCTTCCCTGCCGCGACAGAGTGAACACCCAAAGCCTTTCTGAGGAAACAGCAGCGAAGTGTGGTTCGTGCCAAGCTGAAAACCTCTGCGAAAGCATAGCAGTCGCGGGGAAATCAGAGTCGGTTCTGTGGGCTGCTTTTGTTGCTTGCCTTAGCCTAGTATTCGCAGCACTATGGGAGCATACGGCATAGAGCGAAATCCTCTTTGCCCTGGGCATCGCCTCTGGAAAAGCATAGCATTCTTTGCGAAACCTGATTCGGGTCTGAGGGATTCACCTGTTGCCTGAGCTGGTCTCCTCCGCACGGTGTAATAAACCCGCATGGAACGAAATCTTCTTTGCCTGTGCATCTCTCTGCCTGAGAGAGAAGCGAGCTTGCGCCTGTGGAAAGAGCCTTAAGGAAAGGGACTTGTCTTTCACGGTGCTCCCCAGGAGCAAGCTGCCCAGTGAGAAGAGCAGGAGCCATTGGCCTTCTGATCTGGAAAAGGTTGCTAAGCAGGAGAGCCTTCCCAGGCAGGCACAGCGGCCAGTGACAATACAAGTGTCACTAGCTCCTGTGCAGAGAAGGAAGTCTGGCCAGCTAAGGAGACAGGAGGGGATGAGGTGGGCAGGGCGCGTGGTACTCTCTTAGAAAGGAGTCTGGGCAGAGAGCATGCCTGTCCTGAGCCTCTGGGCTTAGGTGACAGCAGCTCCTTGGCCACCTGTCCCTGGGGCAGACATGCACTAGCCCCCAGGCGCCTACCCTGAACTCGCAGAAACAGCTCCCTGAAATAACGGGGAGTCAGATGCCGTCTTCCTCCAGGATGTGGAAGCTTGGAGGAGGCACGGGGTTTCAGGGGAAGGAGTGGGGACTGTCCCCCAAAGCTCCCTATTAAGTGCACGGGCGGTGGACTGGGATCCTGTCACCTTTCCTTTCCTGTGGGGAAAGCACTGGCCAAGTCCGCGAGTCCGCCTGAGCGCCAGAGTAAAGGGCCAAGCGATGCCTACACTGGGAGATGGTGGTGTGCATAGAGTGCCATCCAAGGCTACGCGCGCTATAGCAGCATCGTGGCTGTGTCTGCTTAGTTCAGCCTGGCAGGGTGATCCCAGGACGCGAACATGGATCCCTGGAAAGCAAGGACCAAGAGGCACCAGCTCTCCTGCAGCTCTTCTTCCCTGAGGCAACTGAAGGCTTGCTGAGGAATCAGCAGCGAAGTGCTGTTCGCTCCAAGCCAAAGCCTCTGCGAAAGCACAGCATTCGCTGAGAAATGTTCTGTGGGCTGCTGCTGCTTGCCTGAGCCCAGTCTCACGGTGGGAGAAACCCGCATACAGCGAAAGCCTCATTGCCTGGGCATCTCCCTGTGAAAGCACTGCGTTCCTTGGGAAATCAGAGTTGGGTTTGGGATGCTGCTACTGCTTGCCTAAGCTAGACTCCGGAGCTCGATGGAAGATACTCGCATGGAGCGAAATACCCTTTGCCCTAGCATACCCTATGCCTGAGAGAGAAGCCAAGAGTGGGGCAGGCTCAGCACGCCGCCCCCGGAGAAGAGAAGGAGCCGTTGGCCTTGGGGTCAGGAAACGTTCGGGAAGCAGGATAACCTGCCGTGGCATTAACAGCAGGCCGGTGGCAAGACAAGTGTCACCTGCTCCATGTGCGGAGCGATGGAACCCCGGCTGCTAAGGAGACATGAGGGGACGACTAGGGCAGAGGAGCGTGAACCACTCTGAGGAAGGAGTCTGGGCAGAAGGCAGGCCTGTCCTGTGCCTCTAGTCGCAAGGGGAGATCATCTCCTTGGCCACCTGTCCCAAGGGCAGACTTGGGCTTGCCACCAGGTGCTATACCCAGAACACACAGAAACAAACCCATGGAGAAACGGGCAGTCAGATGCCGTCTTCCACCAAGATGTGGCAGCGATGTGGGTGGCAGTGCGTGTGCCGGGAAAGGAGTGGAGACAGTCCCCCACAGTTCCCTGTCCCAGTGCCCGGGCGTGTGCAGTGATCCTGTCACCTCCTCTCTCCTGTGGTGAAGGCACTGGCCTAGACCCCGAGTCTGCCTGTGCGCCAGAGCAAAAGGCAAAGCCTTTCCTACCCCAGGAGATGGTAATAGGCATAGAGTGCCATGCTAAGACATGCACGCTGCTGCAGGGTTGGCACTGTGTCTGCTTAGTTCGGCATAGCAAGGTGAACCCCGGGCGTGATCTTGAAGCCCGGGAAAGCAAGTCCCAAGAGGCACCAGCTCTCCCGCCTCTCTTCTTCCCTGCCGCGACAGAGTGAACACCCAAAGCCTTTCTGAGGAAACAGCAGCGAAGTGTGGTTCGTGCCAAGCTGAAAACCTCTGCGAAAGCATAGCAGTCGCGGGGAAATCAGAGTCTGTTCTGTGGGCTGCTTTTGTTGCTTGCCTTAGCCTAGTATTCGCAGCACTATGGGAGCATACGGCATAGAGCGAAATCCTCTTTGCCCTGGGCATCGCCTCTTAAAAGCATAGCATTCTTTGCGAAACCTGATTCGGGTCTGAGGGATTCACCTGTTGCCTGAGCTGGTCTCCTCCGCACGGTGTAATAAACCCGCATGGAACGAAATCTTCTTTGCCTGTGCATCTCTCTGCCTGAGAGAGAAGCGAGCTTGCGCCTGTGGAAAGAGCCTTAAGGAAAGGGACTTGTCTTTCACGGTGCTCCCCAGGAGCAAGCTGCCCAGTGAGAAGAGCAGGAGCCATTGGCCTTCTGATCTGGAAAAGGTTGCTAAGCAGGAGAGCCTTCCCAGGCAGGCACAGCGGCCAGTGACAATACAAGTGTCACTAGCTCCCTGTGCAGAGAAGGAAGTCTGGCCAGCTAAGGAGACAGGAGGGGATGAGGTGGGCAGGGCGCGTGGTCCTCTCTTAGGAAGGAGTCTGGGCAGAGAGCATGCCTGTCCTGAGCCTCTGGGCTTAGGTGACAGCAGCTCCTTGGCCACCTGTCCCTGGGGCAGACATGCACTAGCCCCCAGGCGCCTACCCTGAACTCGCAGAAACAGCTCCCTGAAATAACGGGGAGTCAGATGCCGTCTTCCTCCAGGATGTGGAAGCTTGGAGGAGGCACGGGGTTTCAGGGGAAGGAGTGGGGACTGTCCCCCAAAGCTCCCTATTAAGTGCACGGGCGGTGGACTGGGATCCTGTCACCTTTCCTTTCCTGTGGGGAAAGCACTGGCCAAGTCCGCGAGTCCGCCTGAGCGCCAGAGTAAAGGGCCAAGCGATGCCTACACTGGGAGATGGTGGTGTGCATAGAGTGCCATCCAAGGCTACGCGCGCTATAGCAGCATCGTGGCTGTGTCTGCTTAGTTCGGCCTGGCAGGGTGATCCCAGGACGCGAACATGGATCCCTGGAAAGCAAGGACCAAGAGGCACCAGCTCTCCCGCAGCTCTTCTTCCCTGAGGCAACTGAAGGCTTGCTGAGGAAGCAGCAGCGAAGTGCTGTTCGCTCCAAGCCAAAGGCTCTGCGAAAGCACAGCATTCGCTGAGAAATGTTCTGTGGGCTGCTGCTGCTTGCCTGAGCCCAGTCTCACGGTGGGAGAAACCCGCATACAGCGAAAGCCTCATTGCCTGGGCATCTCCCTGTGAAAGCACTGCGTTCCTTGGGAAATAAGAGTTGGGTTTGGGGATGCTGCTACTGCTTGCCTGAGCTAGACTCCGGAGCTCGGTGGAAGATACTCGCATGGAGCGAAATACCCTTTGCTCTAGCATACCCTCTGCCTGAGAGAGAAGCCAAGAGTGGGGAAGGCTCAGCACGCCGCCCCCGGAGAAGAGAAGGAGCCGTTGGCCTTGGGGTCAGGAAACGCTCGGGAAGCAGGATAACCTGCCGTGGCATTAACAGCAGGCCGGTGGCAAGACAAGTGTCACCTGCTCCATGTGCGGAGCGATGGAACCCCGGCTGCTAAGGAGACATGAGGGGACGACTAGGGCAGAGGAGCGTGAACCACTCTGAGGAAGGAGTCTGGGCAGAAGGCAGGCCTGTCCTGTGCCTCTGGTCGCAAGGGGAGATCATCTCCTTGGCCACCTGTCCCAAGGGCAGACTTGGGCTTGCCACCAGGTGCTATACCCAGAACACACAGAAACAAACCCATTTAGAAACGGGCAGTCAGATGCCGTCTTCCACCAAGATGTGGCAGCGATGTGGGTGGCAGTGCGTGTGCCGGGAAAGGAGTGGAGACAGTCCCCCACAGTTCCCTGTCCCAGTGCCCGGGCGTGTGCAGTGATCCTGTCACCTCCTCTCTCCTGTGGTGAAGGCACTGGCCTAGACCCCGAGTCTGCCTGTGCGCCAGAGCAAAAGGCAAAGCCTTTCCTACCCCAGGAGATGGTAATAGGCATAGAGTGCCATGCTAAGACATGCACGCTGCTGCAGGGTTGGCACTGTGTCTGCTTAGTTCGGCATAGCAAGGTGAACCCCGGGCGTGATCTTGAAGCCCGGGAAAGCAAGTCCCAAGAGGCACCAGCTCTCCCGCCTCTCTTCTTCCCTGCCGCGACAGAGTGAACACCCAAAGCCTTTCTGAGGAAACAGCAGCGAAGTGTGGTTCGTGCCAAGCTGAAAACCTCTGCGAAAGCATAGCAGTCGCGGGGAAATCAGAGTCGGTTCTGTGGGCTGCTTTTGTTGCTTGCCTTAGCCTAGTATTTGCAGCACTATGGGAGCATACGGCATAGAGCGAAATCCTCTTTGCCCTGGGCATCGCCTCTGGAAAAGCATAGCATTCTTTGTGAAACCAGATTCGGTTCTGAGGGATACTCCTGTTGCCTGAGCTGGTCTCCTCAGCACGGTGTAATAAACCCGCATGGAACGAAATCTTCTTTGCCTGGGCATCTCTCTGCCTGAGAGAGAAGCGAGCTTGCGCCTGTGGAAAGAGCCTTAAGGAAAGGGACTTGTCTTTCACGGTGCTCCCCAGGAGCAAGCTGCCCAGTGAGAAGAGCAGGAGCCGTTGGCCTTCTGGTCTGGAAAAGGTTGCTAAGCAGGAGAGCCTTCCCAGGCAGGCACAGCGGCCAGTGACAATACAAGTGTCACTAGCTCCCTGTGCAGAGAAGGAAGTCTGGCCAGCTAAGGAGACAGGAGGGGATGAGGTGGGCAGGGCGCGTGGTCCTCTCTTAGAAAGGAGTCTGGGCAGAGAGCATGCCTGTCCTGAGCCTCTGGGCTTAAGGAGACAGCAGCTCCTTGGCCACCTGTCCCTGGGGCAGACATGCACTAGCCACCAGGCGCCTACCCTGAACTTGCAGAAACAGCTCCCTGAAATAACGGGGAGTCAGATGCCGTCTTCCTCCAGGATGTGGAAGCTTGGAGGAGGCACGGGGTTTCAGGGGAAGGAGTGGGGACATTCCCCCAAAGCTCCCTATTAAGTGCACGGGCGGTGTGCTGGGATCCTGTCACCTTTCCTTTCCTGTGGGGAAAGCACTGGCCTAGTCCGCGAGTCCGCCTGAGCGCCAGAGTAAAGGGCCAAGCGATGCCTACACTGGGAGATGGTGGTGTGCATAGAGTGCCATCCAAGGCTACGCGCGCTATAGCAGCATCGTGGCTGTGTCTGCTTAGTTCGGCCTGGCAGGGTGATCCCAGGACGCGAACATGGATCCCTGGAAAGCAAGGACCAAGAGGCACCAGCTCTCCTGCAGCTCTTCTTCCCTGAGGCAACTGAAGGCTTGCTGAGGAAGCAGCAGCGAAGTGCTGTTCGCTCCAAGCCAAAGCCTCTGCGAAAGCACAGCATTCGCTGAGAAATGTTCTGTGGGCTGCTGCTGCTTGCCTGAGCCCAGTCTCACGGTGGGAGAAACCCGCATACAGCGAAAGCCTCATTGCCTGGGCATCTCCCTGTGAAAGCACTGCGTTCCTTGGGAAATCAGAGTTGGGTTTGGGATGCTGCTACTGCTTGCCTAAGCTAGACTCCGGAGCTCGATGGAAGATACTCACATGGAGCGAAATACCCTTCGCCCTAGCATACCCTATGCCTGAGAGAGAAGCCAAGAGTGGGGCAGGCTCAGCACGCCGCCCCCGGAGAAGAGAAGGAGCCGTTGGCCTTGGGGTCAGGAAACGTTCGGGAAGCAGGATAACCTGCCGTGGCATTAACAGCAGGCCGGTGGCAAGACAAGTGTCACCTGCTCCATGTGCGGAGCGATGGAACCCGGGCTGCTAAGGAGACATGAGGGGACGACTAGGGCAGAGGAGCGTGAACCACTCTGAGGAAGGAGTCTGGGCAGAAGGCAGGCCTGTCCTGTGCCTCTAGTCGCAAGGGGAGATCATCTCCTTGGCCACCTGTCCCAAGGGCAGACTTGGGCTTGCCACCAGGTGCTATACCCAGAACACACAGAAACAAACCCATGGAGAAACGGGCATTCAGATGCCGTCTTCCACCAAGATGTGGCAGCGATGTGGGTGGCAGTGCGTGTGCCGGGAAAGGAGTGGAGACAGTCCCCCACAGTTCCCTGTCCCAGTGCCCGGGCGTGTGCAGTGATCCTGTCACCTCCTCTCTCCTGTGGTGAAGGCACTGGCCTAGACCCCGAGTCTGCCTGTGTGCCAGAGCAAAAGGCAAAGCCTTTCCTACCCCAGGAGATGGTAATAGGCATAGAGTGCCATGCTAAGACATGCACGCTGCTGCAGGGTTGGGACTGTGTCTGCTTAGTTCGGCATAGCAAGGTGAACCCCGGGCGTGATCTTGAAGCCCGGGAAAGCAAGTCCCAAGAGGCACCAGCTCTCCCGCCTCTCTTCTTCCCTGCTGCGACAGAGTGAACACCCAAAGCCTTTCTGAGGAAACAGCAGCGAAGTGTGGTTCGTGCCCAGCTGAAAACCTCTGCGAAAGCATAGCAGTCGCGGGGAAATCAGAGTCGGTTCTGTGGGCTGCTTTTGTTGCTTGCCTTAGCCTAGTATTCGCAGCACTATGGGAGCACACGGCATAGAGCGAAATCCTCTTTGCCCTGGGCATCGCCTCTGGAAAAGCATAGCATTCTTTGCGAAACCTGATTCGGGTCTGAGGGATTCACCTGTTGCCTGAGCTGGTCTCCTCCGCACGGTGTAATAAACCCGCATGGAACGAAATCTTCTTTGCCTGTGCATCTCTCTGCCTGAGAGAGAAGCGAGCTTGCGCCTGTGGAAAGAGCCTTAAGGAAAGGGACTTGTCTTTCACGGTGCTCCCCAGGAGCAAGCTGCCCAGTGAGAAGAGCAGGAGCCATTGGCCTTCTGATCTGGAAAAGGTTGCTAAGCAGGAGAGCCTTCCCAGGCAGGCACAGCGGCCAGTGACAATACAAGTGTCACTAGCTCCCTGTGCAGAGAAGGAAGTCTGGCCAGCTAAGGAGACAGGAGGGGATGAGGTGGGCAGGGCGCGTGGTCCTCTCTTAGAAAGGAGTCTGGGCAGAGAGCATGCCTGTCCTGAGCCTCTGGGCTTAGGTGACAGCAGCTCCTTGGCCACCTGTCCCTGGGGCAGACATGCACTAGCCCCCAGGCGCCTACCCTGAACTCGCAGAAACAGCTCCCTGAAATAACGGGGAGTCAGATGCCGTCTTCCTCCAGGATGTGGAAGCTTGGAGGAGGCACGGGGTTTCAGGGGAAGGAGTGGGGACTGTCCCCCAAAGCTCCCTATTAAGTGCACGGGCGGTGGACTGGGATCCTGTCACCTTTCCTTTCCTGTGGGGAAAGCACTGGCCAAGTCCGCGAGTCCGCCTGAGCGCCAGAGTAAAGGGCCAAGCGATGCCTACACTGGGAGATGGTGGTGTGCATAGAGTGCCATCCAAGGCTACGCGCGCTATAGCAGCATCGTGGCTGTGTCTGCTTAGTTCAGCCTGGCAGGGTGATCCCAGGACGCGAACATGGATCCCTGGAAAGCAAGGACCAAGAGGCACCAGCTCTCCTGCAGCTCTTCTTCCCTGAGGCAACTGAAGGCTTGCTGAGGAAGCAGCAGCGAAGTGCTGTTCGCTCCAAGCCAAAGGCTCTGCGAAAGCACAGCATTCGCTGAGAAATGTTCTGTGGGCTGCTGCTGCTTGCCTGAGCCCAGTCTCACGGTGGGAGAAACCCGCATACAGCGAAAGCCTCATTGCCTGGGCATCTCCCTGTGAAAGCACTGCGTTCCTTGGGAAATCAGAGTTGGGTTTGGGATGCTGCTACTGCTTGCCTAAGCTAGACTCCGGAGCTCGATGGAAGATACTCGCATGGAGCAAAATACCCTTTGCCCTAGCATACCCTATGCCTGAGAGAGAAGCCAAGAGTGGGCAGGCTCAGCACGCCGCCCCCGGAGAAGAGAAGGAGCCGTTGGCCTTGGGGTCAGGAAACGTTCGGGAAGCAGGATAACCTGCCGTGGCATTAACAGCAGGCCGGTGGCAAGACAAGTGTCATCTGCTCCATGTGCGGATCGATGGAACCCCGGCTGCTAAGGAGACATGAGGGGACGACTAGGGCAGAGGAGCGTGAACCACTCTGAGGAAGGAGTCTGGGCAGAAGGCAGGCCTGTCCTGTGCCTCTAGTCGCAAGGGGAGATCATCTCCTTGGCCACCTGTCCCAAGGGCAGACTTGGGCTTGCCACCAGGTGCTATACCCAGAACACACAGAAACAAACCCATGGAGAAACGGGCAGTCAGATGCCGTCTTCCACCAAGATGTGGCAGCGATGTGGGTGGCAGTGCGTGTGCCGGGAAAGGAGTGGAGACAGTCCCCCACAGTTCCCTGTCCCAGTGCCCGGGCGTGTGCAGTGATCCTGTCACCTCCTCTCTCCTGTGGTGAAGGCACTGGCCTAGACCCCGAGTCTGCCTGTGCGCCAGAGCAAAAGGCAAAGCCTTTCCTACCCCAGGAGATGGTAATAGGCATAGAGTGCCATGCTAAGACATGCACGCTGCTGCAGGGTTGGCACTGTGTCTGCTTAGTTCGGCATAGCAAGGTGAACCCCGGGCGTGATCTTGAAGCCCGGGAAAGCAAGTCCCAAGAGGCACCAGCTCTCCCGCCTCTCTTCTTCCCTGCCGCGACAGAGTGAACACCCAAAGCCTTTCTGAGGAAACAGCAGCGAAGTGTGGTTCGTGCCAAGCTGAAAACCTCTGCGAAAGCATAGCAGTCGCGGGGAAATCAGAGTCGGTTCTGTGGGCTGCTTTTGTTGCTTGCCTTAGCCTAGTATTTGCAGCACTATGGGAGCATACGGCATAGAGCGAAATCCTCTTTGCCCTGGGCATCGCCTCTGGGAAAGCATAGCATTCTTTGTGAAACCAGATTCGGTTCTGAGGGATTCTCCTGTTGCCTGAGCTGGTCTCCTCAGCACGGTGTAATAAACCCGCATGGAACGAAATCTTCTTTGCCTGTGCATCTCTCTGCCTGAGAGAGAAGCGAGCTTGCGCCTGTGGAAAGAGCCTTAAGGAAAGGGACTTGTCTTTCACGGTGCTCCCCAGGAGCAAGCTGCCCTGTGAGAAGAGCAGGAGCCGTTGGCCTTCTCGTCTGGAAAAGGTTGCTAAGCTGGAGAGCCTTCTCAGGTAGGCACAGCGGCCAGTGACAATACAAGTGTCACTAGCTCCCTGTGCAGAGAAGGAAGTCTGGCCAGCTAAGGAGACAGGAGAGGATGAGGTGGGCAGGGCGCGTGGTCCTCTCTTAGAAAGGAGTCTGGGCAGAGAGCATGCCTGTCCTGAGCCTCTGGGCTTAAGGTGACAGCAGCTCCTTGGCGACCTGTCCCTGGGGCAGACATGCACTAGCCACCAGGCGCCTACCCTGAACTCGCAGAAACAGCTCCCTGAAATAACGGGGAGTCAGATGCCGTCTTCCTCCAGGATGTGGAAGCTTGGAGGAGGCACGGGGTTTCAGGAGAAGGAGTGGGGACGGTCCCCCAAAGCTCCCTATTAAATGCACGGGCGGTGGGCTGGGATCCTGTCACCTTTCCTTTCCTGTGGGGAAAGCACTGGCCTAGTCCGCGAGTCCGCCGGAGCGCCAGAGTAAAGGGCCAAGCGATGCCTACACTGGGAGATGGTGGTGTGCATAGAGTGCCATCCAAGGCTACGCGCGCTATAGCAGCATCGTGGCTGTGTCTGCTTAGTTCGGCCTGGCAGGGTGATCCCAGGACGCGAACATGGATCCCTGGAAAGCAAGGACCAAGAGGCAGCAGCTCTCCTGCAGCTCTTCTTCCCTGAGGCAACTGAAGGCTTGCTGAGGAAGCAGCAGCGAAGTGCTGTTCGCTCCAAGCCAAAGCCTCTGCGAAAGCACAGCATTCGCTGAGAAATGTTCTGTGGGCTACTGCTGCTTGCCTGAGACCAGTCTCACGTTGGGAGAAACCCGCATACAGCGAAATCCTCATTGCCTGGGCATCTCCCTGTGAAAGCACTGCGTTCCTTGGGAAATCGGAGTTGGGTTTGGGGATGCTGCTACTGCTTGCCTGAGCTAGACTCCGGAGCTCGATGGAAGATACTCGCATGGAGCAAAATACCCTTCGCCCTAGCATACCCTATGCCTGAGAGAGAAGCCAAGAGTGGGGCAGGCTCAGCACGCCGCCCCCGGAGAAGAGAAGGAGCCGTTGGCCTTGGGGTCAGGAAACGTTCGGGAAGCAGGATAACCTGCCGTGGGATTAACAGCAGGCCGGTGGCAAGACAAGTGTCACCTGCTCCATGTGCGGAGCGATGGAACCCGGGCTGCTAAGGAGACATGAGGGGACGACTAGGGCAGAGGAGCGTGAAACACTCTGAGGAAGGAGTCTGGGCAGAAGGCAGGTCTGTCCTGTGCCTCTAGTCGCAAGGGGAGATCATCTCCTTGGCCACCTGTCCCAAGGGCAGACTTGGGCTTGCCACCAGGTGCTATACCCAGAACGCACAGAAACAAACCCATGGAGAAACGGGCAGTCAGATGCCGTCTTCCACCAAGATGTGGCAGCGATGTGGGTGGCAGTGCGTGTGCCGGGAAGGGAGTGGAGACAGTCCCCCACAGTTCCCTGTCCCAGTGCCCGGGCGTGTGCAGTGATCCTGTCACCTCCTCTCTCCTGTGGTGAAGGCACTGGCCTAGACCCCGAGTCTGCCTGTGCGCCAGAGCAAAAGGCAAAGCCTTTCCTACCCCAGGAGATGGTAATAGGCATAGAGTGCCATGCTAAGACATGCACGCTGCTGCAGGGTTGGGACTGTGTCTGCTTAGTTCGGCATAGCAAGGTGAACCCCGGGCGTGATCTTGAAGCCCGGGAAAGCAAGTCCCAAGAGGCACCAGCTCTCCCGCCTCTCTTCTTCCCTGCCGCGACAGAGTGAACACCCAAAGCCTTTCTGAGGAAACAGCAGCGAAGTGTGGTTCGTGCCAAGCTGAAAACCTCTGCGAAAGCATAGCAGTCGCGGGGAAATCAGAGTCGGTTCTGTGGGCTGCTTTTGTTGCTTGCCTTAGCCTAGTATTCGCAGCACTATGGGAGCATACGGCATAGAGCGAAATCCTCTTTGCCCTGGGCATCGCCTCTGGAAAAGCATAGCATTCTTTGCGAAACCTGATTCGGGTCTGAGGGATTCTCCTGTTGCCTGAGCTGGTCTCCTCCGCACGGTGTAATAAACCCGCATGGAACGAAATCTTCTTTGCCTGTGCATCTCTCTGCCTGAGAGAGAAGCGAGCTTGCGCCTGTGGAAAGAGCCTTAAGGAAAGGGACTTGTCTTTCACGGTGCTCCCCAGGAGCATGTCTGTGAAAGGTGCAGCAAGCTGCCCAGTGAGAAGAGCAGGGGCCGTTGGCCTTCTGGTCTGGAAAAGGTTGCTAAGCAGGAGAGCCGTCCCAGGCAGGCACAGCGGCCAGTGACAATACAAGTGTCACTAGCTCCCTGTGCAGAGAAGGAAGTCTGGCCAGCTAAGGAGACAGGAGGGGATTAGGTGGGAGGGCGCGTGGTCCTCTTTTAGAAAGGATTCTGGGCAGAGAGCATGCCTGTCCTGAGCCTCTGGGCTTAAGGAGACAGCAGCTCCTTGGCCACCTGTCCCTGGGGCAGACATGCACTAGCCACCAGGCGCCTACCCTGAACTCGCAGATACAGCTCCCTGAAATAACAGGGAGTCAGATGCCGTCTTCCTCCAGGATGTGGAAGCTTGGAGGAGGCACGGGGTTTCAGGGGAAGGAGTGGGGACAGTCCCCCAAGGCTCCCTATTAAGTGCACAGGCAGTGTGCTGAGATCCTGTCACCTTTCCTTTCCTGTGGGGAAAGCACTGGCCTAGTCCGCGAGTCCGCCTGAGCGCCAGAGTAAAGGGCCAAGCGATGCCTACACTGGGAGATGGTGGTGTGCATAGAGTGCCATCCAAGGCTACGCGCGCTATAGCAGCATCGTGGCTGTGTCTGCTTAGTTCGGCATGGCAGGGTGATCCCAGGACGCGAACATGGATCCCTGGATAGCAAGGACCAAGAGGCACCAGCTCTCCCGCAGCTCTTCTTCCCTGAGGCAACTGAAGGCTTGCTGAGGAAGCAGCAGCGAAGTGCTGTTCACTCCAAGCCAAAGCCTCTGCGAAAGCACAGCATTCGCTGAGAAATGTTCTGTGAGCTGCTGCTGCTTGCCTGAGACCAGTCTCACGTTGGGAGAAACCAGCATACAGCGAAAGCCTCATTGCCTGGGCATCTCCCTGTGAAAGCACTGCGTTCTTTGGGAAATCGGAGTTGGGTTTGGGGATGCTGCTACTGCTTGCCTGAGCTAGACTCCGGAGCTCGATGGAAGATACTCGCATGGAGCGAAATACCCTTCGCCCTAGCATACCCTATGCCTGAGAGAGAAGCCAAGAGTGGGGCAGGCTCAGCACGCCGCCCCCGGAGAAGAGAAGGAGCCGTTGGCCTTGGGGTCAGGAAACGCTCGGGAAGCAGGATAACCTGCCGTGGCATTAACAGCAGGCCGGTGGCAAGACAAGTGTCACCTGCTCCATGTGCGGAGCGATGGAACCCGGGCTGCTAAGGAGACATGAGGGGACGACTAGGGCAGAGGAGCGTGAAACACTCTGAGGAAGGAGTCTGGGCAGAAGGCAGGCCTGTCCTGTGCCTCTGGTCGCAAGGGGAGATCATCTCCTTGGCCACCTGTCCCAAGGGCAGACTTGGGCTTGCCACCAGGTGCTATACCCGGAACGCGCAGAAACAAACCCATGGAGAAACGGGCAGTCAGATGCCGTCTTCCACCAAGATGTGGCAGCGATGTGGGTGGCAGTGCGTGTGCCGGGAAGGGAGTGGAGACAGTCCCCCACAGTTCCCTGTCCCAGTGCCCGGGCGTGTGCAGTGATCCTGTCACCTCCTCTCTCCTGTGGTGAAGGCACTGGCCTAGACCCCGAGTCTGCCTGTGCGCCAGAGCAAAAGGCAAAGCCTTTCCTACCCCAGGAGATGGTAATAGGCATAGAGTGCCATGCTAAGACATGCACGCTGCTGCAGGGTTGGGACTGTGTCTGCTTAGTTCGGCATAGCAAGGTGAACCCCGGGCGTGATCTTGAAGCCCGGGAAAGCAAGTCCCAAGAGGCACCAGCTCTCCCGCCTCTCTTCTTCCCTGCCGCGACAGAGTGAACACCCAAAGTTTTTCTGAGGAAATAGCAGCGAAGTGCGGTTCGTGCCAAGCTGAAAACCTCTGCGAAAGCATAGCAGTCGCGGGGAAATCAGAGTCGGTTCTGTGGGCTGCTTTTGTTGCTTGCCTTCGCCTAGTATTCGCAGCACTATGGGAGCATACGGCATAGAGCGAAATCCTCTTTGCCCTGGGCATCGCCTCTGGGAAAGCATAGCATTCTTTGTGAAACCAGATTCGGGTCTGAGGGATTCTCCTGTTGCCTGAGCTGGTCTCCTCAGCACGGTGTAATAAACCCGCATGGAACGAAATCTTCTTTGCCTGTGCATCTCTCTGCCTGAGAGAGAAGCGAGCTTGCGCCTGTGGAAAGAGCCTTAAGGAAAGGGACTTGTCTTTCACGGTGCTCCACCGGAGCAAGCTGCCCTGTGAGAAGAGCAGGAGCCGTTGGCCTTTTGGTCTGGAAAAGGTTGCTAAGCAGGAGAGCCTTCCCAGGCAGGCACAGCGGCCAGTGACAATACAAGTGTCACTAGCTCCCTGTGCAGAGAAGGAAGTCTGGCCAGCTAAGGAGACAGGAGGGGATGAGGTGGGCAGGGCGCGTGGTCCTCTCTTAGAAAGGAGTCTGGGCAGAGAGCATGCCTGTCCTGAGCCTCTGGGCTTAAGGAGACAGCAGCTCCTTGGCCACCTGTCCCTGGGGCAGACATGCACTATCCACCAGGCGCCTACCCTGAACTTGCAGAAACAGCTCCCTGAAATAACGGGGAGTCAGATGCCGTCTTCCTCCAGGATGTGGAAGCTTGGAGGAGGCACGGGGTTTCAGGGGAAGGAGTGGGGACAGTCCCCCAAAGCTCCCTATTAAGTGCACGGGCGGTGTGCTGGGATCCTGTCACCTTTCCTTTCCTGTGGGGAAAGCACTGGCCTAGTCCGCGAGTCCGCCTGAGCGCCAGAGTAAAGGGCCAAGCGATGCCTACACTGGGAGATCGTGGTGGGCATAGAGTGCCATCCAAGGCTACCCCCGCTATAGCAGCATCGTGGCTGTGTCTGCTTAGTTCGGCCTCGCAGGGTGATCCCAGGACGCGAACATGGATCCCTGGAAAGCAAGGACCAAGAGGCACCAGCTCTCCTGCAGCTCTTCTTCCCTGAGGCAACTGAAGGCTTGCTGAGGAAGCAGCAGCGAAGTGCTGTTCGCTCCAAGCCAAAGCCTCTGCGAAAGCACAGCATTCGCTGAGAAATGTTCTGTGGGCTGCTGCTGCTTGCCTGAGCCCAGTCTCACGGTGGGAGAAACCCGCATACAGCGAAAGCCTCATTGCCTGGGCATCTCCCTGTGAAAGCACTGCGTTCCTTGGGAAATCAGAGTTGGGTTTGGGATGCTGCTACTGCTTGCCTAAGCTAGACTCCGGAGCTCGATGGAAGATACTCGCATGGAGCGAAATACCCTTCGCCCTAGCATACCCTATGCCTGAGAGAGAAGCCAAGAGTGGGGCAGGCTCAGCACGCCGCCCCCGGAGAAGAGAAGGAGCCGTTGGCCTTGGGGTCAGGAAACGTTCGGGAAGCAGGATAACCTGCCGTGGCATTAACAGCAGGCCGGTGGCAAGACAAGTGTCACCTGCTCCATGTGCGGAGCGATGGAACCCGGGCTGCTAAGGAGACATGAGGGGACGACTAGGGCAGAGGAGCGTGAACCACTCTGAGGAAGGAGTCTGGGCAGAAGGCAGGCCTGTCCTGTGCCTCTAGTCGCAAGGGGAGATCATCTCCTTGGCCACCTGTCCCAAGGGCAGACTTGGGCTTGCCACCAGGTGCTATACCCAGAACACACAGAAACAAACCCATGGAGAAACGGGCATTCAGATGCCGTCTTCCACCAAGATGTGGCAGCGATGTGGGTGGCAGTGCGTGTGCCGGGAAAGGAGTGGAGACAGTCCCCCACAGTTCCCTGTCCCAGTGCCCGGGCGTGTGCAGTGATCCTGTCACCTCCTCTCTCCTGTGGTGAAGGCACTGGCCTAGACCCCGAGTCTGCCTGTGTGCCAGAGCAAAAGGCAAAGCCTTTCCTACCCCAGGAGATGGTAATAGGCATAGAGTGCCATGCTAAGACATGCACGCTGCTGCAGGGTTGGGACTGTGTCTGCTTAGTTCGGCATAGCAAGGTGAACCCCGGGCGTGATCTTGAAGCCCGGGAAAGCAAGTCCCAAGAGGCACCAGCTCTCCCGCCTCTCTTCTTCCCTGCTGCGACAGAGTGAACACCCAAAGCCTTTCTGAGGAAACAGCAGCGAAGTGTGGTTCGTGCCAAGCTGAAAACCTCTGCGAAAGCATAGCAGTCGCGGGGAAATCAGAGTCGGTTCTGTGGGCTGCTTTTGTTGCTTGCCTTAGCCTAGTATTCGCAGCACTATGGGAGCACACGGCATAGAGCGAAATCCTCTTTGCCCTGGGCATCGCCTCTGGAAAAGCATAGCATTCTTTGCGAAACCTGATTCGGGTCTGAGGGATTCACCTGTTGCCTGAGCTGGTCTCCTCCGCACGGTGTAATAAACCCGCATGGAACGAAATCTTCTTTGCCTGTGCATCTCTCTGCCTGAGAGAGAAGCGAGCTTGCGCCTGTGGAAAGAGCCTTAAGGAAAGGAACTTGTCTTTCACGGTGCTCCCCAGGAGCAAGCTGCCCAGTGAGAAGAGCAGGAGCCATTGGCCTTCTGATCTGGAAAAGGTTGCTAAGCAGGAGAGCCTTCCCAGGCAGGCACAGCGGCCAGTGACAATACAAGTGTCACTAGCTCCCTGTGCAGAGAAGGAAGTCTGGCCAGCTAAGGAGACAGGAGGGGATGAGGTGGGCAGGGCGCGTGGTCCTCTCTTAGAAAGGAGTCTGGGCAGAGAGCATGCCTGTCCTGAGCCTCTGGGCTTAGGTGACAGCAGCTCCTTGGCCACCTGTCCCTGGGGCAGACATGCACTAGCCCCCAGGCGCCTACCCTGAACTCGCAGAAACAGCTCCCTGAAATAACGGAGAGTCAGATGCCGTCTTCCTCCAGGATGTGGAAGCTTGGAGGAGGCAGGGGGTTTCAGGGGAAGGAGTGGGGACTGTCCCCCAAAGCTCCCTATTAAGTGCACGGGCGGTGGACTGGGATCCTGTCACCTTTCCTTTCCTGTGGGGAAAGCACTGGCCAAGTCCGCGAGTCCGCCTGAGCGCCAGAGTAAAGGGCCAAGCGATGCCTACACTGGGAGATGGTGGTGTGCATAGAGTGCCATCCAAGGCTACGCGCGCTATAGCAGCATCGTGGCTGTGTCTGCTTAGTTCGGCCTGGCAGGGTGATCCCAGGACGCGAACATGGATCCCTGGAAAGCAAGGACCAAGAGGCACCAGCTCTCCCGCATCTCTTCTTCCCTGAGGCAACTGAAGGCTTGCTGAGGAAGCAGCA
Organism: Mustela nivalis; assembly: GCF_964662115.1. Classification (NCBI taxonomy): domain Eukaryota; kingdom Metazoa; phylum Chordata; class Mammalia; order Carnivora; family Mustelidae; genus Mustela; species Mustela nivalis. The sequence continues at coordinate 1,284,334 of NW_028136524.1, forward strand.
GCGAAGTGCTGTTCGCTCCAAGCCAAAGCCTCTGCGAAAACACAGCATTCGCTGAGAAATGTTCTGTGGGCTGCTGCTGCTTGCCTGAGACCAGTCTCACGGTGGGAGAAACCCGCATACAGCGAAAGCCTCATTGCCTGGGCATCTCCCTGTGAAAGCACTGCGTTCCTTGGGAAATCGGAGTTGGGTTTTGGGATGCTGCTACTGCTTGCCTGAGCTAGACTCCGGAGCTCGGTGGAAGATACTCACATGGAGCGAAATACCCTTTGCCCTAGCATACCCTCTGCCTGAGAGAGAAGCCAAGAGTGGGGAAGGCTCAGCACGCCGCCCCCGGAGAAGAGAAGTAGCCGTTGGCCTTGGGGTCAGGAAACGCTCGGGAAGCAGGATAACCTGCCGTGGCATTAACAGCAGGCCGGTGGCAAGACAAGTGTCACCTGCTCCATGTGCGAAGCGATGGAACCCGGGCTGCTAAGGAGACATGAGGGGACGACTAGGGCAGAGGAGCGTGAACCACTCTGAGGAAGGATTCTGGGCAGAAGGCAGGCCTGTCCTGTGCCTCTGGTCGCAAGGGGAGATCATCTCCTTGGCCACCTGTCCCAAGGGCAGACTTGGGCTTGCCACCAGGTGCTATACCCGGAACGCGCAGAAACAAACCCATGGAGAAACGGGCAGTCAGATGCCGTCTTCCACCAAGATGTGGCAGCGATGTGGGTGGCAGTGCGTGTGCCGGGAAAGGAGTGGAGACAGTCCCCCACAGTTCCCTGTCCCAGTGCCCGGGCGTGTGCAGTGATCCTGTCACCTCCTCTCTCCTGTGGTGAAGGCACTGGCCTAGACCCCGAGTCTGCCTGTGCGCCAGAGCAAAAGGCAAAGCCTTACCTACCCCAGGAGATGGTAATAGGCATAGAGTGCCATGCTAAGACATGCACGCTGCTGCAGTGTTGGGACTGTGTCTGCTTAGTTCGGCATAGCAAGGTGAACCCCGGGCGTGATCTTTAAGCCCGGGAAAGCAAGTCCCAAGAGGCACCAGCTCTCCCGCCTCTCTTCTTCCCTGCCGCGACAGAGTGAACACCCAAAGCCTTTCTGAGGAAACAGCAGCGAAGTGCGGTTCGTGCCAAGCTGAAAACCTCTGCGAAAGCATAGCAGTCGCGGGGAAATCAGAGTCGGTTCTGTGGGCTGCTTTTGTTGCTTGCCTTAGCCTAGTATTCGCAGCACTATGGGAGCATACGGCATAGAGCGAAATCCTCTTTGCCCTGGGCATCGCCTCTGGGAAAGCATAGCATTCTTTGCGAAACCAGATTCGGGTCTGAGGGATTCTCCTGTTGCCTGAGCTGGTCTCCTCAGCACGGTGTAATAAACCCGCATAGAACGAAATCTTCTTTGCCTGTGCATCTCTCTGCCTGAGAGAGAAGCGAGCTTGCGCCTGTGGAAAGAGCCTTAAGGAAAGGGACTTGTCTTTCACGGTGCTCCCCAGGAGCAAGCTGCCCAGTGAGAAGAGCAGGAGCCGTTGGCCTTCTGGTGGAAAAGGTTGCTAAGCAGGAGAGCCTTCCCAGGCATGCACAGCGGCCAGTGACAATTCAAGTGTCATTAGCTCCCTGTGCAGAGAACGAAGTCTGGCCAGCTAAGGTGACAGGAGGGGATGAGGTGGGCAGGGCGCGTGGTCCTCTCTTAGAAAGGATTCTGGGCAGAGAGCATGCCTGTCCTGAGCCTCTGGTCTTAAGGAGACAGCAGCTCCTTGGCCACCTGTCCCTGGGGCAGACATGCACTAGCCACCAGGCGCCTACCCTGAACTCGCAGAAACAGCTCCCTGAAATAACGGGGAGTCAGATGCCGTCTTCCTCCAGGATGTGGAAGCTTGGAGGAGGCACGGGGTTTCAGGGGAAGGAGTGGGGACAGTCCCCCAAAGCTCCCTATTAAGTGCACGGGCGGTGTGCTGGGATCCTGTCACCTTTCCTTTCCTGTGGGGAAAGCACTGGCCTAGTCCGCGAGTCCGCCTCAGCGCCAGAGTAAAAGGCCAAGCGATGCCTACACTGGGAGATGGTGGTGTGCATAGAGTGCCATCCAAGGCTAGGCGCGCTATAGCAGCATCGTGGATGTGTCTGCTTCGTTCGGCCTGGCAGGGTGATCCCAGGACGCGAACATGGATCCCTGGAAAGCAAGGACCAAGAGGCACCAGCTCTCCCGCAGCTCTTCTTCCCTGAGGCAACTGAAGTCTTGCTGAGGAAGCAGCAGCGAAGTGCTGTTCGCTCCAAGCCAAAGCCTCTGCGAAAGCACAGCATTCGCTGAGAAATGTTCTGTGGGCTGCTGCTGCTTGCCTGAGCCCAGTCTCACGGTGGGAGAAACCCACATACAGCAAAAGCCTCATTGCCTGGGCATCTCCCTGTGAAAGCACTGCGTTCCTTGGGAAATCAGAGTTGGGTTTGGGGATGCTGCTACTGCTTGCCTGAGCTAGACTCCGGAGCTCGGAGGAAGATACTCGCATGGAGCGAAATACCCTTTGCCCTAGCATACCCTCTGCCTGAGAGAGAAGCCAAGAGTGGGGAAGGCTCAGCACGCCGCCCCCGGAGAAGAGAAGGAGCCGTCGGCCTTGGGGTCAGGAAACGCTCGGGGAGAAGGATAACCCGCCGTGGCATTAACAGCAGGCCGGTGGCAAGACAAGTGCCACCTGCTCCATGTGCGGAGCGATGGAACCGCGACTGCTAAGGAGCCAGGAAGGGACGACTAGGGCAGAGGAGCGTGAACCACTCTGAGGAAGGAGTCTGGGCAGAAGGCAGGCCTGTCCTGTGCCTCTGGTCGCAAGGGGAGATCATCTCCTTGGCCACCTGTCCCAAGGGCAGACTTGGGCTTGCCACCAGGTGCTATACCCGGAACGCGCAGAAACAAACCCATGGAGAAACGGGCAGTCAGATGCCGTCTACCACCAAGATGCGGCAGCGATGTGGGTGGCAGTGCGTGTGCCGGGAAAGGAGTGGCGACAGTCCGCCACAGTTCCCTGTCCCAGTGCCCGGGCGTGTGCAGTGATCCTGTCACCTCCTCTCTCCTGTGGTGAAGGCTCTGGCCTAGACCCCGAGTCTGCCTGTGCGCCAGAGCAAAAGGCAAAGCCTTAACTACCCCGGGAGATGGTAATAGGCATAGAGTGCCATGCTAAGACACGCACGCTGCTGCAGGGTTGTGACTGTGTCTGCTTAGTTCGGCATAGCAAGGAGAACCCCGGGCGTGACCTTGAAGCCCGGGAAAGCAAGTCCCAAGAGGCTCCAGCTCTCCCGCCTCTCTTCTTCCCTGCCGCGACAGAGTGAACACCCAAAGCCTTTCTGAGGAAACAGCAGCGAAGTGCGGTTCGTGCCAAGCTGAAAACCTCTGCGAAAGCATAGCAGTCGCGGGGAAATCAGAGTCGGTTCTGTGGGCTGCTTTTGTTGCTTGCCTTAGCCTAGTATTCGCAGCACTATGGGAGCATACGGCATAGAGCGAAATCCTCTTTGCCCTGGGCATCGCCTCTGGGAAAGCATAGCATTCTTTGTGAAACCAGATTCGGGTCTGAGGGATTCTCCTGTTGCCTGAGCTGGTCTCCTCAGCACGGTGTAATAAACCCGCATGGAACGAAATCTTCTTTGCCTGTGCATCTCTCTGCCTGAGAGAGAAGCGAGCTTGCGCCTGTGGAAAGAGCCTTAAGGAAAGGGACTTGTCTTTCACGGTGCTCCCCAGGAGCATGTCTGTGAAAGGTGCAGCAAGCTGCCCAGTGAGAAGAGCAGGAGCCGTTGGCCTTCTGGTCTGGAAAAGGTTGCTAAGCAGGAGAGCCTTCCCAGGCAGGCACAGCGGCCAGTGACAATACAAGTGTCACTAGCTCCCTGTGCAGAGAAGGAAGTCTGGCCAGCTAAGGAGACAGGAGGGGATGAGGTGGGCAGGGCGTGTGGTCCTCTCTTAGAAATGATTCTGGGCAGAGAGCATGCCTGTCCTGAGCCTCTGGGCTTAAGTAGACAGCAGCTCCTTGGCCACCTGTCCCTGGGGCAGACATGCACTAGCCACCAGGTGCCTACCCTGAACTCGCAGAAACAGCTCCCTGAAATAACGGGGAGTCAGATGCCGTCTTCCTCCAGGATGTGGAAGCTTGGAGGAGGCACGGGGTTTCAGGCGAAGGAGTGGGGACAGTCCCCCAAAGCTCCCTATTAAGTGCACGGGCGGTGTGCTGGGATCCTGTCACCTTTTCTTTCCTGTGGGGAAAGCACTGGCCTAGTCCGCGAGTCCGCCTGAGCGCCAGAGTACATTCTTTGCGAAACCAGATTCGGGTCTGAGGGATTCTCCTGTTGCCTGAGCTGGTCTCCTCAGCACGGTGTAATAAACCCGCATGGAACGAAATCTTCTTTGCCTGTGCATCTCCCTGCCTGAGACAGAAGCGAGCTTGCGCCTGTGGAAAGAGCCTTAAGGAAAGGGACTTGTCTTTCACGGCGCTTCCCAGGAGCATGTCTGTGAAAGGTGCAGCAAGCTGCCCAGTGAGAAAGGCAGGAGCCGTTGGCCTTCTGGTCTGGAAAAGGTTGCTAAGCAGGAGAGCCTTCCCAGGCAGGCACTGCGGCCAGTGACAATACAAGTGTCACTAGCTCCCTGTGCAGAGAAGGAAGTCTGGCCAGCTAAGGAGACAGGAGGGGATGAGGTGGGCAGGGCGCGTGGTCCTCTCTTAGAAAGGAGTCTGGGCAGAGAGCATGCCTGTCCTGAGCCTCTGGGCTTAAGGAGACAGCAGCTCCTTGGCCACCTGTCCCTGGGGCAGACATGCACTAGCCACCAGGCGCCTACCCTGTACTCGCAGAAACAGCTCCCTGAAATAACGGGGAGTCAAATGCCGTCTTCCTCCAGGATGTGGAAGCTTGGAGGAGGCACGGGGTTTCAGGGGAAGGAGTGGGGACAGTCCCCCAAAGCTCCCTATTAAGTGCACGGGCGGTGTGCTGGGATCCTGTCACCTTTCCTTTCCTGTGGGGAAAGCACTGGCCTAGTCCCTGAGTCCGCCTGAGCGCCAGAGTAAAAGGCCAAGCGATGCTTACACTGGGAAATGGTGGTGTGCATAGAGTGCCATCAAAAGCTACGCGCGTTATAGCAGCATCGTGGCTGTGTCTGCTTAGTTCGGCCTGGCAGGGTGATCCCAGGACGCGAACATGGATCCCTGGAAAGCAAGGACCAAGAGGCACCAGCTCTCCCGCAGCTCTTCTTCCCTGAAGCAACTGAAGGCTTGCTGAGGAAGCAGCAGCAAAGTGCTGTTCGCTCCAAGCCAAAGCCTCTGCGAAAGCACAGCATTCGCTGAGAAATGTTCTGTGGGCTGCTGCTGCTTGCCTGAGCCCAGTCTCACGGTGGGAGAAACCTGCATACAGCGAAAGCCTCATTGCCTGGGCATCTCCCTGTGAAAGCACTGCGTTCCTTGGGAAATCAGAGTTGGGTTTGGGGATGCTGCTACTGCTTGCCTGAGCTAGACTCCGGAGCTCGGTGGAAGATACTCGCATGGAGCGAAATACCCTTTGCCCTAGCATAACCTCTGCCTGAGAGAGAAGCCAAGAGTGGGGAAGGCTCAGCACGCCGCCCCCGGAGAAGAGAAGGAGCCGTTGGCCTTGGGGTCAGGAAACGCTCGGGAAGCAGGATAACCTGCCGTGGCATTAACAGCAGGCCGAGGGCAAGACAAGTGTCACCTGCTCCATGTGCGGAGCGATGGAACCCCGGCTGCTAAGGAGACATGAGGGGACGACTAGGGCAGAGGAGCGTGAACCACTCTGAGGAAGGAGTCTGGGCAGAAGGTAGGCCTGTCCTGTGCCTCTGGTCGCAAGGGGAGATCATCTCCTTGGCCACCTGTCCCAAGGGCAGACTTGGGCTTGCCACCAGGTGCTATACCCGGAACGCGCAGAAACAAACCCATGGAGAAACGGGCAGTCAGATGCCGTCTTCCACCAAGATGTGGCAGCGATGTGGGTGGCAGTGCGTGTGTCGGGAAAGGAGTGGAGACAGTCCCCCACAGTTCCCTGTCCCAGTGCCCGGGCGTGTGCAGTGATCCTGTCACCTCCTCTCTCCTGTGGTGAAGGCACTGGCCTAGACCCCGAGTCTGCCTGTGTGCCAGAGCAAAAGGCAAAGCCTTTCCTACCCCAGGAGATGGTAATAGGCATAGAGTGCCATGCTAAGACATGCACGCTGCTGCAGGGTTGGGACTGTGTCTGCTTAGTTCGGCATAGCAAGGTGAACCCCGGGCGTGATCTTGAAGCCCGGGAAAGCAAGTCCCAAGAGGCACCAGCTCTCCCGCCTCTCTTCTTCCCTGCCGCGACAGAGTGAACACCCAAAGCCTTTTGAGGAAACAGCAGCGAAGTGCGGTTCGTGCCAAGCTGAAAACCTCTGCGAAAGCATAGCAGTCGCGGGGAAATCAGAGTCGGTTCTGTGGGCTGCTTTTGTTGCTTGCCTTAGCCTAGTATTCGCAGCACTATGGGAGCATACGGCATAGAGCGAAATCCTCTTTGCCCTGGGCATCGCCTCTGGGAAAGCATAGCATTCTTTGCGAAACCAGATTCGGGTCTGAGGGATTCTCCTATTGCCTGAGCTGGTCTCCTCAGCACGGTGTAATAAACCCGCATGGAATGAAATCTTCTTTGCCTGTGCATCTCTCTGCCTGAGAGAGAAGCGAGCTTGCGCCTGTGGAAAGAGCCTTAAGGAAAGGGACTTGTCTTTCACGGCGCTCCCCAGGAGCATGTCTGTGAAAGGTGCACCAAGCTGCCCAGTGAGAAGAGCAGGAGCCGTTGGCCTTCTGGTCTGGAAAAGGTTGCTAAGCAGGAGAGCCTTCCCAGGCAGGCACAGCGGCCAGTGACATTACAAGTGTCACTAGCTCCCTGTGCAGAGAAGAAAGTCTGGCCAGCTATGGAGACAGGAGGGGATCAGGTGGGCAGGGCGCGTGGTCCTCTCTTAGAAAGGAGTCTGGTCAGAGAGCATGCCTGTCCTGAGCCTCTGGGCTTAAGGACTCTTTTCTCATACTCAGTGTCTTTGTCTTTATGGGGTTTGTACTTTGCTTTTCCCCATCCTTTACTGCCATTATATAATCAAATCTAATAACTTCTTAGAGAAAGTTAAAAATTCCTGCATAGCCACAAGTGAACACAAAGTCACTGATTTTTAGGAAACCTATAAGATAGTCAGACGTCCATTCAATTTCTTTTTTGTTAAGATTTTTTTTATTTATTTGACAGAGAGAGTTGACAAACAGGCAGAGAGGCAGGCAGAGGGAGAGGAGGAAGCAGGCTCCCTGCTGAGCAGAGAGCCCGATTTGGGGCTCGGTCCCAGGACCCTGGGATCATGACCTGAGCCGAAGACAGTGGCTTAACCCACTGAGCCACCCAGGCGTCCCTCCATTCAATTTCTTAACTGAGTCTCAAATGCATCCTGAGTTCTAACCTAGAGCAAAGTTCTACTTCTTACACGTTGTTATATGACCAAATTCTTTCAGTTCAGTATTTTGTAACATTTAAATATTAATCAATTGATGCTTTCTCTGTGTATTTCTATGAAAATAATAAGAATACTGTAGATTTATTGTTATATTTATACATTTATAATCAAAGTTTCATCAGTTGAAGTTTTTGGAAATTTCAGATATAATGATTAACCTAAAATGATACTGCCTCAAATCTCTCTGATATCAAGGCCCAACACCTGATTATAGCCAAACCTGTGGTGGATAGTTCTATGGGAAATTGCAGTTACTTAACACTGATAGCATCTCATGTTCTCTCTCTCATTTTAGAATGTCTCCAACACAACCCAAAAGTGTAGGAAGAGAGTTAATGTCCTCTGAGGACAGCTCTCAGTGAAGTGGAAATAAGAACCATAGATAAAATTGTCAGTTTTCAGGTCTTCATGAGGACAACTTAAAGAAGTTTCCCAGGACCTTTCAGTAAAAGCAAGCCTTCATTTTCTATCCACAACAATTATATCAACAATGTACCTCTTTGACAAAGTTGCTTCTTCACTGTATCACTTTTCCATTCTTTTCTCCCTTGGATAATCTCCCAGATAAACTAACAGTACTCAAATCCTTTGTCCTACTCTTTGCTCTCAGGATAAATGGAGCCAAAAGACTTAGATTAATATCAAGTTCTGAATGGGATCTTAGAGCTATTTCTGTCCAGATTTTCATAAACCTAGGGACCTTTGAATTATCAGGCTATAAATAAGTTCTAAATGGAGGGGGCAAAAGCAAAAAGTAGAATTTTTTATGTTTGATTTTTAATCATGATTAATTGACTTTATTGATTATTAAAAATACTAACATTATAAAAGTGTGGATCTTTGTAAAACAATGTCATAATGTAAGAAATAAGTTGCATAGTCCTTTGGAGAATATTAAACCAAGTGTTCAGGTGCCATCTAATTTCTTGTTTAATCCAGAACTTTGGTGTGCATTATCTTGAGGAATAGGATTTTGAAGTCCAGACAGACTAACACAAAACTGATCCAAATGTGTGTGTTTATATTTCTGCATTTGTTGTTAAAATCAAAGTGTGATTGCTGGTTTAAAATGGTAAAACTAATAATGTTCATGGACTCTATTATAAATTTTCTAATTGTAGGGGAAGAATCCAATAAACATAGAATTAATTGATTTGCAAATCCTCAAAGAGCTACAGGATCAGGTAGTGGTACGTTCTGATTCAACAGCATCATAATGCAGCATTTTATATGTGTGGCTAATGGATATTTTCATGAATAGTTAAAATAATTCTGGTTGGTCTTGAGCAAATGTGTCAATTTTTTTTTTCTGTGTGTGTCATAAAAGAAAGAAGCAATAGTAAATTCTTGCTGTTATTCCATGGAGCCAATAAAATCATACTGCCAACAAGAGGCTGTTGACACTGTAAGTGTAGTTAACTGTCTTGAAATACTAGGCCTGGAAATAAAATTCCAATATTTCACATAACCTCTTTTTTTTTTTTAAAGAAAAAAACAAACAAACAACAAAAAAAAAAAACAAAACAACTATACTGCTTACATTTAGGGCCCTGCTGTTGTTAAACTATTTTTGAAATGTCTACTATAAGTGTATATATATATATATTTTTTTTTCTGGCAATAAATTCATTTAGAGATAAATATGGATTGCAAATTATTTGGGGGGAGGCATGGTATTTGTGGCTAGTCTTACAAGTAAAAAGGACTAAAAGAAAGAAGAAAAACATTTTTTATTACAGCATATTTACATCTGTCCAAAGTACTTATTTACTATAATACTGACTAATGTATAATACTGTACACAAAGAAAGAAGTTAAATGAGTTATAATTCAGTCAAAGTATAGCTGGCCATTTTAAAACTTACCACTGAATCTTTCTGGTATGAAATGTGATATCAGGCAATCTGTTCCAGTTCATTACATCGGGTCATTTGTATGTTCTTTTACCATTTTGATAGCATAGCACATTTTATAACCCAGACATTTTACAATGGAACTATGATGCATGTATTTTCAAAAGTATAGACATACATGAAGCTATGAGGTCAAAAAAGATGAATGTCCATAGTACCATATAGACTCAACAAATATAAGTGTCCAAGGCTCCAAGTGAGATTTATGAATATTGTGTAAGATTAGGCCAACATGTGGTTTTGATATAAATAATCTGTTCTTAAATTAGAATTACAGACGTTGAGTACAGTGTTGAAAATGGCAGATAGATTTTAGCTATCTTTGCTCACTAGGGAAAATGGAAAAATGTTTAGTTTGGTCAGATTTTCACTTAACGTCTGAAAAATCTTACGTTTGAGAGAACCCTTCTGAAATAAGAATCCTTAAAGACATAACCCCTTTGGCACAAGTTTTCAAGAAACTTGTTTGATGTTGTAGACAATTATATGGCACACGTACTGTTCTAGATGTTTCATGCCAATAATATGTAAGCCATACCAAGGCTACATATACATATAGAGATGTTCCTCCGCTTACAAGGGGGCTATGTACAGAGAAACACATAAAAAATTGAAAATGCATTTAATACCCCTAAACTATCAAATATCATAGCTTACCTTAAGCTTATTTAAACATACTCAGAACACTTACATTTGCCTGCATTTGGGCAAAATCATCTTAAGCAAAGCCTATTTTATAACAAAGTATCAAATATCACATGCAATTTATTAAATATTACACTAAAAAAAAGAAGAATGGTTATATATAGAATGGTTGTAAAAATATCAGGTGTTCACCCCTGTAATCTTCTAGCTGACTGGGAGCTGTGGCTCACTGCCCCTGCCCAGCATCACAAGACGGCACCATACCACATGTCACTGGCCCTTTTTATAAAGACCCAAATTCAAAATTCAAAGTACAGTTTCTACTGAATCACTTTCACTTTCACATCATTGCCAAATATATCATAAGTTGAATCATTGTAAATCAGGAGCCATCTGATTTGAAAGTTAAACCACAGTCACCCATATACACACAAAAAAAGGCCTTATGTAGGGCCATCTATGTATCTCTAAACAACAAAGCATGACATATCAACGGCAAAAAATGGAGGTGAAGGGGACAATTGCTTTGCATCAGTACTCTGAGCAGTAACATACATGGCCTTACTCACCTAGCAGAACTCCAGAGCTAGCTGATGGCAAGGAATTTTACAAATGTTTGCTGAACAGCTTAATCACTATTATTTTAATTAGTGTGCATATCTGTTTTCTAAAGATATGTTAATTTATTTTATTGACTTATTACAAAACCAAATAGTTTCCTCTTATTTAAGTGGCAGGTAAATAGAATTCTTTTTAATTTAAATCAAATGGCTTTTTAGGGAAAATATACTAAAAATTCTGAAACTTGTATTGCTTATGAATCTTTAAGTTGTATTTTTCAAGTTTTTCCTAAATAATCTTCAATGAATTGAAAATATTTTTTGGATTTTATTCAAGGCTGTTAACACACAATTTCACTATGTTAAATATAGTGCTAAACGTTCAACCAAAACGTTGTGTCTTTATTTTTCCACTACCACATCCTCCATCTACTGACTGGATTCTCTCCCCAACTAGCACATATATAACTTTGTCTATCTTTAGGATAAGTAAGGGTCATCTTTTGTCTTTATCCTATTCCTCGTATGCTTCTGAACTTGTTGAATTTTAATATAGTCACACCATAAGCATCACATATTTGATTCCCCTTTCAATAGTAAACAGTGCACAACCAGAGCATACCTTCAAAGCTATCAATATACTTACTCTGGTATATTATTTTTGTATTTTTGTAAATTAAAATAATTAAATTATAGAACAAGAGTTTCAGGTGGTAGGTGTTGTAAGTTTTACCCAAACTGACTTTTGTCAACCTCGTTTTTGTCATCATATATGTCAAGTAGTTTTCTCAGGTTTATTTTTAGAATATCCTTGTATAATGAATATTTACACTGATATCTAGTATAAAAAGCTTGCAATTTATTTTAGAAACATTAAGATATTGAAAATCAATCTATTTCTTTAATTCATTAAAGACATTTTTGGCTTGTTTCCAGTACTTTCTTACTGGTTAAAAAATGAATTTGAAGTAGTCTGAATTTCATTATTATATGGCGCTTTCCCTTTGATGAATACAAAGACGATATTCTATATTAGCTCTCTGAGAAGAATTCATTTTTTTAATTTTATTTATTTGTAAGAGAGAGAGTGAGAGAGAGCACAAGCAGGGGGAGCAGCAGGGTGAGGGAGAAGCAAACTCCCAGCTAAGCAGGGAATCTGTTGCAGAACTGAGTCCCAGGACCCTAAGATCATGACCTGAGCTAAAGGCTCAGGTGTTTAACTGACTGAGCCACCCAGGTGTCCCAATCTGAGAAGAGTTCTGTATGTTATTCCTATTCATATGAAGTTTAAAGTCTAGGTAATTAACTTAATATTTTAGTGGCTATTACATAGATAGCACTATGTTCCAGGCAGAGAGTAAGAAAGAAATATTAAATCAACCATATTCTATGCATTCTAAATGAAAATAATTCATCAATCATAATAAATCTTTCTATTTATGGAATATCAACTTATAAGCTTTCCTCCATATGAACAATGCCAAATACCAGAATAAAGGGTCATCTAATACAAATAAAGGATAGAATTAAAGAATTCTGGTAAGCCATTTAATTTTGAAAAATGGTGCTATACTGTTGCTGAGTTGTGGTTTTCAGTTACATAATATCTGATAAGTGTAGAAGTAACGTGAGTGTTATGTGAGATGAGAAATGGTATATAATGAAGATATTTTTAAAAGTACAGATAAATACAAATTTGTAAACATAGCATTATGGAGGAATAAAAATAAATGATAGCTACACACTCTAAAGGGAATAAATCTTGGAAAGTTAATAGAGAACTAAAACAAGGACAGTGAAAAAAGTATGCTACATTTTTATGAAGTTCAAACAAATTCTGTGAAACCGTGGATGAACTTAAAGATACTATTATGTGTCAAATATTGTAAAAATTAAGCAAGGAAGTAGCAGACATAAAATAACCAAAGCATATAAACTTGGGTAGATACAATAGGTGTGATCATGTTCTACTTCATAAAGAGATGAGTTAATAGATAAATAAAAGTAACTAGACTTTTAGAAGTTAATAAAATTTTGCCTGTTATTTCTTAGCAATATAAAATATATGGTTTTCTAACAAAAACGTTTATCTTAAAAATATTTAAAAATAAATTTCAGGCTACTCATAAGGTTCTATTTACTTTTCCACTGAAGGAAAAGCTGGTTGTTGTAGTTGTAGTTGTTTGTTTGTTTTAGTCTCCTCCTAGTTTTTATTATTATAATGTGGAATGAGGAATGTTAGATTGAAAAGTGAATTATTTTATAGACAAAAATCATTACTTGATTCACCTCCTGGTACAGCAGATGGAACTCCTGAAAATATGCCCTTTTGCCTTATGGAAGAGTAACAGTTATGCTTACTTCTAAAACATGCTTGGTGGCGGCCCTAAATAGTGACACCATAGTAAACATTTTGAATATTTGCAATTAATTTTTATATTCATAGGGCTCCAAAAGGCACTGCTGGTATCTTAGCAGGTATTTCAATAAAGCTAAAAGTTGCCTGACTGTTTAAAAATATTAAGAAGGCACAAAACATGGCAGAAGTATTGTCCTCAGATATTATTTTTTTCCATATGCTCCTGATTCCAGACATGACAAGTAATTTTTTTAAATTTTTGTTATAAAAGATTTTATTTATTTATTTGACAGAGATCACAAGTAGGCAGAGTCAGGCAGAGAGATAGGAGGAAGCAGGCTCCCTGCTGAGCAGAGAGCCCAATGCAGGGCTCGATCCCAGGACCCTGAGATCATGACCCGAACCGAAGGCAGCAGCCCAAACCACTGAGCCACCCAGGCGCCCCAATGTTTTACTTTTCAATATACTACTTAGAATATAAAACCTATTCCATTTTGTAAGAAGTTTACTATTTAAAAAATGGTAATTTTCTCATTGTGTCTTCCCCTCTCATTGCTTTATTTTGAATAAAAAATTTCACAATAAACATAACGGATGCTTTCCTTTTGATGGTCCCTCTGTTGGTCATATTGTATATGAGTCATGACAATTCGTTTTACAAAATTTATTGATGTTTGTTGATATGTTTTATCATAACTAATTTTCCCTCCCTTATCTAGATTCCCCAGCTTTCATACCGGTGGACACTTCAATAAAACATACCCAACGGATGTATCAAGTACTTCTTAGACATCTCTCAGATCCTTGAGGTCTCATTTTCCCTAGGGATTTGCAATAGGTTCTGCCAGAGGCACCACTGTGACAACTGATGTCCATGGTCTATCTCCTGCTAAGCTCAAGAGGTCACTGGTTTCCAAGGTTATCTATACAATTAATGCATTCCAGCAAGTTCTTTTTTTTTTTTTTTACTATTAACAAACTTATTTTAAAGTTTATATGGAGAAGCAAAGACTCACAATAGTCAACATAGTGTTGAAGGAGAACAAAGACTGAAGACTGCCTTCAAAGTTTACCATAACGATGGGGCGCCTGGGTGGCTCAGTGGGTTAAGCCTCTAACTTTGGCTCAGGTCATGATCCCAGGGGCCTGGGATCGAGTCCCGCATAGGGCTCTCTGATCAGCAGGGAGCCTGCTTCTCTTCATCTCTCTCTCTGTCTGTCTCTCTGCCTATTTGTGATCTCTCTCTCTGTCAAATAAATAAATAAAATCTTTTAAAAAAAGTATACCATAACGATAATTATAAGCAAGATAATGTAATATCACAGAAAGACTAGATTAAAGGAACGGAATATATATTATCAATTATATTTTATATTTAATATAAAAGCAAAAGCAATACAAGAGAGAAAAATACAATCTTTCAAACAAATGGTTCTGGAGTAATGGTGAAGCTAAATGTAAAAATATAAAATAAAAATAAAATAAAATAATAAAATAAAATAAATCCAGGCAGATATCATACACTCTTCACAAAAATTAACTCAGATTGGATTATAAACCTAAACATGAAACATGTAGAAGGTAATATAGAAGAAAATTTAAATGACCTTGGTTTTGGAAATAACTTTAGCTACAAAAGCACAAGCACTGAATTTAAAAATGTCTACTCTGTGAAACACAATGCCAAGAGAATGAAAAGGCAAAGCACAGACTATGAGAAAAAATTTGCAAAATACACATCTGGCAAAGGACTCTTAATCAAAAATACACAAAGACCCCTTAAAACTCAACAATGGGGGAAAAACCTGATTAAAAATGAGCCAAAGATCTTAGCAGATACCTCACAGAAGAAAATATTACAGATGGCAAATAAGCATATAAAAAGATGCTTCACATCATATGTCATCAGGAAAATGCAAATTAAAAAGAAAAAGAGACACCAGTACATACCCAGAATCCAGAACACTGACAACAGAACACGAAATGTTGGTGAGGATGTGGAGCAACAGGAATGTTCTTCCATGTCTATTGAGAATAAAGAATGGAAAACAACATGGCAGTTTCTTACAAAACTAAACATATTCTTGCCAGATGATTCAGCAGTAGCAGTTCTTGGTATTTATCCAAAGAAGATGAAATCTATACCCACAAAGATGTCTATAGTAGTTTTATTCATAACTGACAAAAGCTTGGAAGCAACCAAGATATCCTTCCATAGGTGAAAGGTCAAATAAAGTGTAGTACATGCAAACAATGGAATCTTATTTAATGCTAAAGAAATGAATTACCACGCCATGAAAAGATATGGATATAAATATTTAATAAATATTTGATTTTAGGCTTCTACCAGTCTATCAATAGTATTAGAATATTTTAACAGTGAATGCTCAGCATTCATGAATTTACCTACTAAAATATTTTGGGTTCAATATTTTAAATACTTCAACCTCTATGATTAACTTCCTAATAATTTTGAATTGGGGTAAATAAACCTTAATTTTTTGTAACTTGTTTCTTATTGCAAAAGAGCTCAATGAAATTTTAGAAAATAAAAATTTACCAAAAAAAAGTTTAGTTTACTATTGCCAAATAATTTAAAACTTTACCTTATATTCAAATACATATATTTTTCTAAATTGATTTATATGCTACTAAAACCAAAAACTTTTAGTTATACTAGATTTCATATCATGCAATCAATGCCAGAAAGCCATCTGGCGATGACTTGTCTTAAATAGAGTTAAGATGGGTGTTATTACAATGCAAGATGGAAACAAAGATAGTATAACAATTGAGTGTTACATAACTTTTCTGTTTTGATCAAGTTACTAATCTACAAAAGGCTTTTATCGGTGACAGACTTGGGAATTTAACAAAACTTTTAAGCTAGCATGTGCGACTCATTCCTAGAAAACAACACAATCAATAACACTTTATTTAGATTAAATCATGACTATTTCTCCATTTGAATAAAAAAGGTAGCAACCCCAATAAGTTTATTGAACAGGAAAAGTTGAAATGCTATAATGCTCCTAAGGAATTAAATGATCCAGTCATGAATTACAAAAAAAGGATATAAATTACCAAAGTGTTTGTATAATTGGAATGTACAACTGCCCATTATCGTTCAATAGTGTAGGCTTGTACAAGAACTCTACAAAAGAACTCCAACTTCTAAACCGTGGAAAATATGTTCCCTTTCCCCCTATATACAACTATTAAGCCATTCATTTAGCTTTTAAAATATCCACTTAATACAGGCTTTTTACTCATTTGAACAGGCAGCAGGGCTCTATTCTTATTGCTTACATCTGAGGGATAGACTTCTAGCGTAAGAGGTAAAGCCCATAAAGGAGCCCAATAATAACAACAAAATACAGTTTACTGAGCCCTTACAATCTGCCAGCTACCTTTCTGAGAATACTTCAATTAATAAAACATATAAAATACCTGACCACAAAGAGCTTACATTCTTTTGAAATATAATAGTGAAATAAACCAATAATAAAGGAGCACCTCGGTGGCTCAGTCCATTGAGTGACTGCCTTTGGCTTGGGTCATGATCTCAGGGTCCTGGGATGTAACTCCCCAGCAGGCTTTCTAGGCAGTGGGGTGTTTTCTTCTTCCTCTGCGCCCCCTCCCAATTCTTTCTCTCTCTGTCTCCAATAAGAAAATAAACCAGTAATAGAATAATGATTGATGGTTGATGGTGATAAGAGTTACAAAGAAATACAAGAAAGGTAAAAGCCATTGGAGAATGCTGGGATGAAAGTTAATTTTATTTTGTGTTGGGTGGTTATATCTCATTTATGAGATGTTATTTGCACAAAGACTCACGAAGTGAAGGAGGGTGTTATACACATATTAAAGGAAAAGATTGCTCTAGGCAGAGCAAGTAAGTATATAGACTTTGTGTGAACAGCTGGTCTGTTACTTTTGAGGAAAAGCAAGGAGGCCAATGAGGAGTTCATAGTGGTGGAGAGAGGAAGAACGTATTGATGCATGACCTTCTAGTACATTGAAACGCCTTCAGTTTTTATTTAATATGAAATGGAAAGATACCAAAAGACTTTCAACAGCAGAATAAAATCATCTGACTTGATTTTTAGGTTAAGTTGCTTTACCAAAATAAATTTGCAGGGAGAAAGGAGTGCAGTATGTGTGGAAGTGGGGTTATCAATCAAGTCAAAAATTCAGGAACATATGATGGTGTTTTTAGCATGCTGGGTGGTAATAGAAGTGGTGAGGTATGGTTTTTATTTTGTATATATTTTGATGGTGAATATTCTGGTGAACAGGATGGAGTATGTGCAGGACAGACAATATCAACATTTATTTTACCTGCACAAGCAGAAGGGTGGAGTCTTCATTCCCTGATATGGAGAGAACTCTGAGTTCAAATGCTCTTTCTGATTAAATGGCATAGTGATGATGAGGATTTAGTCAGACAGTGAAAGAGAACAGTAAGCATAGTGTTAAGCGGTAAGACATTATAACATTTGAACAGCAAAAAACGTTGTGTTGGATCATCTGTTTATGTGAGTAAATAAATAAATAAAGCTTCCTGGGGTTCTGATAGAGGTAAAGAAGACTACTATATGATCCAAAGGGGCACGTGCACCAAATGTTTATAGCAGCAATATCCACAATAGCCAAACTATGGAAAGAACCTAGATGTCCATCAACAAATGAAATATATATATATATATATATATATATATATATATATATATATATATATATATGTGTGTGTGTGTGTGTGTGTGTGTGTGTGTGTGTATACGATGGAATACTATGCAGCCATCAAAAGAAACGAAATCTTGCCATTTGCAATGACATGGATGAAACTAGAGGGTATTATGCTTAGCAAAATAAGTCAACCAGAGAAAGACACTATCATATGATCTCCCTGATATGAGGAAATGGAGGTGCAATATGGGGGCTTTGGGGGACAGGAAAAGAGTAAATGAAACAAGATGGGATCGGGAGGGAGACAAACCATAAGAGACTCTTAATCTCACAAAACAAACTGAGAGTTGCCGGGGGGGGTGGGGAGGGTAGGGAGAGGGTGGTGGGGTTATGAACATTGGGGAGGGTATGTGCTGTGGTGAGTGCTGTGAAGTGTGTAAACCTGGCGATTCACAGACCTGTACCCCTGGGGCTAATAATACATTATATGTTAATTAAAAAAAAGAAGAAGAAGAAGACTACTATAAATCAAATGCTATGGTTTTCAGCAAAGAGTGTGTAATCAGGCATATTTTATTAAAGTAACCAAGTAAAATGATGGTCGAAAATTGGAATAACAGAAAACATAAAAATCAGAAATTTTAAAAAGAGATATGGGACAGTGTAGAGAATATAGTCAATGATATTATAATAATGTTATATGGTGACAGATGGTGGCTATATTTGTAGTGATCATAGAATAATGTATGGAGATATTGAAAACCTGAAACCAATGTAACACTGAATATCAACTATACTCAAATAAAAGAATAGTAAAAATAAAATATTTTAATTTAAAAAGATAAAAAGAGGGACAAGAATTTGAAAAGTGAATTTCAAAAAGAGTAAAGATGAGGCTAAGACATACTCTGAACCTTGAGGAAAACACCATTTTGAAAATTCTTCCCATTTTGAGAAAGCCCAAATGAATCAATACCATAAAAGAACCCATTTTAACTGAGAGATGTAATGAATGCTCAAGAAATAATTTTATGACAGGATAATTTTTCCCTATGAAACAGCATACAGAAACCAGGGGAAACACCTGGAAGCAAAATAAACTATACTGAAAATAAGAATTAGGAAAATGATAAATGATGAAAGATAAGAAAACTATACCTGCGACAGAGACCTAGTGAAGAGAACTTTTAGCTTGTGGTTTAATGTTTTTGAGGATAATCTAGAGTTCATAACTGCCTTGAGACAGGCTGGTTGTAGGTAGTTTAGGCAGACCCCTAGGACAGGCATACTTTGGGCAGGTGGTGTTGGAGGAGGCCATTGGCTGGACAAAGAAAAATCCAACCATTTGACTAAAGTGTCTGTGAAGATGTTGAAGTCAGATGCAACAGAGAAAGACCTGTCAAACCTAATCTCAGAAATGGAGATGATGAAGATGATTGGACAGCACAAGGACACCATCAACCTGCTGGGTCCTGCACACAGGATGGTCCTTTGTACACTCTCATGGAATATGCCTCCAAAGACAACATACAGGAGTACCTGCAGGCCCAGAGGCCTCCTGACCTGGAGTACTGTTACAATATCAGCCACAATGCAGCAGAGCAACTCTCCTCCAAGGACCTGGTATCCTGTGCCTATCAGGTAGCCTGGCGCATGGAGCACCTTGCCTCCAAGAAGTGCATACACCAAGACCTGGCCACCAGGGAAGTGCTGGTGACAAAGGACAACATGATGAAGATCTCAGACTTCAGCCTTGCCAGAGATATCACCACATCAGTTACTATAAAAAGACAACCAACAGTGGACTGCCTGTGAAGTGGATGGTCCCTAAGGCCATGTTTGACCAGATCTACGTCCACCAGAGTGACTTCTGGTCTTTTGGGGTGATCCTGTGCAAAATCTTCACTCTGGAAGCGTACCATATCCTGGAGTGCCTGTGGAGGTGGTTTTCAAGCTGCTGAAGGAGTCATTTGATGGATAAGCCAATAAGTGCACCAGAGAGTTATACACAATAATGAGGGGTGGCTGGCATGTGGTACCTTCAAGCTGGTGGTAGGAGACCTGGATCATACTGTGGCCTTGACCTCCAACCAGGAGTACCCGGACCTGTCCTTGGCCCTGGAACAATACTGTCTATGCTTTCCCAACACCCAAAGCTCCACCTGCTCCTCAGAGAAGAATTCCACCTTCTCTCATGTGCCGTTGCCCAGGGAGGCCTATCTGCCCTGACACCCAGCCCAGCTTGCCAATGGTGAACTCAAATGACTAGTATCCCTATTACTCCTGTCCAGATTCCGTCATAAGCTGTAACCCTTACCCCCCACCCTCCCTGCAAAACTCACTGCCTTCTCCTTTGTCCCTTTCCTACTGGCAGGAGCTAGCTGCCTACCTGAGGCCTTCACCCCTTGAAGTTCACCTCTCTTCCCCTTCCTCTTCCTCCTCCTTACAACCTGCTCATGAAAGAAAGGCACAGAGAGGCAGGTACTTGCTCGTGGCTACTTCCTTCCCTCCCATATGTTGGACCAAGGCCCCTCCCTGGCATCTGGTACTGCCTGGACGTCGAGGGAGTGGGAGATGAGGCATGCCAGTGAAAGCTATCAGAGCTTTCCTGTTTTGGTTTTGTCTGCTTAGCATAACATGTAAGACTGAGTTCTGATGGCAGGGACCTAGTCCTTGGGGCTATAGCACTAGCGAGGGGAGCTCAACTGCTCTGGGCCTTGGCTAAGAGCAACCCCTGCTCCAGAGATATGGTGCCAAGGGCTTATTAATTTTGATACTAATTTGCTTTGCTGACCAAATACCTGGTATTAAAAGATGGGATGGCAAAGACTGGGAGCAGTGTTGTGACCATGGGGTCCAGCCCCAAACTATGAAGAAAACACAAAGTGTATAAATCTGAGTAAGTATATATTTACACACCTCTTTAAATAGGTTGTTATCAAAGATTTAATCAATGGGTAATATGCTCCTCGTGGCTGGGAAGCATCAGTTGCCATATATTAAAAACAAAGAAAAGAGGTGTCTGGGTGGCTTCCTCCATAAGTGTCCCTTCTTTTCAGGTCATGAACCCAGGGTCCTGGGATGGAGCCCCACATCAGGCTCTCTGCTCAGTGGGAAACCTGCTTCTCCTTTTCCCTCTGCCCTGCTTATAGTTCCTCTTCCTGTCTCTCTGACTGTCAAATAAATAAAATATTAAAAAAAAGAAACAAACAAAATGTTTTTAAAAGGTCTTTTTTTTTTTTAAATTTTCTAGGGGTGCCTGGGTGACTCAGTTGTTTAGGCAGATGTTTGCCTTTGGCTGATGTTATCATTCCAGTGTACAGGGATCCAGCCCTGCATGAGACTACTTGCACCCCAAGGAGCTTGCTTCTTCCTCTCCCTCTGCACGTGATTAACCCTGCTTGTGTGCTTCCTCTCTCTCCCTCTCTCTCTCGCTGTCAATAAACAAAATAAAATCTTTTATTAAATAAATAAATAAATAAATAAATAAAGTTCTAAACCTACTTTCAGTTTAGGTCCCTTAACAAAAATTACTACTGATTCATTAAAAAAAAAAAAAAAGAAAAGATAATTTAGAAAGATGCTTCCAGAGCTAAAAACCTGGTTTTTTTTTTTTTCAGGATTAAATATAGAAGTGCTTTATAAATTAAAAGAAAAACTATGGTATATTAACACTAATCACACTATAACTTTGGTGGTTATGTCAAGATAATGAAAAGTGATTTTAAAACAAATTTCATTATCAGACATAAAGATCAATTCAAAATTACAGAAGAGTAAAAGCATGAATTCATCAGGGTGTATAATAATTCTTGACTTTTAATACTTAATAACAGTTTTGGGGATATATAGGGATATATAGCAGTTACACGAATAGCCATTTTACTTCTAGGCATTTAACCAAGAGAAACAAACCCTATGTTCGTACAAGGACTTGTATATGAATTTCATAGCAGCTTTATTTTTAAGAATTGAAAACAGTGGAAATGTTCATCAATGTCCATCAATAGAGCAAAGACAAATTATGATCTATTATTAAAGAAATTACTGTTCAACATCAAAATGAACTATTTACAATTGGAGATTCTCAAAGTAATGGTGCTGAGAAAAGAAAAGCCAGGCAATGTATAGTATATACTGTGTGATTCCATGACTATAAAAAAATCTAGAAAATACAAATTTATATATAGTCACAGTCATCAAATATATTGGTGTGATTTTAGTGCCTTCTTCTGTGCTCCCATAGCTTCCTACACTTGGATCTCCGAGCATTTGTTACACCATGTGAAAATTTGAACTCTTTTTCTTTATTCTGTCTTACTAGAAAAAGAATTCTTGAAATTTTATGGACATTTGAACTCTCAGATACTAGCAGAAATTCTATCACACAGTAAATTTCCAAATATAAAAGCCAGAGTTTTACCATGACTTCTAAGCTTTTACATGATCTAGCCACTCATTTAACCTCTGTGACCTCTTTCCCTGCTACTCTTCAGTCCCTCACAGTGGCCTCCTTGCTAT
This sequence comes from Mustela nivalis, assembly GCF_964662115.1. Lineage (NCBI taxonomy): Eukaryota > Metazoa > Chordata > Mammalia > Carnivora > Mustelidae > Mustela > Mustela nivalis. The sequence goes on from NW_028136524.1 coordinate 1,306,476, forward strand.
TCCTCAGATATGCCAGTCACGATCCAACCTTATGGCCTTCAAGATAGCCAATTCCTTTGTCTGGAGTGACCTTATTGCTGATAGTTCTGGGCAAATTCATCACCTTTCCATACCTTTGTTCAATTGTCAGCTTCATTGTAACTACCCTGATCTTCCTATTAAAATTCTTAACTCCCCATCCCCTGCCTAGCAACCTTGATTTTTCTCACCCTGATCTAATTTTTCTTTTTCCCCATTGTACTCATCATTTTTGAATGCACTATGCAATTTTTATTAAGGTTCATAGCTTTTAATTGTCTCACCCATTAAAATAAAAGTTCTACAAAGCCAAGTATTTCATTTACCAGTGTAGTCTGAAGTAATATCTGCCATATAATAGGTTCAGTAGACAATTGGTAAATTTCAGAATAAATTAATGTTGAGAGTATACTGAATTTCATAAGTCATTTCAATATTTTTTTCCAAAAAATAAACTATTTAAAAAATACCTTAAATTTACTTTCAAAATATTTTATAGCATATAATGGACAAAATAAGACAAAAAAAAAACAAAATAAGACAAAAGCCTTAAAGAAACAATCATATAAATAACCATTTCAAACCTACTTAAAAATTGCATAATACCACACTCCTAGATCCTCTCTGAATGCTCTAAAATAACCCTTCAAAGGAAATACATTTTTAAAAATAACAGATTTTTTGGCAAATAATTTAATAAAATAAAAGTTTCATTCATCTATATAGATCATAATAAATGTTTTTAATAAGCATGAAATTATAACTCTGAAGTGTGCTAAAATGAAACCACCTGCTAAGGGTGAGAGAACAAAAATATACATCATTTTTCCAAATAAGAGGAATTTATTACCTTTGAATCAAAGCATGTGGATTTGTTCAAACTGGCAATAAAGGAATATGGAAACACAAACCATAGAAAGTCCTATTTTAGATTTCTAAAAGACTTCATAGTGAAGAGTATACATTTTTTAAATGCTACATAATGCTACATAATGACAAGATGACAGGATGTGACAAATAGCATTTTAAAAGCTCTACTCATAATGGAACGGAAGGTGTCATTTCCCGATAATTTTATATATGTCATTAATTTACTATATCTGGATACAACACATTACCAAACAGATGTTCATCAAAGACTAAATCATTTTTAATGGAACATAATAATTTGAACCTACATTTATTAATCATTTATTTCGATATAACATTTATAGTCTCGCTAAACATTTTATCAGTTGTTGACAAAAATAAAAAAAAATAGGATAAAAATTCGTGTTTGGAAAAGTGGATTTTATTTGAAATTTGCATTTAAATGAAAATATTTGCTGATATTTTTAAAACTTTAAATGTAATTTTATATATATCTGACCTATCAGATGATATAAAATTTTTGGAGAACATATGACATATTTTTTTGATCTTGGTTGAAGGTATTAATAAAGAGCAACTGTTTGTATTATTTGTATTGTGATATCTTAGTTAATAAACATGAATAACTGGTATAAAATATGTTTTTTTAAAAATTTTATTTATTTCCTTGACAGAGATCACAGGAAGGCAGAGAGGCAGGCAGAGAGAGAGGAATGGAAGCAGGCTCCCTGCTGAGAAGAGATCCCACTGTGGGACTCAATCCCAGGAACCTGGAATCATGACCTGAGCTGAAGGCAGAGATTTTAACCCATTGAGCCACCCAGCTGCCCTAAAATATGTTCTTTTTTTTAAATATAGAATTATAGTTCTTGCAAAAATATGGAACTAGCTGGAACTGAATGCCTCCTTCAAAGTCAGCTCTGGAGAAATTATGCAAGTGTAATATGGAACTATTTCAGATATTAACCAAAAACAAAGAAATGATGATAAATTCCTTAAAAGACTCTTAATTGCTCTTGACTGGTATGTTTCAAGCTCTATACCTGGTTTGAGGACAGTTTTTAACAGGCCTGTCACTGTAGAAATCAGCTGGATGTTTAGAGGCTATCAGAACTGTACAAAAACCTTGAAGGGGTAAAGACTTGAAAATTCTTTAGAGAGATTAGCTCCCTAAGGCATTATTCATCCACACATTTTCCTCCAAACAATTAAGACTGATGGATGAGGGGCACCTGAGGGGCTCTCTCATCACGTGGATGGTGGGTTAAGCCTCTGCCTTCATCTCAAGTCATGGTCTCTGGGTCCTGGGATCCAGCCCCACATCGGGCTCTGCTCAAAAGGAAGACTGCTTCCCTCCCTGCTTGCCTGCCTCTCTGCTTACTTGTGATCTCACTCTCTCTGTGTGTCCAATAAATAAATAAAATCTTTTAGAAAAGGCTGATGGATGCTAAATTATGAAAACTGCTCCCTCCAAATGATGCTTCTTCATAAGGATTTAAGAATTTAAAATTGTAAGAATTTAAAATTGAAACTTGATCATAGGATTTATCTTATAGAATAACATCAAGTGCAGGCAGTTATTATTAGATCTGAAGTATTTGTGATTCTGAATTCTTGGCATCATTACTAAATTTATTTTTAATAAATTATTATTTAATATATAATAATATATATAATATACTATATGTAACATATATAACATATATAATATATATAATAAATTCATTCATTTATTTATTACTTATTTATTACTTATTTATTTATTATTATTATGTATTTATTTATTAACTCAAACACAAGAAAATGAATGACCTGATTGAAAAATTGGCAAGGACTGTAACAGACACCTCACTGAAGAAGATATTGAGATGGCAATAATGATATGAAAAGATGCTGTGATGATCCACAGCATGTCTAATTAAGGAATTGTAAATTAAAAGAACGATGAGGGGCACCTGGATGGCTCAGTGGGTTAAGCCGCTACCTTTGGCTCAGGTCATGATCTCAGGGTCCTGGGATCGAGTTCCACGTTGGACTCTCTGCTCAGTAGGAGCCTGCTTCTCTTTCTCTCTCTGTCTGACTGCCTATCCGTCTTCTTGTGATCTCTCTCTGTCAAATAAATAAATAAAATCTTTTTAAAAAATAAATAAATAAATAAATAAAACAATGATATATCACTACACATCTATTAGAATGGCTAAAATCCAAAATACTGACAGCATAAAATGCTTTTGATGATGAGGAACAAGAGAAACTCTCATTCATTCTGATGAGAACATCAAAATGGTGCTACCACTTTGGAAGACAGTTGGGCAGTTTCTTACAAAACTAAACATATTCTTACCATATGATCCAGCAATCGTGCTCCTTGGTACTCACCCAAAAGAGCGAAAACTTTATGTACACAGAATCCTGCATATAAACCTGTGTTTGTAACAGCTTTACCCATAAGTGCCAAGAGTTGGAAGTAACCAAGATGTCCTTCAGGAGGAGAATGGATAGATAAACTGTGGTCCATTGAAACAATGGGATATGGTTCAGCGATAAAGAGAGATGGCTATCAAGCAATGAAAAGACATGGAGCAAACTTAAAATCCGTCATAATAAGTGAAAGAAGTCAATTTGAAAAAGCTTCATGTTGCAAGGTTCCAACTATATGAGCTTCTAGAAAAGGCAGAACTATGCAAATGGTATAAAGGTCAGTGGTTTGTAGCAGTTAGGAGAGGAGGAGGATGAACAGGCAGAGCACAGAGGATTTTTAGGCCAGTGAAAATGTTCTGTATGATATGTATGATATTTTAGATATATATCGCTACACAGTTGTCAAAATGCTTAAGATACTATACCAAGAGTGAACTCTATGAGAAAAGGTTTTTTTAAGATTTTATTTATTGATTTGACAGGCATCAAAGCAGGCAGAGAGGCAGGCGGGGAAAGCAGGGGTTGGGGGAAAGCAGGCTCCCTGCCAAGCAGAGAGTCTGGTCTGGGGCTCGATGCCAGGACCGTGAGATTATGACCTGAGCCGAAGGCAGAAGCCTTAACCCACTGAGCCACCCTGGTGCCCCACCAAGAGTGAACTCTAATGTAAACTGTGGACTTTGGGGTGATAATGATGTGTCAGTGTAGGGTCAGTGAGCGTGAAAAATTTCACCGTGGTACAGGATGTTGATAATGGGGAAGGCTGTGTGTATGTGGGGAAAGGGAATTTTACTTTGATCCCCAAACTACTCTAAAAAATGCAGTCTGTTAAAAAAAATCTTTATAATGCAATATAATACAAAACAAGAATGCATATCAAGAGAGAAATAATGTTTAAAGGGAACGAAGAACTTCAGTAATGTGTACCTAGGGATTTTGATTGCACATTTGTAGGAAGTTCACATTGTCATTAGCAATTGTTTATCTGTGAAGTAGAAGTAACATAAAGAGTGATGAAAACTCACAAATGCAACATTAAAAAAATGCCATCTATGGGCTATTAAAAAATGGAACAAAATTTGCTTGTCTTTTTAAGCTTTGTGGGGAATGAAGGGACAGAATTTAAATTCAGCTTTATAAAAGATTGGATAATATGTTTCTACAAAGAAGGCTCCTCTGAGTAACACAGAAATAAATATGGTAGCAGAAAGTGGAGAAAGGGTTACATCTCTTGTGAGCTCACGTTCTCTGAAACACTGTCACTTAGTGGAGACAGTAACTGTCTGATGAAGAGCAAATGGTAGTCTTTCAGATTCCCGGGATTTTCACTAAGAATCGTGAATGGATTTTTTAAAAAAATATGTAAAGAATGTCTACAGTGCAAGTACCTGCAAATAACTGACATTTTGGAGAGAATATTTTAATCAGCAGAGAAGGTCAAAATGACAAAGTTCCACGATCAGAGTAAACATATGGGATTAAAAATAAAAAATAAAAAATAAAAGATTTTTTTGAAAGGAGTTTTTTTTTAAAGGAGCTTAAACAAATGTCCTTTTTAAGAGACAGTTGGCTTTTTAAACCAAAAGTACAACTCATTGAGAGAATCGCTGCTTTATTTATTGGGGTAGAAAGGACCTGGAATGTAGAAAGACCCATTCTGCAGAGGAAAAAATAGAATCACTAACAGGCCTCATGCCTTGCACAGCCAGTGGCTAGAATCCCTGCCTCATGACACCCTTTGCTAGAAGGCCGCTAGAACCATCTCAACTATGTTAGTCTTTCTTGGAAGCCAACAAGTGTTTGCCCAGTTAAGAGCACGGTAACAATCAGTTACGTTATGTTATAATGATTGTCGATATCTTTAAAAGCCTTGTCAAGTTCCTTTTTGAGTAACCCTCACCCCACCCTTAGAGAAATTTATCTGTGGTTCACCTCTTTGAAATACCTCACTGTTGTTCCACATTTACCATAGCCAAAAAAAAAAAAAAAAAAAAAGGTTTTTATTAACAAAGTGTCAGAAGGGGGCGCCACTGTAAACAATGAGAATTTTCGCTTCCGGGACAACTTTGTTGCAGAAACAGCTGAAAGCAATCAGGTCAGACAGAGCCAAGGGCTGGAGGGATTTTTAAAATTACAAGAACCGAACCAAATCAAACCAAAACAAAAATCAAAACCAATGGCCAAGATTTCAAGTTTGCTACTAAAGGTATGACATTCTCCTAAACATGCACGTGACTTGTTCAGTATATTTATATATTTATATTTGAAGAAGAAGGAACTATTTGATGCGACAAATCCACGTTGATTAAAAATTACCAGATATGGGGGCTCCTGGGTGGCTCAGTGGATTAGGCCTCTGTCTTCGGCTCAGGTCATGATCTCAGGGTCCTGGGATCGAGTCCCACATCAGGCTCTCTGCTCAGCAGGGAGCCTGCTTCCTCTTCTCTCTCTCTCTCCCTCCTCTCACCTACTTGTGATCTCTCTCTGTCAAATAAATAAATAAAATCCTTAAAAAAAAAACAATTACTAGGTGTGAAATACATCGGGGTTATGGGAAGGAAAATGATTTCACCTGATCTGACTAGGAAGTGGTTGAAGCCTGAATTAAAGTGCTATACAAAGAGTAAAGACCTGGGAAATATATGGGGAAAAAATCCCTAGAAAAACAGACATAATAACTGGCTGCTCTTTATTGATCCAGATCCTGCGGTAGGCAAAGAAGAGCTGGTTTTAGCCAGAGGATGATCTCCGTTTGTCTTCATGATCTGGCATTTCCTGCAAGCCAGGCATGGGGCTCTGCACTAGAGCTGCAAATGCTGGGAGCCCTCACTGTCCCTTTTCTCTTCTCAGGGGGACAACGGGCATGTCCATGGTGCAGTGTGACAGGTTTTACCACAAGGAGATAAAGACTGCCAAGGGAGGTTGAAGCTGGAAAAAGCCACTTAGGAACAGATTTTCAGGGGAGGTGATAGACAAAGGCAATGCGAAGAATGAGGATGAGTGTGTCAAGTTTCAAAGTGCCAGGAGGCAGCACAGTGCATTCGGGAAACTACAGCAAGTTCATGACAACCGACAGCTGATCTGGCAGCATCACCTGGGGATGGAGGCTGAGCCCCGGGGTTAACACTGGGGGTGAGATGGTTTGTATACTATGCCGAGGAGGTGAGGTACTACACTGTGGGGGCACAGAGAGCTACCGGAGGATTTCAAATATCAGAATCGTAACCATAATAGAGTATTTCATTGCATCCTAGCTTTCATCAAGAGTAAGATGCACTATAGTTTATGTTAGACTAATAAAGAGAAATGCTGTCAGTTAAACTAGGATATGTCCTCAAGTGCAAGGTGAGTGCCACCTTAAGAGATATTAAAATGGGGGGGGGGGAGAAATCTTAGAACAAGTAAACATTGGTACTAGAATAATTAAGAAAGTTCAAACACTTGGATCAACAAAAAAAAGTGATTAATCCTTCCATGTGCCCCAACCTATATTAAGTCTTAGAACAAGAGACATTCTCATCTTGATGCCCCGCAGCTGTTAGACCCAAGGTACAGAGGGCAGTAGCCAACGACCAGCAGGCCCCAAGTGCCATGTGCAGCCTCTAAGAGCAACTGCCTTTGAGAGAGGAAACGGTTGAGAGTGGGCTTTCTGAGGTAGAGAATTACTAGCTGGGAAAGTAGGAAAATTGACACAGAATCGGAATTGATGCCCCTACATGACAGAGTTGGTGAAACTTCCCTTCTCAGAGATCTTGAGGCTCCTCAGAAATGTATTTTTCATTTTGGACGGAACATTCAGGATAAATATGATCTGTTCGAGTTCCTGGTTCTCTCATCAGGACTGTTTCTTAGGCTTCACTGGCACAAGAAAAGGGTTTTGATAGTCCAGGGTAAATCCTGACAAAAGCAAAGCACAGTATCTATGAAAAACTAACCACTCAGAAGAGAACAACAGATAAAAGGCCAGGCCGACCTGACCCTGCAGGATAGGTTAGGTTGTTCTGGTAACAGGGGTAGAGGGGAAGTGCCCATCTCCTGCTAGAAGAGCTAGAGAAGACCCCTTCCGGAGAGACCACCAGGAGAGGAGAGCAGTAGGTGCTGATGATGAAGAATATTTTAATCAGCAGAGAAGGTCAAAATGACAAAGTTCCAGGATCAGAGTAAAAATATGGGATTAAAAAATAAAAAATAAAAAACATATTTTTTTGAAAGAATTTTTTTTAAAGGAATTTAAACAAAAGTCCTTTTTAAGAGACAGTTGGCTGTTTAAACCAAAAGTACAACTCACTGAGAGAATCGCCGCATTATTTATTGGAGTAGAAAGGACCTGGAATGTAGAAAGACCCATTCTGCAGAAGAAAAAATAGAATCACTAACAGGCCTCATGCCTTGCACAGCCAGTGGCTAGAATCCCTGCCTCATGACACCCTGTGCTAGAAGTCCGCTAGATCCATCTCAACTATGTTAGTCTATCATGGAAGCCAACAAGTGTTTTCCCAGTTAAGAGCACAGTAACAATCAGTCACGTTATGTTATAATGATTGTCGATATCTTTAAAAGCCTTGTCAAGTTCCTTTTTGAGTAACCCTCACCCCACCCTTAGAGAAATTTATCTGTGGTTCACCTCTTTGAAATACCTCACTGTTGTTCCACATTTAAGACACAATGAAGAAAAAAAAAATTGACAATGAGTTCCAGATTTTAAAAGTCACTTGCCATTCAATCAAAATTGTGAGTTTGATCGGTTACCGAACACTTTATAATGCACCCCCGGTAATTTTACAGAGATTATTTTTTTCTTACCAATTCTTGGTTATTCTGTCTTGCAATGCAGAGAACGCTAACTAATTTAAAATAAACTTCCATTAATTTTGATTGTTATAAACTTAAAATTGATTAATTTCCATATACAGAGTTTAAAATGTTCACAATTTACATTAATTATATATGCTGGCTCTACCTTGGAAAAATTATACTGAAAATTGAAATTAAAATGATGTTGTATATAGCTGCAAGAAGCCACCTGTCCCATTTCATCTTACTATATAAGTTGTGCCAGGTAATTTATAAAATCCCTACTGCATAACAAATCTATTTTTTGTTGGAATGGGTAGTAATGTTTTTTCATATTTCTAAATAAGATTTTGTCTATGAGTGCATCTGCAACTGTATTTTTCCTAAGTGGCTTCATGGTCTTGAACTGAGAAAGCTCAGAACATTAAACATCAAAATAATATAATTTGACATAATTAGACATCAAGGAAATGCAATTAAAATGACACTGAGATATCACTACACAGTTATCAGAATGGCTAAAATAAAATATAATGACAAGTCCAAAAGAAAAAAATATACCGTTTGATGATACACAATGGCAAGTTGTACCATAACTTAACCATCTCAGACTAGTGTAGTGTTAAATTTGTTTTTCTAAGCAATGTTTTGGGTTACTTAACACTATTCAAGGATTTAAAGTGCTATCATTTTACTTAAAACTGTGAAATTTGGTCAGATTTAAATTTCAATTTATGTTAAAATATTCTGTAAACTGTGTTAAACTTTGACATTTGTTCCCTCTGTTCAGTGAATAACACTATATCATATTTTGAAAAATACACTAATTTTCATTTTGAAAAATATCCCTTTTTCCTCTTATGGTAATTATTAATATGAATTAATAGTAGAATTTGATATGGTTCCATATGAGCATAAATACTTTATTGTATATTATAAAATTTAATAATGAATATAATGTACTTCTTTGGACAATTTTTAAAGACCAGTCTACTCTTAAAAAAAAAAAATGGAGACGCACTTCTTCAGTTCACACAAATTTCATTTTATTATATACCTCAGATAGATTTCAACAAATCATAATTTACTAAAATTATGTCTATTTAAAAATCTCATAGAAGAGTTAAACCATCAAAAATAAAAATAAACACGCACAACACACACACATCACCCATGTATTGGCAAATCACAATTGCTGTAACAATACATTAGACATTCCACAGTTAAGGGCTATCAAAATTTCCATCAGTGACAAAAAGATTTGTATCCAAATGGACTGATTTTCCAGAATCCAAGAAAAAGTCTCCTAGGGTTTATTTAAAGAAAAATATTTGAACAAATACTTTTTAAATTTAGGAAATACAGAACATATGATTAAAGAATATTTGCAGTGCAGACTATATTCAATCCTTCCTTCAAAATGTGCCTTTGAGTACATAATTCTGTTTTCTCTATCTAAATTGAGCTGTCCTCCAAGGAAGTTTTCTAAAATGTGTGTCTCTGTGTGATAAATGTTCTAAGACCTAACATGCTTCATTGTATTTTTACTGTGCTCTCAAATTTAATCAATAATTTGGCTTGATGTATAATATCTAGTTTCAAATGTCTTTTCCATCTATACAAACACCCAGCTGTCTCCTTTATATGCTATTACTATTGAGAATTCTGCTGTCAGTATTATTCTTGTACATTTTATGTGATTTGTTCTCTTGGGCATTATTTATGCTCTTCTCTGTTTTTGATATTCTTAAAGCTCACCATAATATATATGAGTGTTTTTTTAAAAGATTTTATTTATTTATTTGACAGAGAGAAATCACAAGTAGTTGGAGAGGCAGGCAGAGAGAGAGAGAGAGGAGGAAGCAGGCTCCCCGCCGAGCAGAGAGCCCCATGTGGGACTCGATCCAAACCCTGAGAACATGACCTGAGCCGAAGGCAGCGGCTTAAACCACTGAGCCACCCACGCACCCTATATGAGTTGTTTTGTGTGTGTGTGGTTTTTGTTTTGTTTTGTTTCTGATTTCACATGTTTGGCATTATTTTAAGTCTGGTATCTTTTATCTTTCTTTAATTCTCCAAAATTTATCTCAGTACTTATTTAAATATTTTCTTTATTTATTTTCTCTTCTACTGCATTTGGGCAGAAGTCATTAATTTATTTGTTTTTTTTCCCAACTCACTTATTCATTTTACAGCTATATTCATCTTAGTCTCCATTTATTGTATTCTTTATTTCAACAATTTTCACTTAATTTATATTCACAGTATAGTATCTTTCTTTTCTTTGTATATGTATATCATTATTTTATCATATACTTTTAAGCTATTTAAAAAAATATTTTATTTATATATTTGACAGTGAGAAATCACAAGTAGGTAGAGAGGCGGGCAGAGAAGCATGCTACCTGCTGAGCAGAAAGCCTGATGTGGGGCTTGATCCCAGGACTCTGAGATCATGACTTGAACTGCAGGCAGCGGCTTAACCCACTGAGCCACCCAGGTGCCCCTTTTAAGCTATTTTTTAAAAGTACAGTCATTCTTTTTTTTTTTAAGATTTTATTTATTTATTTAATTGACAGAGAGAGATCACAAGTAGACGGAGGGCAGGCAGAGAGAGAGAGAGAGAGAGAGAGAGAAGCAGACTCCTTGCTGAGCAAAGAGCCTGATGCAGGATTTGATCCCAGGACCCTGAGATCATGACCTTAGCTGAAGGCAGTGGCTTAATCCACTGAGCCACCTAGGCGCCCCTAAGCTATTTTTTAAATTCCTGTTCCAATAGCACTTGGATTGCCATATAAAGTTAACCACATCATTTTTTTTAGGTAAGTAATTGTACTTTATATGTGCATAGTTATTTTGGTCCATGAGTTCAGCTACTCTTAGGATCATCAAATCTCTGTAAAGTCTGGGTATGCTAAGATTTTCTAAGCAACAATAAAATACATTGAAACCTGGTAGCTTAATTATAATAATGTTTTCTTCCTCAATCATTCACAATAGCATTACATTCTGAGTAGCTCCCTTCTATTTTGCAACTATAGTGTTTGGTAAAACTTGAATTGTGATATCACTGTGATAATGTGAATTACTCCAGGTTTTTCAGAGAATCGGGAAGAGAAAAAAAAAAAGGAAGATATTCTCCAGGGCCAACTCTAGAAGTGACTATTAAAACATCTGTCCAAATTCAATTGAACAAAACTCAGAAATGCCATCTCCAGTGAAATACAAAGAAGAGTATATATAGTTCTGGGCACACACATCTCATTTGACCCAAAGATGTACATCAATGAAAGACTGAAGGCCAATCACCACTCCATGGGAGAATTTAAAAATAAATTTACTAATGAGGCCAAGAATTCAGAATCACAAATACTTCAGATCTAATAATAACTGCCTGAACTTGATGTTATTCTATAAGATAAATCCTATAATCAAGTTTCAATTTTAAATTCTTACAATTTTAAATTCTTAAATCCTTATGAAGAAGCATCATTTGGAGGGAGCAGTTTTCATAATTTAGCATCCATCAGCCTTTTCTAAAAGATTTTATTTATTTATTGGACACACAGAGAGAGTGAGATCACAAGTAAGCAGAGAGGCAGGCAAGCAGGGAGGGAAGCAGTCTTCCTTTTGAGCAGAGCCCGATGTGGGGCTGGATCCCAGGACCCAGAGACCATGACTTGAGATGAAGGCAGAGGCTTAACCCACCATCCACGTGATGAGAGAGCCCCTCAGGTGCCCCTCATCCATCAGTCTCAATTGTTTGGAGGAAAATGTGTGGATGAATAATGCCTTAGGGAGCTAATCTCTCTAAAGAATTTTCAAGTCTTTACCCCTTCAAGGTTTTTGTACAGTTCTGATAGCCTCTAAACATCCAGCTGATTTCTACAGTGACAGGCCTGTTAAAAACTGTCCTCAAACCAGGTATAGAGCTTGAAACATACCAGTCAAGAGCAATTAAGAGTCTTTTAAGGAATTTATCATCATTTCTTTGTTTTTGGTTAATATCTGAAATAGTTCCATATTACACTTGCATAATTTCTCCAGAGCTGACTTTGAAGGAGGCATTCAGTTCCAGCTAGTTCCATATTTTTGCAAGAACTATAATTCTATATTTAAAAAAAAGAACATATTTTAGGGCAGCTGGGTGGCTCAATGGGTTAAAATCTCTGCCTTCAGCTCAGGTCATGATTCCAGGTTCCTGGGATTGAGTCCCACAGTGGGATCTCTTCTCAGCAGGGAGCCTGCTTCCATTCCTCTCTCTCTGCCTGCCTCTCTGCCTTCCTGTGATCTCTGTCAAGGAAATAAATAAAATTTAAAAAAAACATATTTTATACCAGTTATTCATGTTTATTAACTAAGATATCACAATACAAATAATACAAACAGTTGCTCTTTATTAATACCTTCAAACAAGATCAAAAAAATATGTCATATTTTCTCCAAAAATTTTATATCATCTGATAGGTCAGATATATATAAAATTACATTTAAAGTTTTAAAAATATCAGCAAATATTTTCATTTAAATGCAAATTTCAAAGAAAATCTACTTTTCCAAACACGAATTTTTATCCTATTTTTTTTTATTTTTGTCGACAACTGATAAAATGTTTAGCGAGACTATAAATGTTATATCGAAATAAATGATTAATAAATGTAGGTTCAAATTATTATGTTCCATTAAAAATGATTTAGTCTTTGATGAACATCTGTTTGGTAATGTGTTGTATCCAGATATAGTAAATTAATGACATATATAAAATTGTCGGGAAATGACACCCTCCGTTCCATTATGAGTAGAGCTTTTAAAATGCTATTTGTCACATCCTGTCATCTTGTCATTATGTAGCATTATGTAGCATTTAAAAAATGTATACTCTTCACTATGAAGTCTTTTAGAAATCTAAAATAGGACTTTCTATGATTTGTGTTTCCATATTCCTTTATTGCCAGTTTGAACAAATCCACATGCTTTGATTCAAAGGTAATAAATTCCTCTTATTTGGAAAAATGATGTATATTTTTGTTCTCTCACCCTTAGCAGGTGGTTTCATTTTAGCACACTTCAGAGTTATAATTTCATGCTTATTAAAAACATTTATTATGATCTATATAGATGAATGAAACTTTTATTTTATTAAATTATTTGCCAAAAAATCTGTTATTTTTAAAAATGTATTTCCTTTGAAGGGTTATTTTAGAGCATTCAGAGAGGATCTAGGAGTGTGGTATTATGCAATTTTTAAGTAGGTTTGAAATGGTTATTTATATGATTGTTTCTTTAAGGCTTTTGTCTTATTTTGTTTTTTTTTTTTGTCTTATTTTGTCCATTATATGCTATAAAATATTTTGAAAGTAAATTTAAGGTATTTTTTAAATAGTTTATTTTTTGGAAAAAAAATATTGAAATGACTTATGAAATTCAGTATACTCTCAACATTAATTTATTCTGAAATTTACCAATTGTCTACTGAACCTATTATATGGCAGATATTACTTCAGACTACACTGGTAAATGAAATACTTGGCTTTGTAGAACTTTTATTTTAATGGGTGAGACAATTAAAAGCTATGAACCTTAATAAAAATTGCATAGTGCATTCAAAAATGATGAGTACAATGGGGAAAAAGAAAAATTAGATCAGGGTGAGAAAAATCAAGGTTGCTAGGCAGGGGATGGGGAGTTAAGAATTTTAATAGGAAGATCAGGGTAGTTACAATGAAGCTGACAATTGAACAAAGGTATGGAAAGGTGATGAATTTGCCCAGAACTATCAGCAATAAGGTCACTCCAGACAAAGGAATTGGCTATCTTGAAGGCCATAAGGTTGGATCGTGACTGGCATATCTGAGGAATAGCAAGGAGGCCACTGTGAGGGACTGAAGAGTAGCAGGGAAAGAGGTCACAGAGGTTAAATGAGTGGCTAGATCATGTAAAAGCTTAGAAGTCATGGTAAAACTCTGGCTTTTATATTTGGAAATTTACTGTGTGATAGAATTTCTGCTAGTATCTGAGAGTTCAAATGTCCATAAAATTTCAAGAATTCTTTTTCTAGTAAGACAGAATAAAGAAAAAGAGTTCAAATTTTCACATGGTGTAACAAATGCTCGGAGATCCAAGTGTAGGAAGCTATGGGAGCACAGAAGAAGGCACTAAAATCACACCAATATATTTGATGACTGTGACTATATATAAATTTGTATTTTCTAGATTTTTTTATAGTCATGGAATCACACAGTATATACTATACATTGCCTGGCTTTTCTTTTCTCAGCACCATTACTTTGAGAATCTCCAATTGTAAATAGTTCATTTTGATGTTGAACAGTAATTTCTTTAATAATAGATCATAATTTGTCTTTGCTCTATTGATGGACATTGATGAACATTTCCACTGTTTTCAATTCTTAAAAATAAAGCTGCTATGAAATTCATATACAAGTCCTTGTACGAACATAGGGTTTGTTTCTCTTGGTTAAATGCCTAGAAGTAAAATGGCTATTCGTGTAACTGCTATATATCCCTATATATCCCCAAAACTGTTATTAAGTATTAAAAGTCAAGAATTATTATACACCCTGATGAATTCATCCTTTTACTCTTCTGTAATTTTGAATTGATCTTTATGTCTGATAATGAAATTTGTTTTAAAATCACTTTTCATTATCTTGACATAACCACCAAAGTTATAGTGTGATTAGTGTTAATATACCATAGTTTTTCTTTTAATTTATAAAACACTTCTATATTTAATCCTGAAAAAAAAAACCAGGTTTTTAGCTCTGGAAGCATCTTTCTAAATTATCTTTTCATTTTTTTTTTTTTTTAATGAATCAGTAGTAATTTTTGTTAAGGGACCTAAACTGAAAGTAGGTTTAGAACTTTTTATTTATTTATTTATTTATTTATTTATTTATTTATTTAATAAAAGATTTTATTTTGTTTATTGACAGCGAGAGAGAGAGGGAGAGAGAGGAAGCACACAAGCAGGGTTAATCACGTGCAGAGGGAGAGGAAGAAGCAAGCTCCTTGGGGTGCAAGTAGTCCCATGCAGGGCTGGATCCCTGTACACTGGAATCATAACATCAGCCAAAGGCAAACATCTGCCTAAACAACTGAGTCACCCAGGCACCCCTAGAAAATTTAAAAAAAAAAAAGACCTTTTAAAAACATTTTGTTTGTTTCTTTTTTTTAATATTTTATTTATTTGACAGTCAGAGAGACAGGAAGAGGAACTATAAGCAGGGCAGAGGGAAAAGGAGAAGCAGGTTTCCCACTGAGCAGAGAGCCTGATGTGGGGCTCCATCCCAGGACCCTGGGTTCATGACCTGAAAAGAAGGGACACTTATGGAGGAAGCCACCCAGACACCTCTTTTCTTTGTTTTTAATATATGGCAACTGATGCTTCCCAGCCACGAGGAGCATATTACCCATTGATTAAATCTTTGATAACAACCTATTTAAAGAGGTGTGTAAATATATACTTACTCAGATTTATACACTTTGTGTTTTCTTCATAGTTTGGGGCTGGACCCCATGGTCACAACACTGCTTCCAGTCTTTGCCTTCCCATCTTTTGATACCAGGTATTTGGTCAGCAAAGCAAATTAGTATCAAAATTAATAAGCCCTTTACACCATATTTCTGGAGCAGGGGTTGCTCTTAGCCAAGGCCCAGAGCAGTTGAGCACCCCTCGCTAGTGCTATAGCCCCAAGGACTAGGTCCCTGCCATCAGAACTCAGTCTTACATGTTATGCTAAGCAGACAAAACCAAAACAGGAAAGCTCTGATAGCTTTCACTGGCATGCCTCATCTCCCACTCCCTCGACGTCCAGGCAGTACCAGATGCCAGGGAGGGGCCTTGGTCCAACATATGGGAGGGAAGGAAGTAGCCACGAGCAAGTACCTGCCTCTCTGTGCCTTTCTTTCATGAGCAGGTTGTAAGGAGGAGGAAGAGGAAGGGGAAGAGAGGTGAACTTCAAGGGGTGAAGGCCTCAGGTAGGCAGCTAGCTCCTGCCAGTAGGAAAGGGACAAAGGAGAAGGCAGTGAGTTTTGCAGGGAGGGTGGGGGGTAAGGGTTACAGCTTATGACGGAATCTGGACAGGAGTAATAGGGATACTAGTCATTTGAGTTCACCATTGGCAAGCTGGGCTGGGTGTCAGGGCAGATAGGCCTCCCTGGGCAACGGCACATGAGAGAAGGTGGAATTCTTCTCTGAGGAGCAGGTGGAGCTTTGGGTGTTGGGAAAGCATAGACAGTATTGTTCCAGGGCCAAGGACAGGTCCGGGTACTCCTGGTTGGAGGTCAAGGCCACAGTATGATCCAGGTCTCCTACCACCAGCTTGAAGGTACCACATGCCAGCCACCCCTCATTATTGTGTATAACTCTCTGGTGCACTTATTGGCTTATCCATCAAATGACTCCTTCAGCAGCTTGAAAACCACCTCCACAGGCACTCCAGGATATGGTACGCTTCCAGAGTGAAGATTTTGCACAGGATCACCCCAAAAGACCAGAAGTCACTCTGGTGGACGTAGATCTGGTCAAACATGGCCTTAGGGACCATCCACTTCACAGGCAGTCCACTGTTGGTTGTCTTTTTATAGTAACTGATGTGGTGATATCTCTGGCAAGGCTGAAGTCTGAGATCTTCATCATGTTGTCCTTTGTCACCAGCACTTCCCTGGTGGCCAGGTCTTGGTGTATGCACTTCTTGGAGGCAAGGTGCTCCATGCGCCAGGCTACCTGATAGGCACAGGATACCAGGTCCTTGGAGGAGAGTTGCTCTGCTGCATTGTGGCTGATATTGTAACAGTACTCCAGGTCAGGAGGCCTCTGGGCCTGCAGGTACTCCTGTATGTTGTCTTTGGAGGCATATTCCATGAGAGTGTACAAAGGACCATCCTGTGTGCAGGACCCAGCAGGTTGATGGTGTCCTTGTGCTGTCCAATCATCTTCATCATCTCCATTTCTGAGATTAGGTTTGACAGGTCTTTCTCTGTTGCATCTGACTTCAACATCTTCACAGACACTTTAGTCAAATGGTTGGATTTTTCTTTGTCCAGCCAATGGCCTCCTCCAACACCACCTGCCCAAAGTATGCCTGTCCTAGGGGTCTGCCTAAACTACCTACAACCAGCCTGTCTCAAGGCAGTTATGAACTCTAGATTATCCTCAAAAACATTAAACCACAAGCTAAAAGTTCTCTTCACTAGGTCTCTGTCGCAGGTATAGTTTTCTTATCTTTCATCATTTATCATTTTCCTAATTCTTATTTTCAGTATAGTTTATTTTGCTTCCAGGTGTTTCCCCTGGTTTCTGTATGCTGTTTCATAGGGAAGAATTATCCTGTCATAAAATTATTTCTTGAGCATTCATTACATCTCTCAGTTAAAATGGGTTCTTTTATGGTATTGATTCATTTGGGCTTTCTCAAAATGGGAAGAATTTTCAAAATGGTGTTTTCCTCAAGGTTCAGAGTATGTCTTAGCCTCATCTTTACTCTTTTTGAAATTCACTTTTCAAATTCTTGTCCCTCTTTTTATCTTTTTAAATTAAAATATTTTATTTTTACTATTCTTTTATTTGAGTATAGTTGATATTCAGTGTTACATTGGTTTCAGGTTTTCAATATCTCCATACATTATTCTATGATCACTACAAATATAGCCACCATCTGTCACCATATAACATTATTATAATATCATTGACTATATTCTCTACACTGTCCCATATCTCTTTTTAAAATTTCTGATTTTTATGTTTTCTGTTATTCCAATTTTCGACCATCATTTTACTTGGTTACTTTAATAAAATATGCCTGATTACACACTCTTTGCTGAAAACCATAGCATTTGATTTATAGTAGTCTTCTTCTTCTTCTTTTTTTTAATTAACATATAATGTATTATTAGCCCCAGGGGTACAGGTCTGTGAATCGCCAGGTTTACACACTTCACAGCACTCACCACAGCACATACCCTCCCCAATGTTCATAACCCCACCACCCTCTCCCTACCCTCCCCACCCCCCCCGGCAACTCTCAGTTTGTTTTGTGAGATTAAGAGTCTCTTATGGTTTGTCTCCCTCCCGATCCCATCTTGTTTCATTTACTCTTTTCCTGTCCCCCAAAGCCCCCATATTGCACCTCCATTTCCTCATATCAGGGAGATCATATGATAGTGTCTTTCTCTGGTTGACTTATTTTGCTAAGCATAATACCCTCTAGTTTCATCCATGTCATTGCAAATGGCAAGATTTCGTTTCTTTTGATGGCTGCATAGTATTCCATCGTATACACACACACACACACACACACACACACACATATATATATATATATATATATATATATATATATATATATATTTCATTTGTTGATGGACATCTAGGTTCTTTCCATAGTTTGGCTATTGTGGATATTGCTGCTATAAACATTTGGTGCACGTGCCCCTTTGGATCATATAGTAGTCTTCTTTACCTCTATCAGAACCCCAGGAAGCTTTATTTATTTATTTACTCACATAAACAGATGATCCAACACAACGTTTTTTGCTGTTCAAATGTTATAATGTCTTACCGCTTAACACTATGCTTACTGTTCTCTTTCACTGTCTGACTAAATCCTCATCATCACTATGCCATTTAATCAGAAAGAGCATTTGAACTCAGAGTTCTCTCCATATCAGGGAATGAAGACTCCACCCTTCTGCTTGTGCAGGTAAAATAAATGTTGATATTGTCTGTCCTGCACATACTCCATCCTGTTCACCAGAATATTCACCATCAAAATATATACAAAATAAAAACCATACCTCACCACTTCTATTACCACCCAGCATGCTAAAAACACCATCATATGTTCCTGAATTTTTGACTTGATTGATAACCCCACTTCCACACATACTGCACTCCTTTCTCCCTGCAAATTTATTTTGGTAAAGCAACTTAACCTAAAAATCAAGTCAGATGATTTTATTCTGCTGTTGAAAGTCTTTTGGTATCTTTCCATTTCATATTAAATAAAAACTGAAGGCGTTTCAATGTACTAGAAGGTCATGCATCAATACGTTCTTCCTCTCTCCACCACTATGAACTCCTCATTGGCCTCCTTGCTTTTCCTCAAAAGTAACAGACCAGCTGTTCACACAAAGTCTATATACTTACTTGCTCTGCCTAGAGCAATCTTTTCCTTTAATATGTGTATAACACCCTCCTTCACTTCGTGAGTCTTTGTGCAAATAACATCTCATAAATGAGATATAACCACCCAACACAAAATAAAATTAACTTTCATCCCAGCATTCTCCAATGGCTTTTACCTTTCTTGTATTTCTTTGTAACTCTTATCACCATCAACCATCAATCATTATTCTATTACTGGTTTATTTTCTTATTGGAGACAGAGAGAGAAAGAATTGGGAGGGGGCGCAGAGGAAGAAGAAAACACCCCACTGCCTAGAAAGCCTGCTGGGGAGTTACATCCCAGGACCCTGAGATCATGACCCAAGCCAAAGGCAGTCACTCAATGGACTGAGCCACCGAGGTGCTCCTTTATTATTGGTTTATTTCACTATTATATTTCAAAAGAATGTAAGCTCTTTGTGGTCAGGTATTTTATATGTTTTATTAATTGAAGTATTCTCAGAAAGGTAGCTGGCAGATTGTAAGGGCTCAGTAAACTGTATTTTGTTGTTATTATTGGGCTCCTTTATGGGCTTTACCTCTTACGCTAGAAGTCTATCCCTCAGATGTAAGCAATAAGAATAGAGCCCTGCTGCCTGTTCAAATGAGTAAAAAGCCTGTATTAAGTGGATATTTTAAAAGCTAAATGAATGGCTTAATAGTTGTATATAGGGGGAAAGGGAACATATTTTCCACGGTTTAGAAGTTGGAGTTCTTTTGTAGAGTTCTTGTACAAGCCTACACTATTGAACGATAACGGGCAGTTGTACATTCCAATTATACAAACACTTTGGTAATTTATATCCTTTTTTTGTAATTCATGACTGGATCATTTAATTCCTTAGGAGCATTATAGCATTTCAACTTTTCCTGTTCAATAAACTTATTGGGGTTGCTACCTTTTTTATTCAAATGGAGAAATAGTCATGATTTAATCTAAATAAAGTGTTATTGATTGTGTTGTTTTCTAGGAATGAGTCGCACATGCTAGCTTAAAAGTTTTGTTAAATTCCCAAGTCTGTCACCGATAAAAGCCTTTTGTAGATTAGTAACTTGATCAAAACAGAAAAGTTATGTAACACTCAATTGTTATACTATCTTTGTTTCCATCTTGCATTGTAATAACACCCATCTTAACTCTATTTAAGACAAGTCATCGCCAGATGGCTTTCTGGCATTGATTGCATGATATGAAATCTAGTATAACTAAAAGTTTTTGGTTTTAGTAGCATATAAATCAATTTAGAAAAATATATGTATTTGAATATAAGGTAAAGTTTTAAATTATTTGGCAATAGTAAACTAAACTTTTTTTTTGGTAAATTTTTATTTTCTAAAATTTCATTGAGCTCTTTTGCAATAAGAAACAAGTTACAAAAAATTAAGGTTTATTTACCCCAATTCAAAATTATTAGGAAGTTAATCATAGAGGTTGAAGTATTTAAAATATTGAACCCAAAATATTTTAGTAGGTAAATTCATGAATGCTGAGCATTCACTGTTAAAATATTCTAATACTATTGATAGACTGGTAGAAGCCTAAAATCAAATATTTATTAAATATTTATATCCATATCTTTTCATGGCGTGGTAATTCATTTCTTTAGCATTAAATAAGATTCCATTGTTTGCATGTACTACACTTTATTTGACCTTTCACCTATGGAAGGATATCTTGGTTGCTTCCAAGCTTTTGTCAGTTATGAATAAAACTACTATAGACATCTTTGTGGGTATAGATTTCATCTTCTTTGGATAAATACCAAGAACTGCTACTGCTGAATCATCTGGCAAGAATATGTTTAGTTTTGTAAGAAACTGCCATGTTGTTTTCCATTCTTTATTCTCAATAGACATGGAAGAACATTCCTGTTGCTCCACATCCTCACCAACATTTCGTGTTCTGTTGTCAGTGTTCTGGATTCTGGGTATGTACTGGTGTCTCTTTTTCTTTTTAATTTGCATTTTCCTGATGACATATGATGTGAAGCATCTTTTTATATGCTTATTTGCCATCTGTAATATTTTCTTCTGTGAGGTATCTGCTAAGATCTTTGGCTCATTTTTAATCAGGTTTTTCCCCCATTGTTGAGTTTTAAGGGGTCTTTGTGTATTTTTGATTAAGAGTCCTTTGCCAGATGTGTATTTTGCAAATTTTTTCTCATAGTCTGTGCTTTGCCTTTTCATTCTCTTGGCATTGTGTTTCACAGAGTAGACATTTTTAAATTCAGTGCTTGTGCTTTTGTAGCTAAAGTTATTTCCAAAACCAAGGTCATTTAAATTTTCTTCTATATTACCTTCTACATGTTTCATGTTTAGGTTTATAATCCAATCTGAGTTAATTTTTGTGAAGAGTGTATGATATCTGCCTGGATTTATTTTATTTTATTATTTTATTTTATTTTTATTTTATATTTTTACATTTAGCTTCACCATTACTCCAGAACCATTTGTTTGAAAGATTGTATTTTTCTCTCTTGTATTGCTTTTGCTTTTATATTAAATATAAAATATAATTGATAATATATATTCCGTTCCTTTAATCTAGTCTTTCTGTGATATTACATTATCTTGCTTATAATTATCGTTATGGTATACTTTTTTTAAAAGATTTTATTTATTTATTTGACAGAGAGAGAGATCACAAATAGGCAGAGAGACAGACAGAGAGAGAGATGAAGAGAAGCAGGCTCCCTGCTGATCAGAGAGCCCTATGCGGGACTCGATCCCAGGCCCCTGGGATCATGACCTGAGCCAAAGTTAGAGGCTTAACCCACTGAGCCACCCAGGCGCCCCATCGTTATGGTAAACTTTGAAGGCAGTCCTCAGTCTTTGTTCTCCTTCAACACTATGTTGACTATTGTGAGTCTTTGCTTCTCCATATAAACTTTAAAATAAGTTTGTTAATAGTAAAAAAAAAAAAAAAGAACTTGCTGGAATGCATTAATTGTATAGATAACCTTGGAAACCAGTGACCTCTTGAGCTTAGCAGGAGATAGACCATGGACATCAGTTGTCACAGTGGTGCCTCTGGCAGAACCTATTGCAAATCCCTAGGGAAAATGAGACCTCAAGGATCTGAGAGATGTCTAAGAAGTACTTGATACATCCGTTGGGTATGTTTTATTGAAGTGTCCACCGGTATGAAAGCTGGGGAATCTAGATAAGGGAGGGAAAATTAGTTATGATAAAACATATCAACAAACATCAATAAATTTTGTAAAACGAATTGTCATGACTCATATACAATATGACCAACAGAGGGACCATCAAAAGGAAAGCATCCGTTATGTTTATTGTGAAATTTTTTATTCAAAATAAAGCAATGAGAGGGGAAGACACAATGAGAAAATTACCATTTTTTAAATAGTAAACTTCTTACAAAATGGAATAGGTTTTATATTCTAAGTAGTATATTGAAAAGTAAAACATTGGGGCGCCTGGGTGGCTCAGTGGTTTGGGCTGCTGCCTTCGGTTCGGGTCATGATCTCAGGGTCCTGGGATCGAGCCCTGCATTGGGCTCTCTGCTCAGCAGGGAGCCTGCTTCCTCCTATCTCTCTGCCTGACTCTGCCTACTTGTGATCTCTGTCAAATAAATAAATAAAATCTTTTATAACAAAAATTTAAAAAAATTACTTGTCATGTCTGGAATCAGGAGCATATGGAAAAAAATAATATCTGAGGACAATACTTCTGCCATGTTTTGTGCCTTCTTAATATTTTTAAACAGTCAGGCAACTTTTAGCTTTATTGAAATACCTGCTAAGATACCAGCAGTGCCTTTTGGAGCCCTATGAATATAAAAATTAATTGCAAATATTCAAAATGTTTACTATGGTGTCACTATTTAGGGCCGCCACCAAGCATGTTTTAGAAGTAAGCATAACTGTTACTCTTCCATAAGGCAAAAGGGCATATTTTCAGGAGTTCCATCTGCTGTACCAGGAGGTGAATCAAGTAATGATTTTTGTCTATAAAATAATTCACTTTTCAATCTAACATTCCTCATTCCACATTATAATAATAAAAACTAGGAGGAGACTAAAACAAACAAACAACTACAACTACAACAACCAGCTTTTCCTTCAGTGGAAAAGTAAATAGAACCTTATGAGTAGCCTGAAATTTATTTTTAAATATTTTTAAGATAAACGTTTTTGTTAGAAAACCATATATTTTATATTGCTAAGAAATAACAGGCAAAATTTTATTAACTTCTAAAAGTCTAGTTACTTTTATTTATCTATTAACTCATCTCTTTATGAAGTAGAACATGATCACACCTATTGTATCTACCCAAGTTTATATGCTTTGGTTATTTTATGTCTGCTACTTCCTTGCTTAATTTTTACAATATTTGACACATAATAGTATCTTTAAGTTCATCCACGGTTTCACAGAATTTGTTTGAACTTCATAAAAATGTAGCATACTTTTTTCAGTGTCCTTGTTTTAGTTCTCTATTAACTTTCCAAGATTTATTCACTTTAGAGTGTGTAGCTATCATTTATTTTTATTCCTCCATAATGCTATGTTTACAAATTTGTATTTATCTGTACTTTTAAAAATATCTTCATTATATACCATTTCTCATCTCACGTAACACTCACGTTACTTCTACACTTATCAGATATTATGTAACTGAAAACCACAACTCAGCAACAGTATAGCACCATTTTTCAAAATTAAATGGCTTACCAGAATTCTTTAATTCTATCCTTTATTTGTATTAGATGACCCTTTATTCTGGTATTTGGCATTGTTCATATGGAGGAAAGCTTATAAGTTGATATTCCATAAATAGAAGGATTTATTATGATTGATGAATTATTTTCATTTAGAATGCATAGAATATGGTTGATTTAATATTTCTTTCTTACTCTCTGCCTGGAACATAGTGCTATCTATGTAATAGCCACTAAAATATTAAGTTAATTACCTAGACTTTAAACTTCATATGAATAGGAATAACATACAGAACTCTTCTCAGATTGGGACACCTGGGTGGCTCAGTCAGTTAAACACCTGAGCCTTTAGCTCAGGTCATGATCTTAGGGTCCTGGGACTCAGTTCTGCAACAGATACCCTGCTTAGCTGGGAGTTTGCTTCTCCCTCACCCTGCTGCTCCCCCTGCTTGTGCTCTCTCTCACTCTCTCTCTTACAAATAAATAAAATTAAAAAAATGAATTCTTTTCAGAGAGCTAATATAGAATATCGTCTTTGTATTCATCAAAGGGAAAGCGCCATATAATAATGAAATTCAGACTACTTCAAATTCATTTTTTAACCAGTAAGAAAGTACTGGAAACAAGCCAAAAATGTCTTTAATGAATTAAAGAAATAGATTGATTTTCAATATCTTAATGTTTCTAAAATAAATTGCAAGCTTTTTATACTAGATATCAGTGTAAATATTCATTATACAAGGATATTCTAAAAATAAACCTGAGAAAACTACTTGACATATATGATGACAAAAACGAGGTTGACAAAAGTCAGTTTGGGTAAAACTTACAACACCTACCACCTGAAACTCTTGTTCTATAATTTAATTATTTTAATTTACAAAAATACAAAAATAATATACCAGAGTAAGTATATTGATAGCTTTGAAGGTATGCTCTGAGTCAGTGGGTTAGGCCATTGCCTTCAGCTCAGGACATGATCCCAGAGTCCTGGGATGGAGCCCCACATCGGGCTGTCTCCTCAGCAGGAAGCCTTCTTTCCCTTCTCTGGGCATGCAACACTGCCTACATCTTTTCGCTTCCTGCAAAGTGAAAAAGTAAAATCTTGAGGCAATAAATAAATAAATACATAAATAATAAATATATAAAAGAGAGGGCATGATTTCCTATTGGAATCTAGGTCATTTGTGCGGGGCAGCTCAGGGTTCCCCCATGGGGAGAGTTTGGGAACCAGGCCTTTGAGGACAGAAGACTGAGCACATGACTTGGGCTTCGCATTATGCTAAGGCTGAAGGTCATTGCTATAGGGTATGCTTTCCAGAACACCTGTGTACCTCATTGGATGTGACCTCTTGCCTCGGCCCAGGTAAAGAACCCAGGGAAGAGGAATCTAGTTTGACACGGGGCCCTCCCCACTGCAGGGAGCCTTATTCCCCCTTCCTTCAGACAAAAACACAGCCTACTTGTGATCTCAGTCTGTCCAACAAATAAATAAAATCATTATAAATAAATAAATAAATATATTCAGGCATGTTTTATATAGTGATCAAGTGCAATTCTGCAGTGTGGCTCAGGGTTCTTCCATCGGGAGATTTTGGGAACCAGGCCTCTGAGGTTGGAAGGCTGAGCAGCCGACCACGGCTTCATGTGAGGTATAGGGTTAGGGTTAGGGTTAGGGTTAGGGTTATGTTTAGGTGAGGGTTAGAGTAAGGGTTAGGGTTATGTCTTAGGAACAAGGCATGTCGGAACTGGCCACACAATACTGGCACACCAAGGGCTGAGTTGAGGGTGGGACTCAGCAGAATCCTCAGGCGATGGAATTTTGGACGGGACAGGCCAAGAGGGTGGAATGCCCTCAGGGTAGCATGCTGGTTTCTATATATCTGAAGGTACTGGATAGCACAGAAGGAAAGGGTCAGTTTCTGCCTGAGAGGCTGAGTCGTTCCTACAGACTGACTTTCCCATCCACAGGAGGACCTGGGTTCAGTCTTCCGGTGTCCATAGTCTGATCCCGTAACCTAGGCTTAGCCTTTGGCTCTGGGAGAATGGCTGACCTGATTTGTCAGGGCAGAATTAGGCTTTCCACGGGACTCAGTTGAGGACGTAGCCCTGGCGGACCAACCTATTCCCGGATTGTGGTGTGGGGGTCCTAGGAAGGTGTTGGTAGAATGATCGGACAGGCAGATTTCTCCCGCCCCGAGGTCTTCCACAGGGCTAAATTTCCCATTATCATAGTGGGCGGCACCCAGAAGCCTGCGATGTGAAGAAGGAATCCCCTACCTAGAGAGCTACCAGGGCAGGCAACCAGGGATAGAAGTCTAAAGAAGCATCCTCGGGTTAGGGTTAGGCCGATGCACATGGGAGGCCCTACCGGCCCTTGCTGAGGGATCATCAAACTCCTGGTTCCCGCTTCAGGTGGGCACTCCTTGGAGCTGTGTCCCAAGGGGTGCATGCAGATTTCACCTGTTCTACGGATTCAGCTCATTTCTAAAGGGCAAACTTTCCCATTGGGATCTATGGACATTGTGCGGTACACCTCAGGGTTCCCGCATCTGCAGAGTTCATGGACCAGGCTACTGAGGACAGAAGCCTGAGAATGGGACAGGGGCTTTGCATCAGGATTCCCGTGAAGGTTATTTCACAAGTGAATGCTGTTGGTAACACCTGGGTGAGTCAGTGGGTTAGGCCACTGCCTTCAGCTCAGGACATGATCCCAGAGTCCTGGGATGGAGCCCCACATCGGGCTGTCTCCTCAGCAGGGAGCCTTCTTTCCCTTCTCTGGGCGTGCAACACTGCCTACATCTTTTCGCTTCCTGCAAAGTGAAAAAGTAAAATCTTGAGGCAATAAATAAATAAATACATAAATAGTAAATATATAAAAGAGAGGGCATGATTTCCTATTGGAATCTAGGTCATTTGTGCAGGGCAGCTCAGGGTTCCCCCATGGGGAGAGTTTGGGAACCAGGCCTTTGAGGACAGAAGACTGAGCACATGATTTGGGCTTCGCATTATGATAAGGCTGAAGGTCATTGCTATAGGGTATGCTTTCCAGAACACCTGTGTACCTCATTGGATGTGACCTCTTGCCTCGGCCCAGGTCAAGATCCCAGGGAAGAGGAATCTAGTTTGACACCGGCCCCTCCCCACTGCAGGGAGCATTATTCCCCCTTCCTTCAGACAAAAACACAGCCTACTTGTGATCACAGTCTGTCCAACAAATAAATAAAATCATTATAAATAAATAAATAAATATATTCAGGCATGTTTTATATAGTGATCAAGTGCAATTCTGCAGTGTGGCTCAGGGTTCTTCCATCGGGAGATTTTGGGAACCAGGCCTCTGAGGTTGGAAGGCTGAGCAGCCGACCACGGCTTCATGTGAGGTATTGGGTTAGGGTTAGGGTTAGGGTTAGGGTTAGGGTTATGTTTAGGTGAGGGTTAGAGTAAGGGTTAGGGTTATGTTTTAGGAACAAGGCATGTCGGAACTGGCCACACAATACTGGCACACCAAGGGCTGAGTTGAGGGTGGGACTCAGAAGAATCCTCAGGCGATGGAATTTTGGACGGGACAGGCCAAGAGGGTGGAATGCCCTCAGGGGAGCATGCTGGTTTCTATATATCTGAAGGTACTGGATAGCACAGAAGGAAAGGGTCAGTTTCTGCCTGAGAGGCTGAGTCGTTCCTACAGACTGACTTTCCCATCCACAGGAGGACCTGGGTTCAGTCCTCCGGTGTCCAGAGTCTGATCACGTAACCTAGGCTTAGCCTTTGGCTCTGGGAGAATGGCTGACCTGATTCGTCAGGGCAGAATTAGGCTTTCCACGGGACTCAGTTGAGTACGTAGCCCTGGCGGACCATCCTATTCCCGGATTGTGGTGTGGGGGTCCTAGGAAGGTGTTGGTAGAATGATCGGACAGGCAGATTTCTCCCTCCCCGAGGGTCTTCCACAGGGCTAAACTTCCCATTTGCCTAGTGAGCGGCACCCAGAGGCCTGCGATGTGAAGAAGGAATCCCCTACCTAGAGGGCTACCAGGGCAGGCAACCGGGGATAGAAGTCTGAAGAAGCACCCTCGGGTTAGGGTTAGGCCGATGCACATGGGAGGCCCTACCGGCCCTTGCTGAGGGATCATCAAACTCCTGGTTCCCGCTTCAGGTGGGCGCTCCTTGGAGCTGTGTCCTAAGGGGTGCATGCAGATTTCACCTGTTCTACGGATTCAGCTCATTTCTAAAGGGCAAACGTTCCCATTGGGATCTATGGACATTGTGCGGTGCACCTCAGGTTTCCCGCATCTGCAGAGTTCATGGACCAGGCTACTGAGGACAGAAGCCTGAGCATGGGACAGGGGCTTTGCATCAGGATTACCGTGAAGGTTATTTCACAAGTGAATGCTGTTGGTAACACCTGGGTGAGTCAGTGGGTTAGGCCATTGCCTTCAGCTCAGGACATGATCCCAGAGTCCTGGGATGGAGCCCCACATCGGGCTGTCTCCTCAGCAGGGAGCCTTCTTTCCCTTCTCTGGGCGTGCAACACTGCCTACATCTTTTCGCTTCCTGCAAAGTGAAAAAGTAAAATCTTGAGGCAATAAATAAATAAATACATAAATAATAAATATATAAAAGAGAGGGCATGATTTCCTATTGGAATCTAGGTCATTTGTGCGGGGCAGCTCAGGGTTCCCCCATGGGGAGAGTTTGGGAACCAGGCCTTTGAGGACAGAAGACTGAGCACATGACTTGGGCTTCGCATTATGCTAAGGCTGAAGGTCATTGCTATAGGGTATGCTTTCCAGAACACCTGTGTACCTCATTGGATGTGACCTCTTGCCTCAGCCCAGGTCAAGATCCCAGGGAAGAGGAATCTAGTTTGACACGGGGCCCTCCCCACTGCAGGGAGCCTTATTCCCCCTTCCTTCAGACAAAAACACAGCCTACTTGTGATCTCAGTCTGTCCAACAAATAAATAAAATCATTATAAATAAATAAATAAATAAATATATTCAGGCATGTTTTATATAGTGATCAAGTGCAATTCTGCAGTGTGGCTCAGGGTTCTTCCATCGGGAGATTTTGGGAACCAGGCCTCTGAGGTTGGAAGGCTGAGCAGCCGACCACGGCTTCATGTGAGGTATAGGGTTAGGGTTAGGGTTAGGGTTAGGGTTAGGGTTAGGGTTAGGGTTATGTTTAGGTGAGGGTTAGAGTAAGGGTTAGGGTTATGTCTTAGGAACAAGGCATGTCGGAACTGGCCACACAATACTGGCACACCAAGGGCTGAGTTGAGGGTGGGACTCAGAAGAATCCTCAGGCGATGGAATTTTGGACGGGACAGGCCAAGAGGGTGGAATGCCCTCAGGGTAGCATGCTGGTTTCTATATATCTGAAGGTACTGGATAGCACAGAAGGAAAGGGTCAGTTTCTGCCTGAGAGGCTGAGTCCTTCCTACAGACTGACTTTCCCATCCACAGGAGGACCTGGGTTCAGTCCTCCGGTGTCCAGAGTCTGATCCCGTAACCTAGGCTTAGCCTTTGGCTCTGGGAGAATGGCTGACCTGATTTGTCAGGGCAGAATTAGGCTTTCCACGGGACTCAGTTGAGTACGTAGCCCTGGCGGACCATCCTATTCCCGGATTGTGGTGTGGGGGTCCTAGGAAGGTGTTGGTAGAATGATCGGACAGGCAGATTTCTCCCTCCCCGAGGGTCTTCCACAGGGCTAAACTTCCCATTTGCCTAGTGAGCGGCACCCAGAGGCCTGCGATGTGAAGAAGGAATCCCCTACCTAGAGGGCTACCAGGGCAGGCAACCGGGGATAGAAGTCTGAAGAAGCACCCTCGGGTTAGGGTTAGGCCAATGCACATGGGAGGCCCTACCGGCCCTTGCTGAGGGATCATCAAACTCCTGGTTCCCGCTTCAGGTGGGCGCGCCTTGGAGCTGTGTCCCAAGGGGTGCATGCAGATTTCACCTGTTCTACGGATTCAGCTCATTTCTAAAGGTCAAACGTTCCCATTGGGATCTATGGACATTGTGCGGTGCACCTCAGGTTTCCCGCATCTGCAGAGTTCATGGACCAGGCTACTGAGGACAGAAGCCTGAGCATGGGACAGGGGCTTTGCATCAGGATTACCGTGAAGGTTATTTCACAAGTGAATGCTGTTGGTAACACCTGGGTGAGTCAGTGGGTTAGGCCATTGCCTTCAGCTCAGGACATGATCCCAGAGTCCTGGGATGGAGCCCCACATCGGGCTGTCTCCTCAGCAGGGAGCCTTCTTTCCCTTCTCTGGGCGTGCAACACTGCCTACATCTTTTCGCGCCCTGCAAAGTGAAAAAGTAAAATCTTGAGGCAATAAATAAATAAATACATAAATAATAAATATATAAAAGAGAGGGCATGATTTCCTATTGGAATCTAGGTCATTTGTGCGGGGCAGCTCAGGGTTCCCCCATGGGGAGAGTTTGGGAACCAGGCCTTTGAGGACAGAAGACTGAGCACATGACTTGGGCTTCGCATTATGCTAAGGCTGAAGGTCATTGCTATAGGGTATGCTTTCCAGAACACCTGTGTACCTCATTGGATGTGACCTCTTGCCTCGGCCCAGGTCAAGATCCCAGGGAAGAGGAATCTAGTTTGACACGGGGCCCTCCCCACTGCAGGGAGCCTTATTCCCCCTTCCTTCAGACAAAAACACAGCCTACTTGTGATCTCAGTCTGTCCAACAAATAAATAAAATCATTATAAATAAATAAATAAATATATTCAGGCATGTTTTATATAGTGATCAAGTGCAATTCTGCAGTGTGGCTCAGGGTTCTTCCATCGGGAGATTTTGGGAACCAGGCCTCTGAGGTTGGAAGGCTGAGCAGCCGACCACGGCTTCATGTGAGGTATAGGGTTAGGGTTAGGGTTAGGGTTAGGGTTAGGGTTATGTTTAGGTGAGGGTTAGAGTAAGGGTTAGGGTTATGTTTTAGGAACAAGGCATGTCGGAACTGGCCACACAATACTGGCACACCAAGGGCTGAGTTGAGGGTGGGACTCAGCAGAATCCTCAGGCGATGGAATTTTGGACGGGACAGGCCAAGAGGGTGGAATGCCCTCAGGGGAGCATGCTGGTTTCTATATATCTGAAGGTACTGGATAGCACAGAAGGAAAGGGTCAGTTTCTGCCTGAGAGGCTGAGTCGTTCCTACAGACTGACTTTCCCATCCACAGGAGGACCTGGGTTCAGTCCTCCGGTGTCCAGAGTCTGATCACGTAACCTAGGCTTAGCCTTTGGCTCTGGGAGAATGGCTGACCTGATTCGTCAGGGCAGAATTAGGCTTTCCACGGGACTCAGTTGAGTACGTAGCCCTGGCGGACCATCCTATTCCCGGATTGTGGTGTGGGGGTCCTAGGAAGGTGTTGGTAGAATGATCGGACAGGCAGATTTCTCCCTCCCCGAGGGTCTTCCACAGGGCTAAACTTCCCATTTGCCTAGTGAGCGGCACCCAGAGGCCTGCGATGTGAAGAAGGAATCCCCTACCTAGAGGGCTACCAGGGCAGGCAACCGGGGATAGAAGTCTGAAGAAGCACCCTCGGGTTAGGGTTAGGCCGATGCACATGGGAGGCCCTACCGGCCCTTGCTGAGGGATCATCAAACTCCTGGTTCCCGCTTCAGGTGGGCGCTCCTTGGAGCTGTGTCCTAAGGGGTGCATGCAGATTTCACCTGTTCTACGGATTCAGCTCATTTCTAAAGGGCAAACGTTCCCATTGGGATCTATGGACATTGTGCGGTGCACCTCAGGTTTCCCGCATCTGCAGAGTTCATGGACCAGGCTACTGAGGACAGAAGCCTGAGCATGGGACAGGGGCTTTGCATCAGGATTACCGTGAAGGTTATTTCACAAGTGAATGCTGTTGGTAACACCTGGGTGAGTCAGTGGGTTAGGCCATTGCCTTCAGCTCAGGACATGAACCCAGAGTCCTGGGATGGAGCCCCACATCGGGCTGTCTCCTCAGCAGGGAGCCTTCTTTCCCTTCTCTGGGCGTGCAACACTGCCTACATCTTTTCGCTTCCTGCAAAGTGAAAAAGTAAAATCTTGAGGCAATAAATAAATAAATACATAAATAATAAATATATAAAAGAGAGGGCATGATTTCCTATTGGAATCTAGGTCATTTGTGCGGGGCAGCTCAGGGTTCCCCCATGGGGAGAGTTTGGGAACCAGGCCTTTGAGGACAGAAGACTGAGCACATGACTTGGGCTTCGCATTATGCTAAGGCTGAAGGTCATTGCTATAGGGTATGCTTTCCAGAACACCTGTGTACCTCATTGGATGTGACCTCTTGCCTCAGCCCAGGTCAAGATCCCAGGGAAGAGGAATCTAGTTTGACACGGGGCCCTCCCCACTGCAGGGAGCCTTATTCCCCCTTCCTTCAGACAAAAACACAGCCTACTTGTGATCTCAGTCTGTCCAACAAATAAATAAAATCATTATAAATAAATAAATAAATAAATATATTCAGGCATGTTTTATATAGTGATCAAGTGCAATTCTGCAGTGTGGCTCAGGGTTCTTCCATCGGGAGATTTTGGGAACCAGGCCTCTGAGGTTGGAAGGCTGAGCAGCCGACCACGGCTTCATGTGAGGTATAGGGTTAGGGTTAGGGTTAGGGTTAGGGTTAGGGTTAGGGTTATGTTTAGGTGAGGGTTAGAGTAAGGGTTAGGGTTATGTCTTAGGAACAAGGCATGTCGGAACTGGCCACACAATACTGGCACACCAAGGGCTGAGTTGAGGGTGGGACTCAGAAGAATCCTCAGGCGATGGAATTTTGGACGGGACAGGCCAAGAGGGTGGAATGCCCTCAGGGGAGCATGCTGGTTTCTATATATCTGAAGGTACTGGATAGCACAGAAGGAAAGGGTCAGTTTCTGCCTGAGAGGCTGAGTCCTTCCTACAGACTGACTTTCCCATCCACAGGAGGACCTGGGTTCAGTCCTCCGGTGTCCAGAGTCTGATCCCGTAACCTAGGCTTAGCCTTTGGCTCTGGGAGAATGGCTGACCTGATTTGTCAGGGCAGAATTAGGCTTTCCACGGGACTCAGTTGAGTACGTAGCCCTGGCGGACCATCCTATTCCCGGATTGTGGTGTGGGGGTCCTAGGAAGGTGTTGGTAGAATGATCGGACAGGCAGATTTCTCCCTCCCCGAGGGTCTTCCACAGGGCTAAACTTCCCATTTGCCTAGTGAGCGGCACCCAGAGGCCTGCGATGTGAAGAAGGAATCCCCTACCTAGAGGGCTACCAGGGCAGGCAACCGGGGATAGAAGTCTGAAGAAGCACCCTCGGGTTAGGGTTAGGCCAATGCACATGGGAGGCCCTACCGGCCCTTGCTGAGGGATCATCAAACTCCTGGTTCCCGCTTCAGGTGGGCGCGCCTTGGAGCTGTGTCCCAAGGGGTGCATGCAGATTTCACCTGTTCTACGGATTCAGCTCATTTCTAAAGGTCAAACGTTCCCATTGGGATCTATGGACATTGTGCGGTGCACCTCAGGTTTCCCGCATCTGCAGAGTTCATGGACCAGGCTACTGAGGACAGAAGCCTGAGCATGGGACAGGGGCTTTGCATCAGGATTACCGTGAAGGTTATTTCACAAGTGAATGCTGTTGGTAACACCTGGGTGAGTCAGTGGGTTAGGCCATTGCCTTCAGCTCAGGACATGATCCCAGAGTCCTGGGATGGAGCCCCACATCGGGCTGTCTCCTCAGCAGGGAGCCTTCTTTCCCTTCTCTGGGCGTGCAACACTGCCTACATCTTTTCGCGCCCTGCAAAGTGAAAAAGTAAAATCTTGAGGCAATAAATAAATAAATACATAAATAATAAATATATAAAAGAGAGGGCATGATTTCCTATTGGAATCTAGGTCATTTGTGCGGGGCAGCTCAGGGTTCCCCCATGGGGAGAGTTTGGGAACCAGGCCTTTGAGGACAGAAGACTGAGCACATGACTTGGGCTTCGCATTATGCTAAGGCTGAAGGTCATTGCTATAGGGTATGCTTTCCAGAACACCTGTGTACCTCATTGGATGTGACCTCTTGCCTCGGCCCAGGTCAAGATCCCAGGGAAGAGGAATCTAGTTTGACACGGGGCCCTCCCCACTGCAGGGAGCCTTATTCCCCCTTCCTTCAGACAAAAACACAGCCTACTTGTGATCTCAGTCTGTCCAACAAATAAATAAAATCATTATAAATAAATAAATAAATATATTCAGGCATGTTTTATATAGTGATCAAGTGCAATTCTGCAGTGTGGCTCAGGGTTCTTCCATCGGGAGATTTTGGGAACCAGGCCTCTGAGGTTGGAAGGCTGAGCAGCCGACCACGGCTTCATGTGAGGTATAGGGTTAGGGTTAGGGTTAGGGTTAGGGTTAGGGTTATGTTTAGGTGAGGGTTAGAGTAAGGGTTAGGGTTATGTTTTAGGAACAAGGCATGTCGGAACTGGCCACACAATACTGGCACACCAAGGGCTGAGTTGAGGGTGGGACTCAGCAGAATCCTCAGGCGATGGAATTTTGGACGGGACAGGCCAAGAGGGTGGAATGCCCTCAGGGGAGCATGCTGGTTTCTATATATCTGAAGGTACTGGATAGCACAGAAGGAAAGGGTCAGTTTCTGCCTGAGAGGCTGAGTCCTTCCTACAGACTGACTTTCCCATCCACAGGAGGACCTGGGTTCAGTCCTCCGGTGTCCAGAGTCTGATCCCGTAACCTCGGCTTAGCCTTTGGCTCTGGGAGAATGGCTGACCTGATTTGTCAGGGCAGAATTACGCTTTCCACGACTCAGTTGAGTACGTAGCCCTGGCGGACCATCCTATTCCCGGATTGTGGTGTGGGGGTCCTAGGAAGGTGTTGGTAGAATGATCGGACAGGCAGATTTCTCCCTCCCCGAGGGTCTTCCACAGGGCTAAACTTCCCATTTGCCTAGTGAGCGGCACCCAGAGGCCTGCGATGTGAAGAAGGAATCCCCTACCTAGAGGGCTACCAGGGCAGGCAACCGGGGATAGAAGTCTGAAGAAGCACCCTCGGGTTAGGGTTAGGCCAATGCACATGGGAGGCCCTACCGGCCCTTGCTGAGGGATCATCAAACTCCTGGTTCCCGCTTCAGGTGGGCGCGCCTTGGAGCTGTGTCCCAAGGGGTGCATGCAGATTTCACCTGTTCTACGGATTCAGCTCATTTCTAAAGGTCAAACGTTCCCATTGGGATCTATGGACATTGTGCGGTGCACCTCAGGTTTCCCGCATCTGCAGAGTTCATGGACCAGGCTACTGAGGACAGAAGCCTGAGCATGGGACAGGGGCTTTGCATCAGGATTACCGTGAAGGTTATTTCACAAGTGAATGCTGTTGGTAACACCTGGGTGAGTCAGTGGGTTAGGCCATTGCCTTCAGCTCAGGACATGATCCCAGAGTCCTGGGATGGAGCCCCACATCGGGCTGTCTCCTCAGCAGGGAGCCTTCTTTCCCTTCTCTGGGCGTGCAACACTGCCTACATCTTTTCGCGCCCGGCAAAGTGAAAAAGTAAAATCTTGAGGCAATAAATAAATAAATACATAAATAATAAATATATAAAAGAGAGGGCATGATTTCCTATTGGAATCTAGGTCATTTGTGCGGGGCAGCTCAGGGTTCCCCCATGGGGAGAGTTTGGGAACCAGGCCTTTGAGGACAGAAGACTGAGCACATGACTTGGGCCTCGCATTATGCTAAGGCTGAAGGTCATTGCTATAGGGTATGCTTTCCAGAACACCTGTGTACCTCATTGGATGTGACCTCTTGCCTCGGCCCAGGTCAAGATCCCAGGGAAGAGGAATCTAGTTTGACACGGGGCCCTCCCCACTGCAGGGAGCCTTATTCCCCCTTCCTTCAGACAAAAACACAGCCTACTTGTGATCTCAGTCTGTCCAACAAATAAATAAAATCATTATAAATAAATAAATAAATATATTCAGGCATGTTTTATATAGTGATCAAGTGCAATTCTGCAGTGTGGCTCAGGGTTCTTCCATCGGGAGATTTTGGGAACCAGGCCTCTGAGGTTGGAAGGCTGAGCAGCCGACCACGGCTTCATGTGAGGTATAGGGTTAGGGTTAGGGTTAGGGTTAGGGTTAGGGTTAGGGTTAGGGTTATGTTTAGGTGAGGGTTAGAGTAAGGGTTAGGGTTATGTTTTAGGAACAAGGCATGTCGGAACTGGCCACACAATACTGGCACACCAAGGGCTGAGTTGAGGGTGGGACTCAGCAGAATCCTCAGGCGATGGAATTTTGGACGGGACAGGCCAAGAGGGTGGAATGCCCTCAGGGGAGCATGCTGGTTTCTATATATCTGAAGGTACTGGATAGCACAGAAGGAAAGGGTCAGTTTCTGCCTGAGAGGCTGAGTCCTTCCTACAGACTGACTTTCCCATCCACAGGAGGACCTGGGTTCAGTCCTCCGGTGTCCAGAGTCTGATCCCGTAACCTCGGCTTAGCCTTTGGCTCTGGGAGAATGGCTGACCTGATTTGTCAGGGCAGAATTACGCTTTCCACGACTCAGTTGAGTACGTAGCCCTGGCGGACCATCCTATTCCCGGATTGTGGTGTGGGGGTCCTAGGAAGGTGTTGGTAGAATGATCGGACAGGCAGATTTCTCCCTCCCCGAGGGTCTTCCACAGGGCTAAACTTCCCATTTGCCTAGTGAGCGGCACCCAGAGGCCTGCGATGTGAAGAAGGAATCCCCTACCTAGAGGGCTACCAGGGCAGGCAACCGGGGATAGAAGTCTGAAGAAGCACCCTCGGGTTAGGGTTAGGCCGATGCACATGGGAGGCCCTACCGGCCCTTGCTGAGGGATCATCAAACTCCTGGTTCCCGCTTCAGGTGGGCACTCCTTGGAGCTGTGTCCCAAGGGGTGCATGCAGATTTCACCTGTTCTACGGATTCAGCTCATTTCTAAAGGGCAAACGTTCCCATTGGGATCTATGGACATTGTGCGGTACACCTCAGGGTTCCCGCATCTGCAGAGTTCATGGACCAGGCTACTGAGGACAGAAGCCTGAGCATGGGACAGGGGCTTTGCATCAGGATTCCCGTGAAGGTTATTTCACAAGTGAATGCTGTTGGTAACACCTGGGTGAGTCAGTGGGTTAGGCCACTGCCTTCAGCTCAGGACATGATCCCAGAGTCCTGGGATGGAGCCCCACATCGGGCTGTCTCCTCAGCAGGGAGCCTTCTTTCCCTTCTCTGGGCGTGCAACACTGCCTACATCTTTTCGCGCCCTGCAAAGTGAAAAAGTAAAATCTTGAGGCAATAAATAAATAAATACATAAATAGTAAATATATAAAAGAGAGGGCATGATTTCCTATTGGAATCTAGGTCATTTGTGCGGGGCAGCTCAGGGTTCCCCCATGGGGAGAGTTTGGGAACCAGGCCTTTGAGGACAGAAGACTGAGCACATGACTTGGGCTTCGCATTATGCTAAGGCTGAAGGTCATTGCTATAGGGTATGCTTTCCAGAACACCTGTGTACCTCATTGGATGTGACCTCTTGCCTCGGCCCAGGTCAAGATCCCAGGGAAGAGGAATCTAGTTTGACACGGGGCCCTCCCCACTGCAGGGAGCCTTATTCCCCCTTCCTTCAGACAAAAACACAGCCTACTTGTGATCTCAGTCTGTCCAACAAATAAATAAAATCATTATAATTAAATAAATAAATATATTCAGGCATGTTTTATATAGTGATCAAGTGCAATTCTGCAGTGTGGCTCAGGGTTCTTCCATCGGGAGATTTTGGGAACCAGGCCTCTGAGGTTGGAAGGCTGAGCAGCCGACCACGGCTTCATGTGAGGTATACGGTTAGGGTTAGGGTTAGGGTTAGGGTTAGGGTTAGGGTTAGGTGAGGGTTAGAGTAAGGGTTAGGGTTATGTCTTAGGAACAAGGCATGTCGGAACTGGCCACACAATACTGGCACACCAAGGGCTGAGTTGAGGGTGGGACTCAGCAGAATCCTCAGGCGATGGAATTTTGGACGGGACAGGCCAAGAGGGTGGAATGCCCTCAGGGTAGCATGCTGGTTTCTATATATCTGAAGGTACTGGATAGCACAGAAGGAAAGGGTCAGTTTCTGCCTGAGAGGCTGAGTCCTTCCTACAGACTGACTTTCCCATCCACAGGAGGACCTGGGTTCAGTCCTCCGGTGTCCAGAGTCTGATCCCGTAACCTAGGCTTAGCCTTTGGCTCTGGGAGAATGGCTGCCCTGATTTGTCAGGGCAGAATTAGGCTTTCCACGGGACTCAGTTGAGTACGTAGCCCTGGCGGACCATCCTATTCCCGGATTGTGGTGTGGGGGTCCTAGGAAGGTGTTGGTAGAATGATCGGACAGGCATATTTCTCCCTCCCCGAGGGTCTTCCACAGGGCTAAACTTCCCATTTGCCTAGTGAGCGGCACCCAGAGGCCTGCGATGTGAAGAAGGAATCCCCTACCTAGAGGGCTACCAGGGCAGGCAACCGGGGATAGAAGTCTGAAGAAGCACCCTCGGGTTAGGGTTAGGCCGATGCACATGGGAGGCCCTACCGGCCCTTGCTGAGGGATCATCAAACTCCTGGTTCCCGCTTCAGGTGGGCGCTCCTTGGAGCTGTGTCCCAAGGGGTGCATGCAGATTTCACCTGTTCTACGGATTCAGCTCATTTCTAAAGGTCAAACGTTCCCATTGGGATCAATGGACATTGTGCGGTGCACCTCAGGTTTCCCGCATCTGCAGAGTTCATGGACCAGGCTACTGAGGACAGAAGCCTGAGCATGGGACAGGGGCTTTGCATCAGGATTCCCGTGAAGGTTATTTCACAAGTGAATGCTGTTGGTAACACCTGGGTGAGTCAGTGGGTTAGGCCATTGCCTTCAGCTCAGGACATGATCCCAGAGTCCTGGGATGGAGCCCCACATCGGGCTGTCTCCTCAGCAGGGAGCCTTCTTTCCCTTCTCTGGGCGTGCAACACTGCCTACATCTTTTCGCTTCCTGCAAAGTGAAAAAGTAAAATCTTGAGGCAATAAATAAATAAATACATAAATAATAAATATATAAAAGAGAGGGCATGATTTCCTATTGGAATCTAGGTCATTTGTGCGGGGCAGCTCAGGGTTCCCCCATGGGGAGAGTTTGGGAACCAGGCCTTTGAGGACAGAAGACTGAGCACATGACTTGGGCTTCGCATTATGCTAAGGCTGAAGGTCATTGCTATAGGGTATGCTTTCCAGAACACCTGTGTACCTCATTGGATGTGACCTCTTGCCTCGGCCCAGGTCAAGATCCCAGGGAAGAGGAATCTAGTTTGACACGGGGCCCTCCCCACTGCAGGGAGCCTTATTCCCCCTTCCTTCAGACAAAAACACAGCCTACTTGTGATCTCAGTCTGTCCAACAAATAAATAAAATCATTATAAAAAAATAAATAAATATATTCAGGCATGTTTTATATAGTGATCAAGTGCAATTCTGCAGTGTGGCTCAGGGTTCTTCCATCGGGAGATTTTGGGAACCAGGCCTCTGAGGTTGGAAGGCTGAGCAGCCGACCACGGCTTCATGTGAGGTATAGGGTTAGGGTTAGGGTTAGGGTTAGGGTTAGGGTTATGTTTAGGTGAGGGTTAGAGTAAGGGTTAGGGTTATGTCTTAGGAACAAGGCATGTCGGAACTGGCCACACAATACTGGCACACCAAGGGCTGAGTTGAGGGTGGGACTCAGCAGAATCCTCAGGCGATGGAATTTTGGACGGGAGAGGCCAAGAGGGTGGAATTCCCTCAGGGTAGCATGCTGGTTTCTATATATCTGAAGGTACTGGATAGCACAGAAGGAAAGGGTCAGTTTCTGCCTGAGAGGCTGAGTCCTTCCTACAGACTGACTTTCCCATCCACAGGAGGACCTGGGTTCAGTCCTCCGGTGTCCAGAGTCTGATCCCGTAACCTAGGCTTAGCCTTTGGCTCTGGGAGAATGGCTGACCTGATTTGTCAGGGCAGAATTAGGCTTTCCACGGGACTCAGTTGAGGACGTAGCCCTGGCGGACCATCCTATTCCCGGATTGTGGTGTGGGGGTCCTAGGAAGGTGTTGGTAGAATGATCGGACAGGCAGATTTCTCCCTCCCCGAGGGTCTTCCACAGGGCTAAACTTCCGATTTGCCTAGTGAGCGGCACCCAGAGGCCTGCGATGTGAAGAAGGAATCCCCTACCTAGAGGGCTACCAGGGCAGGCAACCGGGAATAGAAGTCTGAAGAAGCACCCTCGGGTTAGGGTTAGGCCGATGCACATGGGAGGCCCTACCGGCCCTTGCTGAGGGATCATCAAACTCCTGGTTCCCGCTTCAGGTGGGCGCTCCTTGGAGCTGTGTCCCAAGGGGTGCATGCAGATTTCACCTGTTCTACGGATTCAGCTCATTTCTAAAGGTCATACGTTCCCATTGGGATCTATGGACATTGTGCGGTGCACCTCAGGTTTCCCGCATCTGCAGAGTTCATGGACCAGGCTA
Source organism: Mustela nivalis (assembly GCF_964662115.1). Classification (NCBI taxonomy): domain Eukaryota; kingdom Metazoa; phylum Chordata; class Mammalia; order Carnivora; family Mustelidae; genus Mustela; species Mustela nivalis. The sequence continues at coordinate 1,346,963 of NW_028136524.1, forward strand.
CTGAGGACAGAAGCCTGAGCATGGGACAGGGGCTTTGCATCAGGATTACCGTGAAGGTTATTTCACAAGTGAATGCTGTTGGTAACACCTGGGTGAGTCAGTGGGTTAGGCCATTGCCTTCAGCTCAGGACATGATCCCAGAGTCCTGGGATGGAGCCCCACATCGGGCTGTCTCCTCAGCAGGGAGCCTTCTTTCCCTTCTCTGGGCGTGCAACACTGCCTACATCTTTTCGCTTCCTGCAAAGTGAAAAAGTAAAATCTTGAGGCAATAAATAAATAAATACATAAATAGTAAATATATAAAAGAGAGGGCATGATTTCCTATTGGAATCTAGGTCATTTGTGCGGGGCAGCTCAGGGTTCCCCCATGGGGAGAGTTTGGGAACCAGGCCTTTGAGGACAGAAGACTGAGCACATGACTTGGGCTTCGCATTATGCTAAGGCTGAAGGTCATTGCTATAGGGTATGCTTTCCAGAACACCTGTGTACCTCATTGGATGTGACCTCTTGCCTCGGCCCAGGTCAAGATCCCAGGGAAGAGGAATCTAGTTTGACACCGGGCCCTCCCCACTGCAGGGAGCCTTATTCCCCCTTCCTTCAGACAAAAACACAGCCTACTTGTGATCTCAGTCTGTCCAACAAATAAATAAAATCATTATAAATAAATAAATAAATATATTCAGGCATGTTTTATATAGTGATCAAGTGCAATTCTGCAGTGTGGCTCAGGGTTCTTCCATCGGGAGATTTTGGGAACCAGGCCTCTGAGGTTGGAAGGCTGAGCAGCCGACCACGGCTTCATGTGAGGTATAGGGTTAGGGTTAGGGCTAGGGTTAGGGTTAGGGTTATGTTTAGGTGAGGGTTAGAGTAAGGGTTAGGGTTATGTTTTAGGAACAAGGCATGTCGGAACTGGCAACACAATACTGGCACACCAAGGGCTGAGTTGAGGGTGGGACTCAGCAGAATCCTCAGGCGATGGAATTTTGGACGGGACAGGCCAAGAGGGTGGAATGCCCTCAGGGGAGCATGCTGGTTTCTATATATCTGAAGGTACTGGATAGCACAGAAGGAAAGGGTCAGTTTCTGCCTGAGAGGCTGAGTCCTTCCTACAGACTGACTTTCCCATCCACAGGAGGACCTGGGTTCAGTCCTCCGGTGTCCAGAGTCTGATCCCGTAACCTAGGCTTAGCCTTTGGCTCTGGGAGAATGGCTGACCTGATTCGTCAGGGCAGAATTATTCTTTCCAAGGGACTCAGTTGAGGACGTAGCCCTGGCAGACCATCCTATTCCCGGATTGTGGTGTGGGGGTCCTAGGAAGGTGTTGGTAGAATGATCGGACAGGCAGATTTCTCCCTCCCCGAGGGTCTTCCACAGGGCTAAACTTCCGATTTGCCTAGTGAGCGGCACCCAGAGGCCTGCGATGTGAAGAAGGAATCCCCTACCTAGAGGGCTACCAGGGCAGGCAACCGGGGATAGAAGTCTGAAGAAGCACCCTCGGGTTAGGGTTAGGCCGATGCACATGGGAGGCCCTACCGGCCCTTGCTGAGGGATCATCAAACTCCTGGTTCCCGCTTCAGGTGGGCGCTCCTTGGAGCTGTGTCCCAAGGGGTGCATGCAGATTTCACCTGTTCTACGGATTCAGCTCATTTCTAAAGGTCAAACGTTCCCATTGGGATCTATGGACATTGTGCGGTGCACCTCAGGTTTCCCGCATCTGCAGAGTTCATGGACCAGGCTACTGAGGACAGAAGCCTGAGCATGGGACAGGGACTTTGCATCAGGATTACCGTGAAGGTTATTTCACAAGTGAATGCTGTTGGTAACACCTGGGTGAGTCAGTGGGTTAGGCCATTGCCTTCAGCTCAGGACATGATCCCAGAGTCCTGGGATGGAGCCCCACATCGGGCTTTCTCCTCAGCAGGGAGCCTTCTTTCCCTTCTCTGGGCGTGCAACACTGCCTACATCTTTTCGCTTCCTGCAAAGTGAAAAAGTAAAATCTTGAGGCAATAAATAAATAAATACATAAATAGTAAATATATAAAAGAGAGGGCATGATTTCCTATTGGAATCTAGGTCATTTGTGCGGGGCAGCTCAGGGTTCCCCCATGGGGAGAGTTTGGGAACCAGGCCTTTGAGGACAGAAGACTGAGCACATGACTTGGGCTTCGCATTATGCTAAGGCTGAAGGTCATTGCTATAGGGTATGCTTTCCAGAACACCTGTGTACCTCATTGGATGTGACCTCTTGCCTCGGCCCAGGTCAAGATCCCAGGGAAGAGGAATCTAGTTTGACACGGGGCCCTCCCCACTGCAGGGAGCCTTATTCCCCCTTCCTTCAGACAAAAACACAGCCAACTTGTGATCTCAGTCTGTCCAACAAATGAATAAAATCATTATAAATAAATAAATAAATATATTCAGGCATGTTTTATATAGTGATCAAGTGCAATTCTGCAGTGTGGCTCAGGGTTCTTCCATCGGGAGATTTTGGGAACCAGGCCTCTGAGGTTGGAAGACTGAGCAGCCGACCACGGCTTCATGTGAGGTATAGGGTTAGGGTTAGGGTTAGGGTTAGGGTTAGGGTTAGGGTTATGTTTAGGTGAGGGTTAGAGTAAGGGTTAGGGTTATGTCTTAGGAACAAGGCATGTCGGAACTGGCCACACAATACTGGCACACCAAGGGCTGAGTTGAGGGTGGGACTCAGCAGAATCCTCAGGCGATGGAATTTTGGACGGGACAGGCCAAGAGGGTGGAATGCCCTCAGGGTAGCATGCTGGTTTCTATATATCTGAAGGTACTGGATAGCACAGAAGGAAAGGGTCAGTTTCTGCCTGAGAGGCTGAGTCCTTCCTACAGACTGACTTTCCCATCCACAGGAGGACCTGGGTTCAGTCCTCCAGTGTCCAGAGTCTGATCCCGTAACCTAGGCTTAGCCTTTGGCTCTGGGAGAATGGCTGACCTGATTTGTCAGGGCAGAATTAGGCTTTCCACGGGACTCAGTTGAGGACGTAGCCCTGGCGGACCATCCTATTCCCGGATTGTGGTGTGGGGGTCCTAGGAAGGTGTTGGTAGAATGATCGGACAGGCAGATTTCTCCCGCCCCGAGGTCTTCCACAGGGCTAAATTTCCCATTATCATAGTGGGCGGCACCCAGAAGCCTGCGATGTGAAGAAGGAATCCCCTACCTAGAGATCTACCAGGGCAGGCAACCAGGGATAGAAGTCTAAAGAAGCATCCTCGGGTTAGGGTTAGGCCGATGCACATGGGAGGCCCTACCGGCCCTTGCTGAGGGATCATCAAACTCCTGGTTCCCGCTTCAGGTGGGCACTCCTTGGAGCTGTGTCCCAAGGGGTGCATGCAGATTTCACCTGTTCTATGGATTCAGCTCATTTCTAAAGGGCAAACGTTCCCATTGGGATCTATGGACATTGTGCGGTGCACCTCAGGGTTCCCGCATCTGCAGAGTTCATGGACCAGGCTACTGAGGACAGAAGCCTGAGCATGGGACAGGGGCTTTGCATCAGGATTACCGTGAAGGTTATTTCACAAGTGAATGCTGTTGGTAACACCTGGGTGAGTCAGTGGGTTAGGCCATTGCCTTCAGCTCAGGACATGATCCCAGAGTCCTGGGATGGAGCCCCACATCGGGCTGCCTTCTCAGCAGGGAGCCTTCTTTCCCTTCTCTGGGCGTGCAACACTGCCTACATCTTTTCGCTTCCTGCAAAGTGAAAAAGTAAAATCTTGAGGCAATAAATAAATAAATACATAAATAAGAAATATATAAAAGAGAGGGCATGATTTCCTATTGGAATCTAGGTCATTTGTGCGGGGCAGCTCAGGGTTCCCCCATGGGGAGAGTTTGGGAACCAGGCCTTTGAGGACAGAAGACTGAGCACATGACTTGGGCTTCGCATTATGCTAAGGCTGAAGGTCATTGCTATAGGGTATGCTTTCCAGAACACCTGTGTACCTCATTGGATGTGACCTCTTGCCTCGGCCCAGGTCAAGATCCCAGGGAAGAGGAATCTAGTTTGACACGGGGCCCTCCCCACTGCAGGGAGCCTTATTCCCCCTTCCTTCAGACAAAAACACAGCCTACTTGTGATCTCAGTCTGTCCAACAAATAAATAAAATCATTATAAATAAATAAATAAATATATTCAGGCATGTTTTATATAGTGATCAAGTGCAATTCTGCAGTGTGGCTCAGGGTTCTTCCATCGGGAGATTTTGGGAACCAGGCCTCTGAGGTTGGAAGGCTGAGCAGCCGACCACGGCTTCATGTGAGGTATAGGGTTAGGGTTAGGGTTAGGGTTAGGGTTAGGGTTAGGGTTATGTTTAGGTGAGGGTTAGAGTAAGGGTTAGGGTTATGTCTTAGGAACAAGGCATGTCGGAACTGGCCACACAATACTGGCACACCAAGGGCTGAGTTGAGGGTGGGACTCAGAAGAATCCTCAGGCGATGGAATTTTGGACGGGACAGGCCAAGAGGGTGGAATGCCCTCAGGGTAGCATGCTGGTTTCTATATATCTGAAGGTACTGGATAGCACAGAAGGAAAGGGTCAGTTTCTGCCTGAGAGGCTGAGTCCTTCCTACAGACTGACTTTCCCATCCACAGGAGGACCTGGGTTCAGTCCTCCGGTGTCCAGAGTCTGATCCCGTAACCTAGGCTTAGCCTTTGGCTCTGGGAGAATGGCTGACCTGATTTGTCAGGGCAGAATTAGGCTTTCCACGGGACTCAGTTGAGTACGTAGCCCTGGCGGACCATCCTATTCCCGGATTGTGGTGTGGGGGTCCTAGGAAGGTGTTGGTAGAATGATCGGACAGGCAGATTTCTCCCTCCCCGAGGGTCTTCCACAGGGCTAAACTTCCCATTTGCCTAGTGAGCGGCACCCAGAGGCCTGCGATGTGAAGAAGGAATCCCCTACCTAGAGGGCTACCAGGGCAGGCAACCGGGGATAGAAGTCTGAAGAAGCACCCTCGGGTTAGGGTTAGGCCAATGCACATGGGAGGCCCTACCGGCCCTTGCTGAGGGATCATCAAACTCCTGGTTCCCGCTTCAGGTGGGCGCGCCTTGGAGCTGTGTCCCAAGGGGTGCATGCAGATTTCACCTGTTCTACGGATTCAGCTCATTTCTAAAGGTCAAACGTTCCCATTGGGATCTATGGACATTGTGCGGTGCACCTCAGGTTTCCCGCATCTGCAGAGTTCATGGACCAGGCTACTGAGGACAGAAGCCTGAGCATGGGACAGGGGCTTTGCATCAGGATTACCGTGAAGGTTATTTCACAAGTGAATGCTGTTGGTAACACCTGGGTGAGTCAGTGGGTTAGGCCATTGCCTTCAGCTCAGGACATGATCCCAGAGTCCTGGGATGGAGCCCCACATCGGGCTGTCTCCTCAGCAGGGAGCCTTCTTTCCCTTCTCTGGGCGTGCAACACTGCCTACATCTTTTCGCGCCCTGCAAAGTGAAAAAGTAAAATCTTGAGGCAATAAATAAATAAATACATAAATAATAAATATATAAAAGAGAGGGCATGATTTCCTATTGGAATCTAGGTCATTTGTGCGGGGCAGCTCAGGGTTCCCCCATGGGGAGAGTTTGGGAACCAGGCCTTTGAGGACAGAAGACTGAGCACATGACTTGGGCTTCGCATTATGCTAAGGCTGAAGGTCATTGCTATAGGATATGCTTTCCAGAACACCTGTGTACCTCATTGGATGTGACCTCTTGCCTCGGCCCAGGTCAAGATCCCAGGGAAGAGGAATCTAGTTTGACACGGGGCCCTCCCCACTGCAGGGAGCCTTATTCCCCCTTCCTTCAGACAAAAACACAGCCTACTTGTGATCTCAGTCTGTCCAACAAATAAATAAAATCATTATAAATAAATAAATAAATATATTCAGGCATGTTTTATATAGTGATCAAGTGCAATTCTGCAGTGTGGCTCAGGGTTCTTCCATCGGGAGATTTTGGGAACCAGGCCTCTGAGGTTGGAAGGCTGAGCAGCCGACCACGGCTTCATGTGAGGTATAGGGTTAGGGTTAGGGTTAGGGTTAGGGTTAGGGTTATGTTTAGGTGAGGGTTAGAGTAAGGGTTAGGGTTATGTCTTAGGAACAAGGCATGTCGGAACTGGCCACACAATACTGGCACACCAAAGGCTGAGTTGAGGGTGGGACTCAGCAGAATCCTCAGGCGATGGAATTTTGGACGGGACAGGCCAAGAGGTTGGAATGCTCTCAGGGGAGCATGCTGGTTTCTATATATCTGAAGGTACTGGATAGCACAGAAGGAAAGGGTCAGTTTCTGCCTGAGAGGCTGAGTCCTTCCTACAGACTGACTTTCCCATCCACAGGAGGACCTGGGTTCAGTCCTCCGGTGTCCAGAGTCTGATCCCGTAACCTAGGCTTAGCATTTGGCTCTGGGTGAATGGCTGACCTGATTTGTCAGGGCAGAATTAGGCTTTCCACGGGACACAGTTGAGGACGTAGCCCTGGCGGACCATCCTATTCCCGGATTGTGGTTTGGGGGTCCTAGGAAGGTGTTGGTAGAATGATCGGACAGGCAGATTTTTCCCTCCCCGAGGGTCTTCCACAGGGCTAAATTTCCCATTATCATAGTGGGCGGCACCCAGAAGCCTGCGATGTGAAGAAGGAATCCCCTACCTAGAGGGCTACCAGGGCAGGCAACCGGGGATAGAAGTCTGAAGAAGCACCCTCGGGTTAGGGTTAGGCCGATGCACATGGGAGGCCCTACCGGCCCTTGCTGAGGGATCATCAAACTCCTGGTTCCCGCTTCAGGTGGGCGCTCCTTGGAGCTGTGTCCCAAGGGGTGCATGCAGATTTCACCTGTTCTACGGATTCAGCTCATTTCTAAAGGGCAAACGTTCCCATTGGGATCTATGGACTTTGTGTGGTACACCTCAGGGTTCCCGCATCTGCAGAGTTCATGGACCAGGCTACTGAGGACAGAAGCCTGAGCATGGGACAGGGGCTTTGCATCAGGATTACCGTGAAGGTTATTTCACAAGTGAATGCTGTTGGTAAAACCTGGGTGAGTCAGTGGGTTAGGCCACTGCCTTCAGCTCAGGACATGATCCCAGAGTCCTGGGATGGAGCCCCACATCGGGCTCTCTCCTCAGCAGGGAGCCTTCTTTCCCTTCTCTGGGCGTGCAACACTGCCTACATCTTTTCGCTCCCTGCAAAGTGAAAAAGTAAAATCTTGAGGCAATAAATAAATAAATACATAAATAATAAATATATAAAAGAGAGGGCATGATTTCCTATTGGAATCTAGGTCATTTGTGCGGGGCAGCTCAGGGTTCCCCCATGGGGAGAGTTTGGGAACCAGGCCTTTGAGGACAGAAGACTGAGCACATGACTTGGGCTTCGCATTATGCTAAGGCTGAAGGTCATTGCTATAGGGTATGCTTTCCAGAACACCTGTGTACCTCATTGGATGTGACCTCTTGCCTCGGCCCAGGTCAAGATCCCAGGGAAGAGGAATCTAGTTTGACACGGGGCCCTCCCCACTGCAGGGAGCCTTATTCCCCCTTCCTTCAGACAAAAACACAGCCTACTTGTGATCTCAGTCCGTCCAACAAATAAATAAAATCATTATAAATAAATAAATAAATATATTCAGGCATGTTTTATATAGTGATCAAGTGCAATTCTGCAGTGTGGCTCAGGGTTCTTACATCAGGAGATTTTGGGAACCAGGCCTCTGAGGTTGGAAGGCTGAGCAGACGACCACGGCTCATGTGAGGTATAGGGTTAGGGTTAGGGTTAGTGTTAGGGTTAGGGTTAGGGTTATGTTTAGGTGAGGGTTAGAGTAAGGGTTAGGGTTATGTTTTAGGAACAAGGCATGTCGGAACTGGCCACACAATACTGGCACACCAAGGGCTGAGTTTAGGGTGGGACTCAGAAGAATCCTCAGGCGATGGAATTTTGGATGGGACAGGCCAAGAGGGTGGAATGCTCTCAGGGGAGCATGCTGGTTTCTATATATCTGAAGGTACTGGATAGCACAGAAGGAAAGGGTCAGTTTCTGCCTGAGAGGCTGAGTCCTTCCTACAGATTGACTTTCCCATCCACAGGAGGACCTGGGTTCAGTCCTCCGGTGTCCAGAGTCTGATCCCGTAACCTAGGCTTAGCCTTTGGCTCTGGGAGAATGGCTGACCTGATTCGTCAGGGCAGAATTAGGCTTTCCACGGGACTCAGTTGAGGACGTAGCCCTGGCGGACCATCCTATTCCCGGATTGTGGTGTGGGGGTCCTAGGAAGGTGTTGGTAGAATGATCGGACAGGCAGATTTCTCCCTCCCCGAGGGTCTTCCACAGGGCTAAACTTCCCATTTGCCTAGTGGGCGGCACCCAGAGGCCTGCGATGTGAAGAAGGAATCCCCTACCTAGAGGGCTACCAGGGCAGGCAACCGGGGATAGAAGTCTGAAGAAGCACCCTCGGGTTAGGGTTAGGCCGATGCACATGGGAGGCCCTACCGGCCCTTGCTGAGGGATCATCAAACTCCTGGTTCACGCTTCAGGTGGGCGCTCCTTGGAGCTGTGTCCCAAGGGGTGCATGCAGATTTCACCTGTTCTACGGATTCAGCTCATTTCTAAAGGGCAAACGTTCCCATTGGGATCTATGGACTTTGTGTGGTACACCTCAGGGTTCCCGCATCTGCAGAGTTCATGGACCAGGCTACTGAGGACAGAAGCCTGAGCATGGGACAGGGGCTATGCATCAGGATTACCGTGAAGGTTATTTCACAAGTGAATGCTGTTGGTAACACCTGGGTGAGTCAGTGGGTTAGGCCACTGCCTTCAGCTCAGGACATGATCCCAGAGTCCTGGGATGGAGCCCCACATCGGGCTGTCTCCTCATCAGGGAGCCTTCTTTCCCTTCTCTGGGCGTGCAACACTGCCTACATGTTTTCGCTCCCTGCAAAGTGAAAAAGTAAAATCTTGAGGCAATAAATAAATAAATACATAAATAATAAATATATAAAAGAGAGGGCATGATTTCCTATTGGAATCTAGGTCATTTGTGCGGGGCAGCTCAGGGTTCCCCCATGGGTAGAGTTTGGGAACCAGGCCTTTGAGGACAGAAGACTGAGCACATGAATTGGGCTTCGCATTATGCTAAGGCTGAAGGTCATTGCTATAGGGTATGCTTTCCAGAACACCTGTGTACCTCATTGGATGTGACCTCTTGCCTCGGCCCAGGTCAAGATCCCAGGGAAGAGGAATCTAGTTTGACACGGGGCCCTCCCCACTGCAGGGAGACTTATTCCCCCTTCCTTCAGACAAAAACACAGCCTACTTGTGATCTCAGTCTGTCCACAAATAAATAAAATCATTATAAATAAATAAATAAATATATTCAAGCATGTTTTATATAGTGATCAAGTGCAATTCTGCAGTGTGGCTCAGGGTTCTTCCATCGGGAGATTTTGGGAACCAGGCCTCTGAGGTTGGAAGCCTGAGCAGCCGACCACGGCTTCATGTGAGGTATAGGGTTAGGGTTAGGGTTAGGGTTAGGGTTAGGGTTATGTTTAGGTGAGGGTTAGAGTAAGGGTTAGGGTTATGTTTTAGGAACAAGGCATGTCGGAACTGGCCACACAATACTGGCACACCAAGGGCTGAGTTGAGGGTGGGACTCAGCAGAATCCTCAGGCGATGGAATTTTGGACGGGACAGGCCAAGAGGTTGGAATGCTCTCAGGGGAGCATGCTGGTTTCTATATATCTGAAGGTACTGGATAGCACAGAAGGAAAGGGTCAGTTTCTGCCTGAGAGGCTGAGTCCTTCCTACAGACTGACTTTCCCATCCACAGGAGGACCTGGGTTCAGTCCTCCGGTGTCCAGAGTCTGATCCCGTAACCTAGGCTTAGCATTTGGCTCTGGGTGAATGGCTGACCTGATTTGTCAGGGCAGAATTTGGCTTTCCACGGGACACAGTTGAGGACGTAGCCCTGGCGGACCATCCTATTCCCGGATTGTGGTTTGGGGGTCCTAGGAAGGTGTTGGTAGAATGATCGGACAGGCAGATTTTTCCCTCCCCGAGGGTCTTCCACAGGGCTAAATTTCCCATTATCATAGTGGGCGGCACCCAGAAGCCTGCGATGTGAAGAAGGAATCCCCTACCTAGAGGGCTACCAGGGCAGGCAACCGGGGATAGAAGTCTGAAGAAGCACCCTCGGGTTAGGGTTAGGCCGATGCACATGGGAGGCCCTACCGGCCCTTGCTGAGGGATCATCAAACTCCTGGTTCCCGCTTCAGGTGGGCGCTCCTTGGAGCTGTGTCCCAAGGGGTGCATGCAGATTTCACCTGTTCTACGGATTCAGCTCATTTCTAAAGGGCAAACGTTCCCATTGGGATCTATGGACTTTGTGTGGTACACCTCAGGGTTCCCGCATCTGCAGAGTTCATGGACCAGGCTACTGAGGACAGAAGCCTGAGCATGGGACAGGGGCTTTGCATCAGGATTACCGTGAAGGTTATTTCACAAGTGAATGCTGTTGGTAAAACCTGGGTGAGTCAGTGGGTTAGGCCACTGCCTTCAGCTCAGGACATGATCCCAGAGTCCTGGGATGGAGCCCCACATCGGGCTCTCTCCTCAGCAGGGAGCCTTCTTTCCCTTCTCTGGGCGTGCAACACTGCCTACATCTTTTCGCTCCCTGCAAAGTGAAAAAGTAAAATCTTGAGGCAATAAATAAATAAATACATAAATAATAAATATATAAAAGAGAGGGCATGATTTCCTATTGGAATCTAGGTCATTTGTGCGGGGCAGCTCAGGGTTCCCCCATGGGGAGAGTTTGGGAACCAGGCCTTTGAGGACAGAAGACTGAGCACATGACTTGGGCTTCGCATTATGCTAAGGCTGAAGGTCATTGCTATAGGGTATGCTTTCCAGAACACCTGTGTACCTCATTGGATGTGACCTCTTGCCTCGGCCCAGGTCAAGATCCCAGGGAAGAGGAATCTAGTTTGACACGGGGCCCTCCCCACTGCAGGGAGCCTTATTCCCCCTTCCTTCAGACAAAAACACAGCCTACTTGTGATCTCAGTCCGTCCAACAAATAAATAAAATCATTATAAATAAATAAATAAATATATTCAGGCATGTTTTATATAGTGATCAAGTGCAATTCTGCAGTGTGGCTCAGGGTTCTTACATCAGGAGATTTTGGGAACCAGGCCTCTGAGGTTGGAAGGCTGAGCAGACGACCACGGCTCATGTGAGGTATAGGGTTAGGGTTAGGGTTAGTGTTAGGGTTAGGGTTAGGGTTATGTTTAGGTGAGGGTTAGAGTAAGGGTTAGGGTTATGTTTTAGGAACAAGGCATGTCGGAACTGGCCACACAATACTGGCACACCAAGGGCTGAGTTTAGGGTGGGACTCAGAAGAATCCTCAGGCGATGGAATTTTGGATGGGACAGGCCAAGAGGGTGGAATGCTCTCAGGGGAGCATGCTGGTTTCTATATATCTGAAGGTACTGGATAGCACAGAAGGAAAGGGTCAGTTTCTGCCTGAGAGGCTGAGTCCTTCCTACAGATTGACTTTCCCATCCACAGGAGGACCTGGGTTCAGTCCTCCGGTGTCCAGAGTCTGATCCCGTAACCTAGGCTTAGCCTTTGGCTCTGGGAGAATGGCTGACCTGATTCGTCAGGGCAGAATTAGGCTTTCCACGGGACTCAGTTGAGGACGTAGCCCTGGCGGACCATCCTATTCCCGGATTGTGGTGTGGGGGTCCTAGGAAGGTGTTGGTAGAATGATCGGACAGGCAGATTTCTCCCTCCCCGAGGGTCTTCCACAGGGCTAAACTTCCCATTTGCCTAGTGGGCGGCACCCAGAGGCCTGCGATGTGAAGAAGGAATCCCCTACCTAGAGGGCTACCAGGGCAGGCAACCGGGGATAGAAGTCTGAAGAAGCACCCTCGGGTTAGGGTTAGGCCGATGCACATGGGAGGCCCTACCGGCCCTTGCTGAGGGATCATCAAACTCCTGGTTCACGCTTCAGGTGGGCGCTCCTTGGAGCTGTGTCCCAAGGGGTGCATGCAGATTTCACCTGTTCTACGGATTCAGCTCATTTCTAAAGGGCAAACGTTCCCATTGGGATCTATGGACTTTGTGTGGTACACCTCAGGGTTCCCGCATCTGCAGAGTTCATGGACCAGGCTACTGAGGACAGAAGCCTGAGCATGGGACAGGGGCTATGCATCAGGATTACCGTGAAGGTTATTTCACAAGTGAATGCTGTTGGTAACACCTGGGTGAGTCAGTGGGTTAGGCCACTGCCTTCAGCTCAGGACATGATCCCAGAGTCCTGGGATGGAGCCCCACATCGGGCTGTCTCCTCATCAGGGAGCCTTCTTTCCCTTCTCTGGGCGTGCAACACTGCCTACATGTTTTCGCTCCCTGCAAAGTGAAAAAGTAAAATCTTGAGGCAATAAATAAATAAATACATAAATAATAAATATATAAAAGAGAGGGCATGATTTCCTATTGGAATCTAGGTCATTTGTGCGGGGCAGCTCAGGGTTCCCCCATGGGTAGAGTTTGGGAACCAGGCCTTTGAGGACAGAAGACTGAGCACATGAATTGGGCTTCGCATTATGCTAAGGCTGAAGGTCATTGCTATAGGGTATGCTTTCCAGAACACCTGTGTACCTCATTGGATGTGACCTCTTGCCTCGGCCCAGGTCAAGATCCCAGGGAAGAGGAATCTAGTTTGACACGGGGCCCTCCCCACTGCAGGGAGACTTATTCCCCCTTCCTTCAGACAAAAACACAGCCTACTTGTGATCTCAGTCTGTCCACAAATAAATAAAATCATTATAAATAAATAAATAAATATATTCAAGCATGTTTTATATAGTGATCAAGTGCAATTCTGCAGTGTGGCTCAGGGTTCTTCCATCGGGAGATTTTGGGAACCAGGCCTCTGAGGTTGGAAGCCTGAGCAGCCGACCACGGCTTCATGTGAGGTATAGGGTTAGGGTTAGGGTTAGGGTTAGGGTTAGGGTTATGTTTAGGTGAGGGTTAGAGTAAGGGTTAGGGTTATGTTTTAGGAACAAGGCATGTCGGAACTGGCCACACAATACTGGCACACCAAGGGCTGAGTTGAGGGTGGGACTCAGCAGAATCCTCAGGCGATGGAATTTTGGACGGGACAGGCCAAGAGGTTGGAATGCTCTCAGGGGAGCATGCTGGTTTCTATATATCTGAAGGTACTGGATAGCACAGAAGGAAAGGGTCAGTTTCTGCCTGAGAGGCTGAGTCCTTCCTACAGACTGACTTTCCCATCCACAGGAGGACCTGGGTTCAGTCCTCCGGTGTCCAGAGTCTGATCCCGTAACCTAGGCTTAGCATTTGGCTCTGGGTGAATGGCTGACCTGATTTGTCAGGGCAGAATTTGGCTTTCCACGGGACACAGTTGAGGACGTAGCCCTGGCGGACCATCCTATTCCCGGATTGTGGTTTGGGGGTCCTAGGAAGGTGTTGGTAGAATGATCGGACAGGCAGATTTTTCCCTCCCCGAGGGTCTTCCACAGGGCTAAATTTCCCATTATCATAGTGGGCGGCACCCAGAAGCCTGCGATGTGAAGAAGGAATCCCCTACCTAGAGGGCTACCAGGGCAGGCAACCGGGGATAGAAGTCTGAAGAAGCACCCTCGGGTTAGGGTTAGGCCGATGCACATGGGAGGCCCTACCGGCCCTTGCTGAGGGATCATCAAACTCCTGGTTCCCGCTTCAGGTGGGCGCTCCTTGGAGCTGTGTCCCAAGGGGTGCATGCAGATTTCACCTGTTCTACGGATTCAGCTCATTTCTAAAGGGCAAACGTTCCCATTGGGATCTATGGACTTTGTGTGGTACACCTCAGGGTTCCCGCATCTGCAGAGTTCATGGACCAGGCTACTGAGGACAGAAGCCTGAGCATGGGACAGGGGCTTTGCATCAGGATTACCGTGAAGGTTATTTCACAAGTGAATGCTGTTGGTAACACCTGGGTGAGTCAGTGGGTTAGGCCACTGCCTTCAGCTCAGGACATGATCCCAGAGTCCTGGGATGGAGCCCCACATCGGGCTGTCTCCTCATCAGGGAGCCTTCTTTCCCTTCTCTGGGCGTGCAACACTGCCTACATCTTTTCGCTCCCTGCAAAGTGAAAAAGTAAAATCTTGAGGCAATAAATAAATAAATACATAAATAATAAATATATAAAAGAGAGGGCATGATTTCCTATTGGAATCTAGGTCATTTGTGCGGGGCAGCTCAGGGTTCCCCCATGGGGAGAGTTTGGGAACCAGGCCTTTGAGGACAGAAGACTGAGCATATGACTTGGGCTTCGCAGTATGCTAAGGCTGAAGGTCATTGATATAGGGTATGCTTTCCAGAACACCTGTGTACCTCATTGGATGTGACCTCTTGCCTCGGCCCAGGTCAAGATCCCAGGGAAGAGGAATCTAGTTTGACACGGGGCCCTCCCCACTGCAGGGAGCCTTATTCCCCCTTCCTTCAGACAAAAACACAGCCTACTTGTGATCTCAGTCCGTCCAACAAATAAATAAAATCATTATAAATAAATAAATAAATATATTCAGGCATGTTTTATATAGTGATCAAGTGCAATTCTGCAGTGTGGCTCAGGGTTCTTACATCGGGAGATTTTGGGAACCAGGCCTCTCAGGTTGGAAGGCTGAGCAGACGACCACGGCTTCATGTGAGGTATAGGGTTAGGGTTAGGGTTAGTGTTAGGGTTAGGGTTAGGGTTATGTTTAGGTGAGGGTTAGAGTAAGGGTTAGGGTTATGTTTTAGGAACAAGGCATGTCGGAACTGGCCACACAATACTGGCACACCAAGGGCTGAGTTGAGGGTGGGACTCAGAAGAATCCTCAGGCGATGGAATTTTGGACGGGACAGGCCAAGAGGGTGGAATGCTCTCAGGGGAGCATGCTGGTTTCTATATATCTGAAGGTACTGGATAGCACAGAAGGAAAGGGTCAGTTTCTGCCTGAGAGGCTGAGTCCTTCCTACAGACTGACTTTCCCATCCACAGGAGGACCTGGGTTCAGTCCTCCGGTGTCCAGAGTCTGATCACGTAACCTAGGCTTAGCCTTTGGCTCTGGGAGAGTGGCTGACCTGATTCGTCAGGGCAGAATTAGGCTTTCCACGGGACTCAGTTGAGGACGTAGCCCTGGCGGACCATCCTATTCCCGGATTGTGGTGTGGGGGTCCTAGAAGGTGTTGGTAGAATGATCGGACAGGCAGATTTCTCCCTCCCCGAGGGTCTTCCACAGGGCTAAACTTCCCATTTGCCTAGTGGGCGGCACCCAGAGGCCTGCGATGTGAAGAAGGAATCCCCTACCTAGAGGGCTACCAGGGCAGGCAACCGGGGATAGAAGTCTGAAGAAGCACCCTCGGGTTAGGGTTAGGCCGATGCACATGGGAGGCCCTACCGGCCCTTGCTGAGGGATCATCAAACTCCTGGTTCCCGCTTCAGGTGGGCGCTCCTTGGAGCTGTGTCCCAAGGGGTGCATGCAGATTTCACCTGTTCTACGGATTCAGCTCATTTCTAAAGGTCAAACGTTCCCATTGGGATCTATGGACATTGTGCGGTGCACCTCAGGTTTCCCGCATCTGCAGAGTTCATGGACCAGGCTACTGAGGACAGAAGCCTGAGCATGGGACAGGGGCTTTGCATCAGGATTACCGTGAAGGTTATTTCACAAGTGAATGCTGTTGGTAACACCTGGGTGAGTCAGTGGGTTAGGCCATTGCCTTCAGCTCAGGACATGATCCCAGAGTCCTGGGATGGAGCCCCACATCGGGCTGTCTCCTCAGCAGGGAGCCTTCTTTCCCTTCTCTGGGCGTGCAACACTGCCTACATCTTTTCGCTTCCTGCAAAGTGAAAAAGTAAAATCTTGAGGCAATAAATAAATAAATACATAAATAATAAATATATAAAAGAGAGGGCATGATTTCCTATTGGAATCTAGGTCATTTGTGCGGGGCAGCTCAGGGTTCCCCCATGGGTAGAGTTTGGGAACCAGGCCTTTGAGGACAGAAGACTGAGCACATGACTTGGGCTTCGCATTATGCTAAGGCTGAAGGTCATTGCTATAGGGTATGCTTTCCAGCACACCTGTGTACCTCATTGGATGTGACCTCTTGCCTCGGCCCAGGTCAAGATCCCAGGGAAGAGGAATCTAGTTTGACACGGGGCCCTCCCCACTGCAGGGAGCCTTATTCCCCCTTCCTTCAGACAAAAACACAGCCTACTTGTGATCTCAGTCTGTCCAACAAATAAATAAAATCATTATAAATAAATAAATAAATATATTCAGGCATGTTTTATATAGTGATCAAGTGCAATTCTGCAGTGTGGCTCAGGGTTCTTCCATCGGGAGATTTTGGGAACCAGGCCTCTGAGGTTGGAAGGCTGAGCAGCCGACCACGGCTTCATGTGAGGTATAGGGTTAGGGTTAGGGTTAGTGTTAGGGTTAGGGTTAGGGTTATGTTTAGGTGAGGGTTAGAGTAAGGGTTAGGGTTATGTCTTAGGAACAAGGCATGTCGGAACTGGCCACACAATACTGGCACAACAAGGGCTGAGTTGAGGGTGGGACTCAGCAGAATCCTCAGGCGATGGAATTTTGGACAGGACAGGCCAAGAGGGTGGAATGCCCTCAGGGGAGCATGCTGGTTTCTATATATCTGAAGGTACTGGATAGCACAGAAGGAAAGGGTCAGTTTCTGCCTGAGAAGCTGAGTCCTTCCTACAGACTGACTTTCCCATCCACAGGAGGACCTGGGTTCAGTCCTCCGGTGTCCAGAGTCTGATCACGTAACCTAGGCTTAGCCTTTGGCTCTGGGTGAATGGCTGTCCTGATTCGTCAGGGCAGAATTAGGCTTTCCACGGGACTCAGTTAAGGACGTAGCCCTGGCGGACCATCCTATTCCCGGATTGTGGTGTGGGGGTCCTAGGAAGGTGTTGGTAGAATGATCGGACAGGCAGATTTCTCCCTCCCCGAGGATCTTCCACAGGGCTAAACTTCCCATTTGCCTAGTGGGCGGCACCCAGAGGCCTGCGATGTGAAGAAGGAATCCCCTACCTAGAGGGCTACCAGGGCAGGCAACCGGGGATAGAAGTCTGAAGAAGCACCCTCGGGTTAGGGTTAGGCCGATGCACATGGGAGGCCCTACTGGCCCTTGCTGAGGGATCATCAAACTCCTGGTTCCCGCTTCAGGTGGGCGCTCCTTGGAGCTGTGTCCCAAGGGGTGCATGCAGATTTCACCTGTTCTATGGATTCAGCTCATTTCTAAAGGGCAAACGTTCCCATTGGGATCTATGGACATTGTGCGGTGCACCTCAGGGTTCCCGCATCTGCAGAGTTCATGGACCAGGCTACTGAGGACAGAAGCCTGAGCATGGGACAGGGGCTTTGCATCAGGATTACCGTGAAGGTTATTTCACAAGTGAATGCTGTTGGTAACACCTGGGTGAGTCAGTGGGTTAGGCCATTGCCTTCAGCTCAGGACATGATCCCAGAGTCCTGGGATGGAGCCCCACATCGGGCTGCCTTCTCAGCAGGGAGCCTTCTTTCCCTTCTCTGGGCGTGCAACACTGCCTACATCTTTTTGCTTCCTGCAAAGTGAAAAAGTAAAATCTTGAGGCAATAAATAAATAAATACATAAATAAGAAATATATAAAAGAGAGGGCATGATTTCCTATTGGAATCTAGGTCATTTGTGCGGGGCAGCTCAGGGTTCCCCCATGGGGAGAGTTTGGGAACCAGGCCTTTGAGGACAGAAGACTGAGCACATGACTTGGGCTTCGCATTATGCTAAGGCTGAAGGTCATTGCTATAGGGTATGCTTTCCAGAACACCTGTGTACCTCATTGGATGTGACCTCTTGCCTCGGCCCAGGTCAAGATCCCAGGGAAGAGGAATCTAGTTTGACACGGGGCCCTCCCCACTGCAGGGAGCCTTATTCCCCCTTCCTTCAGACAAAAACACAGCCTACTTGTGATCTCAGTCCGTCCAACAAATAAATAAAATCATTATAAATAAATAAATAAATATATTCAGGCATGTTTTATATAGTGATCAAGTGCAATTCTGCAGTGTGGCTCAGGGTTCTTACATCAGGAGATTTTGGGAACCAGGCCTCTGAGGTTGGAAGGCTGAGCAGACGACCACGGCTCATGTGAGGTATAGGGTTAGGGTTAGGGTTAGTGTTAGGGTTAGGGTTAGGGTTATGTTTAGGTGAGGGTTAGAGTAAGGGTTAGGGTTATCTTTTAGGAACAAGGCATGTCGGAACTGGCCACACAATACTGGCACACCAAGGGCTGAGTTTAGGGTGGGACTCAGAAGAATCCTCAGGCGATGGAATTTTGGACGGGACAGGCCAAGAGGGTGGAATGCTCTCAGGGGAGCATGCTGGTTTCTATATATCTGAAGGTACTGGATAGCACAGAAGGAAAGGGTCAGTTTCTGCCTGAGAGGCTGAGTCCTTCCTACAGATTGACTTTCCCATCCACAGAAGGACCTGGGTTCAGTCCTCCGGTGTCCAGAGTCTGATCACGTAACCTAGGCTTAGCCTTTGGCTCTGGGAGAATGGCTGACCTGATTCGTCAGGGCAGAATTAGGCTTTCCACGGGACTCAGTTGAGGACGTAGCCCTGGCGGACCATCCTATTCCCGGATTGTGGTGTGGGGGTCCTAGGAAGGTGTTGGTAGAATGATCGGACAGGCAGATTTCTCCCTCCCCGAGGGTCTTCCACAGGGCTAAACTTCCCATTTGCCTAGTGGGCGGCACCCAGAGGCCTGCGATGTGAAGAAGGAATCCCCTACCTAGAGGGCTACCAGGGCAGGCAACCGGGGATAGAAGCCTGAAGAAGCACCCTCGGGTTAGGGTTAGGCCGATGCACATGGGAGGCCCTACCGGCCCTTGCTGAGGGATCATCAAACTCCTGGTTCCCGCTTCAGGTGGGCGCTCCTTGGAGCTGTGTCCCAAGGGGTGCATGCAGATTTCACCTGTTCTACGGATTCAGCTCATTTCTAAAGGGCAAACGTTCCCATTGGGATCTATGGACTTTGTGTGGTACACCTCAGGGTTCCCGCATCTGCAGAGTTCATGGACCAGGCTACTGAGGACAGAAGCCTGAGCATGGGACAGGGGCTTTGCATCAGGATTACCGTGAAGGTTATTTCACAAGTGAATGCTGTTGGTAACACCTGGGTGAGTCAGTGGGTTAGGCCACTGCCTTCAGCTCAGGACATGATCCCAGAGTCCTGGGATGGAGCCCCACATCGGGCTGTCTCCTCATCAGGGAGCCTTCTTTCCCTTCTCTGGGCGTGCAACACTGCCTACATGTTTTCGCTCCCTGCAAAGTGAAAAAGTAAAATCTTGAGGCAATAAATAAATAAATACATAAATAATAAATATATAAAAGAGAGGGCATGATTTCCTATTGGAATCTAGGTCATTTGTGCGGGGCAGCTCAGGGTTCCCCCATGGGTAGAGTTTGGGAACCAGGCCTTTGAGGACAGAAGACTGAGCACATGAATTGGGCTTCGCATTATGCTAAGGCTGAAGGTCATTGCTATAGGGTATGCTTTCCAGAACACCTGTGTACCTCATTGGATGTGACCTCTTGCCTCGGCCCAGGTCAAGATCCCAGGGAAGAGGAATCTAGTTTGACACGGGGCCCTCCCCACTGCAGGGAGCCTTATTCCCCCTTCCTTCAGACAAAAACACAGCCTACTTGTGATCTCAGTCTGTCCACAAATAAATAAAATCATTATAAATAAATTAATAAATATATTCAAGCATGTTTTATATAGTGATCAAGTGCAATTCTGCAGTGTGGCTCAGGGTTCTTCCATCGGGAGATTTTGGGAACCAGGCCTCTGAGGTTGGAAGGCTGAGCAGCCGACCACGGCTTCATGTGAGGTATAGGGTTAGGTTTAGGGTTAGGGTTAGGGTTAGGGTTATGTTTAGGTGAGGGTTAGAGTAAGGGTTAGGGTTATGTTTTAGGAACAAGGCATGTCGGAACTGGCCACACAATACTGGCACACCAAGGGCTGAGTTGAGGGTGGGACTCAGCAGAATCCTCAGGCGATGGAATTTTGGACGGGACAGGCCAAGAGGTTGGAATGCTCTCAGGGGAGCATGCTGGTTTCTATATATCTGAAGGTACTGGATAGCACAGAAGGAAAGGGTCAGTTTCTGCCTGAGACGCTGAGTCCTTCCTACAGACTGACTTTCCCATCCACAGGAGGACCTGGGTTCAGTCCTCCGGTGTCCAGAGTCTGATCCCGTAACCTAGGCTTAGCATTTGGCTCTGGGTGAATGGCTGACCTGATTTGTCAGGGCAGAATTAGGCTTTCCACGGGACACAGTTGAGGACGTAGCCCTGGCGGACCATCCTATTCCCGGATTGTGGTTTGGGGGTCCTAGGAAGGTGTTGGTAGAATGATCGGACAGGCAGATTTTTCCCTCCCCGAGGGTCTTCCACAGGGCTAAATTTCCCATTATCATAGTGGGCGGCACCCAGAAGCCTGCGATGTGAAGAAGGAATCCCCTACCTAGAGGGCTACCAGGGCAGGCAACCGGGGATAGAAGTCTGAAGAAGCACCCTCGGGTTAGGGTTAGGCCGATGCACATGGGAGGCCCTACCGGCCCTTGCTGAGGGATCATCAAACTCCTGGTTCCCGCTTCAGGTGGGCGCTCCTTGGAGCTGTGTCCCAAGGGGTGCATGCAGATTTCACCTGTTCTACGGATTCAGCTCATTTCTAAAGGGCAAACGTTCCCATTGGGATCTATGGACTTTGTGTGGTACACCTCAGGGTTCCCGCATCTGCAGAGTTCATGGACCAGGCTACTGAGGACAGAAGCCTGAGCATGGGACAGGGACTTTGCATCAGGATTACCGTGAAGGTTATTTCACAAGTGAATGCTGTTGGTAACACCTGGGTGAGTCAGTGGGTTAGGCCACTGCCTTCAGCTCAGGACATGATCCCAGAGTCCTGGGATGGAGCCCCACATCGGGCTGTCTCCTCATCAGGGAGCCTTCTTTCCCTTCTCTGGGCGTGCAACACTGCCTACATCTTTTCGCTCCCTGCAAAGTGAAAAAGTAAAATCTTGAGGCAATAAATAAATAAATACATAAATAATAAATATATAAAAGAGAGGGCATGATTTCCTATTGGAATCTAGGTCATTTGTGCGGGGCAGCTCAGGGTTCCCCCATGGGGAGAGTTTGGGAACCAGGCCTTTGAGGACAGAAGACTGAGCATATGACTTGGGCTTCGCAGTATGCTAAGGCTGAAGGTCATTGATATAGGGTATGCTTTCCAGAACACCTGTGTACCTCATTGGATGTGACCTCTTGCCTCGGCCCAGGTCAAGATCCCAGGGAAGAGGAATCTAGTTTGACACGGGGCCCTCCCCAAGGCAGGGAGCCTTATTCCCCCTTCCTTCAGACAAAAACACAGCCTACTTGTGATCTCAGTCCGTCCAACAAATAAATAAAATCATTATAAATAAATAAATAAATATATTCAGGCATGTTTTATATAGTGATCAAGTGCAATTCTGCAGTGTGGCTCAGGGTTCTTACATCGGGAGATTTTGGGAACCAGGCCTCTCAGGTTGGAAGGCTGAGCAGACGACCACGGCTTCATGTGAGGTATAGGGTTAGGGTTAGGGTTAGTGTTAGGGTTAGAGTTAGGGTTATGTTTAGGTGAGGGTTAGAGTAAGGGTTAGGGTTATGTTTTAGGAACAAGGCATGTCGGAACTGGCCACACAATACTGGCACACCAAGGGCTGAGTTGAGGGTGGGACTCAGAAGAATCCTCAGGCGATGGAATTTTGGACGGGACAGGCCAAGAGGGTGGAATGCCCTCAGGGGAGCATGCTGGTTTCTATATATCTGAAGGTACTGGATAGCACAGAAGGAAAGGGTCAGTTTCTGCCTGAGAAGCTGAGTCCTTCCTACAGACTGACTTTCCCATCCACAGGAGGACCTGGGTTCAGTCCTCCGGTGTCCAGAGTCTGATCACGTAACCTAGGCTTAGCCTTTGGCTCTGGGTGAATGGCTGTCCTGATTCGTCAGGGCAGAATTAGGCTTTCCACGGGACTCAGTTAAGGACGTAGCCCTGGCGGACCATCCTATTCCCGGATTGTGGTGTGGGGGTCCTAGGAAGGTGTTGGTAGAATGATCGGACAGGCAGATTTCTCCCTCCCCGAGGATCTTCCACAGGGCTAAACTTCCCATTTGCCTAGTGGGCGGCACCCAGAGGCCTGCGATGTGAAGAAGGAATCCCCTACCTAGAGGGCTACCAGGGCAGGCAACCGGGGATAGAAGTCTGAAGAAGCACCCTCGGGTTAGGGTTAGGCCGATGCACATGGGAGGCCCTACTGGCCCTTGCTGAGGGATCATCAAACTCCTGGTTCCCGCTTCAGGTGGGCGCTCCTTGGAGCTGTGTCCCAAGGGGTGCATGCAGATTTCACCTGTTCTATGGATTCAGCTCATTTCTAAAGGGCAAACGTTCCCATTGGGATCTATGGACATTGTGCGGTGCACCTCAGGGTTCCCGCATCTGCAGAGTTCATGGACCAGGCTACTGAGGACAGAAGCCTGAGCATGGGACAGGGGCTTTGCATCAGGATTACCGTGAAGGTTATTTCACAAGTGAATGCTGTTGGTAACACCTGGGTGAGTCAGTGGGTTAGGCCATTGCCTTCAGCTCAGGACATGATCCCAGAGTCCTGGGATGGAGCCCCACATCGGGCTGCCTTCTCAGCAGGGAGCCTTCTTTCCCTTCTCTGGGCGTGCAACACTGCCTACATCTTTTTGCTTCCTGCAAAGTGAAAAAGTAAAATCTTGAGGCAATAAATAAATAAATACATAAATAAGAAATATATAAAAGAGAGGGCATGATTTCCTATTGGAATCTAGGTCATTTGTGCGGGGCAGCTCAGGGTTCCCCCATGGGGAGAGTTTGGGAACCAGGCCTTTGAGGACAGAAGACTGAGCACATGACTTGGGCTTCGCATTATGCTAAGGCTGAAGGTCATTGCTATAGGGTATGCTTTCCAGAACACCTGTGTACCTCATTGGATGTGACCTCTTGCCTCGGCCCAGGTCAAGATCCCAGGGAAGAGGAATCTAGTTTGACACGGGGCCCTCCCCACTGCAGGGAGCCTTATTCCCCCTTCCTTCAGACAAAAACACAGCCTACTTGTGATCTCAGTCCGTCCAACAAATAAATAAAATCATTATAAATAAATAAATAAATATATTCAGGCATGTTTTATATAGTGATCAAGTGCAATTCTGCAGTGTGGCTCAGGGTTCTTACATCAGGAGATTTTGGGAACCAGGCCTCTGAGGTTGGAAGGCTGAGCAGACGACCACGGCTCATGTGAGGTATAGGGTTAGGGTTAGGGTTAGTGTTAGGGTTAGGGTTAGGGTTATGTTTAGGTGAGGGTTAGAGTAAGGGTTAGGGTTATCTTTTAGGAACAAGGCATGTCGGAACTGGCCACACAATACTGGCACACCAAGGGCTGAGTTTAGGGTGGGACTCAGAAGAATCCTCAGGCGATGGAATTTTGGACGGGACAGGCCAAGAGGGTGGAATGCTCTCAGGGGAGCATGCTGGTTTCTATATATCTGAAGGTACTGGATAGCACAGAAGGAAAGGGTCAGTTTCTGCCTGAGAGGCTGAGTCCTTCCTACAGATTGACTTTCCCATCCACAGAAGGACCTGGGTTCAGTCCTCCGGTGTCCAGAGTCTGATCACGTAACCTAGGCTTAGCCTTTGGCTCTGGGAGAATGGCTGACCTGATTCGTCAGGGCAGAATTAGGCTTTCCACGGGACTCAGTTGAGGACGTAGCCCTGGCGGACCATCCTATTCCCGGATTGTGGTGTGGGGGTCCTAGGAAGGTGTTGGTAGAATGATCGGACAGGCAGATTTCTCCCTCCCCGAGGGTCTTCCACAGGGCTAAACTTCCCATTTGCCTAGTGGGCGGCACCCAGAGGCCTGCGATGTGAAGAAGGAATCCCCTACCTAGAGGGCTACCAGGGCAGGCAACCGGGGATAGAAGCCTGAAGAAGCACCCTCGGGTTAGGGTTAGGCCGATGCACATGGGAGGCCCTACCGGCCCTTGCTGAGGGATCATCAAACTCCTGGTTCCCGCTTCAGGTGGGCGCTCCTTGGAGCTGTGTCCCAAGGGGTGCATGCAGATTTCACCTGTTCTACGGATTCAGCTCATTTCTAAAGGGCAAACGTTCCCATTGGGATCTATGGACTTTGTGTGGTACACCTCAGGGTTCCCGCATCTGCAGAGTTCATGGACCAGGCTACTGAGGACAGAAGCCTGAGCATGGGACAGGGGCTTTGCATCAGGATTACCGTGAAGGTTATTTCACAAGTGAATGCTGTTGGTAACACCTGGGTGAGTCAGTGGGTTAGGCCACTGCCTTCAGCTCAGGACATGATCCCAGAGTCCTGGATGGAGCCCCACATCGGGCTGTCTCCTCATCAGGGAGCCTTCTTTCCCTTCTCTGGGCGTGCAACACTGCCTACATGTTTTCGCTCCCTGCAAAGTGAAAAAGTAAAATCTTGAGGCAATAAATAAATAAATACATAAATAATAAATATATAAAAGAGAGGGCATGATTTCCTATTGGAATCTAGGTCATTTGTGCGGGGCAGCTCAGGGTTCCCCCATGGGTAGAGTTTGGGAACCAGGCCTTTGAGGACAGAAGACTGAGCACATGAATTGGGCTTCGCATTATGCTAAGGCTGAAGGTCATTGCTATAGGGTATGCTTTCCAGAACACCTGTGTACCTCATTGGATGTGACCTCTTGCCTCGGCCCAGGTCAAGATCCCAGGGAAGAGGAATCTAGTTTGACACGGGGCCCTCCCCACTGCAGGGAGCCTTATTCCCCCTTCCTTCAGACAAAAACACAGCCTACTTGTGATCTCAGTCTGTCCACAAATAAATAAAATCATTATAAATAAATTAATAAATATATTCAAGCATGTTTTATATAGTGATCAAGTGCAATTCTGCAGTGTGGCTCAGGGTTCTTCCATCGGGAGATTTTGGGAACCAGGCCTCTGAGGTTGGAAGGCTGAGCAGCCGACCACGGCTTCATGTGAGGTATAGGGTTAGGTTTAGGGTTAGGGTTAGGGTTAGGGTTATGTTTAGGTGAGGGTTAGAGTAAGGGTTAGGGTTATGTTTTAGGAACAAGGCATGTCGGAACTGGCCACACAATACTGGCACACCAAGGGCTGAGTTGAGGGTGGGACTCAGCAGAATCCTCAGGCGATGGAATTTTGGACGGGACAGGCCAAGAGGTTGGAATGCTCTCAGGGGAGCATGCTGGTTTCTATATATCTGAAGGTACTGGATAGCACAGAAGGAAAGGGTCAGTTTCTGCCTGAGAGGCTGAGTCCTTCCTACAGACTGACTTTCCCATCCACAGGAGGACCTGGGTTCAGTCCTCCGGTGTCCAGAGTCTGATCCCGTAACCTAGGCTTAGCATTTGGCTCTGGGTGAATGGCTGACCTGATTTGTCAGGGCAGAATTAGGCTTTCCACGGGACACAGTTGAGGACGTAGCCCTGGCGGACCATCCTATTCCCGGATTGTGGTTTGGGGGTCCTAGGAAGGTGTTGGTAGAATGATCGGACAGGCAGATTTTTCCCTCCCCGAGGGTCTTCCACAGGGCTAAATTTCCCATTATCATAGTGGGCGGCACCCAGAAGCCTGCGATGTGAAGAAGGAATCCCCTACCTAGAGGGCTACCAGGGCAGGCAACCGGGGATAGAAGTCTGAAGAAGCACCCTCGGGTTAGGGTTAGGCCGATGCACATGGGAGGCCCTACCGGCCCTTGCTGAGGGATCATCAAACTCCTGGTTCCCGCTTCAGGTGGGCGCTCCTTGGAGCTGTGTCCCAAGGGGTGCATGCAGATTTCACCTGTTCTACGGATTCAGCTCATTTCTAAAGGGCAAACGTTCCCATTGGGATCTATGGACTTTGTGTGGTACACCTCAGGGTTCCCGCATCTGCAGAGTTCATGGACCAGGCTACTGAGGACAGAAGCCTGAGCATGGGACAGGGACTTTGCATCAGGATTACCGTGAAGGTTATTTCACAAGTGAATGCTGTTGGTAACACCTGGGTGAGTCAGTGGGTTAGGCCACTGCCTTCAGCTCAGGACATGATCCCAGAGTCCTGGGATGGAGCCCCACATCGGGCTGTCTCCTCATCAGGGAGCCTTCTTTCCCTTCTCTGGGCGTGCAACACTGCCTACATCTTTTCGCTCCCTGCAAAGTGAAAAAGTAAAATCTTGAGGCAATAAATAAATAAATACATAAATAATAAATATATAAAAGAGAGGGCATGATTTCCTATTGGAATCTAGGTCATTTGTGCGGGGCAGCTCAGGGTTCCCCCATGGGGAGAGTTTGGGAACCAGGCCTTTGAGGACAGAAGACTGAGCATATGACTTGGGCTTCGCAGTATGCTAAGGCTGAAGGTCATTGATATAGGGTATGCTTTCCAGAACACCTGTGTACCTCATTGGATGTGACCTCTTGCCTCGGCCCAGGTCAAGATCCCAGGGAAGAGGAATCTAGTTTGACACGGGGCCCTCCCCAAGGCAGGGAGCCTTATTCCCCCTTCCTTCAGACAAAAACACAGCCTACTTGTGATCTCAGTCCGTCCAACAAATAAATAAAATCATTATAAATAAATAAATAAATATATTCAGGCATGTTTTATATAGTGATCAAGTGCAATTCTGCAGTGTGGCTCAGGGTTCTTACATCGGGAGATTTTGGGAACCAGGCCTCTCTGGTTGGAAGGCTGAGCAGACGACCACGGCTTCATGTGAGGTATAGGGTTAGGGTTAGGGTTAGTGTTAGGGTTAGAGTTAGGGTTATGTTTAGGTGAGGGTTAGAGTAAGGGTTAGGGTTATGTTTTAGGAACAAGGCATGTCGGAACTGGCCACACAATACTGGCACACCAAGGGCTGAGTTGAGGGTGGGACTCAGAAGAATCCTCAGGCGATGGAATTTTGGACGGGACAGGCCAAGAGGGTGGAATGCTCTCAGGGGAGCATGCTGGTTTCTATATATCTGAAGGTACTGGATAGCACAGAAGGAAAGGGTCAGTTTCTGCCTGAGAGGCTGAGTCCTTCCTACAGACTGACTTTCCCATCCACAGGAGGACCTGGGTTCAGTCCTCCGGTGTCCAGAGTCTGATCACGTAACCTAGGCTTAGCCTTTGGCTCTGGGAGAATGGCTGACCTGATTCGTCAGGGCAGAATTAGGCTTTCCACGGGACTCAGTTGAGGACGTAGCCCTGGCGGACCATCCTATTCCCGGATTGTGGTGTGGGGGTCCTAGGAAGGTGTTGGTAGAATGATCGGACAGGCAGATTTCTCCCTCCCCGAGGGTCTTCCACAGGGCTAAACTTCCCATTTGCCTAGTGGGCGGCACCCAGAAGCCTGCGATGTGAAGAAGGAATCCCCTACCTAGAGGGCTACCAGGGCAGGCAACCGGGGATAGAAGTCTGAAGAAGCACCCTCGGGTTAGGGTTAGGCCGATGCACATGGGAGGCCCTACCGGCCCTTGCTGAGGGATCATCAAACTCCTGGTTCCCGCTTCAGGTGGGCGCTCCTTGGAGCTGTGTCCCAAGGGGTGCATGCAGATTTCACCTGTTCTACGGATTCAGCTCATTTCTAAAGGTCAAACGTTCCCATTGGGATCTATGGACATTGTGCGGTGCACCTCAGGTTTCCTGCATCTGCAGAGTTCATGGACCAGGCTACTGAGGACAGAAGCCTGAGCATGGGACAGGGGCTTTGCATCAGGATTACCGTGAAGGTTATTTCACAAGTGAATGCTGTTGGTAACACCTGGGTGAGTCAGTGGGTTAGGCCATTGCCTTCAGCTCAGGACATGATCCCAGAGTCCTGGGATGGAGCCCCACATCGGGCTGTCTCCTCAGCAGGGAGCCTTCTTTCCCTTCTCTGGGCGTGCAACACTGCCTACATCTTTTCGCTTCCTGCAAAGTGAAAAAGTAAAATCTTGAGGCAATAAATAAATAAATACATAAATAATAAATATATAAAAGAGAGGGCATGATTTCCTATTGGAATCTAGGTCATTTGTGCGGGGCAGCTCAGGGTTCCCCCATGGGTAGAGTTTGGGAACCAGGCCTTTGAGGACAGAAGACTGAGCACATGACTTGGGCTTCGCATTATGCTAAGGCTGAAGGTCATTGCTATAGGGTATGCTTTCCAGCACACCTGTGTACCTCATTGGATGTGACCTCTTGCCTCGGCCCAGGTCAAGATCCCAGGGAAGAGGAATCTAGTTTGACACGGGGCCCTCCCCACTGCAGGGAGCCTTATTCCCCCTTCCTTCAGACAAAAACACAGCCTACTTGTGATCTCAGTCTGTCCAACAAATAAATAAAATCATTATAAATAAATAAATAAATATATTCAGGCATGTTTTATATAGTGATCAAGTGCAATTCTGCAGTGTGGCTCAGGGTTCTTCCATCGGGAGATTTTGGGAACCAGGCCTCTGAGGTTGGAAGGCTGAGCAGCCGACCACGGCTTCATGTGAGGTATAGGGTTAGGGTTAGGGTTAGGTTTAGGGTTAGGGTTAGGGTTATGTTTAGGTGAGGGTTAGAGTAAGGGTTAGGGTTATGTCTTAGGAACAAGGCATGTCGGAACTGGCCACACAATACTGGCACAACAAGGGCTGAGTTGAGGGTGGGACTCAGCAGACTCCTCAGGCGATGGAATTTTGGACGGGACAGGAAAGAGGGTGGAATGCCCTCAGGGGAGCATGCTGGTTTCTATATATCTGAAGGTACTGGATAGCACAGAAGGAAAGGGTCAGTTTCTGCCTGAGAGGCTGAGTCCTTCCTACAGACTGACTTTCCCATCCACAGGAGGACCTGGGTTCACTCCTCCGGTGTCCAGAGTCTGATCCCGTAACCTAGGCTTAGCATTTGGCTCTGGGTGAATGGCTGACCTGATTTGTCAGGGCAGAATTAGGCTTTCCACGGGACATAGTTGAGGACGTAGCCCTGGCGGACCATCCTATTCCCGGATTGTGGTTTGGGGGTCCTAGGAAGGTGTTGGTAGAATGATCGGACAGGCAGATTTTTCCCTCCCCGAGGGTCTTCCACAGGGCTAAATTTCCCATTATCATAGTGGGCGGCACCCAGAAGCCTGCGATGTGAAGAAGGAATCCCCTACCTAGAGGGCTACCAGGGCAGGCAACCGGGGATAGAAGCCTGAAGAAGCACCCTCGGGTTAGGGTTAGGCCGATGCACATGGGAGGCCCTACCGGCCCTTGCTGAGGGATCATCAAACTCCTGGTTCCCGCTTCAGGTGGGCGCTCCTTAGAGCTATGTCCCAAGGGGTGCATGCAGACTTCACCTGTTCTACGGATTCAGCTCATTTCTAAAGGGCAAACGTTCCCATTGGGATCTATGGACTTTGTGTGGTACACCTCAGGGTTCCCGCATCTGCAGAGTTCATGGACAAGGCTACTGAGGACAGAAGCCTGAGCATGGGACAGGGGCTTTGCATCAGGATTACCGTGAAGGTTATTTCACAAGTGAATGCTGTTGGTAACACCTGGGTGAGTCAGTGGGTTAGGCCACTGCCTTCAGCTCAGGACATGATCCCAGAGTCCTGGGATGGAGCCCCACATCGGGCTGTCTCCTCATCAGGGAGCCTTCTTTCCCTTCTCTGGGCGTGCAACACTGCCTACATGTTTTCGCTCCCTGCAAAGTGAAAAAGTAAAATCTTGAGGCAATAAATAAATAAATACATAAATAATAAATATATAAAAGAGAGGGCATGATTTCCTATTGGAATCTAGGTCATTTGTGCGGGGCAGCTCAGGGTTCCCCCATGGGGAGAGTTTGGGAACCAGGCCTTTGAGGACAGAAGACTGAGCACATGACTTGGGCTTCGCATTATGCTAAGGCTGAAGGTCATTGCTATAGGGTATGCTTTCCAGAACACCTGTGTACCTCATTGGATGTGACCTCTTGCCTCGGCCCAGGTCAAGATCCCAGGGAAGAGGAATCTAGTTTGACACGGGGCCCTCCCCACTGCAGGGAGCCTTATTCCCCCTTCCTTCAGACAAAAACACAGCCTACTTGTGATCTCAGTCTGTCCAACAAATAAATAAAATCATTATAAATAAATAAATAAATATATTCAGGCATGTTTTATATAGTGATCAAGTGCAATTCTGCAGTGTGGCTCAGGGTTCTTCCATCGGGAGATTTTGGGAACCAGGCCTCTGAAGTTGGAAGGCTGAGCAGCCGACCACGGCTTCATGTGAGGTATAGGGTTAGGGTTAGGGTTAGGGTTAGGGTTAGGGTTATGTTTAGGTGAGGGTTAGAGTAAGGGTTAGTGTTATGTTTTAGGAACAAGGCATGTCGGAACTGGCCACACAATACTGGCACACCAAGGGCTGAGTTGAGGGTGGGACTCAGCAGAATCCTCAGGCGATGGAATTTTGGACGGGAGAGGCCAAGAGGGTGGAATTCCCTCAGGGTAGCATGCTGGTTTCTATATATCTGAAGGTACTGGATAGCACAGAAGGAAAGGGTCAGTTTCTGCCTGAGAGGCTGAGTCCTTCCTACAGACTGACTTTCCCATCCACAGGAGGACCTGGGTTCACTCCTCCGGTGTCCAGAGTCTGATCCCGTAACCTAGGCTTAGCATTTGGCTCTGGGTGAATGGCTGACCTGATATGTCAGGGCAGAATTAGGCTTTCCACGGGACACAGTTGAGGACGTAGCCCTGGCGGACCATCCTATTCCCGGATTGTGGTTTGGGGGTCCTAGGAAGGTGTTGGTAGAATGATCGGACAGGCAGATTTTTCCCTCCCCGAGGGTCTTCCACAGGGCTAAATTTCCCATTATCATAGTGGGCGGCACCCAGAAGCCTGCGATGTGAAGAAGGAATCCCCTACCTAGAGGGCTACCAGGGCAGGCAACCGGGGATAGAAGTCTGAAGAAGCACCCTCGGGTTAGGGTTAGGCCGATGCACATGGGAGGCCCTACCGGCCCTTGCTGAGGGATCATCAAACTCCTGGTTCCCGCTTCAGGTGGGCGCTCCTTGGAGCTGTGTCCCAAGGGGTGCATGCAGATTTCACCTGTTCTACGGATTCAGCTCATTTCTAAAGGGCAAACGTTCCCATTGGGATCTATGGACTTTGTGTGGTACACCTCAGGGTTCCCGCATCTGCAGAGTTCATGGACCAGGCTACTGAGGACAGAAGCCTGAGGATGGGACAGGGGCTTTGCATCAGGATTACCGTGAAGGTTATTTCACAAGTGAATGCTGTTGGTAACACCTGGGTGAGTCAGTGGGTTAGGCCACTGCCTTCAGCTCAGGACATGATCCCAGAGTCCTGGGATGGAGCCCCACATCGGGCTCTCTCCTCAGCAAGGAGCCTTCTTTCCCTTCTCTGGGCGTGCAACACTGCCTACATCTTTTCGCTCCCTGCAAAGTGAAAAAGTAAAATCTTGAGGCAATAAATAAATAAATACATAAATAATAAATATATAAAAGAGAGGGCATGATTTCCTATTGGAATCTAGGTCATTTGTGCGGGGCAGCTCAGGGTTCCCCCATGGGGAGAGTTTGGGAACCAGGCCTTTGAGGACAGAAGACTGAGCACATGACTTGGGCTTCGCATTATGCTAAGGCTGAAGGTCATTGCTATAGGGTATGCTTTCCAGAACACCTGTGTACCTCATTGGATGTGACCTCTTGCCTCGGCCCAGGTCAAGATCCCAGGGAAGAGGAATCTAGTTTGACACGGGGCCCTCCCCACTGCAGGGAGCCTTATTCCCCCTTCCTTCAGACAAAAACACAGCCTACTTGTGATCTCAGTCCGTCCAACAAATAAATAAAATCATTATAAATAAATAAATAAATATATTCAGGCATGTTTTATATAGTGATCAAGTGCAATTCTGCAGTGTGGCTCAGGGTTCTTACATCAGGAGATTTTGGGAACCAGGCCTCTGAGGTTGGAAGGCTGAGCAGACGACCACGGCTCATGTGAGGTATAGGGTTAGGGTTAGGGTTAGTGTTAGGGTTAGGGTTAGGGTTATGTTTAGGTGAGGGTTAGAGTAAGGGTTAGGGTTATGTTTTAGGAACAAGGCATGTCGGAACTGGCCACACAATACTGGCACACCAAGGGCTGAGTTTAGGGTGGGACTCAGAAGAATCCTCAGGCGATGGAATTTTGGACGGGACAGGCCAAGAGGGTGGAATGCTCTCAGGGGAGCATGCTGGTTTCTATATATCTGAAGGTACTGGATAGCACAGAAGGAAAGGGTCAGTTTCTGCCTGAGAGGCTGAGTCCTTCCTACAGATTGACTTTCCCATCCACAGGAGGACCTGGGTTCAGTCCTCCGGTGTCCAGAGTCTGATCACGTAACCTAGGCTTAGCCTTTGGCTCTGGGAGAATGGCTGACCTGATTCGTCAGGGTAGAATTAGGCTTTCCACGGGACTCAGTTGAGGACGTAGCCCTGGCGGACCATCCTATTCCCGGATTGTGGTGTGGTGGTCCTAGGAAGGTGTTGGTAGAATGATCGGACAGGCAGATTTCTCCCTCCCCGAGGGTCTTCCACAGGGCTAAACTTCCCATTTGCCTAGTGGGCGGCACCCAGAGGCCTGCGATGTGAAGAAGGAATCCCCTACCTAGAGGGCTACCAGGGCAGGCAACCGGGGATAGAAGTCTGAAGAAGCACCCTCGGGTTAGGGTTAGGCCGATGCACATGGGAGGCCCTACCGGCCCTTGCTGAGGGATCATCAAACTCCTGGTTCCCGCTTCAGGTGGGCGCTCCTTGGAGCTGTGTCCCAAGGGGTGCATGCAGATTTCACCTGTTCTACGGATTCAGCTCATTTCTAAAGGGCAAACGTTCCCATTGGGATCTATGGACTTTGTGTGGTACACCTCAGGGTTCCCGCATCTGCAGAGTTCATGGACCAGGCTACTGAGGACAGAAGCCTGAGCATGGGACAGGGGCTTTGCATCAGGATTACCGTGAAGGTTATTTCACAAGTGAATGCTGTTGGTAACACCTGGGTGAGTCAGTGGGTTAGGCCACTGCCTTCAGCTCAGGACATGATCCCAGAGTCCTGGGATGGAGCCCCACATCGGGCTGTCTCCTCATCAGGGAGCCTTCTTTCCCTTCTCTGGGCGTGCAACACTGCCTACATGTTTTCGCTCCCTGCAAAGTGAAAAAGTAAAATCTTGAGGCAATAAATAAATAAATACATAAATAATAAATATATAAAAGAGAGGGCATGATTTCCTATTGGAATCTAGGTCATTTGTGCGGGGCAGCTCAGGGTTCCCCCATGGGTAGAGTTTGGGAAAGAGGCCTTTGAGGACAGAAGACTGAGCACATGAATTGGGCTTCGCATTATGCTAAGGCTGAAGGTCATTGCTATAGGGTATGCTTTCCAGAACACCTGTGTACCTCATTGGATGTGACCTCTTGCCTCGGCCCAGGTCAAGATCCCAGGGAAGAGGAATCTAGTTTGACACGGGGCCCTCCCCACTGCAGGGAGCCTTATTCCCCCTTCCTTCAGACAAAAACACAGCCTACTTGTGATCTCAGTCTGTCCACAAATAAATAAAATCATTATAAATAAATAAATAAATATATTCAAGCATGTTTTATATAGTGATCAAGTGCAATTCTGCAGTGTGGCTCAGGGTTCTTCCATCGGGAGATTTTGGGAACCAGGCCTCTGAGGTTGGAAGGCTGAGCAGCCGACCACGGCTTCATGTGAGGTATAGGGTTAGGGTTAGGGTTAGGGTTAGGGTTAGGGTTATGTTTAGGTGAGGGTTAGAGTAAGGGTTAGGGTTATGTTTTAGGAACAAGGCATGTCGGAACTGGCCACACAATACTGGCACACCAAGGGCTGAGTTGAGGGTGGGACTCAGCAGAATCCTCAGGCGATGGAATTTTGGACGGGACAGGCCAAGAGGTTGGAATGCTCTCAGGGGAGCATGCTGGTTTCTATATATCTGAAGGTACTGGATAGCACAGAAGGAAAGGGTCAGTTTCTGCCTGAGAGGCTGAGTCCTTCCTACAGACTGACTTTCCCATCCACAGGAGGACCTGGGTTCAGTCCTCCGGTGTCCAGAGTCTGATCCCGTAACCTAGGCTTAGCATTTGGCTCTGGGTGAATGGCTGACCTGATTTGTCAGGGCAGAATTAGGCTTTCCACGGGACTCAGTTGAGGACGTAGCCCTGGCGGACCATCCTATTCCCGGATTGTGGTTTGGGGGTCCTAGGAAGGTGTTGGTAGAATGATCGGACAGGCAGATTTTTCCCTCCCCGAGGGTCTTCCACAGGGCTAAATTTCCCATTATCATAGTGGGCGGCACCCAGAAGCCTGCGATGTGAAGAAGGAATCCCCTACCTAGAGGGCTACCAGGGCAGGCAACCGGGGATAGAAGTCTGAAGAAGCACCCTCGGGTTAGGGTTAGGCCGATGCACATGGGAGGCCCTACCGGCCCTTGCTGAGGGATCATCAAACTCCTGGTTCCCGCTTCATGTGGGCGCTCCTTGGAGCTGTGTCCCAAGGGGTGCATGCAGATTTCACCTGTTCTACGGATTCAGCTCATTTCTAAAGGGCAAACGTTCCCATTGGGATCTATGGACTTTGTGTGGTACACCTCAGGGTTCCCGCATCTGCAGAGTTCATGGACCAGGCTACTGAGGACAGAAGCCTGAGCATGGGACAGGGACTTTGCATCAGGATTACCGTGAAGGATATTTCACAAGTGAATGCTGTTGGTAACACCTGGGTGAGTCAGTGGGTTAGGCCACTGCCTTCAGCTCAGGACATGATCCCAGAGTCCTGGGATGGAGCCCCACATCGGGCTGTCTATTCAGCAGGGAGCCTTCTTTCCCTTCTCTGGGCGTGCAACACTGCCTACATCTTTTCGCTCCCTGCAAAGTGAAAAAGTAAAATCTTGAGGCAATAAATAAATAAATACATAAATAATAAATATATAAAAGAGAGGGCATGATTTCCTATTGGAATCTAGGTCATTTGTGCGGGGCAGCTCAGGGTTCCCCCATGGGGAGAGTTTGGGAACCAGGCCTTTGAGGACAGAAGACTGAGCATATGACTTGGGCTTCGCAGTATGCTAAGGCTGAAGGTCATTGCTATAGGGTATGCTTTCCAGAACACCTGTGTACCTCATTGGATGTGACCTCTTGCCTCGGCCCAGGTCAAGATCCCAGGGAAGAGGAATCTAGTTTGACACGGGGCCCTCCCCACTGCAGGGAGCCTTATTCCCCCTTCCTTCAGACAAAAACACAGCCTACTTGTGATCTCAGTCCGTCCAACAAATAAATAAAATCATTATAAATAAATAAATAAATATATTCAGGCATGTTTTATATAGTGATCAAGTGCAATTCTGCAGTGTGGCTCAGGGTTCTTACATCGGGAGATTTTGGGAACCAGGCCTCTCAGGTTGGAAGGCTGAGCAGACGACCACGGCTTCATGTGAGGTATAGGGTTAGGGTTAGGGTTAGTGTTAGGGTTAGGGTTAGGGTTATGTTTAGGTGAGGGTTAGAGTAAGGGTTAGGGTTATGTTTTAGGAACAAGGCATGTCGGAACTGGCCACACAATACTGGCACACCAAGGGCTGAGTTGAGGGTGGGACTCAGAAGAATCCTCAGGCGATGGAATTTTGGACGGGACAGGCCAAGAGGGTGGAATGCTCTCAGGGGAGCATGCTGGTTTCTATATATCTGAAGGTACTGGATAGCACAGAAGGAAAGGGTCAGTTTCTGCCTGAGAGGCTGAGTCCTTCCTACAGACTGACTTTCCCATCCACAGGAGGACCTGGGTTCAGTCCTCCGGTGTCCAGAGTCTGATCCCGTAACCTAGGCTTAGCCTTTGGCTCTGGGAGAATGGCTGACCTGATTCGTCAGGGCAGAATTAGGCTTTCCACGGGACTCAGTTGAGGACGTAGCCCTGGCGGACCATCCTATTCCCGGATTGTGGTGTGGGGGTCCTAGGAAGGTGTTGGTAGAATGATCGGACAGGCAGATTTCTCCCTCCCCGAGGGTCTTCCACAGGGCTAAACTTCCCATTTGCCTAGTGGGCGGCACCCAGAGGCCTGCGATGTGAAGAAGGAATCCCCTACCTAGAGGGCTACCAGGGCAGGCAACCGGGGATAGAAGTCTGAAGAAGCACCCTCGGGTTAGGGTTAGGCCGATGCACATGGGAGGCCCTACCGGCCCTTGCTGAGGGATCATCAAACTCCTGGTTCCCGCTTCAGGTGGGCGCTCCTTGGAGCTGTGTCCCAAGGGGTGCATGCAGATTTCACCTGTTCTACGGATTCAGCTCATTTCTAAAGGGCAAACGTTCCCATTGGGATCTATGGACATTGTGCGGTGCACCTCAGGGTTCCCGCATCTGCAGAGTTCATGGACCAGGCTACTGAGGACAGAAGCCTGAGCATGGGACAGGGGCTTTGCATCAGGATTACCGTGAAGGTTATTTCACAAGTGAATGCTGTTGGTAACACCTGGGTGAGTCAGTGGGTTAGGCCACTGCCTTCAGCTCAGGACATGATCCCAGAGTCCTGGGATGGAGCCCCACATCGGGCTGTCTCCTCAGCAGGGAGCCTTCTTTCCTTTCTCTGGGCGTGCAACACTGCCTACATCTTTTCGCTTCCTGCAAAGTGAAAAAGTAAAATCTTGAGGCAATAAATAAATAAATACATAAATAATAAATATATAAAAGAGAGGGCATGATTTCCTATTGGAATCTAGGTCATTTGTGCGGGGCAGCTCAGGGTTCCCCCATGGGGAGAGTTTGGGAACCAGGCCTTTGAGGACAGAAGACTGAGCACATGACTTGGGCTTCGCATTATGCTAAGGCTGAAGGTCATTGCTATAGGGTATGCTTTCCAGAACACCTGTGTACCTCATTGGATGTGACCTCTTGCCTCGGCCCAGGTCAAGATCCCAGGGAAGAGGAATCTAGTTTGACACGGGGCCCTCCCCAAGGCAGGGAGCCTTATTCCCCCTTCCTTCAGACAAAAACACAGCCTACTTGTGATCTCAGTCTGTCCAACAAATAAATAAAATCATTATAAATAAATAAATAAATATATTCAGGCATGTTTTATATAGTGATCAAGTGCAATTCTGCAGTGTGGCTCAGGGTTCTTCCATCGGGAGATTTTGGGAACCAGGCCTCTGAGGTTGGAAGGCTGAGCAGCCGACCACGGCTTCATGTGAGGTATACGGTTAGGGTTAGGGTTAGGGTTAGGGTTAGGGTTATGTTTAGGTGAGGGTTAGAGTAAGGGTTAGGGTTATGTTTTAGGAACAAGGCATGTCGGAACTGGCCACACAATACTGGCACACCAAGGGCTGAGTTGAGGGTGGGAATCAGCAGAATCCTCAGGCGATGGAATTTTGGACGGGACAGGCCAAGAGGTTGGAATGCTCTCAGGGGAGCATGCTGGTTTCTATATATCTGAAGGTACTGGATAGCACAGAAGGAAAGGGTCAGTTTCTGCCTGAGAGGCTGAGTCCTTCCTACAGACTGACTTTCCCATCCACAGGAGGACCTGGGTTCACTCCTCCGGTGTCCAGAGTCTGATCCCGTAACCTAGGCTTAGCATTTGGCTCTGGGTGAATGGCTGACCTGATTTGTCAGGGCAGAATTAGGCTTTCCACGGGACTCAGTTGAGGACGTAGCCCTGGCGGACCAACCTATTCCCGGATTGTGGTTTGGGGGTCCTAGGAAGGTGTTGGTAGAATGATCGGACAGGCAGATTTTTCACTCCCCGAGGGTCTTCCACAGGGCTAAATTTCCCATTATCATAGTGGGCGGCACCCAGAAGCCTGCGATGTGAAGGAGGAATCCCCTACCTAGAGGGCTACCAGGGCAGGCAACCGGGGATAGAAGTCTGAAGAAGTACCCTCGGGTTAGGGTTAGGCCGATGCACATGGGAGGCCCTACCGGCCCTTGCTGAGGGATCATCAAACTCCTGGTTCCCGCTTCAGGTGGGCGCTCCTTGGAGCTGTGTCCCAAGGGGTGCATGCAGATTTCACCTGTTCTACGGATTCAGCTCATTTCTAAAGGGCAAACGTTTTCATTGGGATCTATGGACTTTGTGTGGTACACCTCAGGGTTCCCGCATCTGCAGAGTTCATGGACCAGGCTACTGAGGACAGAAGCCTGAGCATGGGACAGGGGCTTTGCATCAGGATTACCGTGAAGGTTATTTCACAAGTGAATGCTGTTGGTAACACCTGGGTGAGTCAGTGGGTTAGGCCACTGCCTTCAGCTCAGGACATGATCCCAGAGTCCTGGGATGGAGCCCCACATCGGGCTGTCTCCTCAGCAGGGAGCCTTCTTTCCTTTCTCTGGGCGTGCAACACTGCCTACATCTTTTCGCTTCCTGCAAAGTGAAAAAGTAAAATCTTGAGGCAATAAATAAATAAATACATAAATAATAAATATATAAAAGAGAGGGCATGATTTCCTATTGGAATCTAGGTCATTTGTGCGGGGCAGCTCAGGGTTCCCCCATGGGGAGAGTTTGGGAACCAGGCCTTTGAGGACAGAAGACTGAGCACATGACTTGGGCTTCGCATTATGCTAAGGCTAAAGGTCATTGCTATAGGTATGCTTTCCAGAACACCTGTGTACCTCATTGGATGTGACCTCTTGCCTCGGCCCAGGTCAAGATCCCAGGGAAGAGGAATCTAGTTTGACACGGGGCCCTCCCCACTGCAGGGAGCCTTATTCCCCCTTCCTTCAGACAAAAACACAGCCTACTTGTGATCTCAGTCTGTCCAACAAATAAATAAAATCATTATAAATAAATAAATAAATATATTCAGGCATGTTTTATATAGTGATCAAGTGCAATTCTGCAGTGTGGCTCAGGGTTCTTCCATTGGGAGATTTTGGGAACCAGGCCTCTGAGGTTGGAAGGCTGAGCAGCCGACCACGGCTTCATGTGAGGTATAGGGTTAGGGTTAGGGTTAGGGTTAGGGTTAGGGTTAGGGTTAGGGTTATGTTTAGGTGAGGGTTAGAGTAAGGGTTAGGGTTATGTTTTAGGAACAAGGCATGTCGGAACTGGCCACACAATACTGGCACACCAAGGGCTGAGTTGAGGGTGGGACTCAGCAGAATCCTCAGGCGATGGAATTTTGGACGGGACAGGCCAAGAGGTTGGAATGCTCTCAGGGGAGCATGCTGGTTTCTATATATCTGAAGGTACTGGATAGCACAGAAGGAAAGGGTCAGTTTCTGCCTGAGAGGCTGAGTCTTCCTACAGACTGACTTTCCCATCCACAGGAGGACCTGGGTTCACTCCTCCGGTGTCCAGAGTCTGATCCCGTAACCTAGGCTTAGCATTTGGCTCTGGGTGAATGGCTGACCTGATTTGTCAGGGCAGAATTAGGCTTTCCACGGGACATAGTTGAGGACGTAGCCCTGGCGGACCATCCTATTCCCGGATTGTGGTTTGGGGGTCCTAGGAAGGTGTTGGTAGAATGATCGGACAGGCAGATTTTTCCCTCCCCGAGGGTCTTCCACAGGGCTAAATTTCCCATTATCATAGTGGGCGGCACCCAGAAGCCTGCGATGTGAAGAAGGAATCCCCTACCTAGAGGGCTACCAGGGCAGGCAACCGGGGATAGAAGCCTGAAGAAGCACCCTCGGGTTAGGGTTAGGCCGATGCACATGGGAGGCCCTACCGGCCCTTGCTGAGGGATCATCAAACTCCTGGTTCCCGCTTCAGGTGGGCGCTCCTTGGAGCTGTGTCCCAAGGGGTGCATGCAGATTTCACCTGTTCTACGGATTCAGCTCATTTCTAAAGGGCAAACGTTCCCATTGGGATCTATGGACTTTGTGTGGTACACCTCAGGGTTCCCGCATCTGCAGAGTTCATGGACCAGGCTACTGAGGACAGAAGCCTGAGCATGGGACAGGGGCTTTGCATCAGGATTACCGTGAAGGTTATTTCACAAGTGAATGCTGTTGGTAACACCTGGGTGAGTCAGTGGGTTAGGCCACTGCCTTCAGCTCAGGACATGATCCCAGAGTCCTGGGATGGAGCCCCACATCGGGCTGTCTATTCAGCAGGGAGCCTTCTTTCCCTTCTCTGGGCGTGCAACACTGCCTACATCTTTTCGCTCCCTGCAAAGTGAAAAAGTAAAATCTTGAGGCAATAAATAAATAAATACATAAATAATAAATATATAAAAGAGAGGGCATGATTTCCTATTGGAATCTAGGTCATTTGTGCGGGGCAGCTCAGGGTTCCCCCATGGGGAGAGTTTGGGAACCAGGCCTTTGAGGACAGAAGACTGAGCATATGACTTGGGCTTCGCAGTATGCTAAGGCTGAAGGTCATTGCTATAGGGTATGCTTTCCAGAACACCTGTGTACCTCATTGGATGTGACCTCTTGCCTCGGCCCAGGTCAAGATCCCAGGGAAGAGGAATCTAGTTTGACACGGGGCCCTCCCCACTGCAGGGAGCCTTATTCCCCCTTCCTTCAGACAAAAACACAGCCTACTTGTGATCTCAGTCTGTCCAACAAATAAATAAAATCATTATAAATAAATAAATAAATATATTCAGGCATGTTTTATATAGTGATCAAGTGCAATTCTGCCGTGTGGCTCAGGGTTCTTCCATCGGGAGATTTTGGGAACCAGGCCTCTGAGGTTGGAAGGCTGAGCAGCCGATCACGGCTTCATGTGAGGTATAGGGTTAGGGTTAGGGTTAGGGTTAGGGTTAGGGTTACGTTTAGGTGAGGGTTAGAGTAAGGGTTAGTGTTATGTTTTAGGAACAAGGCATGTCGGAACTGGCCACACAATACTGGCACACCAAGGGCTGAGTTGAGGGTGGGACTCAGCAGAATCCTCAGGCGATGGAATTTTGGACGGGACAGGCCAAGAGGTTGGAATGCTCTCAGGGGAGCATGCTGGTTTCTATATATCTGAAGGTACTGGATAGCACAGAAGGAAAGGGTCAGTTTCTGCCTGAGAGGCTGAGTCCTTCCTACAGACTGACTTTCCCATCCACAGGAGGACCCGGGTTCAGTCCTCCGGTGTCCAGAGTCTGATCCCGTA
This sequence comes from Mustela nivalis, assembly GCF_964662115.1. NCBI lineage: Eukaryota > Metazoa > Chordata > Mammalia > Carnivora > Mustelidae > Mustela > Mustela nivalis. The sequence goes on from NW_028136524.1 coordinate 1,388,188, forward strand.
ACCTAGGCTTAGCATTTGGCTCTGGGTGAATGGCTGACCTGATTTGTCAGGGCAGAATTAGGCTTTCCACGGGACACAGTTGAGGACGTAGCCCTGGCGGACCATCCTATTCCCGGATTGTGGTTTGGGGGTCCTAGGAAGGTGTTGGTAGAATGATCGGACAGGCAGATTTTTCCCTCCCCGAGGGTCTTCCACAGGGCTAAATTTCCCATTATCATAGTGGGCGGCACCCAGAAGCCTGCGATGTGAAGAAGGAATCCCCTACCTAGAGGGCTACCAGGGCAGGCAACCGGGGATAGAAGTCTGAAGAAGCACCCTCGGGTTAGGGTTAGGCCGATGCACATGGGAGGCCCTACCGGCCCTTGCTGAGGGATCATCAAACTCCTGGTTCCCGCTTCAGGTGGGCGCTCCTTGGAGCTGTGTCCCAAGGGGTGCATGCAGATTTCACCTGTTCTACGGATTCAGCTCATTTCTAAAGGGCAAACGTTCCCATTGGGATCTATGGACTTTGTGTGGTACACCTCAGGGTTCCCGCATCTGCAGAGTTCATGGACCAGGCTACTGAGGACAGAAGCCTGAGCATGGGACAGGGGCTTTGCATCAGGATTACCGTGAAGGTTATTTCACAAGTGAATGCTGTTGGTAACACCTGGGTGAGTCAGTGGGTTAGGCCACTGCCTTCAGCTCAGGACATGATCCCAGAGTCCTGGGATGGAGCCCCACATCGGGCTGTCTCCTCATCAGGGAGCCTTCTTTCCCTTCTCTGGGCGTGCAACACTGCCTACATCTTTTCGCTCCCTGCAAAGTGAAAAAGTAAAATCTTGAGGCAATAAATAAATAAATACATAAATAATAAATATATAAAAGAGAGGGCATGATTTCCTGTTGGAATCTAGGTCATTTGTGCGGGGCAGCTCAGGGTTCCCCCATGGGGAGAGTTTGGGAACCAGGCCTTTGAGGACAGAAGACTGAGCACATGACTTGGGCTTCGCATTATGCTAAGGCTGAAGGTCATTGCTATAGGGTATGCTTTCCAGAACACCTGTGTACCTCATTGGATGTGACCTCTTGCCTCGGCCCAGGTCAAGATCCTAGGGAAGAGGAATCTAGTTTGACACGGGGCCCTCCCCACTGCAGGGAGCCTTATTCCCCCTTCCTTCAGACAAAAACACAGCCTACTTGTGATCTCAGTCCGTCCAACAAATAAATAAAATCATTATAAATAAATAAATAAATATATTCAGGCATGTTTTATATAGTGATCAAGTGCAATTCTGCAGTGTGGCTCAGGGTTCTTACATCGGGAGATTTTGGGAACCAGGCCTCTGAGGTTGGAAGGCTGAGCAGACGACCACGGCTTCATGTGAGGTATAGGGTTAGGGTTAGGGTTAGTGTTAGGGTTAGGGTTAGGGTTATGTTTAGGTGAGGGTTAGAGTAAGGGTTAGGGTTATGTTTTAGGAACAAGGCATGTCGGAACTGGCCACACAATACTGGCACACCAAGGGCTGAGTTGAGGGTGGGACTCAGAAGAATCCTCAGGCGATGGAATTTTGGACGGGACAGGCCAAGAGGGTGGAATGCTCTCAGGGGAGCATGCTGGTTTCTATATATCTGAAGGTACTGGATAGCACAGAAGGAAAGGGTCAGTTTCTGCCTGAGAGGCTGAGTCCTTCCTACAGACTGACTTTCCCATCCACAGGAGGACCTGGGTTCAGTCCTCCGGTGTCCAGAGTCTGATCACGTAACCTAGGCTTAGCCTTTGGCTCTGGGAGAATGGCTGACCTGATTCGTCAGGGCAGAATTAGGCTTTCCACGGGACTCAGTTGAGGACGTAGCCCTGGCGGACCATCCTATTCCCGGATTGTGGTGTGGGGGTCCTAGGAAGGTGTTGGTAGAATGATCGGACAGGCAGATTTCTCCCTCCCCGAGGGTCTTCCACAGGGCTAAACTTCCCATTTGCCTAGTGGGCGGCACCCAGAGGCCTGCGATGTGAAGAAGGAATCCCCTACCTAGAGGGCTACCAGGGCAGGCAACCGGGGATAGAAGCCTGAAGAAGCACCCTCGGGTTAGGGTTAGGCCGATGCACATGGGAGGCCCTACCGGCCCTTGCTGAGGGATCATCAAACTCCTGGTTCCCGCTTCAGGTGGGCGCTCCTTGGAGCTGTGTCCCAAGGGGTGCATGCAGATTTCACCTGTTCTACGGATTCAGCTCATTTCTAAAGGGCAAACGTTCCCATTGGGATCTATGGACTTTGTGTGGTACACCTCAGGGTTCCCGCATCTGCAGAGTTCATGGACCAGGCTACTGAGGACAGAAGCCTGAGCATGGGACAGGGGCTTTGCATCAGGATTACCGTGAAGGTTATTTCACAAGTGAATGCTGTTGGTAACACCTGGGTGAGTCAGTGGGTTAGGCCACTGCCTTCAGCTCAGGACATGATCCCAGAGTCCTGGGATGGAGCCCCACATCGGGCTGTCTCCTCATCAGGGAGCCTTCTTTCCCTTCTCTGGGCGTGCAACACTGCCTACATCTTTTCGCTCCCTGCAAAGTGAAAAAGTAAAATCTTGAGGCAATAAATAAATAAATACATAAATAATAAATATATAAAAGAGAGGGCATGATTTCCTATTGGAATCTAGGTCATTTGTGCGGGGCACCTCAGGGTTCCCCCATGGGGAGAGTTTGGGAACCAGGCCTTTGAGGACAGAAGACTGAGCACATGACTTGGGCTTCGCATTATGCTAAGGCTGAAGGTCATTGCTATAGGGTATGCTTTCCAGAACACCTGTGTACCTCATTGGATGTGACCTCTTGCCTCGGCCCAGGTCAAGATCCCAGGGAAGAGGAATCTAGTTTGACACGGGGCCCTCCCCACTGCAGGGAGCCTTATTCCCCCTTCCTTCAGACAAAAACACAGCCTACTTGTGATCTCAGTCTGTCCAACAAATAAATAAAATCATTATAAATAAATAAATAAATATATTCAGGCATGTTTTATATAGTGATCAAGTGCAATTCTGCAGTGTGGCTCAGGGTTCTTCCATCGGGAGATTTTGGGAATCAGGCCTCTGAGGTTGGAAGGCTGAGCAGCCGACCACGGCTTCATGTGAGGTATAGGGTTAGGGTTAGGGTTAGGGTTAGGGTTAGGGTTATGTTTAGGTGAGGGTTAGAGTAAGGGTTAGTGTTATGTTTTAGGAACAAGGCATGTCGGAACTGGCCACACAATACTGGCACACCAAGGGCTGAGTTGAGGGTGGGACTCAGCAGAATCCTCAGGCGATGGAATTTTGGACGGGACAGGCCAAGAGGGTGGAATGCTCTCAGGGGAGCATGCTGGTTTCTATATATCTGAAGGTACTGGATAGCACAGAAGGAAAGGGTCAGTTTCTGCCTGAGAGGCTGAGTCCTTCCTACAGACTGACTTTCCCATCCACAGGAGGACCTGGGTTCAGTCCTCCGGTGTCCAGAGTCTGATCACGTAACCTAGGCTTAGCCTTTGGCTCTGGGAGAATGGCTGACCTGATTCGTCAGGGCAGAATTAGGCTTTCCACGGGACTCAGTTGAGGACGTAGCCCTGGCGGACCATCCTATTCCCGGATTGTGGTTTGGGGGTCCTAGGAAGGTGTTGGTAGAATGATCGGACAGGCAGATTTTTCCCTCCCCGAGGGTCTTCCACAGGGCTAAATTTCCCATTATCATAGTGGGCGGCACCCAGAAGCCTGCGATGTGAAGAAGGAATCCCCTACCTAGAGGGCTACCAGGGCAGGCAACCGGGGATAGAAGTCTGAAGAAGCACCCTCGGGTTAGGTTTAGGCCGATGCACATGGGAGGCCCTACCGGCCCTTGCTGAGGGATCATCAAACTCCTGGTTCCCGCTTCAGGTGGGCGATCCTTGGAGCTGTGTCCCAAGGGGTGCATGCAGATTTCACCTGTTCTACGGATTCAGCTCATTTCTAAAGGGCAAACGTTCCCATTGGGATCTATGGACTTTGTGTGGTACACCTCAGGGTTCCCGCATCTGCAGAGTTCATGGACCAGGCTACTGAGGACAGAAGCCTGAGCATGGGACAGGGGCTTTGCATCAGGATTACCGTGAAGGTTATTTCACAAGTGAATGCTGTTGGTAACACCTGGGTGAGTCAGTGGGTTAGGCCACTGCCTTCAGCTCAGGACATGATCCCAGAGTCCTGGGATGGAGCCCCACATCGGGCTGTCTCCTCATCAGGGAGCCTTCTTTCCCTTCTCTGGGCGTGCAACACTGCCTACATGTTTTCGCTCCCTGCAAAGTGAAAAAGTAAAATCTTGAGGCAATAAATAAATAAATACATAAATAATAAATATATAAAAGAGAGGGCATGATTTCCTATTGGAATCTAGGTCATTTGTGCGGGGCAGCTCAGGGTTCCCCCATGGGGAGAGTTTGGGAACCAGGCCTTTGAGGACAGAAGACTGAGCACATGACTTGGGCTTCGCATTATGCTAAGGCTGAAGGTCATTGCTATAGGGTATGCTTTCCAGAACACCTGTGTACCTCATTGGATGTGACCTCTTGCCTCGGCCCAGGTCAAGATCCCAGGGAAGAGGAATCTAGTTTGACACGGGGCCCTCCCCACTGCAGGGAGCCTTATTCCCCCTTCCTTCAGACAAAAACACAGCCTACTTGTGATCTCAGTCCGTCCAACAAATAAATAAAATCATTATAAAAAAATAAATAAATATATTCAGGCATGTTTTATATAGTGATCAAGTGCAATTCTGCAGTGTGGCTCAGGGTTCTTCCATCGGGAGATTTTGGGAACCAGGCCTCTGAGGTTGGAAGGCTGAGCAGACGACCACGGCTTCATGTGAGGTATAGGGTTAGGGTTAGGGTTAGGGTTAGGGTTAGGGTTAGTGTTATGTTTAGGTGAGGGTTAGAGTAAGGGTTAGGGTTATGTCTTAGGAACAAGGCATGTCGGAACTGGCCATACAATACTGGCACACCAAGGGCTGAGTTGAGGGTGGGACTCAGAAGAATCCTCAGGCGATGGAATTTTGGACGGGACAGGCCAAGAGGGTGGAATGCCCTCAGGGGAGCATGCTGGTTTCTATATATCTGAAGGTACTGGATAGCACAGAAGGAAAGGGTCAGTTTCTGCCTGAGAGGCTGAGTCCTTCCTACAGACTGACTTTCCCATCCACAGGAGGACCTGGGTTCACTCCTCCGGTGTCCAGAGTCTGATCCCGTAACCTAGGCTTAGCATTTGGCTCTGGGTGAATGGCTGACCTGATTTGTCAGGGCAGAATTAGGCTTTCCACGGGACACAGTTGAGGACGTAGCCCTGGCGGACCATCCTATTCCCGGATTGTGGTTTGGGGGTCCTAGGAAGGTGTTGGTAGAATGATCGGACAGGCAGATTTTTCCCTCCCCGAGGGTCTTCCACAGGGCTAAATTTCCCATTATCATAGTGGGCGGCACCCAGAAGCCTGCGATGTGAAGAAGGAATCCCCTACCTAGAGGGGTACCAGGGCAGGCCACCGGGGATAGAAGTCTGAAGAAGCACCCTCGGGTTAGGGTTAGGCCGATGCACATGGGAGGCCCTACCGGCCCTTGCTGAGGGATCATCAAACTCCTGGTTCCCGCTTCAGGTGGGCGCTCCTTGGAGCTGTGTCCCAAGGGGTGCATGCAGATTTCACCTGTTCTACGGATTCAGCTCATTTCTAAAGGGCAAACGTTCCCATTGGGATCTATGGACTTTGTGTGGTACACCTCAGGGTTCCCGCATCTGCAGAGTTCATGGACCAGGCTACTGAGGACAGAAGCCTGAGCATGGGACAGGGGCTTTGCATCAGGATTACCGTGAAGGTTATTTCACAAGTGAATGCTGTTGGTAACACCTGGGTGAGTCAGTGGGTTAGGCCACTGCCTTCAGCTCAGGACATGATCCCAGCGTCCTGGGATGGAGCCCCACATCGGGCTGTCTCCTCATCAGGGAGCCTTCTTTCCCTTCTCTGGGCGTGCAACACTGCCTACATGTTTTCGCTCCCTGCAAAGTGAAAAAGTAAAATCTTGAGGCAATAAATAAATAAATACATAAATAATAAATATATAAAAGAGAGGGCATGATTTCCTATTGGAATCTAGGTCATTTGTGCGGGGCAGCTCAGGGTTCCCCCATGGGGAGAGTTTGGGAACCAGGCCTTTGAGGACAGAAGACTGAGCACATGACTTGTGCTTCGCATTATGCTAAGGCTGAAGGTCATTGCTATAGGGTATGCTTTCCAGAACACCTGTGTACCTCATTGGATGTGACCTCTTGCCTCGGCCCAGGTCAAGATCCCAGGGAAGAGGAATCTAGTTTGACACGGGGCCCTCCCCAAGGCAGGGAGCCTTATTCCCCCTTCCTTCAGACAAAAACACAGCCTACTTGTGATCTCAGTCTGTCCAACAAATAAATAAAATCATTATAAATAAATAAATAAATATATTCAGGCATGTTTTATATAGTGATCAAGTGCAATTCTGCAGTGTGGCTCAGGGTTCTTCCATCGGGAGATTTTGGGAACCAGGCCTCTGAGGTTGGAAGGCTGAGCAGCCGACCACGGCTTCATGTGAGGTATACGGTTAGGGTTAGGGTTAGGGTTAGGGTTAGGGTTATGTTTAGGTGAGGGTTAGAGTAAGGGTTAGGGTTATGTTTTAGGAACAAGGCATGTCGGAACTGGCCACACAATACTGGCACACCAAGGGCTGAGTTGAGGGTGGGACTCAGCAGAATCCTCAGGCGATGGAATTTTGGACGGGACAGGCCAAGAGGTTGGAATGCTCTCAGGGGAGCATGCTGGTTTCTATATATCTGAAGGTACTGGATAGCACAGAAGGAAAGGGTCAGTTTCTGCCTGAGAGGCTGAGTCCTTCCTACAGACTGACTTTCCCATCCACAGGAGGACCTGGGTTCATTCCTCCGGTGTCCAGAGTCTGATCCCGTAACCTAGGCTTAGCATTTGGCTCTGGGTGAATGGCTGACCTGATTTGTCAGGGCAGAATTAGGCTTTCCACGGGACTCAGTTGAGGACGTAGCCCTGGCGGACCAACCTATTCCCGGATTGTGGTTTGGGGGTCCTAGGAAGGTGTTGGTAGAATGATCGGACAGGCAGATTTTTCCCTCCCCGAGGGTCTTCCACAGGGCTAAATTTCCCATTATCATAGTGGGCGGCACCCAGAAGCCTGCGATGTGAAGAAGGAATCCCCTACCTAGAGGGCTACCAGGGCAGGCAACCGGGGATAGAAGTCTGAAGAAGTACCCTCGGGTTAGGGTTAGGCCGATGCACATGGGAGGCCCTACCGGCCCTTGCTGAGGGATCATCAAACTCCTGGTTCCCGCTTCAGGTGGGCGCTCCTTGGAGCTGTGTCCCAAGGGGTGCATGCAGATTTCACCTGTTCTACGGATTCAGCTCATATCTAAAGGGCAAACGTTTTCATTGGGATCTATGGACTTTGTGTGGTACACCTCAGGGTTCCCGCATCTGCAGAGTTCATGGACCAGGCTACTGAGGACAGAAGCCTGAGCATGGGAAAGGGGCTTTGCATCAGGATTACCGTGAAGGTTATTTCACAAGTGAATGCTGTTGGTAACACCTGGGTGAGTCAGTGGGTTAGGCCACTGCCTTCAGCTCAGGACATGATCCCAGAGTCCTGGGATGGAGCCCCACATCGGGCTGTCTCCTCAGCAGGGAGCCTTCTTTCCCTTCTCTGGGCGTGCAACACTGCCTACATCTTTTCGCTCCCTGCATAGTGAAAAAGTAAAATCTTGAGGCAATAAATAAATAAATACATAAATAATAAATATATAAAAGAGAGGGCATGATTTCCTATTGGAATCTAGGTCATTTGTGCGGGGCAGCTCAGGGTTCCCCCATGGGGAGAGTTTGGGAACCAGGCCTTTGAGGACAGAAGACTGAGCACATGACTTGGGCTTCGCATTATGCTAAGGCTGAAGGTCATTGCTATAGGGTATGCTTTCCAGAACACCTGTGTACCTCATTGGATGTGACCTCTTGCCTCGGCCCAGGTCAAGATCCTAGGGAAGAGGAATCTAGTTTGACACGGGGCCCTCCCCACTGCAGGGAGCCTTATTCCCCCTTCCTTCAGACAAAAACACAGCCTACTTGTGATCTCAGTCCGTCCAACAAATAAATAAAATCATTATAAATAAATAAATAAATATATTCAGGCATGTTTTATATAGTGATCAAGTGCAATTCTGCAGTGTGGCTCAGGGTTCTTACATCGGGAGATTTTGGGAACCAGGCCTCTGAGGTTGGAAGGCTGAGCAGACGACCACGGCTTCATGTGAGGTATAGGGTTAGGGTTAGGGTTAGTGTTAGGGTTAGGGTTAGGGTTATGTTTAGGTGAGGGTTAGAGTAAGGGTTAGGGTTATGTTTTAGGAACAAGGCATGTCGGAACTGGCCACACAATACTGGCACACCAAGGGCTGAGTTGAGGGTGGGACTCAGAAGAATCCTCAGGCGATGGAATTTTGGACGGGACAGGCCAAGAGGGTGGAATGCTCTCAGGGGAGCATGCTGGTTTCTATATATCTGAAGGTACTGGATAGCACAGAAGGAAAGGGTCAGTTTCTGCCTGAGAGGCTGAGTCCTTCCTACAGACTGACTTTCCCATCCACAGGAGGACCTGGGTTCAGTCCTCCGGTGTCCAGAGTCTGATCACGTAACCTAGGCTTAGCCTTTGGCTCTGGGAGAATGGCTGACCTGATTCGTCAGGGCAGAATTAGGCTTTCCACGGGACTCAGTTGAGGACGTAGCCCTGGCGGACCATCCTATTCCCGGATTGTGGTGTGGGGGTCCTAGGAAGGTGTTGGTAGAATGATCGGACAGGCAGATTTCTCCCTCCCCGAGGGTCTTCCACAGGGCTAAACTTCCCATTTGCCTAGTGGGCGGCACCCAGAGGCCTGCGATGTGAAGAAGGAATCCCCTACCTAGAGGGCTACCAGGGCAGGCAACCGGGGATAGAAGCCTGAAGAAGCACCCTCGGGTTAGGGTTAGGCCGATGCACATGGGAGGCCCTACCGGCCCTTGCTGAGGGATCATCAAACTCGTGGTTCCCGCACCAGGTGGACGCTCCTTGGAGCTGTGTCCCAAGGGGTGCATGCAGATTTCACCTGTTCTACGGATTCAGCTCATTTCTAAAGGGCAAACGTTCCCATTGGGATCTATGGACTTTGTGTGGTACACCTCAGGGTTCCCGCATCTGCAGAGTTCATGGACCAGGCTACTGAGGACAGAAGCCTGAGCATGGGACAGGGGCTTTGCATCAGGATTACCGTGAAGGTTATTTCACAAGTGAATGCTGTTGGTAACACCTGGGTGAGTCAGTGGGTTAGGCCACTGCCTTCAGCTCAGGACATGATCCCAGAGTCCTGGGATGGAGCCCCACATCGGGCTGTCTCCTCATCAGGGAGCCTTCTTTCCCTTCTCTGGGCGTGCAACACTGCCTACATCTTTTCGCTCCCTGCAAAGTGAAAAAGTAAAATCTTGAGGCAATAAATAAATAAATACATAAATAATAAATATATAAAAGAGAGGGCATGATTTCCTATTGGAATCTAGGTCATTTGTGCGGGGCAGCTCAGGGTTCCCCCATGGGGAGAGTTTGGGAACCAGGCCTTTGAGGACAGAAGACTGAGCACATGACTTGGGCTTCGCATTATGCTAAGGCTGAAGGTCATTGCTATAGGGTATGCTTTCCAGAACACCTGTGTACCTCATTGGATGTGACCTCTTGCCTCGGCCCAGGTCAAGATCCCAGGGAAGAGGAATCTAGTTTGACACGGGGCCCTCCCCACTGCAGGGAGCCTTATTCCCCCTTCCTTCAGACAAAAACACAGCCTACTTGTGATCTCAGTCTGTCCAACAAATAAATAAAATCATTATAAATAAATAAATAAATATATTCAGGCATGTTTTATATAGTGATCAAGTGCAATTCTGCAGTGTGGCTCAGGGTTCTTCCATCGGGAGATTTTGGGAACCAGGCCTCTGAGGTTGGAAGGCTGAGCAGCCGACCACGGCTTCATGTGAGGTATAGGGTTAGGGTTAGGGTTAGGGTTAGGGTTAGGGTTATGTTTAGGTGAGGGTTAGAGTAAGGGTTAGTGTTATGTTTTAGGAACAAGGCATGTCGGAACTGGCCACACAATACTGGCACACCAAGGGCTGAGTTGAGGGTGGGACTCAGCAGAATCCTCAGGCGATGGAATTTTGGACGGGACAGGCCAAGAGGGTGGAATGCTCTCAGGGGAGCATGCTGGTTTCTATATATCTGAAGGTACTGGATAGCACAGAAGGAAAGGGTCAGTTTCTGCCTGAGAGGCTGAGTCCTTCCTACAGACTGACTTTCCCATCCACAGGAGGACCTGGGTTCAGTCCTCCGGTGTCCAGAGTCTGATCACGTAACCTAGGCTTAGCCTTTGGCTCTGGGAGAATGGCTGACCTGATTCGTCAGGGCAGAATTAGGCTTTCCACGGGACTCAGTTGAGGACGTAGCCCTGGCGGACCATCCTATTCCCGGATTGTGGTTTGGGGGTCCTAGGAAGGTGTTGGTAGAATGATCGGACAGGCAGATTTTTCCCTCCCCGAGGGTCTTCCACAGGGCTAAATTTCCCATTATCATAGTGGGCGGCACCCAGAAGCCTGCGATGTGAAGAAGGAATCCCCTACCTAGAGGGCTACCAGGGCAGGCAACCGGGGATAGAAGTCTGAAGAAGCACCCTCGGGTTAGGTTTAGGCCGATGCACATGGGAGGCCCTACCGGCCCTTGCTGAGGGATCATCAAACTCCTGGTTCCCGCTTCAGGTGGGCGATCCTTGGAGCTGTGTCCCAAGGGGTGCATGCAGATTTCACCTGTTCTACGGATTCAGCTCATTTCTAAAGGGCAAACGTTCCCATTGGGATCTATGGACTTTGTGTGGTACACCTCAGGGTTCCCGCATCTGCAGAGTTCATGGACCAGGCTACTGAGGACAGAAGCCTGAGCATGGGACAGGGGCTTTGCATCAGGATTACCGTGAAGGTTATTTCACAAGTGAATGCTGTTGGTAACACCTGGGTGAGTCAGTGGGTTAGGCCACTGCCTTCAGCTCAGGACATGATCCCAGAGTCCTGGGATGGAGCCCCACATCGGGCTGTCTCCTCAGCAGGGAGCCTTCTTTCCCTTCTCTGGGTGTGCAATACTGCCTACATGTTTTCGCTCCCTGCAAAGTGAAAAAGTAAAATCTTGAGGCAATAAATAAATAAATACATAAATAATAAATATATAAAAGAGAGGGCATGATTTCCTATTGGAATCTAGGTCATTTGTGCGGGGCAGCTCAGGGTTCCCCCATGGGGAGAGTTTGGGAACCAGGCCTTTGAGGACAGAAGACTGAGCACATGACTTGGGCTTCGCATTATGCTAAGGCTGAAGGTCATTGCTATAGGGTATGCTTTCCAGAACACCTGTGTACCTCATTGGATGTGACCTCTTGCCTCGGCCCAGGTCAAGATCCCAGGGAAGAGGAATCTAGTTTGACACGGGGCCCTCCCCAAGGCAGGGAGCCTTATTCCCCCTTCCTTCAGACAAAAACACAGCCTACTTGTGATCTCAGTCTGTCCAACAAATAAATAAAATCATTATAAATAAATAAATAAATATATTCAGGCATGTTTTATATAGTGATCAAGTGCAATTCTGCAGTGTGGCTCAGGGTTCTTCCATCGGGAGATTTTGGGAACCAGGCCTCTGAGGTTGGAAGGCTGAGCAGCCGACCACGGCTTCATGTGAGGTATACGGTTAGGGTTAGGGTTAGGGTTAGGGTTAGGGTTATGTTTAGGTGAGGGTTAGAGTAAGGGTTAGGGTTATGTTTTAGGAACAAGGCATGTCGGAACTGGCAACACAATACTGCCACACCAAGGGCTGAGTTGAGGGTGGGACTCAGCAGAATCCTCAGGCGATGGAATTTTGGACAGGACAGGCCAAGAGGGTGGAATGCCCTCAGGGGAGCATGCTGTTTTCTATATATCTGAAGGTACTGGATAGCACAGAAGGAAAGGGTCAGTTTCTGCCTGAGAGGCTGAGTCCTTCCTACAGATTGACTTTCCCATCCACAGGAAGACCTGGATTCAGTCCTCCGGTGTCCAGAGTCTGATAACATAACCTAGGCTTCGCCATTGGCTCTGGGTGAATGGCTGACCTGATTTGTCAGGGCAGAATTAGGCTTTCCACGGGCTCAGTTGAGAACGTAGCCCTGGCGGACCATCCTATTCCCGGATTGTGGTGTGGGGGTCCTAGGAAGGTGTTGGTAGAATGATCGGACAGGCAGATTTCTCCCTCCCGGAGGGTCTTCCACAGGGCTAAATTTCCCATTTGCCTAGTGGGCGGCACCCAGAGGCCTGTGATATGAAGAAGGAATCCCCTACCTAGAGGGCTACCAGGGCAGGCAACCGGGGATAGAAGTCTGAAGAAGCACCCTCGGGTTAGGGTTAGGCCGATGCACATGGGAGGCCCTACCGGCCCATGCTGAGGGATCATCAAACACCTGGTTCCCGCTTCAGGTGGGCGCTCCTTGGAGCTGTGTCCCAAGGGGTGCATGCAGATTTCACCTGTTCTACGGATTCAGCTCATTTCTAAAGGGCAAATGTTCCCATTGGGATCTATGGACATTGTGCGGTGCACCACAGGGTTCCCGCATCTGCAGAGTTCATGGACCAGGCTACTGAGGACAGAAGCCTGAGCATGGGACAGGGGCTTTGCATCAGGATTACCGTGAAGGTTATTTCACAAGTGAATGCTGTTGGTAACACCTGGGTGAGTCAGTGGGTTAGGCCACTGCCTTCAGCTCAGGACATGATCCCAGAGTCCTGGGATGGAGCCCCACATCGGGCTGTCTCCTCAGCAGGGAGCCTTCTTTCCCTTCTCTGGGCGTGCAACACTGCATACATCTTTTCGCTTCCTGCAAAGTGAAAAAGTAAAATCTTGAGGCAATAAATAAATAAATACATAAATATTAAATATATAAAAGAGAGGGCATGATTTCCTATTGGAATCTAGGTCATTTGTGCGGGGCAGCTCAGGGTTCCCCCATGGGGAGAGTTTGGGAACCAGGCCTTTGAGGACAGAAGACTGAGCACATGACTTGGGCTTCGCATTATGCTAAGGCTGAAGGTCATTGCTATAGGGTATGCTTTCCAGAACACCTGTGTACCTCATTGGATGTGACCTCTTGCCTCGGCCCAGGTCAAGATCCCAGGGAAGAGGAATCTAGTTTGACACGGGGCCCTCCCCACTGCAGGGAGCCTTATTCCCCCTTCCTTCAGACAAAAACACAGCCTACTTGTGATCTCAGTCTGTCCAACAAATAAATAAAATCATTATAAATAAATAAATAAATATATTCAGGCATGTTTTATATAGTGATCAAGTGCAATTCTGCAGTGTGGCTCAGGGTTCTTACATCGGGAGATTTTGGGAACCAGGCCTCTGAGGTTGGAAGGCTGAGCAGACGACCACGGCTTCATGTGAGGTATAGGGTTAGGGTTAGGGTTAGGGTTAGGGTTAGGGTTAGGGTTAGGTGAGGGTTAGAGTAAGGGTTAGGGTTATATCTTAGGAACAAGGCATGTCGGAACTGGCAACACAATACTGGCACACCAAGGGCTGAGTTGGGGGTGGGACTCAGCAGAATCCTCAGGCGATGGAATTTTGGACGGGACAGGCCAAGAGGGTGGAATGCCCTCAGGGGAGCATGCTGGTTTCTATATATCTGAAGGTACTGGATAGCACAGAAGGAAAGGGTCAGTTTCTGCCTGAGAGCCTGAGTCCTTCCTACAGACTGAATTTCCCATCCACAGGAAGACCTGGATTCAGTCCTCCGGTGTCCAGAGTCTGATAACATAACCTAGGCTTCGCCATTGGCTCTGGGTGAATGGCTGACCTGATTTGTCAGGGCAGAATTAGGCTTTCCACGGACTCAGTTGAGGACGTAGCCCTGGCGGACCATCCTATTCCCGGATTGTGGTGTGGGGGTCCTAGGAAGGTGTTGGTAGAATGATCGGACAGGCAGATTTCTCCCTCCCTGAGGGTCTTCCACAGGGCTAAACTTCCCATTTGCCTAGTGGGCGGCACCCAGAGGCCTGCGATATGAAGAAGGAATCCCCTACCTAGAGGGCTACCAGGGCAGGCAACCGGGGATAGAAGTCTGAAGAAGCACCCTCGGGTTAGGGTTAGGCCGATGCACATGGGAGGCCCTACCAGCCCATGCTGAGGGATCATCAAACTCCTGGTTCCCGCTTCAGGTGGGCGCTCCTTGGAGCTGTGTCCCAAGGGGTGCATGCAGATTTCACCTGTTCTACGGATTCAGCTCATTTCTAAAGGGCAAACGTTCCCATTGGGATCTATGGACATTGTGCGGTGCACCTCAGGGTTCCCGCATCTGCAGAGTTCATGGACCAGGCTACTGAGGACAGAAGCCTGAGCATGGGACAGGGGCTTTGCATCAGGATTACCGTGAAGGTTATTTCACAAGTGAATGCTGTTGGTAACACCTGGGTGAGTCAGTGGGTTAGGCCATTGCCTTCAGCTCAGGACATGATCCCAGAGTCCTGGGATGGAGCCCCACATCGGGCTGTCTCCTCAGCAGGGAGCCTTCTTTCCCTTCTCTGGGCGTGCAACACTGCCTACATCTTTTCGCTTCCTGCAAAGTGAAAAAGTAAAAATTTGAGGCAATAAATAAATAAATACATAAATAATAAATATATAAAAGAGAGGGCATGATTTCCTATTGGAATCTAGGTCATTTGTGCGGGGCAGCTCAGGGTTCCCCCATGGGGAGAGTTTGGGAACCAGGCCTTTGAGGACAGAAGACTGAGCACATGACTTGGGCTTCGCATTATGCTAAGGCTGAAGGTCATTGCTATAGGGTATGCTTTCCAGAACACCTGTGTACCTCATTGGATGTGACCTCTTGCCTCGGCCCAGGTCAAGATCCCAGGGAAGAGGAATCTAGTTTGACACGGGGCCCTCCCCACTGCAGGGAGCCTTATTCCCCCTTCCTTCAGACAAAAACACAGCCTACTTGTGATCTCAGTCTGTCCAACAAATAAATAAAATCATTATAAATAAATAAATAAATATATTCAGGCATGTTTTATATAGTGATCAAGTGCAATTCTGCAGTGTGGCTCAGGGTTCTTACATCGGGAGATTTTGGGAACCAGGCCTCTGAGGTTGGAAGGCTGAGCAGACGACCACGGCTTCATGTGAGGTATAGGGTTAGGGTTAGGGTTAGGGTTAGGGTTAGGGTTAGGGTTAGGTGAGGGTTAGAGTAAGGGTTAGGGTTATATCTTAGGAACAAGGCATGTCGGAACTGGCCACACAATACTGGCACACCAAGGGCTGAGTTGGGGGTGGGACTCAGCAGAATCCTCAGGCGATGGAATTTTGGACGGGACAGGCCAAGAGGGTGGAATGCCCTCAGGGTAGCATGCTGGTTTCTATATATCTGAAGGTACTGGATAGCACAGAAGGAAAGGGTCAGTTTCTGCCTGAGAGGCTGAGTCCTTCCTACAGACTGAATTTCCCATCCACAGGAGGACCTGGGTTCAGTCCTCCGGTGTCCAGAGTCTGATCACGTAACCTAGGCTTAGCCTTTGGCTTTGGGAGAATGGCTGACCTGATTCGTCAGGGCCCAATTAGGCTTTCCACGGGACTCAGTTGAGGACGTAGCCCTGGCGGACCATCCTATTCCCGGATTGTGGTGTGGGGGTCCTAGGAAGGTGTTGGTAGAATGATCGGACAGGCAGATTTTTCCCTCCCCGAGGGTCTTCCACAGGGCTAAATTTCCCATTATCATAGTGGGCGGCACCCAGAAGCCTGCGATGTGAAGAAGGAATCCCCTACCTAGAGGGCTACCAGGGCAGGCAACCGGGGATAGAAGTCTGAAGAAGTACCCTCGGGTTAGGGTTAGGCCGATGCCCATGGGAGGCCCTACCGGCCCTTGCTGAGGGATCATCAAACTCCTGGTTCCCGCTTCAGGTGGGCGCTCCTTGGAGCTGTGTCCCAAGGGGTGCATGCAGATTTCACCTGTTCTACGGATTCAGCTCATATCTAAAGGGCAAACGTTTTCATTGGGATCTATGGACTTTGTGTGGTACACCTCAGGGTTCCCGCATCTGCAGAGTTCATGGACCAGGCTACTGAGGACAGAAGCCTGAGCATGGGAAAGGGGCTTTGCATCAGGATTACCGTGAAGGTTATTTCACAAGTGAATGCTGTTGGTAACACCTGGGTGAGTCAGTGGGTTAGGCCACTGCCTTCAGCTCAGGACATGATCCCAGAGTCCTGGGATGGAGCCCCACATCGGGCTGTCTCCTCAGCAGGGAGCCTTCTTTCCCTTCTCTGGGCGTGCAACACTGCCTACATCTTTTCGCTCCCTGCAAAGTGAAAAAGTAAAATCTTGAGGCAATAAATAAATAAATACATAAATAATAAATATATAAAAGAGAGGGTATGATTTCCTATTGGAATCTAGGTCATTTGTGCGGGGCAGCTCAGGGTTCCCCCATGGGGAGAGTTTGGGAACCAGGCCTTTGAGGACAGAAGACTGAGCACATGACTTGGGCTTCGCATTATGCTAAGGCTGAAGGTCATTGCTATAGGGTATGCTTTCCAGAACACCTGTGTACCTCATTGGATGTGACCTCTTGCCTCGGCCCAGGTCAAGATCCCAGGGAAGAGGAATCTAGTTTGACACGGGGCCCTCCCCACTGCAGGGAGCCTTATTCCCCCTTCCTTCAGACAAAAACACAGCCTACTTGTGATCTCAGTCTGTCCAACAAATAAATAAAATCATTATAAATAAATAAATAAATATATTCAGGCATGTTTTATATAGTGATCAAATGCAATTCTGCAGTGTGGCTCAGGGTTCTTACATCGGGAGATTTTGGGAACCAGGCCTCTGAGGTTGGAAGGCTGAGCAGACGACCACGGCTTCATGTGAGGTATAGGGTTTGGGTTAGGGTTAGTGTTAGGGTTAGGGTTATGTTTAGGTGAGGGTTAGAGTAAGGGTTAGGGTTATATCTTAGGAACAAGGCATGTCGGAACTGGCCACACAATACTGGCACACCAAGGGCTGAGTTGAGGGTGGGACTCAGCAGAATCCTCAGGCGATGGAATTTTGGACAGGACAGGCCAAGAGGGTGGAATGCCCTCAGGGGAGCATGCTGTTTTCTATATATCTGAAGGTACTGGATAGCACAGAAGGAACGGTTCAGTTTCTGCCTGAGAGGCTGAGTCCTTCCTACAGATTGACTTTCCCATCCACAGGAAGACCTGGATTCAGTCCTCCGGTGTCCAGAGTCTGATAACATAACCTAGGCTTCGCCATTGGCTCTGGGTGAATGGCTGACCTGATTTGTCAGGGCAGAATTAGGCTTTCCACGGGCTCAGTTGAGAACGTAGCCCTGGCGGACCATCCTATTCCCGGATTGTGGTGTGGGGGTCCTAGGAAGGTGTTGGTAGAATGATCGGACAGGCAGATTTCTCCCTCCCCGAGGGTCTTCCACAGGGCTAAATTTCCCATTTGCCTAGTGGGCGGCACCCAGAGGCCTGTGATATGAAGAAGGAATCCCCTACCTAGAGGGCTACCAGGGCAGGCAACCGGGGATAGAAGTCTGAAGAAGCACCCTCGGGTTAGGGTTAGGCCGATGCACATGGGAGGCCCTACCGGCCCATGCTGAGGGATCATCAAACACCTGGTTCCCGCTTCAGGTGGGCGCTCCTTGGAGCTGTGTCCCAAGGGGTGCATGCAGATTTCACCTGTTCTACGGATTCAGCTCATTTCTAAAGGGCAAACGTTCCCATTGGGATCTATGGACATTGTGCGGTGCACCTCAGGGTTCCCGCATCTGCAGAGTTCATGGACCAGGCTACTGAGGACAGAAGCCTGAGCATGGGACAGGGGCTTTGCATCAGGATTACCGTGAAGGTTATTTCACAAGTGAATGCTGTTGGTAACACCTGGGTGAGTCAGTGGGTTAGGCCATTGCCTTCAGCTCAGGACATGATCCCAGAGTCCTGGGATGGAGCCCCACATCGGGCTGTCTCCTCAGCAGGGAGCCTTCTTTCCCTTCTCTGGGCGTGCAACACTGCCTACATCTTTTCGCTTCCTGCAAAGTGAAAAAGTAAAAATTTGAGGCAATAAATAAATAAATACATAAATAATAAATATATAAAAGAGAGGGCATGATTTCCTATTGGAATCTAGGTCATTTGTGCGGGGCAGCTCAGGGTTCCCCCATGGGGAGAGTTTGGGAACCAGGCCTTTGAGGACAGAAGACTGAGCACATGACTTGGGCTTCGCATTATGCTAAGGCTGAAGGTCATTGCTATAGGGTATGCTTTCCAGAACACCTGTGTACCTCATTGGATGTGACCTCTTGCCTCGGCCCAGGTCAAGATCCCAGGGAAGAGGAATCTAGTTTGACACGGGGCCCTCCCCACTGCAGGGAGCCTTATTCCCCCTTCCTTCAGACAAAAACACAGCCTACTTGTGATCTCAGTCTGTCCAACAAATAAATAAAATCATTATAAATAAATAAATAAATATATTCAGGCATGTTTTATATAGTGATCAAGTGCAATTCTGCAGTGTGGCTCAGGGTTCTTACATCGGGAGATTTTGGGAACCAGGCCTCTGAGGTTGGAAGGCTGAGCAGACGACCACGGCTTCATGTGAGGTATAGGGTTATGGTTAGGGTTAGGGTTAGGGTTAGGGTTAGGGTTAGGTGAGGGTTAGAGTAAGGGTTAGGGTTATATCTTAGGAACAAGGCATGTCGGAACTGGCCACACAATACTGGCACACCAAGGGCTGAGTTGGGGGTGGGACTCAGCAGAATCCTCAGGCGATGGAATTTTGGACGGGACAGGCCAAGAGGGTGGAATGCCCTCAGGGTAGCATGCTGGTTTCTATATATCTGAAGGTACTGGATAGCACAGAAGGAAAGGGTCAGTTTCTGCCTGAGAGGCTGAGTCCTTCCTACAGACTGAATTTCCCATCCACAGGAGGACCTGGGTTCAGTCCTCCGGTGTCCAGAGTCTGATCACGTAACCTAGGCTTAGCCTTTGGCTTTGGGAGAATGGCTGACCTGATTCGTCAGGGCCCAATTAGGCTTTCCACGGGACTCAGTTGAGGACGTAGCCCTGGCGGACCATCCTATTCCCGGATTGTGGTGTGGGGGTCCTAGGAAGGTGTTGGTAGAATGATCGGACAGGCAGATTTCTCCCTCCCCGAGGGTCTTCCACAGGGCTAAACTTCCCATTTGCCTAGTGGGCGGCACCCAGAGGCCTGCGATGTGAAGAAGGAATCCCCTACCTAGAGGGCTACCAGGGCAGGCAACCGGGGATAGAAGTCTGAAGAAGCACCCTCGGGTTAGGGTTAGGCCGATGCACATGGGAGGCCCTACCGGCCCTTGCTGAGGGATCATCAAACTCCTGGTTCCCGCTTCAGGTGGGCGCTCCTTGGAGCTGTGTCCCAAGGGGTGCATGCAGATTTCACCTGTTCTACGGATTCAGCTCATTTCTAAAGGGCAAACGTTCCCATTGGGATCTATGGACATTGTGCGGTGCACCTCAGGGTTCCCGCATCTGCAGAGTTCATGGACCAGGCTACTGAGGACAGAAGCCTGAGCATGGGACAGGGGCTTTGCATCAGGATTACCGTGAAGGTTATTTCCAAAGTGAATGCTGTTGGTAACACCTGGGTGAGTCAGTGGGTTAGGCCATTGCCTTCAGCTCAGGACATGATCCCAGAGTCCTGGGATGGAGCCCCACATCGGGCTGTCTCCTCAGCAGGGAGCCTTCTTTCCCTTCTCTGGGCGTGCAACACTGCCTACATCTTTTCGCTTCCTGCAAAGTGAAAAAGTAAAATCTTGAGGCAATAAATAAATAAATACATAAATAATAAATATATAAAAGAGAGGGCATGATTTCCTATTGGAATCTAGGTCATTTGTGCGGGGCAGCTCAGGGTTCCCCCATGGGGAGAGTTTGGGAACCAGGCCTTTGAGGACAGAAGACTGAGCACATGACTTGGGCTTCGCATTATGCTAAGGCTGAAGGTCATTGCTATAGGGTATGCTTTCCAGAACACCTGTGTACCTCATTGGATGTGACCTCTTGCCTCGGCCCAGGTCAAGATCCCAGGGAAGAGGAATCTAGTTTGACACGGGGCCCTCCCCACTGCAGGGAGCCTTATTCCCCCTTCCTTCAGACAAAAACACAGCCTACTTGTGATCTCAGTCTGTCCACAAATAAATAAAATCATTATAAATAAATAAATAAATATATTCAAGCATGTTTTATATAGTGCTCAAGTGCAATTCTGCAGTGTGGCTCAGGGTTCTTACATCGGGAGATTTTGGGAACCAGGCCTCTGAGGTTGGAAGGCTGAGCAGCCGACGACGGCTTCATGTGAGGTATAGGGTTAGAGTTAGGGTTAGGGTTAGGATTATGTTTAGGTGAGGGTTAGAGTAAGGGTTATGGTTATATCTTAGGAACAAGGCATTTCGGAACTGGCCACACAATACTGGCACACCAAGGGCTGAGTTGAGGGTGGGACTCAGCAGAATCCTCAGGCGATGGAATTTTGGACGGGACAGGCCAAGAGGGTGGAATGCCCTCAGGGTGGCATGCTGGTTTCTATATATCTGAAGGTACTGGATAGCACAGAAGGAAAGGGTCAGTTTCTGCCTGAGAGGCTGAGTCCTTCCTACAGACTGACTTTCCCATCCACAGGAGGACCTGGGTTCAGTCCCCGGTGTCCAGAGTCTGATCACGTACCCTAGGCTTAGCCTTTGGCTCTGGGAGAATGGCTGACCTGATTTGTCAGGGCAGAATTAGGCTTTCCACGGGACTCAGTTGAGGACGTAGCCCTGGCGGACCATCCTATTCCCGGATTGTGGTGTGGGGGTCCTAGGAAGGTGTTGGTAGAATGATCGGACAGGCAGATTTCTCCCTCCCCTAGGGTCTTCCACAGGGCTAAACTTCCCATTTGCCTAGTGGGCGGCACCCAGGGGCCTGCTATGTGAAGAAGGAATCCCCTACCTAGAGGGCTACCAGCGCTGGCAACCGGGGATAGAAGTCTGAAGAAGCACCCTCGGGTTAGGGTTAGGCCGATGCACATGGTAGGCCCTACCGGCCCTTGCTGAGGGATCATCAAACTCCTGGTTCCCGCTTCAGGTGGGCGCTCCTTGGAGCTGTGCCCAAGGGGTGCATGCAGATTTCACCTGTTCTATGGATTCAGCTCATTTCTAAAGGGCAAACGTTCCCATTGGGATCTATGGACATTGTGCGGTGCACCTAAGGGTTCCCGCATCTGCAGAGTTCATGGACCAGGCTACTGAGGACAGAAGCCTGAGCATGGGACAGGGGCTTTGCATCAGGATTACCGTGAAGGTTATTTCACAAGTGAATGCTGTTGGTAACACCTGGGTGACTCAGTGGGTTAGGCTACTGCCTTCAGCTCAGGACATGATCCCAGAGTCCTGGGATGGAGCCCCACATCGGGCTGTCTCCTCAGCAGGGAGCCTTCTTTCCCTTCTCTGGGCGTGCAACACTGCCTACATCTTTTCGCTTCCTGCAAAGTGAAAAAGTAAAATCTTGAGGCAATAAATAAATAAATACATAAATAATAAATATATAAAAGAGAGGGCATGATTTCCTATTGGAATCTAGGTCATTTGTGCGGGGTAGCTCAGGGTTCCCCCATGGGGAGAGTTTGGGAACCAGGCCTTTGAGGACAGAAGACTGAGCACATGACTTGGGCTTCGCATTATGCTAAGGCTGAAGGTCATTGCTATAGGGTATGCTTTCCAGAACACCTGTGTACCTCATTGGATGTGACCTCTTGCCTCGGCCCAGGTCAAGGTCCCAGGGAAGAGGAATCTAGTTTGACACGGGGCCCTCCCCACTGCAGGGAGCCTTATTCCCCCTTCCTTCAGACAAAAACACAGCCTACTTGTGATCTCAGTCTGTCCAACAAATAAATAAAATCATTATAAATAAATAAATAAATAAATATATTCAGGCATGTTTTATATAGTGCTCAAGTGCAATTCTGCAGTGTGGCTCAGGGTTCTTCCATCGGGAGATTTTGGGAACCAGGCCTCTGAGGTTGGAAGGCTGAGCAGCCGACCACGGCTTCATGTGAGGTATACGGTTAGGGTTAGGGTTAGGGTTAGGGTTAGGGTTAGGGTTATGTTTAGGTGAGGGTTAGAGTAAGGGTTAGGGTTATGTCTTAGGAACAAGGCATGTCGGAACTGGCCACACAATACTGGCACACCAAGGGCTGAGTTGAGGGTGGGACTCAGCAGAATCCTCAGGCGATGGAATTTTGGACGGGACAGGCCAAGAGGGTGGAATGCCCTCAGGGTAGCATGCTGGTTTCTATATATCTGAAGGTACTGGATAGCACAGAAGGAAAGGGTCAGTTTCTGCCTGAGAGGCTGAGTCCTTCCTACAGACTGACTTTCCCATCCACAGGAAGACCTGGGTTCAGTACTCCGGTGTCCAGAGTCTGATCACATAACCTAGGCTTAGCCTTTGGCTCTGGGTGAATGGCTGACCTGATTCGTCAGGGCAGAATTAGGCTTTCCACGGGACTCAGTTGAGGACGTAGCCCTGGCGGACCATCCTATTCCCGGATTGTGGTGTGGGGGTCCTAGGAAGGTGTTGGTAGAATGATCGGACAGGCAGATTTCTCCCTCCCCGAGGGTCTTCCACAGGGCTAAACTTCCCATTTGCCTAATGGGCGGCACCCAGAGGCCTGCGATATGAAGAAGGATTCCCCTACCTAGAGGGCTACCATGGCAGGCAACCGGGGATAGAAGTCTGAAGAAGCACCCTCGGGTTAGGGTTAGGCCGATGCACATGGGAGGCCCTACCGGCCCTTGCTGAGGGATCATCAAACTCCTGGTTCCCGCTTCAGGTGGGCGCACGTTGGAGCTGTGTCCCAAGGGGTGCATGCAGATTTCACCTGTTCTATGGATTCAGCTCATTTCTAAAGGGCAAACGTTCCCATTGGGATCTATGAACATTGTGCGGTGCACCTCAGGGTTACCGCGTCTGCAGAGTTCATGGACCAGGCTACTGAGGACAGAAGCCTGAGCATGGGACAGGGGCTTTGCATCAGGATTACCGTGAAGGTTATTTCACAAGTGAATGCTGTTGGTAACACCTGGGTGAGTCAGTGGGTTAGGCCACTGCCTTCAGCTCAGGACATGATCCCAGAGTCCTGGGATGGAGCCCCACATCGGGCTGTCTCCTCAGCAGGGAGCCTTCTTTCCCTTCTCTGGGCGTGCAACACTGCCTACATCTTTTCGCTCCCTGCAAAGTGAAAAAGTAAAATCTTGAGGCAATAAATAAATAAATACATAAATATTAAATATATAAAAGAGACGGCATGATTTCCTATTGGAATCTAGGTCATTTGTGCGGGGCAGCTCAGGGTTCCCCCATGGGGAGAGTTTGGGAACCAGGCCTTTGAGGACAGAAGACTGAGCACATGACTTGGGCTTCGCATTATGCTAAGGCTGAAGGTCATTGCTATAGGGTATGCTTTCCAGAACACCTGTGTACCTCATTGGATGTGACCTCTTGCCTCGGCCCAGGTCAAGATCCCAGGGAAGAGGAATCTAGTTTGACACGGGGCCCTCCCCACTGCAGGGAGCCTTATTCCCCCTTCCTTCAGACAAAAACACAGCCTACTTGTGATCTCAGTCTGTCCAACAAATAAATAAAATCATTATAAATAAATAAATAAATATATTCAGGCATGTTTTATATAGTGATCAAGTGCAATTCTGCAGTGTGGCTCAGGGTTCTTACATCGGGAGATTTTGGGAACCAGGCCTCTGAGGTTGGAAGGCTGAGCAGACGACCACGGCTTCATGTGAGGTATAGGGTTAGGGTTAGGGTTAGGGTTAGGGTTAGGGTTAGGTGAGGGTTAGAGTAAGGGTTAGGGTTATATCTTAGGAACAAGGCATGTCGGAACTGGCCACACAATACTGGCACACCAAGGGCTGAGTTGGGGGTGGGACTCAGCAGAATCCTCAGGCGATGGAATTTTGGACGGGACAGGCCAAGAGGGTGGAATGCCCTCAGGGTAGCATGCTGGTTTCTATATATCTGAAGGTACTGGATAGCACAGAAGGAAAGGGTCAGTTTCTGCCTGAGAGGCTGAGTCCTTCCTACAGACTGAATTTCCCATCCACAGGAGGACCTGGGTTCAGTTTTCCGGTGTCCAGAGTCTGAACACGTAATCTAGGCTTAGCCTTTGGCTCTGGGAGAATGGCTGACCTGATTTCAGGGCAGAATTAGGCTTTCCACAGGACTCAGTTGAGGACGTAGCCCTGGCGGACCATCCTATTCCCGGATTGTGGTGTGGGAGTCCTAGGAAGGTGTTGGTAGAATGATCGGACAGGCAGATTTCTCCCTCCCCTAGCGTCTTCCACAGGGCTAAACTTCCCATTTGCCTAGTGGGCGGCACCCAGGGGCCTGCGATGTGAAGAAGAAATCCCCCACCTAGAGGGCTACCAGCGCTGGCAACCGGGGATACAAGTCTGAAGAAGCACCCTCGGGTTAGGGTTAGGCCGATGCACATGGGAAGCCCTACCGGCCCTTGCTGAGGGATCATCAAACTCCTGGTTCCCGCTTCAGGTGGGCGCTCCTTGGAGCTGTGTCCCAAGGGGTGCATGCAGATTTCACTTGTTCTACGGATTCAGCTCATTTCTAAAGGGCAAACGTTCCCATTGGGATCTATGGACATTGTGCGGTGCACCTCAGGGTTCCCGCATCTGCAGAGTTCATGGACCAGGCTACTGAGGACAGAAGCCTGAGCATGGGACAGGGGCTTTGCATCAGGATTACCGTGAAGGTTATTTCACAAGTGAATGCTGTTGGTAACACCTGGGTGAGTCAGTGGGTTAGGCCACTGCCTTCAGCTCAGGACATGATCCCAGAGTCCTGGGATGGAGGCCCACATCGGGCTGTCTCCTCAGCAGGGAGCCTTCTTTCCCTTCTCTGGGCGTGCAACACTGCCTACATCTTTTCGCTCCCTGCAAAGTGAAAAAGTAAAATCTTGAGGCAATAAATAAATAAATACATAAATAATAAATATATAAAAGAGAGGGCATGATTTCCTATTGGAATCTAGGTCATTTGTGCGGGGCAGCTCAGGGTTCCCCCATGGGGAGAGTTTGGGAACCAGGCCTTTGAGGACAGAAGACTGAGCACATGACTTGCGCTTCACATTATGCTAAGGCTGAAGGTCATTGCTATAGGGTATGCTTTCCAGAACACCTGTGTACCTCATTGGATGTGACCTCTTGCCTCGGCCCAGGTCAAGATCCCAGGGAAGAGGAATCTAGTTTGACACGGGGCCCTCCCCACTGCAGGGAGCCTTATTCCCCCTTCCTTCGGACAAAAACACAGCCTACTTGTGATCTCAGTCAGTCCAACAAATAAATAAAATCATTATAAATAAATAAATAAATATATTCAGGCATGTTTTATATAGTACTCAAGTGCAATTCGGCAGTGTGGCTCAGGGTTCTTCCATCGGGAGATTTTGGGAACCAGGCCTCTGAGGTTGGAAGGCTGAGCAGCCGACGACGGCTTCATGTGAGGTATAGGGTTAGAGTTAGGGTTAGGGTTAGGATTATGTTTAGGTGAGGGTTAGAGTAAGGGTTATGGTTATGTCTTAGGAACAAGGCATTTCGGAACTGGCCACACAATACTAGCACACCAAGTGCTGAGTTGAGGGTGGGACTCAGCAGAATCCTCAGGCGATGGAATTTTGGACGGGACAGGCCAAGAGGGTGGAATGCCCTCAGGGGAGCATGCTGGATTCTATATATCTGAAGGTACTGGATAGCACAGAAGGAAAGGGTCAGTTTCTGCCTGAGAGTCTGAGTCCTTCCTACAGACTGAGTTTCCCATCCACAGGAGGACCTGGGTTCAGTTTTCCGGTGTCCAGAGTCTGAACACGTAATCTAGGCTTAGCCTTTGGCTCTGGGAGAATGGTTGACCTGATTTCAGGGCAGAATTAGGCTTTCCACAGGACTCAGTTGAGGACGTAGCCCTGGCGGACCATCCTATTCCCGGATTGTGGTGTGGCGGTCCTAGGAAGGTGTTGGTAGAATGATCGGACAGGCAGATTTCTACCTCCCCGAGGGTCTTCCACAGGGCTATACTTCCCATTTGCCTAGTGGGCGGCACCCAGAGGCCTGTGATGTGAAGAAGGAATCCCCTACCTAGAGGGCTACCAGGGCAGGCAACCGGGGATAGAAGTCTGAAGAAGCACCCTCGGGTTAGGGTTAGGCCGATGCACATGGGAGGCCCTACCGGCCCTTGCTGAGGGATCATCAAACTCCTGGTTCCCGCTTCAGGTGGGCGCTCCTTGGAGCTGTGTCCCAAGGGGTGCATGCAGATTTCACCTGTTCTACGGATTCAGCTCATTTCTAAAGGGCAAACGTTCCCATTGGGATCTATGGACATTGTGCGGTGCACCTCAGGGTTCCCGCATCTGCAGAGTTCATGGACCAGAATACTGAGGACAGAAGCCTGAGCATGGGACAGGGGCTTTGCATCAGGATTACCGTGAAGGTTATTTCACAAGTGAATGCTGTTGGTAACACCTGGGTGAGTCAGTGGGTTAGGCCACTGCCTTCAGCTCAGGACATGATCCCAGAGTCCTGGGATGGAGCCCCACATCGGGCTGTCTCCTCAGCAGGGAGCCTTCTTTCCCTTCTCTGGGTGTGCAATACTGCCTACATCTTTTCGCTCCCTGCAAAGTGAAAAAGTAAAATCTTGAGGCAATAAATAAATAAATACATAAATAATAAATATATAAAAGAGAGGGCATGATTTCCTATTGGAATCTAGGTCATTTGTGCGGGGCAGCTCAGGGTTCCCCCATGGGGAGAGTTTGGGAACCAGGCCTTTGAGGACAGAAGACTGAGCACATGACTTGGGCTTCGCATTATGCTAAGGCTGAAGGTCATTGCTATAGGGTATGCTTTCCAGAACACCTGTGTACCTCATTGGATGTGACCTCTTGCCTCGGCCCAGGTCAAGATCCCAGGGAAGAGGAATCTAGTTTGACACCGGGCCCTCCCCACTGCAGGGAGCCTTATTCCCCCTTCCTTCAGACAAAAACACAGCCTACTTGTGATCTCAGTCTGTTTAACAAATAAATAAAATCATTATATATAAATAAATAAATATATTCAGGCATGTTTTATATAGTGATCAAATGCAATTCTGCAGTGTGGCTCAGGGTTCTTCCATCGGGAGATTTTGGGAACCAGGCCTCTGAGGTTGGAAGGCTGAGCAGCCGACCACGGCTTCATGTGAGGTATAGGGTTAGGGTTAGGTTTAGGGTTAGGGTTAGGGTTATGTTTAGGTGAGGGTTAGAGTAAGGGTTAGGGTTATGTTTTAGGAACAAGGCATGTTGGAACTGGCAACACAATACTGGCACACCAAGGGCTGAGTTGAGTGTGGGACTCAGCAGAATCCTCAGGCGATGGAATTTTGGACAGGACAGGCCAAGAGGGTGGAATGCCCTCAGGGGAGCATGCTGGTTTCTATATATCTGAAGGTACTGGATAGCACAGAAGGAAAGGGTCAGTTTCTGCCTGAGAGGCTGAGTCCTTCCTACAGACTGACTTTCCCATCCACAGGAGGACCTGGGTTCAGTCCTCCGGTGTCCAGAGTCTGATCACGTAACCTAGGCTTAGCCTTTGGCTCTGGGAGAATGGCTGACCTGATTCGTCAGGGCAGAATTAGGCTTTCCACGGGACTCAGTTGAGGACGTAGCCCTGGCGGACCATCCTATTCCCGGATTGTGGTGTGGGGGTCCTAGGAAGGTGTTGGTAGAATGATCGGACAGGCAGATTTCTCCCTCCCCGAGGGTCTTCCACAGGGCTAAACTTCCCATTTGCCTAGTGGGCGGCACCCAGAGGCCTGTGATGTGAAGAAGGAATCCCCTACCTAGAGGGCTACCAGGGCAGGCAACCGGGGATAGAAGTCTGAAGAAGCACCCTCGGGTTAGGTTTAGGCCGATGCACATGGGAGGCCCTACCGGCCCTTGCTGAGGGATCATCAAACTCCTGGTTCCCGCT
Organism: Mustela nivalis; assembly: GCF_964662115.1. Lineage (NCBI taxonomy): Eukaryota > Metazoa > Chordata > Mammalia > Carnivora > Mustelidae > Mustela > Mustela nivalis. The sequence goes on from NW_028136524.1 coordinate 1,416,392, forward strand.
TCAGGTGGGCGCTCCTTGGAGCTGTGTCCCAAGGGGTGCATGCAGATTTCACCTGTTCTACGGATTCAGCTCATTTCTAAAGGGCAAACGTTCCCATTGGGATCTATGGACATTGTGCGGTGCACCTCAGGGTTCCCGCATCTGCAGAGTTCATGGACCAGGCTACTGAGGAAAGAAGCCTGAGCATGGGACAGGGGCTTTGCATCAGGATTACCGTGAAGGTTATTTCACAAGTGAATGCTGTTGGTAACACCTGGGTGAGTCAGTGGGTTAGGCCATTGCCTTCAGCTCAGGACATGATCCCAGAGTCCTGGGATGGAGCCCCACATCGGGCTGTCTCCTCAGCAGGGAGCCTTCTTTCCCTTCTCTGGGCTTGCAACACTGCCTACATCTTTCCGCTTCCTGCAAAGTGAAAAAGTAAAATCTTGAGGCAATAAATAAATAAATACATAAATAATAAATATATAAAAGAGATGGCATGATTTCCTATTGGAATCTAGGTCATTTGTGCGGGGCAGCTCAGGGTTCCCCCATGGGGAGAGTTTGGGAACCAGGCCTTTGAGGACAGAAGACTGAGCACATGACTTGGGCTTCGCATTATGCTAAGGCTGAAGGTCATTGCTATAGGGTATGCTTTCCAGAACACCTGTGTACCTCATTGGATGTGACCTCTTGCCTCGGCCCAGGTCAAGATCCCAGGGAAGAGGAATCTAGTTTGACACGGGGCCCTCCCCACTGCAGGGAGCCTTATTCCCCCTTCCTTCAGACAAAAACACAGCCTACTTGTGATCTCAGTCTGTCCAACAAATAAATAAAATCATTATAAATAAATAAATAAATATATTCAGGCATGTTTTATATAGTGATCAAATGCAATTCTGCAGTGTGGCTCAGGGTTCTTCCATCGGGAGATTTTGGGAACCAGGCCTCTGAGGTTGGAAGGCTGAGCAGCCGACCACGGCTTCATGTGAGGTATAGGGTTAGGGTTAGGGTTAGGGTTAGGGTTAGGGTTATGTTTAGGTGAGGGTTAGAGTAAGGGTTAGGGTTATGTTTTAGGAACAAGGCATGTCGGAACTGGCCACACAATACTGGCACACCAAGGGCTGAGTTGAGGGTGGGACTCAGCAGAATCCTCAGGCGATGGAATTTTGGACGGGACAGGCCAAGAGGGTGGAATGCCCTCAGGGGAGCATGCTGGTTTCTATATATCTGAAGGTACTGGATAGCACAGAAGGAAAGGGTCAGTTTCTGCCTGAGAGGCTGAGTCCTTCCTACAGACTGACTTTCCCATCCACAGGAGGACCTGGGTTCAGTCCTCCGGTGTCCAGAGTCTGATCCCGTAACCTAGGCTTAGCCTTTGGCTCTGGGAGAATGGCTGACCTGATTCGTCAGGGCAGAATTAGGCTTTCCACGGGACTCAGTTGAGGACGTAGCCCTGGCGGACCATCCTATTCCCGGATTGTGGTGTGGGGGTCCTAGGAAGGTGTTGGTAGAATGATCGGACAGGCAGATTTCTCCCTCCCCGAGGGTCTTCCACAGGGCTAAACTTCCCATTAGCCTAGTGGGCGGCACCCAGAGGCCTGCGATGTGAAGAAGGAATCCCCTACCTAGAGGGCTACCAGGGCAGGCAACCGGGGATAGAAGTCTGAAGAAGCACCCTCGGGTTAGGGTTAGGCCGATGCACATGGGAGGCCCTACCGGCCCTTGCTGAGGGATCATCAAACTCCTGGTTCCCGCTTCAGGTGGGCGCTCCTTGGAGCTGTGTCCCAAGGGGTGCATGCAGATTTCACCTGTTCTACGGATTCAGCTCATTTCTAAAGGGCAAACGTTCCCATTGGGATCTATGGACATTGTGCGGTGCACCTCAGGGTTCCCGCATCTGCAGAGTTCATGGACCAGGCTACTGAGGACAGAAGCCTGAGCATGGGACAGGGGCTTTGCATCAGGATTACCGTGAAGGTTATTTCACAAGTGAATGCTGTTGGTAACACCTGGGTGAGTCAGTGGGTTAGGCCACTGCTTTCAGCTCAGGACATGATCCCAGAGTCCTGGGATGGAGCCCCACATCGGGCTGTCTCCTCAGCAGGGTGCCTTCTTTCCCTTCTCTGGGCGTGCAACACTGCCTACATCTTTTCGCTCCCTGCAAAGTGAAAAAGTAAAATCTTGAGGCAATAAATAAATAAATACATAAATAATAAATATATAAAAAAGAGGGCATGATTTCCTATTGGAATCTAGGTCATTTGTGCGGGGCAGCTCAGGGTTCCCCCATGGGGATAATTTGGGAACCAGGCCTTTGAGGACAGAAGACTGAGCACATGACTTGGGCTTCGCATTATGCTAAGGCTGAAGGTCATTGCTATAGGGTATGCTTTCCAGAACACCTGTGTACCTCATTGGATGTGGCCTCTTGCCTCGGCCCAGGTCAAGATCCCAGGGAAGAGGAATCTAGTTTGACACGGGGCCCTCCCCACTGCAGGGAGCCTTATTCCCCCTTCCTTCGGACAAAAACACAGCCTACTTGTGATCTCAGTCTGTCCAACAAATAAATAAAATCATTAAAATAAATAAATAAATATATTTAGGCACGTTTTATGTAGTGATCAAGTGCAATTCTGCAGTGTGGCTCAGGGTTCTTCCATCGGGAGATTTTGGGAACCAGGCCTCTGAGGTTGGAAGGCTGAGCACCCGACCACGGCTTCATGTGAGGTATACGGTTAGGGTTAGGGTTAGGGTTAGGGTTAGGGTTAGGGTTATGTTTAGGTGAGGGTTAGAGTAAGGGTTAGGGTTATGTCTTAGGAACAAGGCATGTCGGAACTGGCCACACAATACTGGCACACCAAGGCCTGAGTTGAGGGTGGGACTCAGCAGAATCCTCAGGCGATGGAATTTTGGACAGGACAGGCCAAGAGGGTGGAATGCCCTCAGGGGAGCATGCTGGTTTCTATATATCTGAAGGTACTGGTTAGCACAGAAGGAAAGGGTCAGTTTCTGCCTGAGAGGCTGAGTCCTTCCTACAGACTGACTTTCCCATCCACAGGAGGACCTGGGTTCAGTCCTCCGGTGTCCAGAGTCTGATCACGTAACCTAGGCTTAGCCTTTGGCTCTGGGAGAATGGCTGACCTGATTTGTCAGGGCAGAATTAGGCTTTCCACGGGACTCAGTTGAGGACGTAGCCCTGGCGGACCATTCTATTCCCGGATTGTGGTGTGGGGGTCCTAGGAAGGTGTTGGTAGAATGATCGGACAGGCAGATTTCTCCCGCCCCGAGGGTCTTCCACAGGGCTAAATATCCCATTATCATAGTGGGCGGCACCCAGAAGCCTGCAATGTGAAGAAGGAATTCCCTACCTAGAGGGCTACCAGGGCAGGCAACCAGGGATAGAAGTCTGAAGAAGCATCCTCGGGTTAGGGTTAGGCCGATGCACATGGGAGGCCCTACCGGCCCTTGCTGAGGGATCATCAAACTCCTGGTTCCCACTTCAGATGGGCGCTCCTTGGAGCTGTGTCCCAAGGGGTGCATGCAGATTTCACCTGTTCTACGGATTCAGCTCATTTCTAAAGGGCAAACGTTCCCATTGGGATCTATGGACTTTGTCGGTACACCTCAGGGTTCCCGCATCTGCAGAGTTCATGGACCAGGCTACTGAGGACAGAAGCCTGAGCATGGGACAGGGGCTTTGCATCAGGATTACCGTGAAGGTTATTTCACAAGTGAATGCTGTTGGTAACACCTGGGTGAGTCAGTGGGTTAGGCCACTGCCTTCAGCTCAGGACATGATCCCAGAGTCCTGGGATGGAGCCCCACATCGGGCTGTCTCCTCAGCAGGGAGCCTTCTTTCCCTTCTCTGGGCTTGCAACACTGCCTACATCTTTTCGCTCCCTGCAAAGTGAAAAAGTAAAATCTTGAGGCAATAAATAAATAAATACATAAATAATAAATATATAAAAGAGAGGGCATGATTTCCTATTGGAATCTAGGTCATTTGTGCGGGGCAGCTCAGGGTTCCCCCATGGGGAGAGTTTGGGAACCAGGCCTTTGAGGACAGAAGACTGAGCACATGACTTGGGCTTTGCATTATGCTAAGGCTGAAGGTCATTGCTATAGGGTATGCTTTCCAGAACACCTGTGTACCTCATTGGATGTGACCTCTTGCCTCGGCCCAGGTCAAGATCCCAGGGAAGAGGAATCTAGTTTGACACGAAGCCCTCCCCACTGCAGGGAGCCTTATTCCCCCTTCCTTCAGACAAAAACACAGCCTACTTGTGATCTCAGTCTGTCCAAAAAATAAATAAAATCATTATAAATAAATAAATAAATATATTCAGGCATGTTTTATATAGTGCTCAAGTGCAATTCTGCCGTGTGGCTCAGGGTTCTTCCATCGGGAGATTTTGGGAACCAGGCCTCTGAGGTTGGAAGGCTGAGCAGCCGACCACGGCTTCATGTGAGGTATAGGGTTAGAGTTAGGGTTAGGGTTAGGATTATGTTTAGGTGAGGGTTAGAGTAAGGGTTATGGTTATGTCTTAGGAACAAGGCATGTCAGAACTGGCCACACAATACTGGTACACCAAGGGCTGAGTTGAGGGTGGGACTCAGCAGAATCCTCAGGCGATGGAATTTTGGACGGGACAGGCCAAGAGGTTGGAATGCCCTCAGGGGAGCATGCTGGTTTCTATATATCTGAAGGTACTGGATAGCACAGAAGGAAAGGGTCAGTTTCTGCCTGAGAGGCTGAGTCCTTCCTACAGACTGACTTTCCCATCCACAGGAGGACCTGGGTTCAGTCCTCCGGTGTCCAGAGTCTGATCACGTAACCTAGGCTTAGCCTTTGGCTCTGGGAGAATGGCTGACCTGATTTTTCAGGGCAGAATTAGGCTTTCCACAGGACTCAGTTGAGGACGTAGCCCTGGCGGACCATCCTATTCCCGGATTGTGGTGTGGGGGTCCTAGGAAGGTGTTGGTAGAATGATCGGACAGGCAGATTTCTCCCTCCCTGAGGGTCTTCCACAGGGCTAAACTTCCCATTTGCCTAGTGGGCGGCACCCAGAGGCCTGCGATATGAAGAAGGAATCCCCTACCTAGAGGGCTACCAGGGCAGGCAACCGGGGATAGAAGTCTGAAGAAGCACCCTCGGGTTAGGGTTAGGCCGATGCACATGGGAGGCCCTACCGGCCCTTGCTGAGGGATCATCAAACTCCTGGTTCCCGCTTCAGGTGGGTGCTCCTTGGAGCTGTGTCCCAAGGGGTGCATGCAGATTTCACCTGTTCTACGGATTCAGCTCATTTCTAAAGGGCAAACGTTCCCATTGGGATCTATGGACATTGTGCGGTGCACCTCAGGGTTCCCGCATCTGCAGAGATCATGGACCAGGCTACTGAGGACAGAAGCCTGAGCATGGGACAGGGGCTTTGCATCAGGATTACCGTGAAGGTTATTTCACAAGTGAATGCTGTTGGTAACACCTGGGTGAGTCAGTGGGTTAGGCCACTGCCTTCAGCTCAGGACATGATCCCAGAGTCCTGGGATGGAGCCCCACATCGGGCTGTCTCCTCAGCAGGGAGCCTTCTTTCCCTTCTCTGGGTGTGCAATACTGCCTACATCTTTTCGCTCCCTGCAAAGTGAAAAAGTAAAATCTTGAGGCAATAAATAAATAAATACATAAATAATAAATATATAAAAGAGAGGGCATGATTTCCTATTGGAATCTAGGTCATTTGTGCGGGGCAGCTCAGGGTTCCCCCATGGGGAGAGTTTGGGAACCAGGCCTTTGAGGACAGAAGACTGAGCACATGACTTGGGCTTCGCATTATGCTAAGGCTGAAGGTCATTGCTATAGGGTATGCTTTCCAGAACACCTGTGTACCTCATTGGATGTGACCTCTTGCCTCGGCCCAGGTCAAGATCCCAGGGAAGAGGAATCTAGTTTGACACCGGGCCCTCCCCACTGCAGGGAGCCTTATTCCCCCTTCCTTCAGACAAAAACACAGCCTACTTGTGATCTCAGTCTGTCCAACAAATAAATAAAATCATTATAAATAAATAAATAAATATATTCAGGCATGTTTTATATAGTGATCAAATGCAATTCTGCAGTGTGGCTCAGGGTTCTTCCATCGGGAGATTTTGGGAACCAGGCCTCTGAGGTTGGAAGGCTGAGCAGCCGACCACGGCTTCATGTGAGGTATAGGGTTAGGGTTAGGGTTAGGGTTAGGGTTAGGGTTATGTTTAGGTGAGGGTTAGAGTAAGGGTTAGGGTTATGTTTTAGGAACAAGGCATGTCGGAACTGGCCACACAATACTGGCACACCAAGGGCTGAGTTGAGGGTGGGACTCAGCAGAATCCTCAGGCGATGGAATTTTGGACGGGACAGGCCAAGAGGGTGGAATGCCCTCAGGGGAGCATGCTGGTTTCTATATATCTGAAGGTACTGGATAGCACAGAAGGAAAGGGTCAGTTTCTGCCTGAGAGGCTGAGTCCTTCCTACAGACTGACTTTCCCATCCACAGGAGGACCTGGGTTCACTCCTCCGGTGTCCAGAGTCTGATCCCGTAACCTAGGCTTAGCCTTTGGCTCTGGGAGAATGGCTGACCTGATTCGTCAGGGCAGAATTAGGCTTTCCACGGGACTCAGTTGAGGACGTAGCCCTGGCGGACCATCCTATTCCCGGATTGTGGTGTGGGGGTCCTAGGAAGGTGTTGGTAGAATGATCGGACAGGCAGATTTCTCCCTCCCCGAGGGTCTTCCACAGGGCTAAACTTCCCATTAGCCTAGTGGGCGGCACCCAGAGGCCTGCGATGTGAAGAAGGAATCCCCTACCTAGAGGGCTACCAGGGCAGGCAACCGGGGATAGAAGTCTGAAGAAGCACCCTCGGGTTAGGGTTAGGCCGATGCACATGGGAGGCCCTACCGGCCCTTGCTGAGGGATCATCAAACTCCTGGTTCCCGCTTCAGGTGGGCGCTCCTTGGAGCTGTGTCCCAAGGGGTGCATGCAGATTTCACCTGTTCTACGGATTCAGCTCATTTCTAAAGGGCAAACGTTCCCATTGGGATCTATGGACATTGTGCGGTGCACCTCAGGGTTCCCGCATCTGCAGAGTTCATGGACCAGGCTACTGAGGACAGAAGCCTGAGCATGGGACAGGGGCTTTGCATCAGGATTACCGTGAAGGTTATTTCACAAGTGAATGCTGTTGGTAACACCTGGGTGAGTCAGTGGGTTAGGCCACTGCTTTCAGCTCAGGACATGATCCCAGAGTCCTGGGATGGAGCCCCACATCGGGCTGTCTCCTCAGCAGGGTGCCTTCTTTCCCTTCTCTGGGCGTGCAACACTGCCTACATCTTTTCGCTCCCTGCAAAGTGAAAAAGTAAAATCTTGAGGCAATAAATAAATAAATACATAAATAATAAATATATAAAAAAGAGGGCATGATTTCCTATTGGAATCTAGGTCATTTGTGCGGGGCAGCTCAGGGTTCCCCCATGGGGATAATTTGGGAACCAGGCCTTTGAGGACAGAAGACTGAGCACATGACTTGGGCTTCGCATTATGCTAAGGCTGAAGGTCATTGCTATAGGGTATGCTTTCCAGAACACCTGTGTACCTCATTGGATGTGGCCTCTTGCCTCGGCCCAGGTCAAGATCCCAGGGAAGAGGAATCTAGTTTGACACGGGGCCCTCCCCACTGCAGGGAGCCTTATTCCCCCTTCCTTCGGACAAAAACACAGCCTACTTGTGATCTCAGTCTGTCCAACAAATAAATAAAATCATTAAAATAAATAAATAAATATATTTAGGCACGTTTTATGTAGTGATCAAGTGCAATTCTGCAGTGTGGCTCAGGGTTCTTCCATCGGGAGATTTTGGGAACCAGGCCTCTGAGGTTGGAAGGCTGAGCACCCGACCACGGCTTCATGTGAGGTATACGGTTAGGGTTAGGGTTAGGGTTAGGGTTAGGGTTAGGGTTATGTTTAGGTGAGGGTTAGAGTAAGGGTTAGGGTTATGTCTTAGGAACAAGGCATGTCGGAACTGGCCACACAATACTGGCACACCAAGGCCTGAGTTGAGGGTGGGACTCAGCAGAATCCTCAGGCGATGGAATTTTGGACAGGACAGGCCAAGAGGGTGGAATGCCCTCAGGGGAGCATGCTGGTTTCTATATATCTGAAGGTACTGGTTAGCACAGAAGGAAAGGGTCAGTTTCTGCCTGAGAGGCTGAGTCCTTCCTACAGACTGACTTTCCCATCCACAGGAGGACCTGGGTTCAGTCCTCCGGTGTCCAGAGTCTGATCACGTAACCTAGGCTTAGCCTTTGGCTCTGGGAGAATGGCTGACCTGATTTGTCAGGGCAGAATTAGGCTTTCCACGGGACTCAGTTGAGGACGTAGCCCTGGCGGACCATTCTATTCCCGGATTGTGGTGTGGGGGTCCTAGGAAGGTGTTGGTAGAATGATCGGACAGGCAGATTTCTCCCGCCCCGAGGGTCTTCCACAGGGCTAAATATCCCATTATCATAGTGGGCGGCACCCAGAAGCCTGCAATGTGAAGAAGGAATTCCCTACCTAGAGGGCTACCAGGGCAGGCAACCAGGGATAGAAGTCTGAAGAAGCATCCTCGGGTTAGGGTTAGGCCGATGCACATGGGAGGCCCTACCGGCCCTTGCTGAGGGATCATCAAACTCCTGGTTCCCACTTCAGATGGGCGCTCCTTGGAGCTGTGTCCCAAGGGGTGCATGCAGATTTCACCTGTTCTACGGATTCAGCTCATTTCTAAAGGGCAAACGTTCCCATTGGGATCTATGGACTTTGTCGGTACACCTCAGGGTTCCCGCATCTGCAGAGTTCATGGACCAGGCTACTGAGGACAGAAGCCTGAGCATGGGACAGGGGCTTTGCATCAGGATTACCGTGAAGGTTATTTCACAAGTGAATGCTGTTGGTAACACCTGGGTGAGTCAGTGGGTTAGGCCACTGCCTTCAGCTCAGGACATGATCCCAGAGTCCTGGGATGGAGCCCCACATCGGGCTGTCTCCTCAGCAGGGAGCCTTCTTTCCCTTCTCTGGGCTTGCAACACTGCCTACATCTTTTCGCTCCCTGCAAAGTGAAAAAGTAAAATCTTGAGGCAATAAATAAATAAATACATAAATAATAAATATATAAAAGAGAGGGCATGATTTCCTATTGGAATCTAGGTCATTTGTGCGGGGCAGCTCAGGGTTCCCCCATGGGGAGAGTTTGGGAACCAGGCCTTTGAGGACAGAAGACTGAGCACATGACTTGGGCTTTGCATTATGCTAAGGCTGAAGGTCATTGCTATAGGGTATGCTTTCCAGAACACCTGTGTACCTCATTGGATGTGACCTCTTGCCTCGGCCCAGGTCAAGATCCCAGGGAAGAGGAATCTAGTTTGACACGAAGCCCTCCCCACTGCAGGGAGCCTTATTCCCCCTTCCTTCAGACAAAAACACAGCCTACTTGTGATCTCAGTCTGTCCAAAAAATAAATAAAATCATTATAAATAAATAAATAAATATATTCAGGCATGTTTTATATAGTGCTCAAGTGCAATTCTGCCGTGTGGCTCAGGGTTCTTCCATCGGGAGATTTTGGGAACCAGGCCTCTGAGGTTGGAAGGCTGAGCAGCCGACCACGGCTTCATGTGAGGTATAGGGTTAGAGTTAGGGTTAGGGTTAGGATTATGTTTAGGTGAGGGTTAGAGTAAGGGTTATGGTTATGTCTTAGGAACAAGGCATGTCAGAACTGGCCACACAATACTGGTACACCAAGGGCTGAGTTGAGGGTGGGACTCAGCAGAATCCTCAGGCGATGGAATTTTGGACGGGACAGGCCAAGAGGTTGGAATGCCCTCAGGGGAGCATGCTGGTTTCTATATATCTGAAGGTACTGGATAGCACAGAAGGAAAGGGTCAGTTTCTGCCTGAGAGGCTGAGTCCTTCCTACAGACTGACTTTCCCATCCACAGGAGGACCTGGGTTCAGTCCTCCGGTGTCCAGAGTCTGATCACGTAACCTAGGCTTAGCCTTTGGCTCTGGGAGAATGGCTGACCTGATTTTTCAGGGCAGAATTAGGCTTTCCACAGGACTCAGTTGAGGACGTAGCCCTGGCGGACCATCCTATTCCCGGATTGTGGTGTGGGGGTCCTAGGAAGGTGTTGGTAGAATGATCGGACAGGCAGATTTCTCCCTCCCTGAGGGTCTTCCACAGGGCTAAACTTCCCATTTGCCTAGTGGGCGGCACCCAGAGGCCTGCGATATGAAGAAGGAATCCCCTACCTAGAGGGCTACCAGGGCAGGCAACCGGGGATAGAAGTCTGAAGAAGCACCCTCGGGTTAGGGTTAGGCCGATGCACATGGGAGGCCCTACCGGCCCTTGCTGAGGGATCATCAAACTCCTGGTTCCCGCTTCAGGTGGGTGCTCCTTGGAGCTGTGTCCCAAGGGGTGCATGCAGATTTCACCTGTTCTACGGATTCAGCTCATTTCTAAAGGGCAAACGTTCCCATTGGGATCTATGGACATTGTGCGGTGCACCTCAGGGTTCCCGCATCTGCAGAGATCATGGACCAGGCTACTGAGGACAGAAGCCTGAGCATGGGACAGGGGCTTTGCATCAGGATTACCGTGAAGGTTATTTCACAAGTGAATGCTGTTGGTAACACCTGGGTGAGTCAGTGGGTTAGGCCACTGCCTTCAGCTCAGGACATGATCCCAGAGTCCTGGGATGGAGCCCCACATCGGGCTGTCTCCTCAGCAGGGAGCCTTCTTTCCCTTCTCTGGGTGTGCAATACTGCCTACATCTTTTCGCTCCCTGCAAAGTGAAAAAGTAAAATCTTGAGGCAATAAATAAATAAATACATAAATAATAAATATATAAAAGAGAGGGCATGATTTCCTATTGGAATCTAGGTCATTTGTGCGGGGCAGCTCAGGGTTCCCCCATGGGGAGAGTTTGGGAACCAGGCCTTTGAGGACAGAAGACTGAGCACATGACTTGGGCTTCGCATTATGCTAAGGCTGAAGGTCATTGCTATAGGGTATGCTTTCCAGAACACCTGTGTACCTCATTGGATGTGACCTCTTGCCTCGGCCCAGGTCAAGATCCCAGGGAAGAGGAATCTAGTTTGACACCGGGCCCTCCCCACTGCAGGGAGCCTTATTCCCCCTTCCTTCAGACAAAAACACAGCCTACTTGTGATCTCAGTCTGTCCAACAAATAAATAAAATCATTATAAATAAATAAATAAATATATTCAGGCATGTTTTATATAGTGATCAAATGCAATTCTGCAGTGTGGCTCAGGGTTCTTCCATCGGGAGATTTTGGGAACCAGGCCTCTGAGGTTGGAAGGCTGAGCAGCCGACCACGGCTTCATGTGAGGTATAGGGTTAGGGTTAGGGTTAGGGTTAGGGTTAGGGTTATGTTTAGGTGAGGGTTAGAGTAAGGGTTAGGGTTATGTTTTAGGAACAAGGCATGTCGGAACTGGCCACACAATACTGGCACACCAAGGGCTGAGTTGAGGGTGGGACTCAGCAGAATCCTCAGGCGATGGAATTTTGGACGGGACAGGCCAAGAGGGTGGAATGCCCTCAGGGGAGCATGCTGGTTTCTATATATCTGAAGGTACTGGATAGCACAGAAGGAAAGGGTCAGTTTCTGCCTGAGAGGCTGAGTCCTTCCTACAGACTGACTTTCCCATCCACAGGAGGACCTGGGTTCAGTCCTCCGGTGTCCAGAGTCTGATCCCGTAACCTAGGCTTAGCCTTTGGCTCTGGGAGAATGGCTGACCTGATTCGTCAGGGCAGAATTAGGCTTTCCACGGGACTCAGTTGAGGACGTAGCCCTGGCGGACCATCCTATTCCCGGATTGTGGTGTGGGGGTCCTAGGAAGGTGTTGGTAGAATGATCGGACAGGCAGATTTCTCCCTCCCCGAGGGTCTTCCACAGGGCTAAACTTCCAATTTGCCTAGTGGGCGGCACCCAGAGGCCTGCGATGTGAAGAAGGAATCCCCTACCTAGAGGGCTACCAGGGCAGGCAACCGGGGATAGAAGTCTGAAGAAGCACCCTCAGGTTAGGGTTAGGCCGATGCACATGGGAGGCCCTACCGGCCCTTGCTGAGGGATCATCAAACTCCTGGTTCCCGCTTCAGGTGGGCGCTCCTTGGAGCTGTGTCCCAAGGGGTGCATGCAGATTTCACCTGTTCTACGGATTCAGCTCATTTCTAAAGGGCAAACGTTCCCATTGGGATCTATGGACATTGTGCGGTGCACCTCAGGGTTCCCGCATCTGCAGAGTTCATGGACCAGGCTACTGAGGACAGAAGCCTGAGCATGGGACAGGGGCTTTGCATCAGGATTACCGTGAAGGTTATTTCACAAGTGAATGCTGTTGGTAACACCTGGGTGAGTCAGTGGGTTAGGCCACTGCTTTCAGCTCAGGACATGATCCCAGAGTCCTGGGATGGAGCCCCACATCGGGCTGTCTCCTCAGCAGGGTGCCTTCTTTCCCTTCTCTGGGCGTGCAACACTGCCTACATCTTTTCGCTCCCTGCAAAGTGAAAAAGTAAAATCTTGAGGCAATAAATAAATAAATACATAAATAATAAATATATAAAAGAGAGGGCATGATTTCCTATTGGAATCTAGGTCATTTGTGCGGGGCAGCTCAGGGTTCCCCCATGGGGAGAGTTTGGGAACCAGGCCTTTGAGGACAGAAGACTGAGCACATGACTTGGGCTTCGCATTATGCTAAGGCTGAAGGTCATTGCTATAGGGTATGCTTTCCAGAACACCTGTGTACGTCATTGGATGTGGCCTCTTGCCTCGGCCCAGGTCAAGATCCCAGGGAAGAGGAATCTAGTTTGACACGGGGCCCTCCCCACTGCAGGGAGCCTTATTCCCCCTTCCTTCAGACAAAAACACAGCCTACTTGTGATCTCAGTCTGTCCAACAAATAAATAAAATCATTATAAATAAATAAATAAATATATTCAGGCATGTTTTATATAGTGATCAAATGCAATTCTGCAGTGTGGCTCAGGGTTCTTCCATCGGGAGATTTTGGGAACCAGGCCTCTGAGGTTGGAAGGCTGAGCAGCCGACCACGGCTTCATGTGAGGTATAGGGTTAGGGTTAGGGTTAGGGTTAGGGTTAGGGTTATGTTTAGGTGAGGGTTAGAGTAAGGGTTAGGGTTATGTTTTAGGAACAAGGCATGTCGGAACTGGCCACACAATACTGGCACACCAAGGGCTGAGTTGAGGGTGGGACTCAGCAGAATCCTCAGGCGATGGAATTTTGGACGGGACAGGCCAAGAGGGTGGAATGCCCTCAGGGGAGCATGCTGGTTTCTATATATCTGAAGGTACTGGATAGCACAGAAGGAAAGGGTCAGTTTCTGCCTGAGAGGCTGAGTCCTTCCTACAGACTGACTTTCCCATCCACAGGAGGACCTGGGTTCAGTCCTCCGGTGTCCAGAGTCTGATCCCGTAACCTAGGCTTAGCCTTTGGCTCTGGGAGAATGGCTGACCTGATTCGTCAGGGCAGAATTAGGCTTTCCACGGGACTCAGTTGAGGACGTAGCCCTGGCGGACCATCCTATTCCCGGATTGTGGTGTGGGGGTCCTAGGAAGGTGTTGGTAGAATGATCGGACAGGCAGATTTCTCCCTCCCCGAGGGTCTTCCACAGGGCTAAACTTCCAATTTGCCTAGTGGGCGGCACCCAGAGGCCTGCGATGTGAAGAAGGAATCCCCTACCTAGAGGGCTACCAGGGCAGGCAACCGGGGATAGAAGTCTGAAGAAGCACCCTCGGGTTAGGGTTAGGCCGATGCACATGGGAGGCCCTACCGGCCCTTGCTGAGGGATCATCAAACTCCTGGTTCCCGCTTCAGGTGGGCGCTCCTTGGAGCTGTGTCCCAAGGGGTGCATGCAGATTTCACCTGTTCTACGGATTCAGCTCATTTCTAAAGGGCAAACGTTCCCATTGGGATCTATGGACATTGTGCGGTGCACCTCAGGGTTCCCGCATCTGCAGAGTTCATGGACCAGGCTACTGAGGACAGAAGCCTGAGCATGGGACAGGGGCTTTGCATCAGGATTACCGTGAAGGTTATTTCACAAGTGAATGCTGTTGGTAACACCTGGGTGAGTCAGTGGGTTAGGCCACTGCTTTCAGCTCAGGACATGATCCCAGAGTCCTGGGATGGAGCCCCACATCGGGCTGTCTCCTCAGCAGGGTGCCTTCTTTCCCTTCTCTGGGCGTGCAACACTGCCTACATCTTTTCGCTCCCTGCAAAGTGAAAAAGTAAAATCTTGAGGCAATAAATAAATAAATACATAAATAATAAATATATAAAAGAGAGGGCATGATTTCCTATTGGAATCTAGGTCATTTGTGCGGGGCAGCTCAGGGTTCCCCCATGGGGATAATTTGGGAACCAGGCCTTTGAGGACAGAAGACTGAGCACATGACTTGGGCTTCGCATTATGCTAAGGCTGAAGGTCATTGCTATAGGGTATGCTTTCCAGAACACCTGTGTACCTCATTGGATGTGGCCTCTTGCCTCGGCCCAGGTCAAGATCCCAGGGAAGAGGAATCTAGTTTGACACGGGGCCCTCCCCACTGCAGGGAGCCTTATTCCCCCTTCCTTCGGACAAAAACACAGCCTACTTGTGATCTCAGTCTGTCCAACAAATAAATAAAATCATTAAAATAAATAAATAAATATATTTAGGCACGTTTTATGTAGTGATCAAGTGCAATTCTGCAGTGTGGCTCAGGGTTCTTCCATCGGGAGATTTTGGGAACCAGGCCTCTGAGGTTGGAAGGCTGAGCACCCGACCACGGCTTCATGTGAGGTATACGGTTAGGGTTAGGGTTAGGGTTAGGGTTATGGTTAGGGTTATGTTTAGGTGAGGGTTAGAGTAAGGGTTAGGGTTATGTCTTAGGAACAAGGCATGTCGGAACTGGCCACACAATACTGGCACACCAAGGCCTGAGTTGAGGGTGGGACTCAGCAGAATCCTCAGGCGATGGAATTTTGGACAGGACAGGCCAAGAGGGTGGAATGCCCTCAGGGGAGCATGCTGGTTTCTATATATCTGAAGGTACTGGTTAGCACAGAAGGAAAGGGTCAGTTTCTGCCTGAGAGGCTGAGTCCTTCCTACAGACTGACTTTCCCATCCACAGGAGGACCTGGGTTCAGTCCTCCGGTGTCCAGAGTCTGATCACGTAACCTAGGCTTAGCCTTTGGCTCTGGGAGAATGGCTGACCTGAATTGTCAGGGCAGAATTAGGCTTTCCACGGGACTCAGTTGAGGACGTAGCCCTGGCGGACCATTCTATTCCCGGATTGTGGTGTGGGGGTCCTAGGAAGGTGTTGGTAGAATGATCGGACAGGCAGATTTCTCCCTCCCCGAGGGTCTTCCACAGGGCTAAATATCCCATTATCATAGTGGGCGGCACCCAGAAGCCTGCAATGTGAAGAAGGAATTCCCTACCTAGAGGGCTACCAGGGCAGGCAACCAGGGATAGAAGTCTGAAGAAGCATCCTCGGGTTAGGGTTAGGCCGATGCACATGGGAGGCCCTACCGGCCCTTGCTGAGGGATCATCAAACTCCTGGTTCCCGCTTCAGGTGGGCGCTCCTTGGAGCTGTGTCCCAAGGGGTGCATGCAGATTTCACCTGTTCTACGGATTCAGCTCATTTCTAAAGGGCAAACGTTCCCATTGGGATCTATGGACTTTGTCGGTACACCTCAGGGTTCCCGCATCTGCAGAGTTCATGGACCAGGCTACTGAGGACAGAAGCCTGAGCATGGGACAGGGGCTTTGCATCAGGATTACCGTGAAGGTTATTTCACAAGTGAATGCTGTTGGTAACACCTGGGTGAGTCAGTGGGTTAGGCCACTGCCTTCAGCTCAGGACATGATCCCAGAGTCCTGGGATGGAGCCCCACATCGGGCTGTCTCCTCAGCAGGGAGCCTTCTTTCCCTTCTCTGGGCTTGCAACACTGCCTACATCTTTTCGCTCCCTGCAAAGTGAAAAAGTAAAATCTTGAGGCAATAAATAAATAAATACATAAATAATAAATATATAAAAGAGAGGGCATGATTTCCTATTGGAATCTAGGTCATTTGTGCGGGGCAGCTCAGGGTTCCCCCATGGGGAGAGTTTGGGAACCAGGCCTTTGAGGACAGAAGACTGAGCACATGACTTGGGCTTCGCATTATGCTAAGGCTGAAGGTCATTGCTATAGGGTATGCTTTCCAGAACACCTGTGTACCTCATTGGATGTGACCTCTTGCCTCGGCCCAGGTCAAGATCCCAGGGAAGAGGAATCTAGTTTGACACCGGGCCCTCCCCACTGCAGGGAGCCTTATTCCCCCTTCCTTCAGACAAAAACACAGCCTACTTGTGATCTCAGTCTGTCCAAAAAATAAATAAAATCATTATAAATAAATAAATAAATATATTCAGGCATGTTTTATATAGTGATCAAGTGCAATTCTGCAGTGTGGCTCAGGGTTCTTCCATCGGGAGATTTTGGGAACCAGGCCTCTGAGGTTGGAAGGCTGAGCAGCCGACCACGGCTTCATGTGAGGTATAGGGTTACGGTTAGGGTTAGGGTTAGGGTTAGGGTTATGTTTAGGTGAGGGTTAGAGTAAGGGTTAGGGTTATGTCTTAGGAACAAGGCATGTCGGAACTGGCCACACAATACTGGCACACCAAGGGCTGAGTTGAGGGTGGGACTCAGCAGAATCCTCAGGCGATGGAATTTTGGACGGGACAGGCCAAGAGGGTGGAATGCCCTCAGGGGAGCATGCTGGTTTCTATATATCTGAAGGTACTGTATAGCACAGAAGGAAAGGGTCAGTTTCTGCCTGAGAGGCTGAGTCCTTTCTACAGACTGACTTTCCCATCCACAGGAGGACCTGGGTTCAGTCCTCCGGTGTCCAGAGTCTGATCCCGTAACCTAGGCTTAGCCTTTGGCTCTGGGAGAATGGCTGACCTGATTCGTCAGGGCAGAATTAGGCTTTCCACGGGACTCAGTTGAGGACGTAGCCCTGGCGGACCATCCTATTCCCGGATTGTGGTGTGGGGGTCCTAGGAAGGTGTTGGTAGAATGATCGGACAGGCAGATTTCTCCCTCCCCGAGGGTCTTCCACAGGGCTAAACTTCCCATTTGCCTAGTGGGCGGCACCCAGAGGCCTGCGATGTGAAGAAGGAATCCCCTACCTAGAGGGCTACCAGGGCAGGCAACCGGGGATAGAAGTCTGAAGAAGCACCCTCGGGTTAGGGTTAGGCCGATGCACATGGGAGGCCCTACCGGCCCTTGCTGAGGGATCATCAAACTCCTGGTTCCCGCTTCAGGTGGGCGCTCCTTGGAGCTGTGTCCCAAGGGGTGCATGCAGATTTCACCTGTTCTACGGATTCAGCTCATTTCTAAAGGGCAAACGTTCCCATTGGGATCTATGGACATTGTGCGGTGCACCTCAGGGTTCCCGCATCTGCAGAGTTCATGGACCAGGCTACTGAGGACAGAAGCCTGAGCATGGGACAGGGGCTTTGCATCAGGATTACCGTGAAGGTTATTTCACAAGTGAATGCTGTTGGTAACACCTGGGTGAGTCAGTGGGTTAGGCCACTGCCTTCAGCTCAGGACATGATCCCAGAGTCCTGGGATGGAGCCCCACATCGGGCTGTCTCCTCAGCAGGGAGCCTTCTTTCCCTTCTCTAGGCGTGCAACACTGCCTACATCTTTTCGCTCCCTGCAAAGTGAAAAAGTAAAATCTTGAAGCAATAAATAAATAAATACATAAATAATAAATATATAAAAGAGAGGGCATGATTTCCTATTGGAATCTAGGTCATTTGTGCGGGGCAGCTCAGGTTTCCCCCATGGGGAGAGTTTGGGAACCAGGCCTTTGAGGACAGAAGACTGAGCACATGACTTGGGCTTCGCATTATGCTAAGGCTGAAGGTCATTGCTATAGGTTATGCTTTCCAGAACACCTGTGTACCTCATTGGATGTGACCTCTTGCCTGGGCCCAGGTCAAGATCCCAGGGAAGAGGAATCTAGTTTGACACGGGGCCCTCCCCACTGCAGGGAGCCTTATTCCCCCTTCCTTCGGACAAAAACACAGCCTACTTGTGATCTCAGTCTGTCTAACAAATAAATAAAATCATTAAAATAAATAAATAAATATATTCAGGCACGTTTTATGTAGTGATCAAGTGCAATTCTGCAGTGTGGCTCAGGGTTCTTTCATCGGGAGATTTTGGGAACCAGGCCTCTGAGGTTGGAAGGCTGAGCACCCGACCACGGCTTCATGTGAGGTATACGGTTAGGGTTAGGGTTATGGTTAGGGTTATGTTTAGGTGAGGGTTAGAGTAAGGGTTAGGGTTATGTCTTAGGAACAAGGCATGTCGGAACTGGCCACACAATACTGGCACACCAAGGGCTGAGTTGAGGGTGGGACTCAGCAGAATCCTCAGGCGATGGAATTTTGGACAGGACAGGCCAAGAGGGTGGAATGCCCTCAGGGGAGCATGCTGGTTTCTATATATCTGAAGGTACTGGATAGCACAGAAGGAAAGGGTCAGTTTCTGCCTGAGAGGCTGAGTCCTTCCTACAGACTGACTTTCCCATCCACAGGAGGACCTGGGTTCAGTCCTCCGGTGTCCAGAGTCTGATCACGTTACCTAGGCTTAGCCTTTGGCTCTGGGAGAATGGCTGACCTGATTTGTCAGGGCAGAATTAGGCTTTCCACGGGACTCAGTTGAGGACGTAGCCCTGGCGGACCATCCTATTCCCGGATTGTGGTGTGGGGGTCCTAGGAAGGTGTTGGTAGAATGATCGGACAGGCAGATTTCTCCCGCCCCGAGGGTCTTCCACAGGGCTAAATATCCCATTATCATAGTGGGCGGCACCCAGAAGCCTGCAATGTGTAGAAGGAATTCCCTACCTAGAGGGCTACCAAGGCAGGCAACCAGGGATAGAAGTCTGAAGAAGCATCCTCGGGTTAGGGTTAGGCCGATGCACATGGGAAGCCCTACCGGCCCTTGCTGAGGGATCATCAAACTCCTGGTTCCCGCTTCAGGTGGGCACTCCTTGGAGCTGTGTCCCAAGGGGTGCATGCAGATTTCACCTGTTCTACGGATTCAGCTCATTTCTAAAGGGCAAACGTTCCCATTGGGATCTATGGACATTGTGCGGTGCACCTCAGGGTTCCCGCATCTGCAGAGTTCATGGACCAGGCTACTGAGGACAGAAGCCTGAGCATGGGACAGGGGCTTTGCATCAGGATTACCGTGAAGGTTATTTCACAAGTGAATGCTGTTGGTAACACCTGGGTGAGTCAGTGGGTTAGGCCACTGCCTTCAGCTCAGGACATGATCCCAGAGTCCTGGGATGGAGCCCCACATCGGGCTGTCTATTCAGCAGGGAGCCTTCTTTCCCTTCTCTGGGCGTGCAACACTGCCTACATCTTTTCGCTCCCTGCAAAGTGAAAAAGTAAAATCTTGAGGCAATAAATAAATAAATACATAAATAATAAATATATAAAAGAGAGGGCATGATTTCCTATTGGAATCTAGGTCATTTGTGCGGGGCAGCTCAGGGTTCCCCCATGGGGAGAGTTTGAGAACCAGGCCTTTGAGGACAGAAGACTGAGCACATGACTTGGGCTTCGCATTATGCTAAGGCTGAAGGTCATTGCTATAGGGTATGCTTTCCAGAACACCTGTGTACCTCATTGGATGTGACCTCTTGCCTCGGCCCAGGTCAAGATCCCAGGGAAGAGGAATCTAGTTTGACACGGGGCCCTCCCCACTGCAGGGAGCCTTATTCCCCCTTCCTTCAGACAAAAACACAGCCTACTTGTGATCTCAGTCTGTCCAACAAATAAATAAAATCATTATAAATAAATAAATAAATATATTCAGGCATGTTTTATATAGTGATCAAGTGCAATTCTGCAGTGTGGCTCAGGGTTCTTCCATCGGGAGATTTTGGGAACCAGGCCTCTGAGGTTGGAAGGCTGAGCAGCCGACCACGGCTTCATGTGAGGTATAGGGTTACAGTTAGGGTTAGGGTTAGGGTTAGGGTTATGTTTAGGTGAGGGTTAGAGTAAGGGTTAGGGTTATGTTTTAGGAACAAGGCATGTCGGAACTGGCCACACAATACTGGCACACCAAGGGCTGAGTTGAGGGTGGGACTCAGCAGAATCCTCAGGCGATGGAATTTTGGACGGGACAGGCCAAGAGGGTGGAATGCCCTCAGGGGAGCATGCTGGTTTCTATATATCTGAAGGTACTGTATAGCACAGAAGGAAAGGGTGAGTTTCTGCCTGAGAGGCTGAGTCCTTCCTACAGACTGACATTCCCATCCACAGGAGGACCTGGGTTCAGTCCTCCGGTGTCCAGAGTCTGATCCCGTAACCTAGGCTTAGCCTTTGGCTCTGGGAGAATGGCTGACCTGATTCGTCAGGGCAGAATTAGGCTTTCCACGGGACTCAGTTGAGGACGTAGCCCTGGCGGACCATCCTATTCCCGGATTGTGGTGTGGTGGTCCTAGGAAGGTGTTGGTAGAATGATCGGACAGGCAGATTTCTCCCTCCCCTAGGGTCTTCCACAGGGCTAAACTTCCCATTTGCCTAGTGGGCGGCACCCAGGGGCCCGCGATGTGAAGAAGGAATCCCCTACCTAGAGGGCTACCAGTGCTGGCAACCGGGGATAGAAGTCTGAAGAAGCACCCTCGGGTTAGGGTTAGGCCGATGCACATGGGAGGCCATACCGGCCCTTGCTGAGGGATCATCAAACTTCTGGTTCCCGCTTCAGGTGGGCGCTCCTTGGAGCTGTATCCCAAGGGGTGCATGCAGATTTCACCTGTTCTACGGATTCAGCTCATTTCTAAAGGGCAAACGTTCCCATTGGGATCTATGGACATTGTGCAGTGCACCTCAGGGTTCCCGCATCTGCAGAGTTCATGGGCCAGGCTACTGAGGACAGAAGCCTGAGCATGGGACAGGGGCTTTGCATCAGGATTACCGTGAAGGTTATTTCACAAGTGAATGCTGTTGGTAACACCTGGGTGAGTCAGTGGGTTAGGCCATTGCCTTCAGCTCAGGACATGATCCCAGAGTCCTGGGATGGAGCCCCACATCGGGCTGTCTCCTCAGCAGGGAGCCTTCTTTCCCTTCTCTGTGTGTGCAATACTGCCTACATCTTTTCGCTCCCTGCAAAGTGAAAAAGTAAAATCTTGAGGCAATAAATAAATAAATACATAAATAATAAATATATAAAAGAGAGGGCATGATTTCCTATTGGAATCTAGGTCATTTGTGCGGGGCAGCTCAGGGTTCCCCCAAGGGGAGAGTTTGGAAACCAGGCCTTTGAGGACAGAAGACTGAGCACATGACTTGGGCTTCGCATTATGCTAAGGCTGAAGGTCATTGCTATAGGGTATGCTTTCCAGAACACCTGTGTACCTCATTGGATGTGACCTCTTGCCTCGGCCCAGGTCAAGATCCCAGGGAAGAGGAATCTAGTTTGACACGGGGCCCTCCCCACTGCAGGGAGCCTTATTCCCCCTTCCTTCAGACAAAAACACAGCCTACTTGTGATCTCAGTCTGTCCAACAAATAAATAAAATCATTATAAATAAATAAATAAATATATTCAGGCATGTTTTATATAGTGATCAAGTGCAATTCTGCAGTGTGGCTCAGGGTTCTTCCATCGGGAGATTTTGGGAACCAGGCCTCTGAGGTTGGAAGGCTGAGCAGCCGACCACGGCTTCATGTGAGGTATAGGGTTACGGTTAGGGTTAGGGTTAGGGTTAGGGTTATGTTTAGGTGAGGGTTAGAGTAAGGGTTTGGGTTATATATTAGGAACAAGGCATTTCGGAACTGGCCACACAATACTGGCACACCAAGGGCTGAGTTCAGGGTGGGACTCAGCAGAATCCTCAGGCGATGGAATTTTGGACGGGACAGGCCAAGAGGGTGGAATGCCCTCAGGGGAGCATGCTGGTTTCTATATATCTGAAGGTACTGTATAGCACAGAAGGAAAGGGTCAGTTTCTGCCTGAGAGGCTGAGTCCTTTCTACAGACTGACTTTCCCATCCACAGGAGGACCTGGGTTCAGTCCTCCGGTGTCCAGAGTCTGATCCCGTAACCTAGGCTTAGCCTTTGGCTCTGGGAGAATGGCTGACCTGATTCGTCAGGGCAGAATTAGGCTTTCCACGGGACTCAGTTGAGGACGTAGCCCTGGCGGACCATCCTATTCCCGGATTGTGGTGTGGGGGTCCTAGGAAGGTGTTGGTAGAATGATCGGACAGGCAGATTTCTCCCTCCCCGAGGGTCTTCCACAGGGCTAAACTTCCCATTTGCCTAGTGGGCGGCACCCAGAGGCCTGCGATGTGAAGAAGGAATCCCCTACCTAGAGGGCTACCAGGGCAGGCAACCGGGGATAGAAGTCTGAAGAAGCACCCTCGGGTTAGGGTTAGGCCGATGCACATGGGAGGCCCTACCGGCCCTTGCTGAGGGATCATCAAACTCCTGGTTCCCGCTTCAGGTGGGCGCTCCTTGGAGCTGTGTCCCAAGGGGTGCATGCAGATTTCACCTGTTCTACGGATTC
The DNA here is from genome assembly GCF_964662115.1 of Mustela nivalis. NCBI lineage: Eukaryota > Metazoa > Chordata > Mammalia > Carnivora > Mustelidae > Mustela > Mustela nivalis. The sequence continues at coordinate 1,439,046 of NW_028136524.1, forward strand.
AGCTCATTTCTAAAGGGCAAACGTTCCCATTGGGATCTATGGACATTGTGCGGTGCACCTCAGGGTTCCCGCATCTGCAGAGTTCATGGACCAGGCTACTGAGGACAGAAGCCTGAGCATGGGACAGGGGCTTTGCATCAGGATTACCGTGAAGGTTATTTCACAAGTGAATGCTGTTGGTAACACCTGGGTGAGTCAGTGGGTTAGGCCATTGCCTTCAGCTCTGGACATGATCCCAGAGTCCTGGGATGGAGCCCCACATCAGGCTGTCTCCTCAGCAGGGAGCCTTCTTTCCCTTCTCTGGGCGTGCAACACTGCCTACATCTTTTCGCTCCCTGCAAAGTGAAAAAGTAAAATCTTGAGGCAATAAATAAATAAATACATAAATAATAAATATATAAAAGAGAGGGCATGATTTCCTATTGGAATCTAGGTCATTTGTGCGGGGCAGCTCAGGGTTCCCCATGGGGAGAGTTTGGGAACGAGGCCTTTGAGGACAGAAGACTGAGCACATGACTTGGGCTTCGCATTATGCTAAGGCTGAAGGTCATTGCTATAGGGTATGCTTTCCAGAACACCTGTGTACCTCATTGGATGTGACCTCTTGCCTCGGCCCAGGTCAAGATCCCAGGGAAGAGGAATCTAGTTTGACACGGGGCCCTCCCCACTGCAGGGAGCCTTATTCCCCCTTCCTTCAGACAAAAACACAGCCTACTTGTGATCTCAGTCTGTCCAACAAATAAATAAAATCATTATAAATAAATAAATAAATATATTCAGGCATGTTTTATATAGTGATCAAGTACAATTCTGCAGTGTGGCTCAGGGTTCTTCCATCGGGAGATTTTGGGAACCAGGCCTCTGAGGTTGGAAGGCTGAGCAGCCGACCACGGCTTCATGTGAGGTATAGGGTTAGGGTTAGGGTTAGGGTTAGGGTTAGGGTTAGGGTTATGTTTAGGTGAGGGTTAGAGTAAGGGTTAGGGTTATGTTTTAGGAACAAGGCATGTCGGAACTGGCCACACAATACTGGCACACCAAGGGCTGAGTTGAGGGTGGGACTCAGCAGAATCCTCAGGCGATGGAATTTTGGACGGGACAAGCCAAGAGGGTGGAATGCCCTCAGGGGAGCATGCTGGTTTCTATATATCTGAAGGTACTGTATAGCACAGAAGGAAAGGGTCAGTTTCTGCCTGAGAGGCTGAGTCCTTTCTACAGACTGACTTTCCCATCCACAGGAGGACCTGGGTTCAGTCCTCCGGTGTCCAGAGTCTGATCCCGTAACCTAGGCTTAGCCTTTGGCTCTGGGAGAATGGCTGACCTGATTCGTCAGGGCAGAATTAGGCTTTCCACGGGACTCAGTTGAGGACGTAGCCCTGGCGGACCATCCTATTCCCGGATTGTGGTGTGGGGGTCCTAGGAAGGTGTTGGTAGAATGATCGGACAGGCAGATTTCTCCCTCCCCGAGGGACTTCCACAGGGCTAAACTTCCCATTTGCCTAGTGGGCGGCACCCAGAGGCCTGCGATGTGAAGAAGGAATCCCCTACCTAGAGGGCTACCAGGGCAGGCAACCGGGGATAGAAGTCTGAAGAAGCACCCTCGGGTTAGGGTTAGGCCGATGCACATGGGAGGCCCTACCGGCCCTTGCTGAGGGATCATCAAACTCCTGGTTCCCGCTTCAGGTGGGCGCTCTTTGGAGCTGTGTCCCAAGGGGTGCATGCAGATTTCACCTGTTCTACGGATTCAGCTCATTTCTAAAGGGCAAACGTTCCCATTGGGATCTATGGACATTGTGCGGTGCACCTCAGGGTTCCCGCATCTGCAGAGTTCATGGACCAGGCTACTGAGGACAGAAGCCTGAGCATGGGACAGGGGCTTTGCATCAGGATTACCGTGAAGGTTATTTCACAAGTGAATGCTGTTGGTAACACCTGGGTGAGTCAGTGGGTTAGGCCATTGCCTTCAGCTCAGGACATGATCCCAGAGTCCTGGGATGGAGCCCCACATCGGGCTGTCTCCTCAGCAGGGAGCCTTCTTTCCCTTCTCTGGGTGTGCAATACTGCCTACATCTTTTCGCTCCCTGCAAAGTGAAAAAGTAAAATCTTGAGGCAATAAATAAATAAATACATAAATAATAAATATATAAAAGAGAGGGCATGATTTCCTATTGGAATCTAGGTCATTTGTGCGGGGCAGCTCAGGGTTCCCCCATGGGGAGAGTTTGGGAACCAGGCCTTTGAGGACAGAAGACTGAGCACATGACTTGGGCTTTGCATTATGCTAAGGCTGAAGGTCATTGCTATAGGGTATGCTTTCCAGAACACCTGTGTACCTCATTGGATGTGACCTCTTGCCTCGGCCCAGGTCAAGATCCCAGGGAAGAGGAATCTAGTTTGACACGGGGCCCTCCCCACTGCAGGGAGCCTTATTCCCCCTTCCTTCAGACAAAAACACAGCCTACTTGTGATCTCAGTCTGTCCAACAAATAAATAAAATCATTATAAATAAATAAATAAATATATTCAGGCATGTTTTATATAGTGATCAAGTGCAATTCTGCAGTGTGGCTCAGGGTTCTTCCATCGGGAGATTTTGGGAACCAGGCCTCTGAGGTTGGAAGGCTGAGCAGCCGACCACGGCTTCATGTGAGGTATAGGGTTACGGTTAGGGTTAGGGTTAGGGTTAGGGTTATGTTTAGGTGAGGGTTAGAGTAAGGGTTAGGGTTATGTCTTAGGAACAAGGCATGTCGGAACTGGCCACACAATACTGGCACACCAAGGGCTGAGTTGAGGGTGGGACTCAGCAGAATCCTCAGGCGATGGAATTTTGGACGGGACAGGCCAAGAGGGTGGAATGCCCTCAGGGGAGCATGCTGGTTTCTATATATCTGAAGGTACTGTATAGCACAGAAGGAAAGGGTCAGTTTCTGCCTGAGAGGCTGAGTCCTTTCTACAGACTGACTTTCCCATCCACAGGAGGACCTGGGTTCAGTCCTCCGGTGTCCAGAGTCTGATCCCGTAACCTAGGCTTAGCCTTTGGCTCTGGGAGAATGGCTGACCTGATTCGTCAGGGCAGAATTAGGCTTTCCACGGGACTCAGTTGAGGACGTAGCCCTGGCGGACCATCCTATTCCCGGATTGTGGTGTGGGGGTCCTAGGAAGGTGTTGGTAGAATGATCGGACAGGCAGATTTCTCCCTCCCCGAGGGTCTTCCACAGGGCTAAACTTCCAATTTGCCTAGTGGGCGGCACCCAGAGGCCTGCGATGTGAAGAAGGAATCCCCTACCTAGAGGGCTACCAGGGCAGGCAACCGGGGATAGAAGTCTGAAGAAGCACCCTCGGGTTAGGGTTAGGCCGATGCACATGGGAGGCCCTACCGGCCCTTGCTGAGGGATCATCAAACTCCTGGTTCCCGCTTCAGGTGGGCGCTCCTTGGAGCTGTGTCCCAAGGGGTGCATGCAGATTTCACCTGTTCTACGGATTCAGCTCATTTCTAAAGGGCAAACGTTCCCATTGGGATCTATGGACATTGTGCGGTGCACCTCAGGGTTCCCGCATCTGCAGAGTTCATGGACCAGGCTACTGAGGACAGAAGCCTGAGCATGGGACAGGGGCTTTGCATCAGGATTCCCGTGAAGGTTATTTCACAAGTGAATGCTGTTGGTAACACCTGGGTGAGTCAGTGGGTTAGGCCATTGCCTTCAGCTCAGGACATGATCCCAGAGTCCTGGGATGGAGCCCCACATCGGGCTGTCTCCTCAGCAGGGAGCCTTCTTTCCCTTCTCTGGGTGTGCAATACTGCCTACATCTTTTCGCTCCCTGCAAAGTGAAAAAGTAAAATCTTGAGGCAATAAATAAATAAATACATAAATAATAAATATATAAAAGAGAGAGCATGATTTCCTATGGGAATCTAGGTCATTTGTGCGGGGCAGCTCAGGGTTCCCCCATGGGGAGAGTTTGGGAACCAGGCCTTTGAGGACAGAAGACTGAGCACATGACTTGGGCTTCGCATTATGCTAAGGCTGAAGGTCATTGCTATAGGGTATGCTTTCCAGAACACCTGTGTACCTCATTGGATGTGACCTCTTGCCTCGGCCCAGGTCAAGATCCCAGGGAAGAGGAATCTAGTTTGACACGGGGCCCTCCCCACTGCAGGGAGCCTTATTCCCCCTTCCTTCAGACAAAAACACAGCCTACTTGTGATCTCAGTCTGTCCAACAAATAAATAAAATCATTATAAATAAATAAATAAATATGTTCAGGCATGTTTTATATAGTGATCAAGTGCAATTCTGCAGTGTGGCTCAGGGTTCTTCCATCGGGAGATTTTGGGAACCAGGCCTCTGAGGTTGGAAGGCTGAGCAGCCGACCACGGCTTCATGTGAGGTATAGGGTTACGGTTAGGGTTAGGGTTAGGGTTAGGGTTATGTTTAGGTGAGGGTTAGAGTAAGGGTTAGGGTTATGTCTTAGGAACAAGGCATGTCGGAACTGGCCACACAATACTGGCACACCAAGGGCTGAGTTGAGGGTGGGACTCAGCAGAATCCTCAGGCGATGGAATTTTGGACGGGACAGGCCAAGAGGGTGGAATGCCCTCAGGGGAGCATGCTGGTTTCTATATATCTGAAGGTACTGTATAGCACAGAAGGAAAGGGTCAGTTTCTGCCTGAGAGGCTGAGTCCTTTCTACAGACTGACTTTCCCATCCACAGGAGGACCTGGGTTCAGTACTCCGGTGTCCAGAGTCTGATCCCGTAACCTAGGCTTAGCCTTTGGCTCTGGGAGAATGGCTGACCTGATTCGTCAGGGCAGAATTAGGCTTTCCACGGGACTCAGTTGAGGACGTAGCCCTGGCGGACCATCCTATTCCCGGATTGTGGTGTGGGGGTCCTAGGAAGGTGTTGGTAGAATGATCGGACAGGCAGATTTCTCCCTCCCCGAGGGTCTTCCACAGGGCTAAACTTCCCATTTGCCTAGTGGGCGGCACCCAGAGGCCTGCGATGTGAAGAAGGAATCCCCTACCTAGAGGGCTACCAGGGCAGGCAACCGGGGATAGAAGTCTGAAGAAGCACCCTCGGGTTAGGGTTAGGCCGATGCACATGGGAGGCCCTACCGGCCCTTGCTGAGGGATCATCAAACTCCTGGTTCCCGCTTCAGGTGGGCGCTCCTTGGAGCTGTGTCCCAAGGGGTGCATGCAGATTTCACCTGTTCTACGGATTCAGCTCATTTCTAAAGGGCAAACGTTCCCATTGGGATCTATGGACATTGTGCGGTGCACCTCAGGGTTCCCGCATCTGCAGAGTTCATGGACCAGGCTACTGAGGACAGAAGCCTGAGCATGGGACAGGGGCTTTGCATCAGGATTACCGTGAAGGTTATTTCACAAGTGAATGCTGTTGGTAACACCTGGGTGAGTCAGTGGGTTAGGCCATTGCCTTCAGCTCAGGACATGATCCCAGAGTCCTGGGATGGAGCCCCACATCGGGCTGTCTCCTCAGCAGGGAGCCTTCTTTCCCTTCTCTGGGCGTGCAACACTGCCTACATCTTTTCGCTTCCTGCAAAGTGAAAAAGTAAAATCTTGAGGCAATAAATAAATAAATACATAAATAATAAATATATAAAAGAGAGGGCATGATTTCCTATTGGAATCTAGGTCATTTGTGCGGGGCAGCTCAGGGTTCCCCCATGGGGAGAGTTTGGGAACCAGGCCTTTGAGGACAGAAGACTGAGCACATGACTTGGGCTTCGCATTATGCTAAGGCTGAAGGTCATTGCTATAGGGTATGCTTTCCAGAACACCTGTGTACCTCATTGGATGTGACCTCTTGCCTCGGCCCAGGTCAAGATCCCAGGGAAGAGGAATCTAGTTTGACACGGGGCCCTCCCCACTGCAGGGAGCCTTATTCCCCCTTCCTTCAGACAAAAACACAGCCTACTTGTGATCTCAGTCTGTCCAACAAATAAATAAAATCATTATAAATAAATAAATAAATATATTCAGGCATGTTTTATATAGTGATCAAGTGCAATTCTGCAGTGTGGCTCAGGGTTCTTCCATCCGGAGATTTTGGGAACCAGGCCTCTGAGGTTGGAAGGCTGAGCAGCCGACCACGGCTTCATGTGAGGTATAGGGTTACGGTTAGGGTTAGGGTTAGGGTTAGGGTTATGTTTAGGTGAGGGTTAGAGTAAGGGTTAGGGTTATGTTTTAGGAACAAGGCATGTCGGAACTGGCCACACAATACTGGCACACCAAGGGCTGAGTTGAGGGTGGGACTCAGCAGAATCCTCAGGCGATGGAATTTTGGACGGGACAGGCCAAGAGGGTGGAATGCCCTCAGGGGTGCATGATGCTTTCTATATATCTGAAGGTACTGTATAGCACAGAAGGAAAGGGTCAGTTTCTGCCTGAGAGGCTGAGTCCTTTCTACAGACTGACTTTCCCATCCACAGGAGGACCTGGGTTCAGTCCTCCGGTGTCCAGAGTCTGATCCCGTAACCTAGGCTTAGCCTTTGGCTCTGGGAGAATGGCTGACCTGATTCGTCAGGGCAGAATTAGGCTTTCCACGGGACTCAGTTGAGGACGTAGCCCTGGCGGACCATCCTATTCCCGGATTGTGGTGTGGGGGTCCTAGGAAGGTGTTGGTAGAATGATCGGACAGGCAGATTTCTCCCTCCCCGAGGGTCTTCCACAGGGCTAAACTTCCCATTTGCCTAGTGGGCGGCACCCAGAGGCCTGCGATGTGAAGAAGGAATCCCCTACCAAGAGGGCTACCAGTGCTGGCAACCGGGGATAGAAGTCTGAAGAAGCACCCTCGGGTTAGGGTTAGGCCGATGCACATGGGAGGCCCTTCCGGCCCTTGCTGAGGGATCATCAAACTCCTGGTTCCCGCTTCAGGTGGGCGCTCCTTGGAGCTGTGTCCCAAGGGGTGCATGCAGATTTCACCTGTTCTACGGATTCAGCTCATTTCTAAAGGGCAAACGTTCCCATTGGGATCTATGGACATTGTGCGGTGCACCTCAGGGTTCCCGCATCTGCAGAGTTCATGGACCAGGCTACTGAGGACAGAAGCCTGAGCATGGGACAGGGGCTTTGCATCAGGATTCCCGTGAAGGTTATTTCACAAGTGAATGCTGTTGGTAACACCTGGGTGAGTCAGTGGGTTAGGCCATTGCCTTCAGCTCAGGACATGATCCCAGAGTCCTGGGATGGAGCCCCACATCGGGCTGTCTCCTCAGCAGGGAGCCTTCTTTCCCTTCTCTGGGCGTGCAATACTGCCTACATCTTTTCGCTCCCTGCAAAGTGAAAAAGTAAAATCTTGAGGCAATAAATAAATAAATACATAAATAATAAATATATAAAAGAGAGGGCATGATTTCCTATTGGAATCTAGGTCATTTGTGCGGGGCAGCTCAGGGTTCCCCCATGGGGAGAGTTTGGGAACCAGGCCTTTGAGGACAGAAGACTGAGCACATGACTTGGGCTTCGCATTATGCTAAGGCTGAAGGTCATTGCTATAGGGTATGCTTTCCAGAACACCTGTGTACCTCATTGGATGTGACCTCTTGCCTCGGCCCAGGTCAAGATCCCAGGGAAGAGGAATCTAGTTTGACACGGGGCCCTCCCCACTGCAGGGAGCCTTATTCCCCCTTCCTTCAGACAAAAACACAGCCTACTTGTGATCTCAGTCTGTCCAACAAATAAATAAAATCATTATAAATAAATAAATAAATATATTCAGGCATGTTTTATATAGTGATCAAGTGCAATTCTGCAGTGTGGCTCAGGGTTCTTCCATCGGGAGATTTTGGGAACCAGGCCTCTGAGGTTGGAAGGCTGAGCAGCCGACCACGGCTTCATGTGAGGTATAGGGTTAGGGTTAGGGTTAGGGTTAGGGTTAGGGTTATGTTTAGGTGAGGGTTAGAGTAAGGGTTAGGGTTATGTCTTAGGAACAAGGCATGTCGGAACTGGCCACACAATACTGGCACACCAAGGGCTGAGTTGAGGGTGGGACTCAGCAGAATCCTCAGGCGATGGAATTTTGGACGGGACAGGCCAAGAGGGTGGAATGCCCTCAGGGGAGCATGCTGGTTTCTATATATCTGAAGGTACTGTATAGCACAGAAGGAAAGGGTCAGTTTCTGCCTGAGAGGCTGAGTCCTTTCTACAGACTGACTTTCCCATCCACAGGAGGACCTGGGTTCAGTCCTCCGGTGTCCAGAGTCTGATCCCGTAACCTAGGCTTAGCCTTTGGCTCTGGGAGAATGGCTGACCTGATTCGTCAGGGCAGAATTAGGCTTTCCACGGGACTCAGTTGAGGACGTAGCCCTGGCGGACCATCCTATTCCCGGATTGTGGTGTGGGGGTCCTAGGAAGGTGTTGGTAGAATGATCGGACAGGCAGATTTCTCCCTCCCCGAGGGTCTTCCACAGGGCTAAACTTCCCATTTGCCTAGTGGGCGGCACCCAGAGGCCTGCGATGTGAAGAAGGAATCCCCTACCTAGAGGGCTACCAGTGCTGGCAACCGGGGATAGAAGTCTGAAGAAGCACCCTCGGGTTAGGGTTAGGCCGATGCACATGGGAGGCCCTACCGGCCCTTGCTGAGGGATCATCAAACTCCTGGTTCCCGCTTCAGGTGGGCGCTCCTTGGAGCTGTGTCCCAAGGGGTGCATGCAGATTTCACCTGTTCTACGGATTCAGCTCATTTCTAAAGGGCAAACGTTCCCATTGGGATCTATGGACATTGTGCGGTGCACCTCAGGGTTCCCGCATCTGCAGAGTTCATGGACCAGGCTACTGAGGACAGAAGCCTGAGCATGGGACAGGGGCTTTGCATCAGGATTCCCGTGAAGGTTATTTCACAAGTGAATGCTGTTGGTAACACCTGGGTGAGTCAGTGGGTTAGGCCATTGCCTTCAGCTCAGGACATGATCCCAGAGTCCTGGGATGGAGCCCCACATCGGGCTGTCTCCTCAGCAGGGAGCCTTCTTTCCCTTCTCTGGGCGTGCAACACTGCCTACATCTTTTCGCTTCCTGCAAAGTGAAAAAGTAAAATCTTGAGGCAATAAATAAATAAATACATAAATAATAAATATATAAAAGAGAGGGCATGATTTCCTATTGGAATCTAGGTCATTTGTGCGGGGCAGCTCAGGGTTCCCCATGGGGAGAGTTTGGGAACCAGGCCTTTGAGGACAGAAGACTGAGCACATGACTTGGGCTTCGCATTATGCTAAGGCTGAAGGTCATTGCTATAGGGTATGCTTTCCAGAACACCTGTGTACCTCATTGGATGTGACCTCTTGCCTCGGCCCAGGTCAAGATCCCAGGGAAGAGGAATCTAGTTTGACACGGGGCCCTCCCCACTGCAGGGAGCCTTATTCCCCCTTCCTTCAGACAAAAACACAGCCTACTTGTGATCTCAGTCTGTCCAACAAATAAATAAAATCATTATAAATAAATAAATAAATATATTCAGGCATGTTTTATATAGTGATCAAGTGCAATTCTGCAGTGTGGCTCAGGGTTCTTCCATCGGGAGATTTTGGGAACCAGGCCTCTGAGGTTGGAAGGCTGAGCAGCCGACCACGGCTTCATGTGAGGTATAGGGTTACGGTTAGGGTTAGGGTTAGGGTTAGGGTTATGTTTAGGTGAGGGTTAGAGTAAGGGTTAGGGTTATGTTTTAGGAACAAGGCATGTCGGAACTGGCCACACAATACTGGCACACCAAGGGCTGAGTTGAGGGTGGGACTCAGCAGAATCCTCAGGCGATGGAATTTTGGACGGGACAGGCCAAGAGGGTGGAATGCCCTCAGGGGAGCATGATGCTTTCTATATATCTGAAGGTACTGTATAGCACAGAAGGAAAGGGTCAGTTTCTGCCTGAGAGGCTGAGTCCTTTCTACAGACTGACTTTCCCATCCACAGGAGGACCTGGGTTCAGTCCTCCGGTGTCCAGAGTCTGATCCCGTAACCTAGGCTTAGCCTTTGGCTCTGGGAGAATGGCTGACCTGATTCGTCAGGGCAGAATTAGGCTTTCCACGGGACTCAGTTGAGGACGTAGCCCTGGCGGACCATCCTATTCCCGGATTGTGGTGTGGGGGTCCTAGGAAGGTGTTGGTAGAATGATCGGACAGGCAGATTTCTCCCTCCCCGAGGGTCTTCCACAGGGCTAAACTTCCCATTTGCCTAGTGGGCGGCACCCAGAGGCCTGCGATGTGAAGAAGGAATCCCCTACCTAGAGGGCTACCAGTGCTGGCAACCGGGGATAGAAGTCTGAAGAAGCACCCTCGGGTTAGGGTTAGGCCGATGCACATGGGAGGCCCTTCCGGCCCTTGCTGAGGGATCATCAAACTCCTGGTTCCCGCTTCAGGTGGGCGCTCCTTGGAGCTGTGTCCCAAGGGGTGCATGCAGATTTCACCCGTTCTACGGATTCAGCTCATTTCTAAAGGGCAAACGTTCCCATTGGGATCTATGGACATTGTGCGGTGCACCTCAGAGTTCCCGCATCTGCAGAGTTCATGGACCAGGCTACTGAGGACAGAAGCCTGAGCATGGGACAGGGGCTTTGCATCAGGATTCCCGTGAAGGTTATTTCACAAGTGAATGCTGTTGGTAACACCTGGGTGAGTCAGTGGGTTAGGCCATTGCCTTCAGCTCAGGACATGATACCAGAGTCCTGGGATGGAGCCCCACATCGGGCTGTCTCCTCAGCAGGGAGCCTTCTTTCCCTTCTCTGGGCGTGCAATACTGCCTACATCTTTTCGCTCCCTGCAAAGTGAAAAAGTAAAATCTTGAGGCAATAAATAAATAAATACATAAATAATAAATATATAAAAGAGAGGGCATGATTTCCTATTGGAATCTAGGTCATTTGTGCGGGGCAGCTCAGGGTTCCCCCATGGGGAGAGTTTGGGAACCAGGCCTTTGAGGACAGAAGACTGAGCACATGACTTGGGCTTCGCATTATGCTAAGGCTGAAGGTCATTGCTATAGGGTATGCTTTCCAGAACACCTGTGTACCTCATTGGATGTGACCTCTTGCCTCGGCCCAGGTCAAGATCCCAGGGAAGAGGAATCTAGTTTGACACGGGGCCCTCCCCACTGCAGGGAGCCTTATTCCCCCTTCCTTCAGACAAAAACACAGCCTACTTGTGATCTCAGTCTGTCCAACAAATAAATAAAATCATTATAAATAAATAAATAAATATATTCAGGCATGTTTTATATAGTGATCAAGTGCAATTCTGCAGTGTGGCTCAGGGTTCTTCCATCGGGAGATTTTGGGAACCAGGCCTCTGAGGTTGGAAGGCTGAGCAGCCGACCACGGCTTCATGTGAGGTATAGGGTTAGGGTTAGGGTTAGGGTTAGGGTTAGGGTTATGTTTAGGTGAGGGTTAGAGTAAGGGTTAGGGTTATGTTTTAGGAACAAGGCATGTCGGAACTGGCCACACAATACTGGCACACCAAGGGCTGAGTTGAGGGTGGGACTCAGCAGAATCCTCAGGCGATGGAATTTTGGACGGGACAGGCCAAGAGGGTGGAATGCCCTCAGGGGATCATGCTGGTTTCTATATATCTGAAGGTACTGTATAGCACAGAAGGAAAGGGTCAGTTTCTGCCTAAGAGGCTGAGTCCTTTCTACAGACTGACTTTCCCATCCACAGGAGGACCTGGGTTCAGTCCTCCGGTGTCCAGAGTCTGATCCCGTAACCTAGGCTTAGCCTTTGGCTCTGGGAGAATGGCTGACCTGATTCGTCAGGGCAGAATTAGGCTTTCCACGGGACTCAGTTGAGGACGTAGCCCTGGCGGACCATCCTATTCCCGGATTGTGGTGTGGGGGTCCTAGGAAGGTGTTGGTAGAATGATCGGACAGGCAGATTTCTCCCTCCCCGAGGGTCTTCCACAGGGCTAAACTTCCCATTTGCCTAGTGGGCGGCACCCAGAGGCCTGCGATGTGAAGAAGGAATCCCCTACCTAGAGGGCTACCAGTGCTGGCAACCGGGGATAGAAGTCTGAAGAAGCACCCTCGGGTTAGGGTTAGGCCGATGCACATGGGAGGCCCTACCGGCCCTTGCTGAGGGATCATCAAACTCCTGGTTCCCGCTTCAGGTGGGCGCTCCTTGGAGCTGTGTCCCAAGGGGTGCATGCAGATTTCACCTGTTCTACGGATTCAGCTCATTTCTAAAGGGCAAACGTTCCCATTGGGATCTATGGACATTGTGCGGTGCACCTCAGGGTTCCCGCATCTGCAGAGTTCATGGACCAGGCTACTGAGGACAGAAGCCTGAGCATGGGACAGGGGCTTTGCATCAGGATTACCGTGAAGGTTATTTCACAAGTGAATGCTGTTGGTAACACCTGGGTGAGTCAGTGGGTTAGGCCATTGCCTTCAGCTCAGGACATGATCCCAGAGTCCTGGGATGGAGCCCCACATCGGGCTGTCTCCTCAGCAGGGAGCCTTCTTTCCCTTCTCTGGGCGTGCAACACTGCCTACATCTTTTCGCTCCCTGCAAAGTGAAAAAGTAAAATCTTGAGGCAATAAATAAATAAATACATAAATAATAAATATATAAAAGAGAGGGCATGATTTCCTATTGGAATCTAGGTCATTTGTGCGGGGCAGCTCAGGGTTCCCCATGGGGAGAGTTTGGGAACCAGGCCTTTGAGGACAGAAGACTGAGCACATGACTTGGGCTTCGCATTATGCTAAGGCTGAAGGTCATTGCTATAGGGTATGCTTTCCAGAACACCTGTGTACCTCATTGGATGTGACCTCTTGCCTCGGCCCAGGTCAAGATCCCAGGGAAGAGGAATCTAGTTTGACACGGGGCCCTCCCCACTGCAGGGAGCCTTATTCCCCCTTCCTTCAGACAAAAACACAGCCTACTTGTGATCTCAGTCTGTCCAACAAATAAATAAAATCATTATAAATAAATAAATAAATATATTCAGGCATGTTTTATATAGTGATCAAGTGCAATTCTGCAGTGTGGCTCAGGGTTCTTCCATCGGGAGATTTTGGGAACCAGGCCTCTGAGGTTGGAAGGCTGAGCAGCCGACCACGGCTTCATGTGAGGTATAGGGTTAGGGTTAGGGTTAGGGTTAGGGTTATGTTTAGGTGAGGGTTGGAGTAAGGGTTAGGGTTATGTTTTAGGAACAAGGCATGTCGGAACTGGCCACACAATACTGGCACACCAAGGGCTGAGTTGAGGGTGGGACTCAGCAGAATCCTCAGGCGATGGAATTTTGGACGGGACAGGCCAAGAGGGTGGAATGCCCTCAGGGGAGCATGCTGGTTTCTATATATCTGAAGGTACTGTATAGCACAGAAGGAAAGGGTCAGTTTCTGTCTGAGAGGCTGAGTCCTTTCTACAGACTGACTTTCCCATCCACAGGAGGACCTGGGTTCAGTCCTCCGGTGTCCAGAGTCTGATCCCGTAACCTAGGCTTAGCCTTTGGCTCTGGGAGAATGGCTGACCTGATTCGTCAGGGCAGAATTAGGCTTTCCACGGGACTCAGTTGAGGACGTAGCCCTGGCGGACCATCCTATTCCCGGATTGTGGTGTGGGGGTCCTAGGAAGGTGTTGGTAGAATGATCGGACAGGCAGATTTCTCCCTCCCCGAGGGACTTCCACAGGGCTAAACTTCCCATTTGCCTAGTGGGCGGCACCCAGAGGCCTGCGATGTGAAGAAGGAATCCCCTACCTAGAGGGCTACCAGTGCTGGCAACCGGGGATAGAAGTCTGAAGAAGCACCCTCGGGTTAGGGTTAGGCCGATGCACATGGGAGGCCCTACCGGCCCTTGCTGAGGGATCATCAAACTCCTGGTTCCCGCTTCAGGTGGGCGCTCTTTGGAGCTGTGTCCCAAGGGGTGCATGCAGATTTCACCTGTTCTACGGATTCAGCTCATTTCTAAAGGGCAAACGTTCCCATTGGGATCTATGGACATTGTGCGGTGCACCTCAGGGTTCCCGCATCTGCAGAGTTCATGGACCAGGCTACTGAGGACAGAAGCCTGAGCATGGGACAGGGGCTTTGCATCAGGATTCCCGTGAAGGTTATTTCACAAGTGAATGCTGTTGGTAACACCTGGGTGAGTCAGTGGGTTAGGCCATTGCCTTCAGCTCAGGACATGATCCCAGAGTCCTGGGATGGAGCCCCACATCGGGCTGTCTCCTCAGCAGGGAGCCTTCTTTCCCTTCTCTGGGTGTGCAATACTGCCTACATCTTTTCGCTCCCTGCAAAGTGAAAAAGTAAAATCTTGAGGCAATAAATAAATAAATACATAAATAATAAATATATAAAAGAGAGGGCATGATTTCCTATTGGAATCTAGGTCATTTGTGCGGGGCAGCTCAGGGTTCCCCCATGGGGAGAGTTTGGGAACCAGGCCTTTGAGGACAGAAGACTGAGCACATGACTTGGGCTTCGCATTATGCTAAGGCTGAAGGTCATTGCTATAGGGTATGCTTTCCAGAACACCTGTGTACCTCATTGGATGTGACCTCTTGCCTCGGCCCAGGTCAAGATCCCAGGGAAGAGGAATCTAGTTTGACACGGGGCCCTCCCCACTGCAGGGAGCCTTATTCCCCCTTCCTTCAGACAAAAACACAGCCTACTTGTGATCTCAGTCTGTCCAACAAATAAATAAAATCATTATAAATAAATAAATAAATATATTCAGGCATGTTTTATATAGTGATCAAGTGCAATTCTGCAGTGTGGCTCAGGGTTCTTCCATCGGGAGATTTTGGGAACCAGGCCTCTGAGGTTGGAAGGCTGAGCAGCCGACCACGGCTTCATGTGAGGTATAGGGTTAGAGTTAGGGTTAGGGTTAGGATTATGTTTAGGTGAGGGTTAGAATAAGGGTTATGGTTATGTCTTAGGAACAAGGCATTTCGGAACTAGCCACACAATACTGGCACACCAAGGGCTTAGTTGAGGGTGGGACTCAGCAGAATCCTCAGGCGATGGAATTTTGGACGGGACAGGCCAAGAGGGTGGAATGCCCTCAGGGGAGCATGCTGGTTTCTATATATCTGAAGGTACTGGATAGCACAGAAGGAAAGGGTCAGTTTCTGCCTGAGAGCCTGAGTCCTTCCTACAGACTGACTTTCCCATCCACAGGAGGACCTGGGTTCAGTTTTCCGGTGTCCAGAGTCTGATCCCGTAACCTAGGCTTAGCCTTTGGCTCTGGGAGAATGGCTGACCTGATTTGTCAGGGCAGAATTAGGCTTTCCAAGGGACTAAGTTGAGGACGTAGCCCTGGCGGACCATCCTATTCCCGGATTGTGGTGTGGGAGTCCTAGGAAGGTGTTGGTAGAATGATCGGACAGGCAGATTTCTCCCTCCCCTAGGGTCTTCCATAGGGCTAAACTTCCCATTTGCCTAGTGGGCGGCACCCAGGGGCCTGCGATGTGAAGAAGGAATCCCCTACCTAGAGGGCTACCAGTGCTGGCAACCGGGGATAGAAGTCTGAAGAAGCACCCTCGGGTTAGGGTTAGGCCGATGCACATGGGAGGCCCTTCCGGCCCTTGCTGAGGGATCATAAAACTACTGGTTCCCGCTTCAGCTGGGCACTCCTTGGAGCTGTGTCCCAAGGGGTGCATGCAGATATCACCTGTTCTACGGATTCAGCTCATTTCTAAAGGGCAAACGTTCCCATTGGGATCTATGGACATTGTGCGGTGCACCTCAGGGTTCCCGCATCTGCAGAGTTCATGGACCAGGCTACTGAGGACAGAAGCCTGAGCATGGGACAGGGGCTTTGCATCAGGATTACCGTGAAGGTTATTTCACAAGTGAATGCTGTTGGTAACACCTGGGTGAGTCAGTGGGTTAGGCCACTGCCTTCAGCTCAGGACATGATCCCAGAGTCCTGGGATGGAGCCCCACATCGGGCTGTCTCCTCAGCAGGGAGCCTTCTTTCCCTTCTCTGGGTGTGCAATACTGCCTACATCTTTTCGCTCCCTGAAATGTGAAAAAGTAAAATCTTGAGGCAATAAATAAATAAATACATAAATAATAAATATATAAAAGAGAGGGCATGATTTCCTATTGGAATCTAGGTCATTTGTGCGGGGCAGCTCAGGGTTCCCCCATGGGGAGAGTTTGGGAACCAGGCCTTTGAGGACAGAAGACTGAGCACATGACTTGGGCTTCGCATTATGCTAAGGCTGAAGGTCATTGCTATAGGGTATGCTTTCCAGAACACCTGTGTACCTCATTGGATGTGACCTCTTGCCTCGGCCCAGGTCAAGATCCCAGGGAAGAGGAATCTAGTTTGACACGGGGCCCTCCCCACTGCAGGGAGCCTTATTCCCCCTTCCTTCGGACAAAAACACAGCCTACTTGTGATCTCAGTCTGTCCAACAAATAAATAAAATCATTATAAATAAATAAATAAATATATTCAGGCATGTTTTATATAGTGATCAAGTGCAATTCTGCAGTGTGGCTCAGGGTTCTTCCATCGGGAGATTGGGAACCAGGCCTCTGAGGTTGGAAGGCTGAGCAGCCGACCACGGCTTCATGTGAGGTATAGGGTTAGGGTTAGTGTTAGGGTTAGGGTTAAGTTTAGGTGAGGGTTAGAGTAAGGGTTTCGGTTATATATTAGGAACAAGGCATTTCGGAACTGGCCACACAATACTGGCACACCAAGGGCTGAGTTGAGGGTGGGACTCAGCAGAATCCTCAGGCGATGGAATTTTGGACGGGACAGGCCAAGAGGGTGGAATGCCCTCAGGGGAGCATGCTGGTTTCTATATATCTGAAGGTACTGGATAGCACAGAAGGAAAGGGTCAGTTTCTTCTGCCTGAGAGGCTGAGTCCTTCCTACAGACTGACTTTCCCATCCACAGGAGGACCTGGGTTCAGTTTTCCGGTGTCCAGAGTCTGATCACGTAACCTAGGCTTAGTCTTTGGCTCTGGGAGAATGGCTGACCTGATTTGTCAGGGCAGAATTAGGCTTTCCACAGGACTCAGTTGAGGACGTAGCCCTGGCGGACCATCCTATTCCCGGATTGTGGTGTGGGAGTCCTAGGAAGGTGTTGGTAGAATGATCGGACAGGCAGATTTCTCCCTCCCCTAGGGTCTTCCACAGTGCTAAACTTCCCATTTGCCTAGTGGGCGGCACCCAGGGGCCTGCGATGTGAAGAAGGAATCCCCTACCTAGAGGGCTACCAGTGCTGGCAACCGGGGATAGAAGTCTGAAGAAGCACCCTCGGGTTAGGGTTAGGCCGATGCACATGGGAGGCCCTACCGGCCCTTGCTGAGGGATCATCAAACTCCTGGTTCCCGCTTCAGGTGGGCACTCCTTGGAGCTGTGTCCCAAGGGGTGCATGCAGATTTCACCTGTTCTACGGATTCAGCTCATTTCTAAAGGGCAAACGTTCCCATTGGGATCTATGGACATTGTGCGGTGCACCTCAGGGTTCCCGCATCTGCAGAGTTCATGGACCAGGCTACTGAGGACAGAAGCCTGAGCATGGGACAGGGGCTTTGCATCAGGATTACCGTGAAGGGTATTTCACAAGTGAATGCTGTTGGTAACACCTGGGTGAGTCAGTGGGTTAGGACACTGCCTTCAGCTCAGGACGTGATCCCAGAGTCCTGGGATGGAGCCCCACATCGGGCTGTCTTCTCAGCAGGGAGCCTTCTTTCCCTTCTCTGGGTGTGCAATACTGCCTACATCTTTTCGCTCCCTGAAAAGTGAAAAAGTAAAATCTTGAGGCAATAAATAAATAAATACATAAATAATAAATATATAAAAGAGAGGGCATGATTTCCTATTGGAATCTAGGTCATTTGTGCGGGGCAGCTCAGGGTTCCCCCATGGGGAGAGTTTGGGAACCAGGCCTTTGAGGACAGAAGACTGAGCACATGACTTGGTCTTCGCATTATGCTAAGGCTGAAGGTCATTGCTATAGGGTATGCTTTCCAGAACACCTGTGTACCTCATTGGATGAACCTCTTACCTCGGCCCAGGTCAAGATCCCAGGGAAGAGGAATCTACTTTGACACGGGGCCCTCCCCACTGCAGGGAGCCTTATTCCCCCTTCCTTCGGACAAAAACACAGCCTACTTGTGATCTCAGTCTGTCCAACAAATAAATAAAATCATTATAAATAAATAAATAAATATATTCAGGCATGTTTTATATAGTGATCAAGTGCAATTCTGCAGTGTGGCTCAGGGTTCTTCCATCGGGAGATTTTGGGAACCAGGCCTCTGAGGTTGGAAGGCTGAGCAGCCGACCACGGCTTCATGTGAGGTATACGGTTAGGGTTAGGGTTAGGGTTAGGGTTAGGGTTAGGGTTATGTTTAGGTGAGGGTTAGAGTAAGGGTTAGGGTTATGTCTTAGGAACAAGGCATGTCGGAACTGGCCACACAATACTGGCACACCAAGGGCTGAGTTGAGGGTGGGACTCAGCAGAATCCTCAGGCGATGGAATTTTGGACGGGACAGGCCAAGAGGGTGGAATGCCCTCAGGGTAGCATGCTGGTTTCTATATATCTGAAGGTACTGGATAGCACAGAAGGAAAGGGTCAGTTTCTGCCTGAGAGGCTGAGTCCTTCCTACAGACTGACTTTCCCATCCACAGGAGGACCTGGGTTCAGTCCTCCGGTGTCCAGAGTCTGATCCCGTAACCTAGGCTTAGCCTTTGGCTCTGGGAGAATGGCTGACCTGATTTGTCAGGGCAGAATTAGGCTTTCCACGGGACTCAGTTGAGGACGTAGCCCTGGCGGACCATCCTATTCCCGGATTGTGGTGTGGGGGTCCTAGGAAGGTGTTGGTAGAATGATCGGACAGGCAGATTTCTCCCACCCCGAGGTCTTCCACAGGGCTAAATTTCCCATTATCATAGTGGGCGGCACCCAGAAGCCTGCGATGTGAAGAAGGAATCCCCTACCTAGAGGGCTACCAGGGCAGGCAACCAGGGATAGAAGTCTAAAGAAGCATCCTCGGGTTAGGGTTAGGCCGATGCACATGGGAGGCCCTACCGGCCCTTGCTGAGGGATCATCAAACTCCTGGTTCCCGCTTCAGGTGGGCACTCCTTGGAGCTGTGTCCCAAGGGGTGCATGCAGATTTCACCTGTTCTACGGATTCAGCTCATTTCTAAAGGGCAAACGTTCCCATTGGGATCTATGGACATTGTGCGGTGCACCTCAGGGTTCCCGCATCTGCAGAGTTCATGGACCAGGCTACTGAGGACAGAAGCCTGAGCATGGGACAGGGGCTTTGCATCAGGATTACCGTGAAGGTTATTTCACAAGTGAATGCTGTTGGTAACACCTGGGTGAGTCAGTGGGTTAGGCCACTGCCTTCAGCTCAGGACATGATCCCAGAGTCCGGGGATGGAGCCCCACATCGGGCAGTCTCCTCAGCAGGGAGCCTTCTTTCCCTTCTCTGGGTGTGCAATACTGCCTACATCTTTTCGCTCCCTGAAATGTGAAAAAGTAAAATCTTGAGGCAATAAATAAATAAATATATAAATAATAAATATATAAAAGAGAGGGCATGATTTCCTATTGGAATCTAGGTCATTTGTGCGGGGCAGCTCAGGGTTCCCCCATGGGGAGAGTTTGGGAACCAGGCCTTTGAGAACAGAAGACTGAGCACATGACTTGGGCTTCGCATTATGCTAAGGCTGAAGGTCATTGCTATAGGGTATGCTTTCCAGAACACCTGTGTACCTCATTGGATGTGACCTCTTGCCTCGGCCCAGGTCAAGATCCCAGGGAAGAGGAATCTAGTTTGACACGGGGCCCTCCCCACTGCAGGGAGCCTTATTCCCCCTTCCTTCGGACAAAAACACAGCCTACTTGTGATCTCAGTCTGTCCAACAAATAAATAAAATCATTATAAATAAATAAATAAATATATTCAGGCATGTTTTATATAGTGATCAAGTGCAATTCTGCAGTGTGGCTCAGGGTTCTTCCATCGGGAGATTTTGGGAACCAGGCCTCTGAGGTTGGAAGGCTGAGCAGCCGACCACGGCTTCATGTGAGGTATACGGTTAGGGTTAGGGTTAGGGTTAGGGTTAGGGTTAGGGTTATGTTTAGGTGAGGGTTAGAGTAAGGGTTAGGGTTATGTCTTAGGAACAAGGCATGTCGGAACTGGCCACACAATACTGGCACACCAAGGGCTGAGTTGAGGGTGGGACTCAGCAGAATCCTCAGGCGATGGAATTTTGGACGGGACAGGCCAAGAGGGTGGAATGCCCTCAGGGGAGCATGCTGGTTTCTATATATCTGAAGGTACTGGATAGCACAGAAGGAAAGGGTCAGTTTCTGCCTGAGAGGCTGAGTCCTTCCTACAGACTGACTTTCCCATCCACAGGAGGACCTGGGTTCAGTCCTCCGGTGTCCAGAGTCTGATCCCGTAACCTAGGCTTAGCCTTTGGCTCTGGGAGAATGGCTGACCTGATTTGTCAGGGCAGAATTAGGCTTTCCACGGGACTCAGTTGAGGACGTAGCCCTGGCGGACCATCCTATTCCCGGATTGTGGTGTGGGGGTCCTAGGAAGGTGTTGGTAGAATGATCGGACAGGCAGATTTCTCCCACCCCGAGGTCTTCCACAGGGCTAAATTTCCCATTATCATAGTGGGCGGCACCCAGAAGCCTGCGATGTGAAGAAGGAATCCCCTACCTAGAGGGCTACCAGGGCAGGCAACCAGGGATAGAAGTCTAAAGAAGCATCCTCGGGTTAGGGTTAGGCCGATGCACATGGGAGGCCCTACCGGCCCTTGCTGAGGGATCATCAAACTCCTGGTTCCCGCTTCAGGTGGGCACTCCTTGGAGCTGTGTCCCAAGGGGTGCATGCAGATTTCACCTGTTCTACGGATTCAGCTCATTTCTAAAGGGCAAACGTTCCCATTGGGATCTATGGACATTGTGCGGTACACCTCAGTGTTCCCGCATCTGCAGAGTTCATGGACCAGGCTACTGAGGACAGAAGCCTGAGCATGGGACAGGGGCTTTGCATCAGGATTACCGTGAAGGTTATTTCACAAGTGAATGCTGTTGGTAACACCTGGGTGAGTCAGTGGGTTAGGCCACTGCCTTCAGCTCAGGACATGATCCCAGAGTCCTGGGATGGAGCCCCACATCGGGCTGTCTCCTCATCAGGGAGCCTTCTTTCCCTTCTCTGGGCGTGCAACACTGCCTACATCTTTTCGCGCCCTGCAAAGTGAAAAAGTAAAATCTTGAGGCAATAAATAAATAAATACATAAATAATAAATATATAAAAGAGAGGGCATGATTTCCTATTGGAATCTAGGTCATTTGTGCGGGGCAGCTCAGGGTTCCCCCATGGGGAGAGTTTGGGAACCAGGCCTTTGAGGACAGAAGACTGAGCACATGACTTGGGCTTTGCATTATGCTAAGGCTGAAGGTCATTGCTATAGGGTATGCTTTCCAGAACACCTGTGTACCTCATTGGATGTGACCTCTTGCCTCGGCCCAGGTCAAGATCCCAGGGAAGAGGAATCTAGTTTGACACGGGGCCCTCCCCACTGCAGGGAGCCTTATTCCCCCTTCCTTCGGACAAAAACACAGCCTACTTGTGATCTCAGTCTGTCCAACAAATAAATAAAATCATTATAAATAAATAAATAAATATATTCAGGCATGTTTTATATAGTGATCAAGTGCAATTCTGCAGTGTGGCTCAGGGTTCTTCCATCGCGAGATTTTGGGAACCAGGCCTCTGAGGTTGGAAGGCTGAGCAGCCGACCACGGCTTCATGTGAGGTATAGGTTTAGGGTTAGGGTTAGTGTTAGGGTTAGGGTTATGTTTAGGTGAGGGTTAGAGTAAGGGTTTGGGTTATATATTAGGAACAAGGCATTTCGGAACTGGCCACACAATACTGGCACACCAAGGGCTGAGTTGAGGGTGGGACTCAGCAGAATCCTCAGGCGATGGAATTTTGGACGGGACAGGCCAAGAGGGTGGAATGCCCTCAGGGGAGCATGCTGGTTTCTATATATCTGAAGGTACGGGATAGCACAGAAGGAAAGGGTCAGTTTCTGCCTGAGAGGCTGAGTCCTTCCTACAGACTGACTTTCCCATCCACAGGAGGACCTGGGTTCAGTCCTCCGGTGTCCAGAGTCTGATCCCGTAACCTAGGCTTAGCCTTTGGCTCTGGGAGAATGGCTGAACTGATTTGTCAGGGCAGAATTAGGCTTTCCACGGGACTCAGTTGAGGACGTAGCCCTGGCGGACCATCCTATTCCCGGATTGTGGTGTGGGGATCCTAGGAAGGTGTTGGTAGAATGATCGGACAGGTAGATTTCTCCCACCCCGAGGTCTTCCACAGGGCTAAATTTCCCATTATCATAGTGGGCGGCACCCAGAAGCCTGCGATGTGAAGAAGGAATCCCCTACCTAGAGGGCTACCAGTGCTGGCAACCGGGGATAGAAGTCTGAAGAAGCACCCTCGGGTTAGGGTTAGGCCGATGCACATGGGAGGCCCTACCGGCCCTTGCTGAGGGATCATCAAACTCCTGGTTCCCGCTTTAGGTGGGCACTCCTTGGAGCTGTGTCCCAAGGGGTGCATGCAGATTTCACCTGTTCTACGGATTCAGCTCATTTCTAAAGGGCAAACGTTCCCATTGGGATCTATGGACATTGTGCGGTGCACCTCAGGGTTCCCGCATCTGCAGAGTTCATGGACCAGGCTACTGAGGACAGAAGCCTGAGCATGGGACAGGGGCTTTGCATCAGGATTACCGTGAAGGTTATTTCACAAGTGAATGCTGTTGGTAACACCTGGGTGAGTCAGTGGGTTAGGCCACTGCCTTCAGCTCAGAACATGATCCCAGAGTCCGGGGATGGAGCCCCACATCGGGCTGTCTCCTCAGCAGGGAGCCTTCTTTCCCTTCTCTGGGTGTGCAATACTGCCTACATCTTTTGGCTCCCTGAAAAGTGAAAAAGTAAAATCTTGAGGCAATAAATAAATAAATACATAAATAATAAATATATAAAAGAGAGGGCATGATTTCCTATTGGAATCTAGGTCATCTGTGCGGGGCAGCTCAGGGTTCCCCCATGGGGAGAGTTTGGGAACCAGGCCTTTGAGGACAGAAGACTGAGCACATGACTTGGGCTTTGCATTATGCTAAGGCTGAAGGTCATTGCTATAGGGTATGCTTTCCAGAACACCTGTGTACCTCATTGGATGTGACCTCTTGCCTCGGCCCAGGTCAAGATCCCAGGGAAGAGGAATCTAGTTTGACACGGGGCCCTCCCCACTGCAGGGAGCCTTATTCCCCCTTCCTTCGGACAAAAACACAGCCTACTTGTGATCTCAGTCTGTCCAACAAATAAATAAAATCATTATAAATAAATAAATAAATATATTCAGGCATGTTTTATATAGTGATCAAGTGCAATTCTGCAGTGTGGCTCAGGGTTCTTCCATCCGGAGATTTTGGGAACCAGGCGTCTGAGGTTGGAAGGCTGAGCAGCCGACCACGGCTTCTTGTGAGGTATACGGTTAGGGTTAGGGTTAGGGTTAGGGTTAGGGTTAGGGTTATGTTTAGGTGAGGGTTAGAGTAAGGGTTAGGGTTATGTCTTAGGAACAAGGCATGTCGGAACTGGCCACACAATACTGGCACACCAAGGGCTGAGTTGAGGGTGGGACTCAGCAGAATCCTCAGGCGATGGAATTTTGGAAAGGACAGGCCAACGGGTGGAATGCCCTCAGGGGAGCATGCTGGTTTCTATATATCTGAAGGTACGGGATAGCACAGAAGGAAAGGGTCAGTTTCTGCCTGAGAGGCTGAGTCCTTCCTACAGACTGACTTTCCCATCCACAGGAGAACCTGGGTTCAGTCCTCCGGTGTCCAGAGTCTGATCCCGTAACCTAGGCTTAGCCTTTGGCTCTGGGAGAATGGCTGACCTGATTTGTCAGGGCAGAATTAGGCTTTCCACGGGACTCAGTTGAGGACGTAGCCCTGGCGGACCATCCTATTCCCGGATTGTGGTGTGGGGGTCCTAGGAAGGTGTTGGTAGAATGATCGGACAGGCAGATTTCTCCCACCCCGAGGTCTTCCACAGGGCTAAATTTCCCATTATCATAGTGGGCGGCACCCAGAAGCCTGCGATGTGAAGAAGGAATCCCCTACCTAGAGGGCTACCAGGGCAGGCAACCAGGGATAGAAGTCTAAAGAAGCATCCTCGGGTTAGGGTTAGGCCGATGCACATGGGAGGCCCTACCGGCCCTTGCTGAGGGATCATCAAACTCCTGGTTCCCGCTTCAGGTGGGCACTCCTTGGAGCTGTGTCCCAAGGGGTGCATGCAGATTTCACCTGTTCTACGGATTCAGCTCATTTCTAAAGGGCAAACGTTCCCATTGGGATCTATGGACATTGTGCGGTACACCTCAGGGTTCCCGCATCTGCAGAGTTCATGGACCAGGCTACTGAGGACAGAAGCCTGAGCATGGGACAGGGGCTTTGCATCAGGATTACCGTGAAGGTTATTTCACAAGTGAATGCTGTTGGTAACACCTGGGTGAGTCAGTGGGTTAGGCCACTGCCTTCAGCTCAGGATATGATCCCAGAGTCCTGGGATGGAGCCCCACATCGGGCTGTCTCCTCAGCAGGGAGCCTTCTTTCCCTTCTCTGGGTGTGCAATACTGCCTACATCTTTTCGCTCCCTGAAATGTGAAAAAGTAAAATCTTGAGGCAATAAATAAATAAATACATAAATAATAAATATATAAAAGAGAGGGCATGATTTCCTATTGGAATCTAGGTCATTTGTGCGGGGTAGCTCAGGGTTCCCCCATGGGGAGAGTTTGGGAACCAGGCCTTTGAGGACAGAAGACTGAGCACATGACTTGGGCTTCGCATTATGCTAAGGCTGAAGGTCATTGCTATAGGGTATGCTTTCCAGAACACCTGTGTACCTCATTGGATGTGACCTCTTGCCTCGGCCCAGGTCAAGATCCCAGGGAAGAGGAATCTAGTTTGACACGGGGCCCTCCCCACTGCAGGGAGCCTTATTCCCCCTTCCTTCGGACAAAAACACAGCCTACTTGTGATCTCAGTCTGTCCAACAAATAAATAAAATCATTATAAATAAATAAATAAATAAATATATTCAGGCATGTTTTATATAGTGATCAAGTGCAATTCTGCAGTGTGGCTCAGGGTTCTTCCATCCGGAGATTTTGGGAACCAGGCGTCTGAGGTTG
Source organism: Mustela nivalis (assembly GCF_964662115.1). NCBI lineage: Eukaryota > Metazoa > Chordata > Mammalia > Carnivora > Mustelidae > Mustela > Mustela nivalis. The sequence continues at coordinate 1,464,251 of NW_028136524.1, forward strand.
GAAGGCTGAGCAGCCGACCACGGCTTCATGTGAGGTATACGGTTAGGGTTAGGGTTAGGGTTAGGGTTAGGGTTATGTTTAGGTGAGGGTTAGAGTAAGGGTTAGGGTTATGTCTTAGGAACAAGGCATGTCGGAACTGGCCACACAATACTGGCACACCAAGGGCTGAGTTGAGGGTGGGACTCAGCAGAATCCTCAGGCGATGGAATTTTGGACAGGACAGGCCAAGAGGGTGGAATGCCCTCAGGGGAGCATGCTGGTTTCTATATATCTGAAGGTACGGGATAGCACAGAAGGAAAGGGTCAGTTTCTGCCTGAGAGGCTGAGTCCTTCCTACAGACTGACTTTCCCATCCACAGGAGGACCTGGGTTCAGTCCTCCGGTGTCCAGAGTCTGATCCCGTAACCTAGGCTTAGCCTTTGGCTCTGGGAGAATGGCTGACCTGATTTGTCAGGGCAGAATTAGGCTTTCCACGGGACTCAGTTGAGGACGTAGCCCTGGCGGACCATCCTATTCCCGGATTGTGGTGTGGGGGTCCTAGGAAGGTGTTGGTAGAATGATCGGACAGGCAGATTTCTCCCACCCCGAGGTCTTCCACAGGGCTAAATTTCCCATTATCATAGTGGGCGGCACCCAGAAGCCTGCGATGTGAAGAAGGAATCCCCTACCTAGAGGGCTACCAGGGCAGGCAACCAGGGATAGAAGTCTAAAGAAGCATCCTCGGGTTAGGGTTAGGCCGATGCACATGGGAGGCCCTACCGGCCCTTGCTGAGGGATCATCAAACTCCTGGTTCCCGCTTCAGGTGGGCACTCCTTGGAGCTGTGTCCCAAGGGGGTGCATGCAGATTTCACCTGTTCTACGTATTCAGCTCATTTCTAAAGGGCAAACGTTCCCATTGGGATCTATGGACATTGTGCGGTGCACCTCAGGGTTCCCGCATCTGCAGAGTTCATGGACCAGGCTACTGAGGACAGAAGCCTGAGCATGGGACAGGGGCTTTGCATCAGGATTACCGTGAAGGTTATTTCACAAGTGAATGCTGTTGGTAACACCTGGGTGAGTCAGTGGGTTAGGCCACTGCCTTCAGCTCAGGACATGATCCCAGAGTCCTGGGATGGAGCCCCACATCGGGCTGTCTCCTCAGCAGGGAGCCTTCTTTCCCTTCTCTGGGTGTGCAATACTGCCTACATCTTTTCGCTCCCTGAAATGTGAAAAAGTAAAATCTTGAGGCAATAAATAAATAAATACATAAATAATAAATATATAAAAGAGAGGGCATGATTTCCTATTGGAATCTAGGTCATTTGTGCGGGGCAGCTCAGGGTTCCCCCATGGGGAGAGTTTGGGAACCAGGCCTTTGAGGACAGAAGACTGAGCACATGACTTGGGCTTCGCATTATGCTAAGGCTGAAGGTCATTGCTATAGGGTATGCTTTCCAGAACACCTGTGTACCTCATTGGATGTGACCTCTTGCCTCGGCCCAGGTCAAGATCCCAGGGAAGAGGAATCTAGTTTGACACGGGGCCCTCCCCACTGCAGGGAGCCTTATTCCCCCTTCCTTCGGACAAAAACACAGCCTACTTGTGATCTCAGTCTGTCCAACAAATAAATAAAATCATTATAAATAAATAAATAAATATATTCAGGCATGTTTTATATAGTGATCAAGTGCAATTCTGCAGTGTGGCTCAGGGTTCTTCCATCGGGAGATTTTGGGAACCAGGCCTCTGAGGTTGGAAGGCTGAGCAGCCGACCACGGCTTCATGTGAGGTATACGGTTAGGGTTAGGGTTAGGGTTAGGGTTAGGGTTAGGGTTATGTTTAGGTGAGGGTTAGAGTAAGGGTTAGGGTTATGTCTTAGGAACAAGGCATGTCGGAACTGGCCACACAATACTGGCACACCAAGGGCTGAGTTGAGGGTGGGACTCAGCAGAATCCTCAGGCGATGGAATTTTGGACGGGACAGGCCAAGAGGGTGGAATGCCCTCAGGGGAGCATGCTGGTTTCTATATATCTGAAGGTACTGGATAGCACAGAAGGAAAGGGTCAGTTTCTGCCTGAGAGGCTGAGTCCTTCCTACAGACTGACTTTCCCATCTACAGGAGGACCTGGGTTCAGTCCTCCGGTGTCCAGAGTCTGATCCCGTAACCTAGGCTTAGCCTTTGGCTCTGGGAGAATGGCTGACCTGATTTGTCAGGGCAGAATTAGGCTTTCCACGGGACTCAGTTGAGGACGTAGCCCTGGCGGACCATCCTATTCCCGGATTGTGGTGTGGGGGTCCTAGGAAGGTGTTGGTAGAATGATCGGACAGGCAGATTTCTCCCACCCCGAGGTCTTCCACAGGGCTAAATTTCCCATTATCATAGTGGGCGGCACCCAGAAGCCTGCGATGTGAAGAAGGAATCCCCTACCTAGAGGGCTACCAGGGCAGGCAACCAGGGATAGAAGTCTAAAGAAGCATCCTCGGGTTAGGGTTAGGCCGATGCACATGGGAGGCCCTACCGGCCCTTGCTGAGGGATCATCAAACTCCTGGTTCCCGCTTCAGGTGGGCACTCCTTGGAGCTGTGTCCCAAGGGGGTGCATGCAGATTTCACCTGTTCTACGTATTCAGCTCATTTCTAAAGGGCAAACGTTCCCATTGGGATCTATGGACATTGTGCGGTGCACCTCAGGGTTCCCGCATCTGCAGAGTTCATGGACCAGGCTACTGAGGACAGAAGCCTGAGCATGGGACAGGGGCTTTGCATCAGGATTACCGTGAAGGTTATTTCACAAGTGAATGCTGTTGGTAACACCTGGGTGAGTCAGTGGGTTAGGCCACTGCCTTCAGCTCAGGACATGATCCCAGAGTCCTGGGATGGAGCCCCACATCGGGCTGTCTCCTCATCAGGGAGCCTTCTTTCCCTTCTCTGGGCGTGCAACACTGCCTACATCTTTTCGCGCCCTGCAAAGTGAAAAAGTAAAATCTTGTGGCAATAAATAAATAAATACATAAATAATAAATATATAAAAGAGAGGGCATGATTTCCTATTGGAATCTAGGTCATTTGTGCGGGGCAGCTCAGGGTTCCCCCATGGGGAGAGTTTGGGAACCAGGCCTTTGAGGACAGAAGACTGAGCACATGACTTGGGCTTCGCATTATGCTAAGGCTGAAGGTCATTGCTATAGGGTATGCTTTCCAGAACACCTGTGTACCTCATTGGATGTGACCTCTTGCCTCGGCCCAGGTCAAGATCCCAGGGAAGAGGAATCTAGTTTGACACGGGGCCCTCCCCACTGCAGGGAGCCTTATTCCCCCTTCCTTCGGACAAAAACACAGCCTACTTGTGATCTCAGTCTTTCCAACAAATAAATAAAATCATTATAAATAAATAAATAAATATATTCAGGCATGTTTTATATAGTGATCAAGTGCAATTCTGCAGTGTGGCTCAGGGTTCTTCCATCGCGAGATTTTGGGAACCAGGCCTCTGAGTTTGGAAGGCTGAGCAGCCGACCACGGCTTCATGTGAGGTATAGGGTTAGGGTTAGGGTTAGTGTTAGGGTTAGGGTTATGTTTAGGTGAGGGTTAGAGTAAGGGTTTGGGTTATATATTAGGAACAAGGCATTTCGGAACTGGCCACACAATACTGGCACACCAAGGGCTGAGTTGAGGGTGGGACTCAGCAGAATCCTCAGGCGATGGAATTTTGGACGGCACAGGCCAAGAGGGTGGAATGCCCTCAGGGGAGCATGCTGGTTTCTATATATCTGAAGGTACTGGATAGCACAGAAGGAAAGGGTCAGTTTCTGCCTGAGAGGCTGAGTCTTCCTACAGACTGACTTTCCCATCCACAGGAGGACCTGGGTTCAGTTTTCCGGTGTCCAGAGTCTGATCACGTAACCTAGGCTTAGCCTTTGGCTCTGGGAGAATGGCTGACCTGATTGTCAGGGCAGAATTAGGCTTTCCACAAAACTCAGTTGAGGACGTAGCCCTGGCGGACCATCCTATTTCCGGATTGTGGTGTGGGAGTCCTAGGAAGGGGTTGGTAGAATGATCGGACAGGCAGATTTCTCACTCCCCTAGGGTCTTCCACAGGGCTAAACTTCCCATTTGCCTAGTGGGCGGCACCCAGGGGCCTGCGATGTGAAGAAGGAATCCCCTACCTAGAGGGCTACCAGTGCTGGCAACCGGGGATAGAAGTCTGAAGAAGCACCCTCGGGTTAGGGTTAGGCCGATGCACATGGGAGGCCCTACCGGCCCTTGCTGAGGGATCATCAAACTCCTGGTTCCCGCTTCAGGTGGGCACTCCTTGGAGCTGTGTCCCAAGGGGTGCATGCAGATTTCACCTGTTCTACGGATTCAGCTCATTTCTAAAGGGCAAACGTTCCCATTGGGATCTATGGACATTGTGCGGTGCACCTCAGGTTTCCCGCATCTGCAGAGTTCATGGACCAGGCTACTGAGGACAGAAGCCTGAGCATGGGACAGGGGCTTTGCATCAGGATTACCGTGAAGGTTATTTCACAAGTGAATGCTGTTGGTAACACCTGGGTGAGTCAGTGGGTTAGGCCACTGCCTTCAGCTCAGGACATGATCCCAGAGTCCTGGGATGGAGCCCCACATCGGGCTGTCTCCTCAGCAGGGAGCCTTCTTTCCCTTCTCTGGGTGTGCAATACTGCCTACATCTTTTCGCTCCCTGAAAAGTGAAAAAGTAAAATCTTGAGGCAATAAATAAATAAATACATAAATAATAAATATATAAAAGAGAGGGCATGATTTCCTATTGGAATCTAGGTCATTTGTGCGGGGCAGCTCAGGGTTCCCCCATGGGGAGAGTTTGGGAACCAGGCCTTTGAGGACAGAAGACTGAGCACATGACTTGGGCTTTGCATTATGCTAAGGCTGAAGGTCATTGCTATAGGGTATGCTTTCCAGAACACCTGTGTACCTCATTGGATGTGACCTCTTGCCTCGGCCCAGGTCAAGATCCCAGGGAAGAGGAATCTAGTTTGACACGGGGCCCTCTCCACTGCAGGGAGCCTTATTCCCCCTTCCTTCGGACAAAAACACAGCCTACTTGTGATCTCAGTCTGTCCAACAAATAAATAAAATCATTATAAATAAATAAATAAATATATTCAGGCATGTTTTATATAGTGATCAAGTGCAATTCTGCAGTGTGGCTCAGGGTTCTTCCATCCGGAGATTTTGGGAACCAGGCCTCTGAGGTTGGAAGGCTGAGCAGCCGACCACGGCTTCATGTGAGGTATACGGTTAGGGTTAGGGTTAGGGTTAGGGTTAGGGTTAGGATTATGTTTAGGTGAGGGTTAGAGTAAGGGTTAGGGTTATGTCTTAGGAACAAGGCATGTCGGAACTGGCCACACAATACTGGCACACCAAGGGCTGAGTTGAGGGTGGGACTCAGCAGAATCCTCAGGCGATGGAATTTTGGACGGGACAGGCCAAGAGGGTGGAATGCCCTCAGGGTAGCATGCTGGTTTCTATATATCTGAAGGTACTGGATAGCACAGAAGGAAAGGGTCAGTTTCTGCCTGAGAGGCTGAGTCCTTCCTACAGACTGACTTTCCCATCCACAGGAGGACCTGGGTTCAGTCCTCCGGTGTCCAGAGTCTGATCCCGTAACCTAGGCTTAGCCTTTGGCTCTGGGAGAATGGCTGACCTGATTTGTCAGGGCAGAATTAGGCTTTCCACGGGACTCAGTTGAGGACGTAGCCCTGGCGGACCATCCTATTCCCGGATTGTGGTGTGGGGGTCCTAGGAAGGTGTTGGTAGAATGATCGGACAGGCAGATTTCTCCCACCCCGAGGTCTTCCACAGGGCTAAATTTCCCATTATCATAGTGGGCGGCACCCAGAAGCCTGCGATGTGAAGAAGGAATCCCCTACCTAGAGGGCTACCAGGGCAGGCAACCAGGGATAGAAGTCTAAAGAAGCATCCTCGGGTTAGGGTTAGGCCGATGCACATGGGAGGCCCTACCGGCCCTTGCTGAGGGATCATCAAACTCCTGGTTCCCGCTTCAGGTGGGCACTCCTTGGAGCTGTGTCCCAAGGGGTGCATGCAGATTTCACCTGTTCTACGGATTCAGCTCATTTCTAAAGGGCAAACGTTCCCATTGGGATCTATGGACATTGTGCGGTGCACCTCAGGGTTCCCGCATCTGCAGAGTTCATGGACCAGGCTACTGAGGACAGAAGCCTGAGCATGGGACAGGGGCTTTGCATCAGGATTACCGTGAAGGATATTTCACAAGTGAATGCTGTTGGTAACACCTGGGTGAGTCAGTGGGTTAGGCCACTGCCTTCAGCTCAGGACATGATCCCAGAGTCCTGGGATGGAGCCCCACATCGGGCTGTCTCCTCAGCAGGGAGCCTTCTTTCCCTTCTCTGGGTGTGCAATACTGCCTACATCTTTTCGCTCCCTGCAAAGTGAAAAAGTAAAATCTTGAGGCAATAAATAAATAAGTACATAAATAATAAATATATAAAAGAGAGGGCATGATTTCCTATTGGAATCTAGGTCATTTGTGCGGGGCAGCTCAGGGTTCCCCCATGGGGAGAGATTGGGAACCAGGCCTTTGAGGACAGAAGACTGAGCACATGACTTGGGCTTCGCATTATGCTAAGGCTGAAGGTCATTGCTATAGGGTATGCTTTCCAGAACACCTGTGTACCTCATTGGATGTGACCTCTTGCCTCGGCCCAGGTCAAGATCCCAGGGAAGAGGAATCTAGTTTGACACGGGGCCCTCCCCACTGCAGGGAGCCTTATTCCCCCTTCCTTCGGACAAAAACACAGCCTACTTGTGATCTCAGTCTGTCCAACAAATAAATAAAATCATTATAAATAAATAAATAAATATATTCAGGCATGTTTTATATAGTGATCAAGTGCAATTCTGCAGTGTGGCTCAGGGTTCTTCCATCGGGAGATTTTGGGAACCAGGCCTCTGAGGTTGGAAGGCTGAGCAGCCGACCACGGCTTCATGTGAGGTATAGGGTTAGGGTTAGGGTTAGTGTTAGGGTTAGGGTTATGTTTAGGTGAGGGTTAGAGTAAGGGTTTGGGTTATATATTAGGAACAAGGCATTTCGGAACTGGCCACACAATACTGGCACACCAAGGGCTGAGTTGAGGGTGGGACTCAGCAGAATCCTCAGGGGATGGAATTTTGGACAGGACAGGCCAAGAGGGTGGAATGCCCTCAGGGGAGCATGCTGGTTTCTATATATCTGAAGGTACTGGATAGCACAGAAGGAAATTGTCAGTTTCTGCCTGAGAGGCTGAGTCCTTCCTACAGACTGACTTTCTCATCCACAGGAGGACCTGGGTTCAGTTTTCCGGTGTCCAGAGTCTGATCACGTAACCTAGGCTTAGCCTTTGGCTCTGGGAGAATGGCTGACCTGATTTGTCAGGGCAGAATTAGGCTTTCCACAGGACTCAGTTTAGGACGTAGCCCTGGCGGACCATCCTATTCCCGGATTGTGGTGTGGGAGTCCTAGGAAGGTGTTGGTAGAATGATCAGACAGGCAGATTTCTCACTCCCCTAGGGTCTTCCACAGGGCTAAACTTCCCATTTGTCTAGTGGGCGGCACCCAGGGGCCTGCGATGTAAAGAAGGAATCCCCTACCTAGAGGGCTACCAGTGCTGGCAACCGGGGATAGAAGTCTGAAGAAGCACCCTCGGGTTAGGGTTAGGCCGATGCACATGGGAGGCCCTACCGGCCCTTGCTGAGGGATCATCAAACTCCTGGTTCCCGCTTCAGGTGGGCACTCCTTGGAGCTGTGTCCCAAGGGGTGCATGCAGATTTCACCTGTTCTACGGATTCAGCTCATTTCTAAAGGGCAAACGTTCCCATTGGGATCTATGGACATTGTGCGGTGCACCTCAGGGTTCCCGCATCTGCAGAGTTCATGGACCAGGCTACTGAGGACAGAAGCCTGAGCATGGGACAGGGGCTTTGCATCAGGATTACCGTGAAGGTTATTTCACAAGTGAATGCTGTTGGTAACACCTGGGTGAGTCAGTGGGTTAGGCCACTGCCTTCAGCTCAGGACATGATCCCAGAGTCCTGGGATGGAGCCCCACATCAGGCTGTCTCCTCAGCAGGGAGCCTTCTTTCCCTTCTCTGGGTGTGCAATACTGCCTACATCTTTTCGCTCCCTGCAAAGTGAAAAAGTAAAATCTTGAGGCAATAAATAAATAAATACATAAATAATAAATATATAAAAGAGAGGGCATGATTTCCTATTGGAATCTAGGTCATTTGTGCGGGGCAGCTCAGGGTTCCCCCATGGGGAGAGATTGGGAACCAGGCCTTTGAGGACAGAAGACTGAGCACATGACTTGGGCTTCGCATTATGCTAAGGCTGAAGGTCATTGCTATAGGGTATGCTTTCCAGAACACCTGTGTACCTCATTGGATGTGACCTCTTGCCTCGGCCCAGGTCAAGATCCCAGGGAAGAGGAATCTAGTTTGACACGGGGCCCTCCCCACTGCAGGGAGCCTTATTCCCCCTTCCTTCGGACAAAAACACAGCCTACTTGTGATCTCAGTCTGTCCAACAAATAAATAAAATCATTATAAATAAATAAATAAATATATTCAGGCATGTTTTATATAGTGATCAAGTGCAATTCTGCAGTGTGGCTCAGGGTTCTTCCATCCGGAGATTTTGGGAACCAGGCGTCTGAGGTTGGAAGGCTGAGCAGCCGACCACGGCTTCATGTGAGGTATACGGTTAGGGTTAGGGTTAGGGTTAGGGTTAGGGTTAGGGTTATGTTTAGGTGAGGGTTAGAGTAAGGGTTAGGGTTATGTCTTAGGAACAAGGCATGTCGGAACTGGCCACACAATACTGGCACACCAAGGGCTGAGTTGAGGGTGGGACTCAGCAGAATCCTCAGGCGATGGAATTTTGGACAGGACAGGCCAAGAGGGTGGAATGCCCTCAGGGGAGCATGCTGGTTTCTATATATCTGAAGGTACGGGATAGCACAGAAGGAAAGGGTCAGTTTCTGCCTGAGAGGCTGAGTCCTTCCTACAGACTGACTTTCCCATCCACAGGAGGACCTGGGTTCAGTCCTCCGGTGTCCAGAGTCTGATCCCGTAACCTAGGCTTAGCCTTTGGCTCTGGGAGAATGGCTGAACTGATTTGTCAGGGCAGAATTAGGCTTTCCACGGGACTCAGTTGAGGACGTAGCCCTGGCGGACCATCCTATTCCCGGATTGTGGTGTGGGGGTCCTAGGAAGGTGTTGGTAGAATGATCGGACAGGCAGATTTCTCCCACCCCGAGGTCTTCCACAGGGCTAAATTTCCCATTATCATAGTGGGCGGCACCCAGAAGCCTGCGATGTGAAGAAGGAATCCCCTACCTAGAGGGCTACCAGGGCAGGCAACCAGGGATAGAAGTCTAAAGAAGCATCCTCGGGTTAGGGTTAGGCCGATGCACATGGGAGGCCCTACCGGCCCTTGCTGAGGGATCATCAAACTCCTGGTTCCCGCTTCAGGTGGGCACTCCTTGGAGCTGTGTCCCAAGGGGTGCATGCAGATTTCACCTGTTCTACGGATTCAGCTCATTTCTAAAGGGCAAACGTTCCCATTGGGATCTATGGACATTGTGCGGTGCACCTCAGGGTTCCCGCATCTGCAGAGTTCATGGACCAGGCTACTGAGGACAGAAGCCTGAGCATGGGACAGGGGCTTTGCATCAGGATTACCGTGAAGGATATTTCACAAGTGAATGCTGTTGGTAACACCTGGGTGAGTCAGTGGGTTAGGCCACTGCCTTCAGCTCAGGACATGATCCCAGAGTCCTGGGATGGAGCCCCACATCGGGCTGTCTCCTCAGCAGGGAGCCTTCTTTCCCTTCTCTGGGTGTGCAATACTGCCTACATCTTTTCGCTCCCTGCAAAGTGAAAAAGTAAAATCTGGAGGCAATAAATAAATAAGTACATAAATAATAAATATATAAAAGAGAGGGCATGATTTCCTATTGGAATCTAGGTCATTTGTGCGGGGCAGCTCAGGGTTCCCCCATGGGGAGAGATTGGGAACCAGGCCTTTGAGGACAGAAGACTGAGCACATGACTTGGGCTTCGCATTATGCTAAGGCTGAAGGTCATTGCTATAGGGTATGCTTTCCAGAACACCTGTGTACCTCATTGGATGTGACCTCTTGCCTCGGCCCAGGTCAAGATCCCAGGGAAGAGGAATCTAGTTTGACACGGGGCCCTCCCCACTGCAGGGAGCCTTATTCCCCCTTCCTTCGGACAAAAACACAGCCTACTTGTGATCTCAGTCTGTCCAACAAATAAATAAAATCATTATAAATAAATAAATAAATATATTCAGGCATGTTTTATATAGTGATCAAGTGCAATTCTGCAGTGTGGCTCAGGGTTCTTCCATCGGGAGATTTTGGGAACCAGGCCTCTGAGGTTGGAAGGCTGAGCAGCCGACCACGGCTTCATGTGAGGTATAGGGTTAGGGTTAGGGTTAGTGTTAGGGTTAGGGTTATGTTTAGGTGAGGGTTAGAGTAAGGGTTTGGGTTATATATTAGGAACAAGGCATTTCGGAACTGGCCACACAATACTGGCACACCAAGGGCTGAGTTGAGGGTGGGACTCAGCAGAATCCTCAGGGGATGGAATTTTGGACAGGACAGGCCAAGAGGGTGGAATGCCCTCAGGGGAGCATGCTGGTTTCTATATATCTGAAGGTACTGGATAGCACAGAAGGAAATTGTCAGTTTCTGCCTGAGAGGCTGAGTCCTTCCTACAGACTGACTTTCTCATCCACAGGAGGACCTGGGTTCAGTTTTCCGGTGTCCAGAGTCTGATCACGTAACCTAGGCTTAGCCTTTGGCTCTGGGAGAATGGCTGACCTGATTTGTCAGGGCAGAATTAGGCTTTCCACAGGACTCAGTTTAGGACGTAGCCCTGGCGGACCATCCTATTCCCGGATTGTGGTGTGGGAGTCCTAGGAAGGTGTTGGTAGAATGATCGGACAGGCAGATTTCTCACTCCCCTAGGGTCTTCCACAGGGCTAAACTTCCCATTTGTCTAGTGGGCGGCACCCAGGGGCCTGCGATGTAAAGAAGGAATCCCCTACCTAGAGGGCTACCAGTGCTGGCAACCGGGGATAGAAGTCTGAAGAAGCACCCTCGGGTTAGGGTTAGGCCGATGCACATGGGAGGCCCTACCGGCCCTTGCTGAGGGATCATCAAACTCCTGGTTCCCGCTTCAGGTGGGCACTCCTTGGAGCTGTGTCCCAAGGGGTGCATGCAGATTTCACCTGTTCTACGGATTCAGCTCATTTCTAAAGGGCAAACGTTCCCATTGGGATCTATGGACATTGTGCGGTGCACCTCAGGGTTCCCGCATCTGCAGAGTTCATGGACCAGGCTACTGAGGACAGAAGCCTGAGCATGGGACAGGGGCTTTGCATCAGGATTACCGTGAAGGTTATTTCACAAGTGAATGCTGTTGGTAACACCTGGGTGAGTCAGTGGGTTAGGCCACTGCCTTCAGCTCAGGACATGATCCCAGAGTCCTGGGATGGAGCCCCACATCAGGCTGTCTCCTCAGCAGGGAGCCTTCTTTCCCTTCTCTGGGTGTGCAATACTGCCTACATCTTTTCGCTCCCTGCAAAGTGAAAAAGTAAAATCTTGAGGCAATAAATAAATAAATACATAAATAATAAATATATAAAAGAGAGGGCATGATTTCCTATTGGAATCTAGGTCATTTGTGCGGGGCAGCTCAGGGTTCCCCCATGGGGAGAGATTGGGAACCAGGCCTTTGAGGACAGAAGACTGAGCACATGACTTGGGCTTCGCATTATGCTAAGGCTGAAGGTCATTGCTATAGGGTATGCTTTCCAGAACACCTGTGTACCTCATTGGATGTGACCTCTTGCCTCGGCCCAGGTCAAGATCCCAGGGAAGAGGAATCTAGTTTGACACGGGGCCCTCCCCACTGCAGGGAGCCTTATTCCCCCTTCCTTCGGACAAAAACACAGCCTACTTGTGATCTCAGTCTGTCCAACAAATAAATAAAATCATTATAAATAAATAAATAAATATATTCAGGCATGTTTTATATAGTGATCAAGTGCAATTCTGCAGTGTGGCTCAGGGTTCTTCCATCCGGAGATTTTGGGAACCAGGCGTCTGAGGTTGGAAGGCTGAGCAGCCGACCACGGCTTCATGTGAGGTATACGGTTAGGGTTAGGGTTAGGGTTAGGGTTAGGGTTAGGGTTATGTTTAGGTGAGGGTTAGAGTAAGGGTTAGGGTTATGTCTTAGGAACAAGGCATGTCGGAACTGGCCACACAATACTGGCACACCAAGGGCTGAGTTGAGGGTGGGACTCAGCAGAATCCTCAGGCGATGGAATTTTGGACAGGACAGGCCAAGAGGGTGGAATGCCCTCAGGGGAGCATGCTGGTTTCTATATATCTGAAGGTACGGGATAGCACAGAAGGAAAGGGTCAGTTTCTGCCTGAGAGGCTGAGTCCTTCCTACAGACTGACTTTCCCATCCACAGGAGGACCTGGGTTCAGTCCTCCGGTGTCCAGAGTCTGATCCCGTAACCTAGGCTTAGCCTTTGGCTCTGGGAGAATGGCTGAACTGATTTGTCAGGGCAGAATTAGGCTTTCCACGGGACTCAGTTGAGGACGTAGCCCTGGCGGACCATCCTATTCCCGGATTGTGGTGTGGGGGTCCTAGGAAGGTGTTGGTAGAATGATCGGACAGGTAGATTTCTCCCACCCCGAGGTCTTCCACAGGGCTAAATTTCCCATTATCATAGTGGGCGGCACCCAGAAGCCTGCGATGTGAAGAAGGAATCCCCTACCTAGAGGGCTACCAGTGCTGGCAACCGGGGATAGAAGTCTGAAGAAGCACCCTCGGGTTAGGGTTAGGCCGATGCACATGGGAGGCCCTACCGGCCCTTGCTGAGGGATCATCAAACTCCTGGTTCCCGCTTCAGGTGGGCACTCCTTGGAGCTGTGTCCCAAGGGGTGCATGCAGATTTCACCTGTTCTACGGATTCAGCTCATTTCTAAAGGGCAAACGTTCCCATTGGGATCTATGGACATTGTGCGGTGCACCTCAGGGTTCCCGCATCTGCAGAGTTCATGGACCAGGCTACTGAGGACAGAAGCCTGAGCATGGGACAGGGGCTTTGCATCAGGATTACCGTGAAGGTTATTTCACAAGTGAATGCTGTTGGTAACACCTGGGTGAGTCAGTGGGTTAGGCCACTGCCTTCAGCTCAGGACATGATCCCAGAGTCCTGGGATGGAGCCCCACATCGGGCTGTCTCCTCAGCAGGGAGCCTTCTTTCCCTTCTCTGGGTGTGCAATACTGCCTACATCTTTTCGCTCCCTGAAAAGTGAAAAAGTAAAATCTTGAGGCAATAAATAAATAAATACATAAATAATAAATATATAAAAGAGAGGGCATGATTTCCTATTGGAATCTAGGTCATCTGTGCGGGGCAGCTCAGGGTTCCCCCATGGGGAGAGTTTGGGAACCAGGCCTTTGAGGACAGAAGACTGAGCACATGACTTGGGCTTTGCATTATGCTAAGGCTGAAGGTCATTGCTATAGGGTATGCTTTCCAGAACACCTGTGTACCTCATTGGATGTGACCTCTTGCCTCGGCCCAGGTCAAGATCCCAGGGAAGAGGAATCTAGTTTGACACGGGGCCTTCCCCACTGCAGGGAGCCTTATTCCCCCTTCCTTCGGACAAAAACACAGCCTACTTGTGATCTCAGTCTGTCCAACAAATAAATAAAATCATTATAAATAAATAAATAAATATATTCAGGCATGTTTTATATAGTGATCAAGTGCAATTCTGCAGTGTGGCTCAGGGTTCTTCCATCCGGAGATTTTGGGAACCAGGCGTCTGAGGTTGGAAGGCTGAGCAGCCGACCACGGCTTCTTGTGAGGTATACGGTTAGGGTTAGGGTTAGGGTTAGGGTTAGGGTTAGGGTTATGTTTAGGTGAGGGTTAGAGTAAGGGTTAGGGTTATGTCTTAGGAACAAGGCATGTCGGAACTGGCCACACAATACTGGCACACCAAGGGCTGAGTTGAGGGTGGGACTCAGCAGAATCCTCAGGCGATGGAATTTTGGAAAGGACAGGCCAAGAGGGTGGAATGCCCTCAGGGGAGCATGCTGGTTTCTATATATCTGAAGGTACGGGATAGCACAGAAGGAAAGGGTCAGTTTCTGCCTGAGAGGCTGAGTCCTTCCTACAGACTGACTTTCCCATCCACAGGAGAACCTGGGTTCAGTCCTCCGGTGTCCAGAGTCTGATCCCGTAACCTAGGCTTAGCCTTTGGCTCTGGGAGAATGGCTGACCTGATTTGTCAGGGCAGAATTAGGCTTTCCACGGGACTCAGTTGAGGACGTAGCCCTGGCGGACCATCCTATTCCCGGATTGTGGTGTGGGGGTCCTAGGAAGGTGTTGGTAGAATGATCGGACAGGCAGATTTCTCCCACCCCGAGGTCTTCCACAGGGCTAAATTTCCCATTATCATAGTGGGCGGCACCCAGAAGCCTGCGATGTGAAGAAGGAATCCCCTACCTAGAGGGCTACCAGGGCAGGCAACCAGGGATAGAAGTCTAAAGAAGCATCCTCGGGTTAGGGTTAGGCCGATGCACATGGGAGGCCCTACCGGCCCTTGCTGAGGGATCATCAAACTCCTGGTTCCCGCTTCAGGTGGGCACTCCTTGGAGCTGTGTCCCAAGGGGTGCATGCAGATTTCACCTGTTCTACGGATTCAGCTCATTTCTAAAGGGCAAACGTTCCCATTGGGATCTATGGACATTGTGCGGTACACCTCAGGGTTCCCGCATCTGCAGAGTTCATGGACCAGGCTACTGAGGACAGAAGCCTGAGCATGGGACAGGGGCTTTGCATCAGGATTACCGTGAAGGTTATTTCACAAGTGAATGCTGTTGGTAACACCTGGGTGAGTCAGTGGGTTAGGCCACTGCCTTCAGCTCAGGACATGATCCCAGAGTCCTGGGATGGAGCCCCACATCGGGCTGTCTCCTCAGCAGGGAGCCTTCTTTCCCTTCTCTGGGTGTGCAATACTGCCTACATCTTTTCGCTCCCTGAAAAGTGAAAAAGTAAAATCTTGAGGCAATAAATAAATAAATACATAAATAATAAATATATAAAAGAGAGGGCATGATTTCCTATTGGAATCTAGGTCATTTGTGCGGGGCAGCTCAGGGTTCCCCCATGGGGAGAGTTTGGGAACCAGGCCTTTGAGGACAGAAGACTGAGCACATGACTTGGGCTTCGCATTATGCTAAGGCTGAAGGTCATTGCTATAGGGTATGCTTTCCAGAACACCTGTGTACCTCATTGGATGTGACCTCTTGCCTCGGCCCAGGTCAAGATCCCAGGGAAGAGGAATCTAGTTTGACACGGGGCCCTCCCCACTGCAGGGAGCCTTATTCCCCCTTCCTTCGGACAAAAACACAGCCTACTTGTGATCTCAGTCTGTCCAACAAATAAATAAAATCATTATAAATAAATAAATAAATAAATATATTCAGGCATGTTTTATATAGTGATCAAGTGCAATTCTGCAGTGTGGCTCAGGGTTCTTCCATCCGGAGATTTTGGGAACCAGGCGTCTGAGGTTGGAAGGCTGAGCAGCCGACCACGGCTTCATGTGAGGTATACGGTTAGGGTTAGGGTTAGGGTTAGGGTTAGGGTTATGTTTAGGTGAGGGTTAGAGTAAGGGTTAGGGTTATGTCTTAGGAACAAGGCATGTCGGAACTGGCCACACAATACTGGCACACCAAGGGCTGAGTTGAGGGTGGGACTCAGCAGAATCCTCAGGCGATGGAATTTTGGACAGGACAGGCCAAGAGGGTGGAATGCCCTCAGGGGAGCATGCTGGTTTCTATATATCTGAAGGTACGGGATAGCACAGAAGGAAAGGGTCAGTTTCTGCCTGAGAGGCTGAGTCCTTCCTACAGACTGACTTTCCCATCCACAGGAGGACCTGGGTTCAGTCCTCCGGTGTCCAGAGTCTGATCCCGTAACCTAGGCTTAGCCTTTGGCTCTGGGAGAATGGCTGACCTGATTTGTCAGGGCAGAATTAGGCTTTCCACGGGACTCAGTTGAGGACGTAGCCCTGGCGGACCATCCTATTCCCGGATTGTGGTGTGGGGGTCCTAGGAAGGTGTTGGTAGAATGATCGGACAGGCAGATTTCTCCCACCCCGAGGTCTTCCACAGGGCTAAATTTCCCATTATCATAGTGGGCGGCACCCAGAAGCCTGCGATGTGAAGAAGGAATCCCCTACCTAGAGGGCTACCAGGGCAGGCAACCAGGGATAGAAGTCTAAAGAAGCATCCTCGGGTTAGGGTTAGGCCGATGCACATGGGAGGCCCTACCGGCCCTTGCTGAGGGATCATCAAACTCCTGGTTCCCGCTTCAGGTGGGCACTCCTTGGAGCTGTGTCCCAAGGGGGTGCATGCAGATTTCACCTGTTCTACGTATTCAGCTCATTTCTAAAGGGCAAACGTTCCCATTGGGATCTATGGACATTGTGCGGTGCACCTCAGGGTTCCCGCATCTGCAGAGTTCATGGACCAGGCTACTGAGGACAGAAGCCTGAGCATGGGACAGGGGCTTTGCATCAGGATTACCGTGAAGGTTATTTCACAAGTGAATGCTGTTGGTAACACCTGGGTGAGTCAGTGGGTTAGGCCACTGCCTTCAGCTCAGGACATGATCCCAGAGTCCTGGGATGGAGCCCCACATCGGGCTGTCTCCTCAGCAGGGAGCCTTCTTTCCCTTCTCTGGGTGTGCAATACTGCCTACATCTTTTCGCTCCCTGAAATGTGAAAAAGTAAAATCTTGAGGCAATAAATAAATAAATACATAAATAATAAATATATAAAAGAGAGGGCATGATTTCCTATTGGAATCTAGGTCATTTGTGCGGGGCAGCTCAGGGTTCCCCCATGGGGAGAGTTTGGGAACCAGGCCTTTGAGGACAGAAGACTGAGCACATGACTTGGGCTTCGCATTATGCTAAGGCTGAAGGTCATTGCTATAGGGTATGCTTTCCAGAACACCTGTGTACCTCATTGGATGTGACCTCTTGCCTCGGCCCAGGTCAAGATCCCAGGGAAGAGGAATCTAGTTTGACACGGGGCCCTCCCCACTGCAGGGAGCCTTATTCCCCCTTCCTTCGGACAAAAACACAGCCTACTTGTGATCTCAGTCTGTCCAACAAATAAATAAAATCATTATAAATAAATAAATAAATATATTCAGGCATGTTTTATATAGTGATCAAGTGCAATTCTGCAGTGTGGCTCAGGGTTCTTCCATCGGGAGATTTTGGGAACCAGGCCTCTGAGGTTGGAAGGCTGAGCAGCCGACCACGGCTTCATGTGAGGTATACGGTTAGGGTTAGGGTTAGGGTTAGGGTTAGGGTTAGGGTTATGTTTAGGTGAGGGTTAGAGTAAGGGTTAGGGTTATGTCTTAGGAACAAGGCATGTCGGAACTGGCCACACAATACTGGCACACCAAGGGCTGAGTTGAGGGTGGGACTCAGCAGAATCCTCAGGCGATGGAATTTTGGACGGGACAGGCCAAGAGGGTGGAATGCCCTCAGGGGAGCATGCTGGTTTCTATATATCTGAAGGTACTGGATAGCACAGAAGGAAAGGGTCAGTTTCTGCCTGAGAGGCTGAGTCCTTCCTACAGACTGACTTTCCCATCCACAGGAGGACCTGGGTTCAGTCCTCCGGTGTCCAGAGTCTGATCCCGTAACCTAGGCTTAGCCTTTGGCTCTGGGAGAATGGCTGACCTGATTTGTCAGGGCAGAATTAGGCTTTCCACGGGACTCAGTTGAGGACGTAGCCCTGGCGGACCATCCTATTCCCGGATTGTGGTGTGGGGGTCCTAGGAAGGTGTTGGTAGAATGATCGGACAGGCAGATTTCTCCCACCCCGAGGTCTTCCACAGGGCTAAATTTCCCATTATCATAGTGGGCGGCACCCAGAAGCCTGCGATGTGAAGAAGGAATCCCCTACCTAGAGGGCTACCAGGGCAGGCAACCAGGGATAGAAGTCTAAAGAAGCATCCTCGGGTTAGGGTTAGGCCGATGCACATGGGAGGCCCTACCGGCCCTTGCTGAGGGATCATCAAACTCCTGGTTCCCGCTTCAGGTGGGCACTCCTTGGAGCTGTGTCCCAAGGGGTGCATGCAGATTTCACCTGTTCTACGGATTCAGCTCATTTCTAAAGGGCAAACGTTCCCATTGGGATCTATGGACATTGTGCGGTGCACCTCAGGGTTCCCGCATCTGCAGAGTTCATGGACCAGGCTACTGAGGACAGAAGCCTGAGCATGGGACAGGGGCTTTGCATCAGGATTACCGTGAAGGTTATTTCACAAGTGAATGCTGTTGGTAACACCTGGGTGAGTCAGTGGGTTAGGCCACTGCCTTCAGCTCAGGACATGATCCCAGAGTCCTGGGATGGAGCCCCACATCGGGCTGTCTCCTCAGCAGGGAGCCTTCTTTCCCTTCTCTGGGTGTGCAATACTGCCTACATCTTTTCGCTCCCTGCAAAGTGAAAAAGTAAAATCTTGAGGCAATAAATAAATAAGTACATAAATAATAAATATATAAAAGAGAGGGCATGATTTCCTATTGGAATCTAGGTCATTTGTGCGGGGCAGCTCAGGGTTCCCCCATGGGGAGAGATTGGGAACCAGGCCTTTGAGGACAGAAGACTGAGCACATGACTTGGGCTTCGCATTATGCTAAGGCTGAAGGTCATTGCTATAGGGTATGCTTTCCAGAACACCTGTGTACCTCATTGGATGTGACCTCTTGCCTCGGCCCAGGTCAAGATCCCAGGGAAGAGGAATCTAGTTTGACACGGGGCCCTCCCCACTGCAGGGAGCCTTATTCCCCCTTCCTTCGGACAAAAACACAGCCTACTTGTGATCTCAGTCTGTCCAACAAATAAATAAAATCATTATAAATAAATAAATAAATATATTCAGGCATGTTTTATATAGTGATCAAGTGCAATTCTGCAGTGTGGCTCAGGGTTCTTCCATCGGGAGATTTTGGGAACCAGGCCTCTGAGGTTGGAAGGCTGAGCAGCCGACCACGGCTTCATGTGAGGTATAGGGTTAGGGTTAGGGTTAGTGTTAGGGTTAGGGTTATGTTTAGGTGAGGGTTAGAGTAAGGGTTTGGGTTATATATTAGGAACAAGGCATTTCGGAACTGGCCACACAATACTGGCACACCAAGGGCTGAGTTGAGGGTGGGACTCAGCAGAATCCTCAGGGGATGGAATTTTGGACAGGACAGGCCAAGAGGGTGGAATGCCCTCAGGGGAGCATGCTGGTTTCTATATATCTGAAGGTACTGGATAGCACAGAAGGAAATTGTCAGTTTCTGCCTGAGAGGCTGAGTCCTTCCTACAGACTGACTTTCTCATCCACAGGAGGACCTGGGTTCAGTTTTCCGGTGTCCAGAGTCTGATCACGTAACCTAGGCTTAGCCTTTGGCTCTGGGAGAATGGCTGACCTGATTTGTCAGGGCAGAATTAGGCTTTCCACAGGACTCAGTTTAGGACGTAGCCCTGGCGGACCATCCTATTCCCGGATTGTGGTGTGGGAGTCCTAGGAAGGTGTTGGTAGAATGATCGGACAGGCAGATTTCTCACTCCCCTAGGGTCTTCCACAGGGCTAAACTTCCCATTTGTCTAGTGGGCGGCACCCAGGGGCCTGCGATGTGAAGAAGGAATCCCCTACCTAGAGGGCTACCAGTGCTGGCAACCGGGGATAGAAGTCTGAAGAAGCACCCTCGGGTTAGGGTTAGGCCGATGCACATGGGAGGCCCTACCGGCCCTTGCTGAGGGATCATCAAACTCTTGGTTCCCGCTTCAGGTGGGCACTCCTTGGAGCTGTGTCCCAAGGGGTGCATGCAGATTTCACCTGTTCTACGGATTCAGCTCATTTCTAAAGGGCAAACGTTCCCATTGGGATCTATGGACATTGTGCGGTGCACCTCAGGGTTCCCGCATCTGCAGAGTTCATGGACCAGGCTACTGAGGACAGAAGCCTGAGCATGGGACAGGGGCTTTGCATCAGGATTACCGTGAAGGTTATTTCACAAGTGAATGCTGTTGGTAACACCTGGGTGAGTCAGTGGGTTAGGCCACTGCCTTCAGCTCAGGACATGATCCCAGAGTCCTGGGATGGAGCCCCACATCAGGCTGTCTCCTCAGCAGGGAGCCTTCTTTCCCTTCTCTGGGTGTGCAATACTGCCTACATCTTTTCGCTCCCTGCAAAGTGAAAAAGTAAAATCTTGAGGCAATAAATAAATAAATACATAAATAATAAATATATAAAAGAGAGGGCATGATTTCCTAAAGGAATCTAGGTCATTTGTGCGGGGCAGCTCAGGGTTCCCCCATGGGGAGAGTTTGGGAACCAGGCCTTTGAGGACAGAAGACTGAGCACATGACTTGGGCTTCGCATTATGCTAAGGCTGAAGGTCATTGCTATAGGGTATGCTTTCCAGAACACCTGTGTACCTCATTGGATGTGACCTCTTGCCTAGGCCCAGGTCAAGATCCCAGGGAAGAGGAATCTAGTTTGACACGGGGCCCTCCCCACTGCAGGGAGCCTTATTCCCCCTTCCTTCGGACAAAAACACAGCCTACTTGTGATCTCAGTCTGTCCAACAAATAAATAAAATCATTATAAATAAATAAATAAATATATTCAGGCATGTTTTATATAGTGATCAAGTGCAATTCTGCAGTGTGGCTCAGGGTTCTTCCATCGGGAGATTTTGGGAACCAGGCCTCTGAGGTTGGAAGGCTGAGCAGCCGACCACGGCTTCATGTGAGGTATACGGTTAGGGTTAGGGTTAGGGTTAGGGTTAGGGTTAGGGTTATGTTTAGGTGAGGGTTAGAGTAAGGGTTAGGGTTATGTCTTAGGAACAAGGCATGTCGGAACTGGCCACACAATACTGGCACACCAAGGGCTGAGTTGAGGGTGGGACTCAGCAGAATCCTCAGGCGATGGAATTTTGGACGGGACAGGCCAAGAGGGTGGAATGCCCTCAGGGGAGCATGCTGGTTTCTATATATCTGAAGGTACTGGATAGCACAGAAGGAAAGGGTCAGTTTCTGCCTGAGAGGCTGAGTCCTTCCTACAGACTGACTTTCCCATCCACAGGAGGACCTGGGTTCAGTCCTCCGGTGTCCAGAGTCTGATCCCGTAACCTAGGCTTAGCCTTTGGCTCTGGGAGAATGGCTGACCTGATTTGTCAGGGCAGAATTAGGCTTTCCACGGGACTCAGTTGAGGACGTAGCCCTGGCGGACCATCCTATTCCCGGATTGTGGTGTGGGGGTCCTAGGAAGGTGTTGGTAGAATGATCGGACAGGCAGATTTCTCCCACCCCGAGGTCTTCCACAGGGCTAAATTTCCCATTATCATAGTGGGCGGCACCCAGAAGCCTGCGATGTGAAGAAGGAATCCCCTACCTAGAGGGCTACCAGGGCAGGCAACCAGGGATAGAAGTCTAAAGAAGCATCCTCGGGTTAGGGTTAGGCCGATGCACATGGGAGGCCCTACCGGCCCTTGCTGAGGGATCATCAAACTCCTGGTTCCCGCTTCAGGTGGGCACTCCTTGGAGCTGTGTCCCAAGGGGTGCATGCAGATTTCACCTGTTCTACGGATTCAGCTCATTTCTAAAGGGCAAACGTTCCCATTGGGATCTATGGACATTGTGCGGTGCACCTCAGGGTTCCCGCATCTGCAGAGTTCATGGACCAGGCTACTGAGGACAGAAGCCTGAGCATGGGACAGGGGCTTTGCATCAGGATTACCGTGAAGGTTATTTCACAAGTGAATGCTGTTGGTAACACCTGGGTGAGTCAGTGGGTTAGGCCACTGCCTTCAGCTCAGGACATGATCCCAGAGTCCTGGGATGGAGCCCCACATCGGGCTGTCTCCTCAGCAGGGAGCCTTCTTTCCCTTCTCTGGGTGTGCAATACTGCCTACATCTTTTCGCTCCCTGCAAAGTGAAAAAGTAAAATCTTGAGGCAATAAATAAATAAGTACATAAATAATAAATATATAAAAGAGAGGGCATGATTTCCTATTGGAATCTAGGTCATTTGTGCGGGGCAGCTCATGGTTCCCCCATGGGGAGAGATTGGGAACCAGGCCTTTGAGGACAGAAGACTGAGCACATGACTTGGGCTTTGCATTATGCTAAGGCTGAAGGTCATTGCTATAGGGTATGCTTTCCAGAACACCTGTGTACCTCATTGGATGTGACCTCTTGCCTCGGCCCAGGTCAAGATCCCAGGGAAGAGGAATCTAGTTTGACACGGGGCCCTCCCCACTGCAGGGAGCCTTATTCCCCCTTCCTTCGGACAAAAACACAGCCTACTTGTGATCTCAGTCTGTCCAACAAATAAATAAAATCATTATAAATAAATAAATAAATATATTCAGGCATGTTTTATATAGTGATCAAGTGCAATTCTGCAGTGTGGCTCAGGGTTCTTCCATCCGGAGATTTTGGGAACCAGGCCTCTGAGGTTGGAAGGCTGAGCAGCCGACCACGGCTTCATGTGAGGTATACGGTTAGGGTTAGGGTTAGGGTTAGGGTTAGGGTTAGGGTTATGTTTAGGTGAGGGTTAGAGTAAGGGTTAGGGTTATGTCTTAGGAACAAGGCATGTCGGAACTGGCCACACAATACTGGCACACCAAGGGCTGAGTTGAGGGTGGGACTCAGCAGAATCCTCAGGCGATGGAATTTTGGACGGGACAGGCCAAGAGGGTGGAATGCCCTCAGGGTAGCATGCTGGTTTCTATATATCTGAAGGTACTGGATAGCACAGAAGGAAAGGGTCAGTTTCTGCCTGAGAGGCTGAGTCCTTCCTACAGACTGACTTTCCCATCCACAGGAGGACCTGGGTTCAGTCCTCCGGTGTCCAGAGTCTGATCCCGTAACCTAGGCTTAGCCTTTGGCTCTGGGAGAAAGGCTGACCTGATTTGTCGGGGCAGAATTAGGCTTTCCACGGGACTCAGTTGAGGACGTAGCCCTGGCGGACCATCCTATTCCCGGATTGTGGTGTGGGGGTCCTAGGAAGGTGTTGGTAGAATGATCGGACAGGCAGATTTCTCCCACCCCGAGGTCTTCCACAGGGCTAAATTTCCCATTATCATAGTGGGCGGCACCCAGAAGCCTGCGATGTGAAGAAGGAATCCCCTACCTAGAGGGCTACCAGGGCAGGCAACCAGGGATAGAAGTCTAAAGAAGCATCCTCGGGTTAGGGTTAGGCCGATGCACATGGGAGGCCCTACCGGCCCTTGCTGAGGGATCATCAAACTCCTGGTTCCCGCTTCAGGTGGGCACTCCTTGGAGCTGTGTCCCAAGGGGTGCATGCAGATTTCACCTGTTCTACGGATTCAGCTCATTTCTAAAGGGCAAACGTTCCCATTGGGATCTATGGACATTGTGCGGTGCACCTCAGGGTTCCCGCATCTGCAGAGTTCATGGACCAGGCTACTGAGGACAGAAGCCTGAGCATGGGACAGGGGCTTTGCATCAGGATTACCGTGAAGGTTATTTCACAAGTGAATGCTGTTGGTAACACCTGGGTGAGTCAGTGGGTTAGGCCACTGCCTTCAGCTCAGGACATGATCCCAGAGTCCTGGGATGGAGCCCCACATCGGGCTGTCTCCTCAGCAGGGAGCCTTCTTTCCCTTCTCTGGGTGTGCAATACTGCCTACATCTTTTCGCTCCCTGCAAAGTGAAAAAGTAAAATCTTGAGGCAATAAATAAATAAGTACATAAATAATAAATATATAAAAGAGAGGGCATGATTTCCTATTGGAATCTAGGTCATTTGTGCGGGGCAGCTCAGGGTTCCCCCATGGGGAGAGATTGGGAACCAGGCCTTTGAGGACAGAAGACTGAGCACATGACTTGGGCTTCGCATTATGCTAAGGCTGAAGGTCATTGCTATAGGGTATGCTTTCCAGAACACCTGTGTACCTCATTGGATGTGACCTCTTGCCTCGGCCCAGGTCAAGATCCCAGGGAAGAGGAATCTAGTTTGACACGGGGCCCTCCCCACTGCAGGGAGCCTTATTCCCCCTTCCTTCGGACAAAAACACAGCCTACTTGTGATCTCAGTCTGTCCAACAAATAAATAAAATCATTATAAATAAATAAATAAATATATTCAGGCATGTTTTATATAGTGATCAAGTGCAATTCTGCAGTGTGGCTCAGGGTTCTTCCATCGGGAGATTTTGGGAACCAGGCCTCTGAGGTTGGAAGGCTGAGCAGCCGACCACGGCTTCATGTGAGGTATAGGGTTAGGGTTAGGGTTAGTGTTAGGGTTAGGGTTATGTTTAGGTGAGGGTTAGAGTAAGGGTTTGGGTTATATATTAGGAACAAGGCATTTCGGAACTGGCCACACAATACTGGCACACCAAGGGCTGAGTTGAGGGTGGGACTCAGCAGAATCCTCAGGGGATGGAATTTTGGACAGGACAGGCCAAGAGGGTGGAATGCCCTCAGGGGAGCATGCTGGTTTCTATATATCTGAAGGTACTGGATAGCACAGAAGGAAATTGTCTGTTTCTGCCTGAGAGGCTGAGTCCTTCCTACAGACTGACTTTCTCATCCACAGGAGGACCTGGGTTCAGTTTTCCGGTGTCCAGAGTCTGATCACGTAACCTAGGCTTAGCCTTTGGCTCTGGGAGAATGGCTGACCTGATTTGTCAGGGCAGAATTAGGCTTTCCACAGGACTCAGTTTAGGACGTAGCCCTGGCGGACCATCCTATTCCCGGATTGTGGTGTGGGAGTCCTAGGAAGGTGTTGGTAGAATGATCGGACAGGCAGATTTCTCACTCCCCTAGGGTCTTCCACAGGGCTAAACTTCCCATTTGTCTAGTGGGCGGCACCCAGGGGCCTGCGATGTGAAGAAGGAATCCCCTACCTAGAGGGCTACCAGTGCTGGCAACCGGGGATAGAAGTCTGAAGAAGCACCCTCGGGTTAGGGTTAGGCCGATGCACATGGGAGGCCCTACCGGCCCTTGCTGAGGGATCATCAAACTCCTGGTTCCCGCTTCAGGTGGGCACTCCTTGGAGCTGTGTCCCAAGGGGTGCATGCAGATTTCACCTGTTCTACGGATTCAGCTCATTTCTAAAGGGCAAACGTTCCCATTGGGATCTATGGACATTGTGCGGTGCACCTCAGGGTTCCCGCATCTGCAGAGTTCATGGACCAGGCTACTGAGGACAGAAGCCTGAGCATGGGACAGGGGCTTTGCATCAGGATTACCGTGAAGGTTATTTCACAAGTGAATGCTGTTGGTAACACCTGGGTGAGTCAGTGGGTTAGGCCACTGCCTTCAGCTCAGGACATGATCCCAGAGTCCTGGGATGGAGCCCCACATCAGGCTGTCTCCTCAGCAGGGAGCCTTCTTTCCCTTCTCTGGGTGTGCAATACTGCCTACATCTTTTCGCTCCCTGCAAAGTGAAAAAGTAAAATCTTGAGGCAATAAATAAATAAATACATAAATAATAAATATATAAAAGAGAGGGCATGATTTCCTAAAGGAATCTAGGTCATTTGTGCGGGGCAGCTCAGGGTTCCCCCATGGGGAGAGTTTGGGAACCAGGCCTTTGAGGACAGAAGACTGAGCACATGACTTGGGCTTCGCATTATGCTAAGGCTGAAGGTCATTGCTATAGGGTATGCTTTCCAGAACACCTGTGTACCTCATTGGATGTGACCTCTTGCCTAGGCCCAGGTCAAGATCCCAGGGAAGAGGAATCTAGTTTGACACGGGGCCCTCCCCACTGCAGGGAGCCTTATTCCCCCTTCCTTCGGACAAAAACACAGCCTACTTGTGATCTCAGTCTGTCCAACAAATAAATAAAATCATTATAAATAAATAAATAAATATATTCAGGCATGTTTTATATAGTGATCAAGTGCAATTCTGCAGTGTGGCTCAGGGTTCTTCCATCCGGAGATTTTGGGAACCAGGCCTCTGAGGTTGGAAGGCTGAGCAGCCGACCACGGCTTCATGTGAGGTATACGGTTAGGGTTAGGGTTAGGGTTAGGGTTAGGGTTAGGGTTATGTTTAGGTGAGGGTTAGAGTAAGGGTTAGGGTTATGTCTTAGGAACAAGGCATGTCGGAACTGGCCACACAATACTGGCACACCAAGGGCTGAGTTGAGGGTGGGACTCAGCAGAATCCTCAGGCGATGGAATTTTGGACGGGACAGGCCAAGAGGGTGGAATGCCCTCAGGGTAGCATGCTGGTTTCTATATATCTGAAGGTACTGGATAGCACAGAAGGAAAGGGTCAGTTTCTGCCTGAGAGGCTGAGTCCTTCCTACAGACTGACTTTCCCATCCACAGGAGGACCTGGGTTCAGTCCTCCGGTGTCCAGAGTCTGATCCCGTAACCTAGGCTTAGCCTTTGGCTCTGGGAGAAAGGCTGACCTGATTTGTCGGGGCAGAATTAGGCTTTCCACGGGACTCAGTTGAGGACGTAGCCCTGGCGGACCATCCTATTCCCGGATTGTGGTGTGGGGGTCCTAGGAAGGTGTTGGTAGAATGATCGGACAGGCAGATTTCTCCCACCCCGAGGTCTTCCACAGGGCTAAATTTCCCATTATCATAGTGGGCGGCACCCAGAAGCCTGCGATGTGAAGAAGGAATCCCCTACCTAGAGGGCTACCAGGGCAGGCAACCAGGGATAGAAGTCTAAAGAAGCATCCTCGGGTTAGGGTTAGGCCGATGCACATGGGAGGCCCTACCGGCCCTTGCTGAGGGATCATCAAACTCCTGGTTCCCGCTTCAGGTGGGCACTCCTTGGAGCTGTGTCCCAAGGGGTGCATGCAGATTTCACCTGTTCTACGGATTCAGCTCATTTCTAAAGGGCAAACGTTCCCATTGGGATCTATGGACATTGTGCGGTGCACCTCAGGGTTCCCGCATCTGCAGAGTTCATGGACCAGGCTACTGAGGACAGAAGCCTGAGCATGGGACAGGGGCTTTGCATCAGGATTACCGTGAAGGTTATTTCACAAGTGAATGCTGTTGGTAACACCTGGGTGAGTCAGTGGGTTAGGCCACTGCCTTCAGCTCAGGACATGATCCCAGAGTCCTGGGATGGAGCCCCACATCGGGCTGTCTCCTCAGCAGGGAGCCTTCTTTCCCTTCTCTGGGTGTGCAATACTGCCTACATCTTTTCGCTCCCTGCAAAGTGAAAAAGTAAAATCTTGAGGCAATAAATAAATAAGTACATAAATAATAAATATATAAAAGAGAGGGCATGATTTCCTATTGGAATCTAGGTCATTTGTGCGGGGCAGCTCAGGGTTCCCCCATGGGGAGAGATTGGGAACCAGGCCTTTGAGGACAGAAGACTGAGCACATGACTTGGGCTTCGCATTATGCTAAGGCTGAAGGTCATTGCTATAGGGTATGCTTTCCAGAACACCTGTGTACCTCATTGGATGTGACCTCTTGCCTCGGCCCAGGTCAAGATCCCAGGGAAGAGGAATCTAGTTTGACACGGGGCCCTCCCCACTGCAGGGAGCCTTATTCCCCCTTCCTTCGGACAAAAACACAGCCTACTTGTGATCTCAGTCTGTCCAACAAATAAATAAAATCATTATAAATAAATAAATAAATATATTCAGGCATGTTTTATATAGTGATCAAGTGCAATTCTGCAGTGTGGCTCAGGGTTCTTCCATCGGGAGATTTTGGGAACCAGGCCTCTGAGGTTGGAAGGCTGAGCAGCCGACCACGGCTTCATGTGAGGTATAGGGTTAGGGTTAGGGTTAGTGTTAGGGTTAGGGTTATGTTTAGGTGAGGGTTAGAGTAAGGGTTTGGGTTATATATTAGGAACAAGGCATTTCGGAACTGGCCACACAATACTGGCACACCAAGGGCTGAGTTGAGGGTGGGACTCAGCAGAATCCTCAGGGGATGGAATTTTGGACAGGACAGGCCAAGAGGGTGGAATGCCCTCAGGGGAGCATGCTGGTTTCTATATATCTGAAGGTACTGGATAGCACAGAAGGAAATTGTCTGTTTCTGCCTGAGAGGCTGAGTCCTTCCTACAGACTGACTTTCTCATCCACAGGAGGACCTGGGTTCAGTTTTCCGGTGTCCAGAGTCTGATCACGTAACCTAGGCTTAGCCTTTGGCTCTGGGAGAATGGCTGACCTGATTTGTCAGGGCAGAATTAGGCTTTCCACAGGACTCAGTTTAGGACGTAGCCCTGGCGGACCATCCTATTCCCGGATTGTGGTGTGGGAGTCCTAGGAAGGTGTTGGTAGAATGATCGGACAGGCAGATTTCTCACTCCCCTAGGGTCTTCCACAGGGCTAAACTTCCCATTTGTCTAGTGGGCGGCACCCAGGGGCCTGCGATGTGAAGAAGGAATCCCCTACCTAGAGGGCTACCAGTGCTGGCAACCGGGGATAGAAG
Organism: Mustela nivalis; assembly: GCF_964662115.1. Classification (NCBI taxonomy): domain Eukaryota; kingdom Metazoa; phylum Chordata; class Mammalia; order Carnivora; family Mustelidae; genus Mustela; species Mustela nivalis. The sequence goes on from NW_028136524.1 coordinate 1,492,813, forward strand.
TCTGAAGAAGCACCCTCGGGTTAGGGTTAGGCCGATGCACATGGGAGGCCCTACCGGCCCTTGCTGAGGGATCATCAAACTCCTGGTTCCCGCTTCAGGTGGGCACTCCTTGGAGCTGTGTCCCAAGGGGTGCATGCAGATTTCACCTGTTCTACGGATTCAGCTCATTTCTAAAGGGCAAACGTTCCCATTGGGATCTATGGACATTGTGCGGTGCACCTCAGGGTTCCCGCATCTGCAGAGTTCATGGACCAGGCTACTGAGGACAGAAGCCTGAGCATGGGACAGGGGCTTTGCATCAGGATTACCGTGAAGGTTATTTCACAAGTGAATGCTGTTGGTAACACCTGGGTGAGTCAGTGGGTTAGGCCACTGCCTTCAGCTCAGGACATGATCCCAGAGTCCTGGGATGGAGCCCCACATCAGGCTGTCTCCTCAGCAGGGAGCCTTCTTTCCCTTCTCTGGGTGTGCAATACTGCCTACATCTTTTCGCTCCCTGCAAAGTGAAAAAGTAAAATCTTGAGGCAATAAATAAATAAATACATAAATAATAAATATATAAAAGAGAGGGCATGATTTCCTAAAGGAATCTAGGTCATTTGTGCGGGGCAGCTCAGGGTTCCCCCATGGGGAGAGTTTGGGAACCAGGCCTTTGAGGACAGAAGACTGAGCACATGACTTGGGCTTCGCATTATGCTAAGGCTGAAGGTCATTGCTATAGGGTATGCTTTCCAGAACACCTGTGTACCTCATTGGATGTGACCTCTTGCCTAGGCCCAGGTCAAGATCCCAGGGAAGAGGAATCTAGTTTGACACGGGGCCCTCCCCACTGCAGGGAGCCTTATTCCCCCTTCCTTCGGACAAAAACACAGCCTACTTGTGATCTCAGTCTGTCCAACAAATAAATAAAATCATAATAAATAAATAAATAAATATATTCAGGCATGTTTTATATAGTGATCAAGTGCAATTCTGCAGTGTGGCTCAGGGTTCTTCCATCGGGAGATTTTGGGAACCAGGCCTCTGAGGTTGGAAGGCTGAGCAGCCGACCACGGCTTCATGTGAGGTATACGGTTAGGGTTAGGGTTAGGGTTAGGGTTAGGGTTAGGGTTATGTTTAGGTGAGGGTTAGAGTAAGGGTTAGGGTTATGTCTTAGGAACAAGGCATGTCGGAACTGGCCACACAATACTGGCACACCAAGGGCTGAGTTGAGGGTGGGACTCAGCAGAATCCTCAGGCGATGGAATTTTGGACAGGACAGGCCAAGAGGGTGGAATGCCCTCAGGGGAGCATGCTGGTTTCTATATATCTGAAGGTACGGGATAGCACAGAAGGAAAGGGTCAGTTTCTGCCTGAGAGGCTGAGTCCTTCCTACAGACTGACTTTCCCATCCACAGGAGGACCTGGGTTCAGTCCTCCGGTGTCCAGAGTCTGATCCCGTAACCTAGGCTTAGCCTTTGGCTCTGGGAGAATGGCTGACCTGATTTGTCAGGGCAGAATTAGGCTTTCCACGGGACTCAGTTGAGGACGTAGCCCTGGCGGACCATCCTATTCCCGGATTGTGGTGTGGGGGTCCTAGGAAGGTGTTGGTAGAATGATCGGACAGGCAGATTTCTCCCACCCCGAGGTCTTCCACAGGGCTAAATTTCCCATTATCATAGTGGGCGGCACCCAGAAGCCTGCGATGTGAAGAAGGAATCCCCTACCTAGAGGGCTACCAGGGCAGGCAACCAGGGATAGAAGTCTAAAGAAGCATCCTCGGGTTAGGGTTAGGCCGATGCACATGGGAGGCCCTACCGGCCCTTGCTGAGGGATCATCAAACTCCTGGTTCCCGCTTCAGGTGGGCACTCCTTGGAGCTGTGTCCCAAGGGGGTGCATGCAGATTTCACCTGTTCTACGTATTCAGCTCATTTCTAAAGGGCAAACGTTCCCATTGGGATCTATGGACATTGTGCGGTGCACCTCAGGGTTCCCGCATCTGCAGAGTTCATGGACCAGGCTACTGAGGACAGAAGCCTGAGCATGGGACAGGGGCTTTGCATCAGGATTACCGTGAAGGTTATTTCACAAGTGAATGCTGTTGGTAACACCTGGGTGAGTCAGTGGGTTAGGCCACTGCCTTCAGCTCAGGACATGATCCCAGAGTCCTGGGATGGAGCCCCACATCGGGCTGTCTCCTCAGCAGGGAGCCTTCTTTCCCTTCTCTGGGTGTGCAATACTGCCTACATCTTTTCGCTCCCTGAAATGTGAAAAAGTAAAATCTTGAGGCAATAAATAAATAAATACATAAACAATAAATATATAAAAGAGAGGGCATGATTTCCTATTGGAATCTAGGTCATTTGTGCGGGGCAGCTCAGGGTTCCCCCATGGGGAGAGTTTGGGAACCAGGCCTTTGAGGACAGAAGACTGAGCACATGACTTGGGCTTCGCATTATGCTAAGGCTGAAGGTCATTGCTATAGGGTATGCTTTCCAGAACACCTGTGTACCTCATTGGATGTGACCTCTTGCCTCGGCCCAGGTCAAGATCCCAGGGAAGAGGAATCTAGTTTGACACGGGGCCCTCCCCACTGCAGGGAGCCTTATTCCCCCTTCCTTCGGACAAAAACACAGCCTACTTGTGATCTCAGTCTGTCCAACAAATAAATAAAATCATTATAAATAAATAAATAAATATATTCAGGCATGTTTTATATAGTGATCAAGTGCAATTCTGCAGTGTGGCTCAGGGTTCTTCCATCGGGAGATTTTGGGAACCAGGCCTCTGAGGTTGGAAGGCTGAGCAGCCGACCACGGCTTCATGTGAGGTATACGGTTAGGGTTAGGGTTAGGGTTAGGGTTAGGGTTAGGGTTATGTTTAGGTGAGGGTTAGAGTAAGGGTTAGGGTTATGTCTTAGGAACAAGGCATGTCGGAACTGGCCACACAATACTGGCACACCAAGGGCTGAGTTGAGGGTGGGACTCAGCAGAATCCTCAGGCGATGGAATTTTGGACGGGACAGGCCAAGAGGGTGGAATGCCCTCAGGGGAGCATGCTGGTTTCTATATATCTGAAGGTACTGGATAGCACAGAAGGAAAGGGTCAGTTTCTGCCTGAGAGGCTGAGTCCTTCCTACAGACTGACTTTCCCATCCACAGGAGGACCTGGGTTCAGTCCTCCGGTGTCCAGAGTCTGATCCCGTAACCTAGGCTTAGCCTTTGGCTCTGGGAGAATGGCTGACCTGATTTGTCAGGGCAGAATTAGGCTTTCCACGGGACTCAGTTGAGGACGTAGCCCTGGCGGACCATCCTATTCCCGGATTGTGGTGTGGGGGTCCTAGGAAGGTGTTGGTAGAATGATCGGACAGGCAGATTTCTCCCACCCCGAGGTCTTCCACAGGGCTAAATTTCCCATTATCATAGTGGGCGGCACCCAGAAGCCTGCGATGTGAAGAAGGAATCCCCTACCTAGAGGGCTACCAGGGCAGGCAACCAGGGATAGAAGTCTAAAGAAGCATCCTCGGGTTAGGGTTAGGCCGATGCACATGGGAGGCCCTACCGGCCCTTGCTGAGGGATCATCAAACTCCTGGTTCCCGCTTCAGGTGGGCACTCCTTGGAGCTGTGTCCCAAAGGGTGCATGCAGATTTCACCTGTTCTACGGATTCAGCTCATTTCTAAAGGGCAAACGTTCCCATTGGGATCTATGGACATTGTGCGGTACACCTCAGTGTTCCCGCATCTGCAGAGTTCATGGACCAGGCTACTGAGGACAGAAGCCTGAGCATGGGACAGGGGCTTTGCATCAGGATTACCGTGAAGGTTATTTCACAAGTGAATGCTGTTGGTAACACCTGGGTGAGTCAGTGGGTTAGGCCACTGCCTTCAGCTCAGGACATGATCCCAGAGTCCTGGGATGGAGCCCCACATCGGGCTGTCTCCTCATCAGGGAGCCTTCTTTCCCTTCTCTGGGCGTGCAACACTGCCTACATCTTTTCGCGCCCTGCAAAGTGAAAAAGTAAAATCTTGTGGCAATAAATAAATAAATACATAAATAATAAATATATAAAAGAGAGGGCATGATTTCCTATTGGAATCTAGGTCATTTGTGTGGGGCAGCTCAGGGTTCCCCCATGGGGAGAGTTTGGGAACCAGGCCTTTGAGGACAGAAGACTGAGCACATGACTTGGGCTTCGCATTATGCTAAGGCTGAAGTTCATTGCTATAGGGTATGCTTTCCAGAACACCTGTGTACCTCATTGGATGTGACCTCTTGCCTCGGCCCAGGTCAAGATCCCAGGGAAGAGGAATCTAGTTTGACACGGGGCCCTCCCCACTGCAGGGAGCCTTATTCCCCCTTCCTTCGGACAAAAACACAGCCTACTTGTGATCTCAGTCTGTCCAACAAATAAATAAAATCATTATAAATAAATAAATAAATATATTCAGGCATGTTTTATATAGTGATCAAGTGCAATTCTGCAGTGTGGCTCAGGGTTCTTCCATCGCGAGATTTTGGGAACCAGGCCTCTGAGGTTGGAAGGCTGAGCAGCCGACCACGGCTTCATGTGAGGTATAGGGTTAGGGTTAGGGTTAGTGTTAGGGTTAGGGTTATGTTTAGGTGAGGGTTAGAGTAAGGGTTTGGGTTATATATTAGGAACAAGGCATTTCGGAACTGGCCACACAATACTGGCACACCAAGGGCTGAGTTGAGGGTGGGACTCAGCAGAATCCTCAGGCGATGGAATTTTGGACGGCACAGGCCAAGAGGGTGGAATGCCCTCAGGGGAGCATGCTGGTTTCTATATATCTGAAGGTACTGGATAGCACAGAAGGAAAGGGTCAGTTTCTGCCTGAGAGGCTGAGTCTTCCTACAGACTGACTTTCACATCCACAGGAGGACCTGGGTTCAGTTTTCCGGTGTCCAGAGTCTGATCACGTAACCTAGGCTTAGCCTTTGGCTCTGGGAGAATGGCTGACCTGATTGTCAGGGCAGAATTAGGCTTTCCACAAAACTCAGTTGAGGACGTAGCCCTGGCGGACCATCCTATTCCCGGATTGTGGTGTGGGAGTCCTAGGAAGGTGTTGGTAGAATGATCGGACAGGCAGATTTCTCACTCCCCTAGGGTCTTCCACAGGGCTAAACTTCCCATTTGCCTAGTGGGCGGCACCCAGGGGCCTGCGATGTGAAGAAGGAATCCCCTACCTAGAGGGCTACCAGTGCTGGCAACCGGGGATAGAAGTCTGAAGAAGCACCCTCGGGTTAGGGTTAGGCCGATGCACATGGGAGGCCCTACCGGCCCTTGCTGAGGGATCATCAAACTCCTGGTTCCCGCTTCAGGTGGGCACTCCTTGGAGCTGTGTCCCAAGGGGTGCATGCAGATTTCACCTGTTCTACGGATTCAGCTCATTTCTAAAGGGCAAACGTTCCCATTGGGATCTATGGACATTGTGCGGTGCACCTCAGGGTTCCCGCATCTGCAGAGTTCATGGACCAGGCTACTGAGGACAGAAGCCTGAGCATGGGACAGGGGCTTTGCATCAGGATTACCGTGAAGGTTATTTCACAAGTGAATGCTGTTGGTAACACCTGGGTGAGTCAGTGGGTTAGGCCACTGCCTTCAGCTCAGGACATGATCCCAGAGTCCTGGGATGGAGCCCCACATCGGGCTGTCTCCTCAGCAGGGAGCCTTCTTTCCCTTCTCTGGGTGTGCAATACTGCCTACATCTTTTCGCTCCCTGCAAAGTGAAAAAGTAAAATCTTGAGGCAATAAATAAATAAATACATAAATAATAAATATATAAAAGAGAGGGCATGATTTCCTATTGGAATCTAGGTCATTTGTGCGGGGCAGCTCAGGGTTCCCCCATGGGGAGAGTTTGGGAACCAGGCCTTTGAGGACAGAAGACTGAGCACATGACTTGGGCTTTGCATTATGCTAAGGCTGAAGGTCATTGCTATAGGGTATGCTTTCCAGAACACCTGTGTACCTCATTGGATGTGACCTCTTGCCTCGGCCCAGGTCAAGATCCCAGGGAAGAGGAATCTAGTTTGACACGGGGCCCTCCCCACTGCAGGGAGCCTTATTCCCCCTTCCTTCGGACAAAAACACAGCCTACTTGTGATCTCAGTCTGTCCAACAAATAAATAAAATCATTATAAATAAATAAATAAATATATTCAGGCATGTTTTATATAGTGATCAAGTGCAATTCTGCAGTGTGGCTCAGGGTTCTTCCATCGCGAGATTTTGGGAACCAGGCCTCTGAGGTTGGAAGGCTGAGCAGCCGACCACGGCTTCATGTGAGGTATACGGTTAGGGTTAGGGTTAGGGTTAGGGTTAGGGTTAGGGTTAGGGTTATGTTTAGGTGAGGTTTAGAGTAAGGGTTAGGGTTATGTCTTAGGAACAAGGCATGTCGGAACTGGCCACACAATACTGGCACACCAAGGGCTGAGTTGAGGGTGGGACTCAGCAGAATCCTCAGGCGAAGGAATTTTGGACGGGACAGGCCAAGAGGGTGGAATGCCCTCAGGGTAGCATGCTGGTTTCTATATATCTGAAGGTACTGGATAGCACAGAAGGAAAGGGTCAGTTTCTGCCTGAGAGGCTGAGTCCTTCCTACAGACTGACTTTCCCATCCACAGGAGGACCTGGGTTCAGTCCTCCGGTGTCCAGAGTCTGATCCCGTAACCTAGGCTTAGCCTTTGGCTCTGGGAGAATGGCTGACCTGATTTGTCAGGGCAGAATTAGGCTTTCCACGGGACTCAGTTGAGGACGTAGCCCTGGCGGACCATCCTATTCCCGGATTGTGGTGTGGGGGTCCTAGGAAGGTGTTGGTAGAATGATCGGACAGGCAGATTTCTCCCACCCCGAGGTCTTCCACAGGGCTAAATTTCCCATTATCATAGTGGGCGGCACCCAGAAGCCTGCGATGTGAAGAAGGAATCCCCTACCTAGAGGGCTACCAGGGCAGGCAACCAGGGATAGAAGTCTAAAGAAGCATCCTCGGGTTAGGGTTAGGCCGATGCACATGGGAGGCCCTACCGGCCCTTGCTGAGGGATCATCAAACTCCTGGTTCCCGCTTCAGGTGGGCACTCCTTGGAGCTGTGTCCCAAGGGGTGCATGCAGATTTCACCTGTTCTACGGATTCAGCTCATTTCTAAAGGGCAAACGTTCCCATTGGGATCTATGGACATTGTGCGGTGCACCTCAGGGTTCCCGCATCTGCAGAGTTCATGGACCAGGCTACTGAGGACAGAAGCCTGAGCATGGGACAGGGGCTTTGCATCAGGATTACCGTGAAGGTTATTTCACAAGTGAATGCTGTTGGTAACACCTGGGTGAGTCAGTGGGTTAGGCCACTGCCTTCAGCTCAGGACATGATCCCAGAGTCCTGGGATGGAGCCCCACATCGGGCTGTCTCCTCAGCAGGGAGCCTTCTTTCCCTTCTCTGGGTGTGCAATACTGCCTACATCTTTTCGCTCCCTGCAAAGTGAAAAAGTAAAATCTTGAGGCAATAAATAAATAAGTACATAAATAATAAATATATAAAAGAGAGGGCATGATTTCCTATTGGAATCTAGGTCATTTGTGCGGGGCAGCTCAGGGTTCCCCCATGGGGAGAGATTGGGAACCAGGCCTTTGAGGACAGAAGACTGAGCACATGACTTGGGCTTCGCATTATGCTAAGGCTGAAGGTCATTGCTATAGGGTATGCTTTCCAGAACACCTGTGTACCTCATTGGATGTGACCTCTTGCCTCGGCCCAGGTCAAGATCCCAGGGAAGAGGAATCTAGTTTGACACGGGGCCCTCCCCACTGCAGGGAGCCTTATTCCCCCTTCCTTCGGACAAAAACACAGCCTACTTGTGATCTCAGTCTGTCCAACAAATAAATAAAATCATTATAAATAAATAAATAAATAAATATATTCAGGCATGTTTTATATAGTGATCAAGTGCAATTCTGCAGTGTGGCTCAGGGTTCTTCCATCCGGAGATTTTGGGAACCAGGCGTCTGAGGTTGGAAGGCTGAGCAGCCGACCACGGCTTCATGTGAGGTATACGGTTAGGGTTAGGGTTAGGGTTAGGGTTAGGGTTATGTTTAGGTGAGGGTTAGAGTAAGGGTTAGGGTTATGTCTTAGGAACAAGGCATGTCGGAACTGGCCACACAATACTGGCACACCAAGGGCTGAGTTGAGGGTGGGACTCAGCAGAATCCTCAGGCGATGGAATTTTGGACAGGACAGGCCAAGAGGGTGGAATGCCCTCAGGGGAGCATGCTGGTTTCTATATATCTGAAGGTACGGGATAGCACAGAAGGAAAGGGTCAGTTTCTGCCTGAGAGGCTGAGTCCTTCCTACAGACTGACTTTCCCATCCACAGGAGGACCTGGGTTCAGTCCTCCGGTGTCCAGAGTCTGATCCCGTAACCTAGGCTTAGCCTTTGGCTCTGGGAGAATGGCTGACCTGATTTGTCAGGGCAGAATTAGGCTTTCCACGGGACTCAGTTGAGGACGTAGCCCTGGCGGACCATCCTATTCCCGGATTGTGGTGTGGGGGTCCTAGGAAGGTGTTGGTAGAATGATCGGACAGGCAGATTTCTCCCACCCCGAGGTCTTCCACAGGGCTAAATTTCCCATTATCATAGTGGGCGGCACCCAGAAGCCTGCGATGTGAAGAAGGAATCCCCTACCTAGAGGGCTACCAGGGCAGGCAACCAGGGATAGAAGTCTAAAGAAGCATCCTCGGGTTAGGGTTAGGCCGATGCACATGGGAGGCCCTACCGGCCCTTGCTGAGGGATCATCAAACTCCTGGTTCCCGCTTCAGGTGGGCACTCCTTGGAGCTGTGTCCCAAGGGGGTGCATGCAGATTTCACCTGTTCTACGTATTCAGCTCATTTCTAAAGGGCAAACGTTCCCATTGGGATCTATGGACATTGTGCGGTGCACCTCAGGGTTCCCGCATCTGCAGAGTTCATGGACCAGGCTACTGAGGACAGAAGCCTGAGCATGGGACAGGGGCTTTGCATCAGGATTACCGTGAAGGTTATTTCACAAGTGAATGCTGTTGGTAACACCTGGGTGAGTCAGTGGGTTAGGCCACTGCCTTCAGCTCAGGACATGATCCCAGAGTCCTGGGATGGAGCCCCACATCGGGCTGTCTCCTCAGCAGGGAGCCTTCTTTCCCTTCTCTGGGTGTGCAATACTGCCTACATCTTTTCGCTCCCTGAAATGTGAAAAAGTAAAATCTTGAGGCAATAAATAAATAAATACATAAATAATAAATATATAAAAGAGAGGGCATGATTTCCTATTGGAATCTAGGTCATTTGTGCGGGGCAGCTCAGGGTTCCCCCATGGGGAGAGTTTGGGAACCAGGCCTTTGAGGACAGAAGACTGAGCAGATGACTTGGGCTTCGCATTATGCTAAGGCTGAAGGTCATTGCTATAGGGTATGCTTTCCAGAACACCTGTGTACCTCATTGGATGTGACCTCTTGCCTCGGCCCAGGTCAAGATCCCAGGGAAGAGGAATCTAGTTTGACACGGGGCCCTCCCCACTGCAGGGAGCCTTATTCCCCCTTCCTTCGGACAAAAACACAGCCTACTTGTGATCTCAGTCTGTCCAACAAATAAATAAAATCATTATAAATAAATAAATAAATATATTCAGGCATGTTTTATATAGTGATCAAGTGCAATTCTGCAGTGTGGCTCAGGGTTCTTCCATCGGGAGATTTTGGGAACCAGGCCTCTGAGGTTGGAAGGCTGAGCAGCCGACCACGGCTTCATGTGAGGTATACGGTTAGGGTTAGGGTTAGGGTTAGGGTTAGGGTTAGGGTTATGTTTAGGTGAGGGTTAGAGTAAGGGTTAGGGTTATGTCTTAGGAACAAGGCATGTCGGAACTGGCCACACAATACTGGCACACCAAGGGCTGAGTTGAGGGTGGGACTCAGCAGAATCCTCAGGCGATGGAATTTTGGACGGGACAGGCCAAGAGGGTGGAATGCCCTCAGGGGAGCATGCTGGTTTCTATATATCTGAAGGTACTGGATAGCACAGAAGGAAAGGGTCAGTTTCTGCCTGAGAGGCTGAGTCCTTCCTACAGACTGACTTTCCCATCCACAGGAGGACCTGGGTTCAGTCCTCCGGTGTCCAGAGTCTGATCCCGTAACCTAGGCTTAGCCTTTGGCTCTGGGAGAATGGCTGACCTGATTTGTCAGGGCAGAATTAGGCTTTCCACGGGACTCAGTTGAGGACGTAGCCCTGGCGGACCATCCTATTCCCGGATTGTGGTGTGGGGGTCCTAGGAAGGTGTTGGTAGAATGATCGGACAGGCAGATTTCTCCCACCCCGAGGTCTTCCACAGGGCTAAATTTCCCATTATCATAGTGGGCGGCACCCAGAAGCCTGCGATGTGAAGAAGGAATCCCCTACCTAGAGGGCTACCAGGGCAGGCAACCAGGGATAGAAGTCTAAAGAAGCATCCTCGGGTTAGGGTTAGGCCGATGCACATGGGAGGCCCTACCGGCCCTTGCTGAGGGATCATCAAACTCCTGGTTCCCGCTTCAGGTGGGCACTCCTTGGAGCTGTGTCCCAAAGGGTGCATGCAGATTTCACCTGTTCTACGGATTCAGCTCATTTCTAAAGGGCAAACGTTCCCATTGGGATCTATGGACATTGTGCGGTACACCTCAGTATTCCCGCATCTGCAGAGTTCATGGACCAGGCTACTGAGGACAGAAGCCTGAGCATGGGACAGGGGCTTTGCATCAGGATTACCGTGAAGGTTATTTCACAAGTGAATGCTGTTGGTAACACCTGGGTGAGTCAGTGGGTTAGGCCACTGCCTTCAGCTCAGGACATGATCCCAGAGTCCTGGGATGGAGCCCCACATCGGGCTGTCTCCTCATCCGGGAGCCTTCTTTCCCTTCTCTGGGCGTGCAACACTGCCTACATCTTTTCGCGCCCTGCAAAGTGAAAAAGTAAAATCTTGTGGCAATAAATAAATAAATACATAAATAATAAATATATAAAAGAGAGGGCATGATTTCCTATTGGAATCTAGGTCATTTGTGCGGGGCAGCTCAGGGTTCCCCCATGGGGAGAGTTTGGGAACCAGGCCTTTGAGGACAGAAGACTGAGCACATGACTTGGGCTTCGCATTATGCTAAGGCTGAAGGTCATTGCTATAGGGTATGCTTTCCAGAACACCTGTGTACCTCATTGGATGTGACCTCTTGCCTCGGCCCAGGTCAAGATCCCAGGGAAGAGGAATCTAGTTTGACACGGGGCCCTCCCCACTGCAGGGAGCCTTATTCCCCCTTCCTTCGGACAAAAACACAGCCTACTTGTGATCTCAGTCTGTCCAACAAATAAATAAAATCATTATAAATAAATAAATAAATATATTCAGGCATGTTTTATATAGTGATCAAGTGCAATTCTGCAGTGTGGCTCAGGGTTCTTCCATCGCGAGATTTTGGGAACCAGGCCTCTGAGGTTGGAAGGCTGAGCAGCCGACCACGGCTTCATGTGAGGTATAGGGTTAGGGTTAGGGTTAGTGTTAGGGTTAGGGTTATGTTTAGGTGAGGGTTAGAGTAAGGGTTTGGGTTATATATTAGGAACAAGGCATTTCGGAACTGGCCACACAATACTGGCACACCAAGGGCTGAGTTGAGGGTGGGACTCAGCAGAATCCTCAGGCGATGGAATTTTGGACGGCACAGGCCAAGAGGGTGGAATGCCCTCAGGGGAGCATGCTGGTTTCTATATATCTGAAGGTACTGGATAGCACAGAAGGAAAGGGTCAGTTTCTGCCTGAGAGGCTGAGTCTTCCTACAGACTGACTTTCCCATCCACAGGAGGACCTGGGTTCAGTTTTCCGGTGTCCAGAGTCTGATCACGTAACCTAGGCTTAGCCTTTGGCTCTGGGAGAATGGCTGACCTGATTGTCAGGGCAGAATTAGGCTTTCCACAAAACTCAGTTGAGGACGTAGCCATGGCGGACCATCCTATTTCCGGATTGTGGTGTGGGAGTCCTAGGAAGGTGTTGGTAGAATGATCGGACAGGCAGATTTTTCACTCCCCTAGGGTCTTCCACAGGGCTAAACTTCCCATTTGCCTAGTGGGCGGCACCCAGGGGCCTGCTATGTGAAGAAGGAATCCCCTACCTAGAGGGCTACCAGTGCTGGCAACCGGGGATAGAAGTCTGAAGAAGCACCCTCGGGTTAGGGTTAGGCCGATGCACATGGGAGGCCCTACCGGCCCTTGCTGAGGGATCATCAAACTCCTGGTTCCCGCTTCAGGTGGGCACTCCTTGGAGCTGTGTCCCAAGGGGTGCATGCAGATTTCACCTGTTCTACGGATTCAGCTCATTTCTAAAGGGCAAACGTTCCCATTGGGATCTATGGACATTGTGCGGTGCACCTCAGGGTTCCCGCATCTGCAGAGTTCATGGACCAGGCTACTGAGGACAGAAGCCTGAGCATGGGACAGGGGCTTTGCATCAGGATTACCGTGAAGGTTATTTCACAAGTGAATGCTGTTGGTAACACCTGGGTGAGTCAGTGGGTTAGGCCACTGCCTTCAGCTCAGGACATGATCCCAGAGTCCTGGGATGGAGCCCCACATCGGGCTGTCTCCTCAGCAGGGAGCCTTCTTTCCCTTCTCTGGGTGTGCAATACTGCCTACATCTTTTCGCTCCCTGAAAAGTGAAAAAGTAAAATCTTGAGGCAATAAATAAATAAATACATAAATAATAAATATATAAAAGAGAGGGCATGATTTCCTATTGGAATCTAGGTCATTTGTGCGGGGCAGCTCAGGGTTCCCCCATGGGGAGAGTTTGGGAACCAGGCCTTTGAGGACAGAAGACTGAGCACATGACTTGGGCTTTGCATTATGCTAAGGCTGAAGGTCATTGCTATAGGGTATGCTTTCCAGAACACCTGTGTACCTCATTGGATGTGACCTCTTGCCTCGGCCCAGGTCAAGATCCCAGGGAAGAGGAATCTAGTTTGACACGGGGCCCTCCCCACTGCAGGGAGCCTTATTCCCCCTTCCTTCGGACAAAAACACAGCCTACTTGTGATCTCAGTCTGTCCAACAAATAAATAAAATCATTATAAATAAATAAATAAATATATTCAGGCATGTTTTATATAGTGATCAAGTGCAATTCTGCAGTGTGGCTCAGGGTTCTTCCATCCGGAGATTTTGGGAACCAGGCCTCTGAGGTTGGAAGGCTGAGCAGCCGACCACGGCTTCATGTGAGGTATACGGTTAGGGTTAGGGTTAGGGTTAGGGTTAGGGTTAGGGTTATGTTTAGGTGAGGTTTAGAGTAAGGGTTAGGGTTATGTCTTAGGAACAAGGCATGTCGGAACTGGCCACACAATACTGGCACACCAAGGGCTGAGTTGAGGGTGGGACTCAGCAGAATCCTCAGGCGATGGAATTTTGGACGGGACAGGCCAAGAGGGTGGAATGCCCTCAGGGTAGCATGCTGGTTTCTATATATCTGAAGGTACTGGATAGCACAGAAGGAAAGGGTCAGTTTCTGCCTGAGAGGCTGAGTCCTTCCTACAGACTGACTTTCCCATCCACAGGAGGACCTGGGTTCAGTCCTCCGGTGTCCAGAGTCTGATCCCGTAACCTAGGCTTAGCCTTTGGCTCTGGGAGAATGGCTGACCTGATTTGTCAGGGCAGAATTAGGCTTTCCACGGGACTCAGTTGAGGACGTAGCCCTGGCGGACCATCCTATTCCCGGATTGTGGTGTGGGGGTCCTAGGAAGGTGTTGGTAGAATGATCGGACAGGCAGATTTCTCCCACCCCGAGGTCTTCCACAGGGCTAAATTTCCCATTATCATAGTGGGCGGCACCCAGAAGCCTGCGATGTGAAGAAGGAATCCCCTACCTAGAGGGCTACCAGGGCAGGCAACCAGGGATAGAAGTCTAAAGAAGCATCCTCGGGTTAGGGTTAGGCCGATGCACATGGGAGGCCCTACCGGCCCTTGCTGAGGGATCATCAAACTCCTGGTTCCCGCTTCAGGTGGGCACTCCTTGGAGCTGTGTCCCAAGGGGTGCATGCAGATTTCACCTGTTCTACGGATTCAGCTCATTTCTAAAGGGCAAACGTTCCCATTGGGATCTATGGACATTGTGCGGTGCACCTCAGGGTTCCCGCATCTGCAGAGTTCATGGACCAGGCTACTGAGGACAGAAGCCTGAGCATGGGACAGGGGCTTTGCATCAGGATTACCGTGAAGGTTATTTCACAAGTGAATGCTGTTGGTAACACCTGGGTGAGTCAGTGGGTTAGGCCACTGCCTTCAGCTCAGGACATGATCCCAGAGTCCTGGGATGGAGCCCCACATCGGGCTGTCTCCTCAGCAGGGAGCCTTCTTTCCCTTCTCTGGGTGTGCAATACTGCCTACATCTTTTCGCTCCCTGCAAAGTGAAAAAGTAAAATCTTGAGGCAATAAATAAATAAGTACATAAATAATAAATATATAAAAGAGAGGGCATGATTTCCTATTGGAATCTAGGTCATTTGTGCGGGGCAGCTCAGGGTTCCCCCATGGGGAGAGATTGGGAACCAGGCCTTTGAGGACAGAAGACTGAGCACATGACTTGGGCTTCGCATTATGCTAAGGCTGAAGGTCATTGCTATAGGGTATGCTTTCCAGAACACCTGTGTACCTCATTGGATGTGACCTCTTGCCTCGGCCCAGGTCAAGATCCCAGGGAAGAGGAATCTAGTTTGACACGGGGCCCTCCCCACTGCAGGGAGCCTTATTCCCCCTTCCTTCGGACAAAAACACAGCCTACTTGTGATCTCAGTCTGTCCAACAAATAAATAAAATCATTATAAATAAATAAATAAATATATTCAGGCATGTTTTATATAGTGATCAAGTGCAATTCTGCAGTGTGGCTCAGGGTTCTTCCATCGGGAGATTTTGGGAACCAGGCCTCTGAGGTTGGAAGGCTGAGCAGCCGACCACGGCTTCATGTGAGGTATAGGGTTAGGGTTAGGGTTAGTGTTAGGGTTAGGGTTATGTTTAGGTGAGGGTTAGAGTAAGGGTTTGGGTTATATATTAGGAACAAGGCATTTCGGAACTGGCCACACAATACTGGCACACCAAGGGCTGAGTTGAGGGTGGGACTCAGCAGAATCCTCAGGGGATGGAATTTTGGACAGGACAGGCCAAGAGGGTGGAATGCCCTCAGGGGAGCATGCTGGTTTCTATATATCTGAAGGTACTGGATAGCACAGAAGGAAATTGTCAGTTTCTGCCTGAGAGGCTGAGTCCTTCCTACAGACTGACTTTCTCATCCACAGGAGGACCTGGGTTCAGTTTTCCGGTGTCCAGAGTCTGATCACGTAACCTAGGCTTAGCCTTTGGCTCTGGGAGAATGGCTGACCTGATTTGTCAGGGCAGAATTAGGCTTTCCACAGGACTCAGTTTAGGACGTAGCCCTGGCGGACCATCCTATTCCCGGATTGTGGTGTGGGAGTCCTAGGAAGGTGTTGGTAGAATGATCGGACAGGCAGATTTCTCACTCCCCTAGGGTCTTCCACAGGGCTAAACTTCCCATTTGTCTAGTGGGCGGCACCCAGGGGCCTGCGATGTGAAGAAGGAATCCCCTACCTAGAGGGCTACCAGTGCTGGCAACCGGGGATAGAAGTCTGAAGAAGCACCCTCGGGTTAGGGTTAGGCCGATGCACATGGGAGGCCCTACCGGCCCTTGCTGAGGGATCATCAAACTCCTGGTTCCCGCTTCAGGTGGGCACTCCTTGGAGCTGTGTCCCAAGGGGTGCATGCAGATTTCACCTGTTCTACGGATTCAGCTCATTTCTAAAGGGCAAACGTTCCCATTGGGATCTATGGACATTGTGCGGTGCACCTCAGGGTTCCCGCATCTGCAGAGTTCATGGACCAGGCTACTGAGGACAGAAGCCTGAGCATGGGACAGGGGCTTTGCATCAGGATTACCGTGAAGGTTATTTCACAAGTGAATGCTGTTGGTAACACCTGGGTGAGTCAGTGGGTTAGGCCACTGCCTTCAGCTCAGGACATGATCCCAGAGTCCTGGGATGGAGCCCCACATCAGGCTGTCTCCTCAGCAGGGAGCCTTCTTTCCCTTCTCTGGGTGTGCAATACTGCCTACATCTTTTCGCTCCCTGCAAAGTGAAAAAGTAAAATCTTGAGGCAATAAATAAATAAATACATAAATAATAAATATATAAAAGAGAGGGCATGATTTCCTATTGGAATCTAGGTCATTTGTGCGGGGCAGCTCAGGGTTCCCCCATGGGGAGAGATTGGGAACCAGGCCTTTGAGGACAGAAGACTGAGCACATGACTTGGGCTTCGCATTATGCTAAGGCTGAAGGTCATTGCTATAGGGTATGCTTTCCAGAACACCTGTGTACCTCATTGGATGTGACCTCTTGCCTCGGCCCAGGTCAAGATCCCAGGGAAGAGGAATCTAGTTTGACACGGGGCCCTCCCCACTGCAGGGAGCCTTATTCCCCCTTCCTTCGGACAAAAACACAGCCTACTTGTGATCTCAGTCTGTCCAACAAATAAATAAAATCATTATAAATAAATAAATAAATATATTCAGGCATGTTTTATATAGTGATCAAGTGCAATTCTGCAGTGTGGCTCAGGGTTCTTCCATCGGGAGATTTTGGGAACCAGGCCTCTGAGGTTGGAAGGCTGAGCAGCCGACCACGGCTTCATGTGAGGTATACGGTTAGGGTTAGGGTTAGGGTTAGGGTTAGGGTTAGGGTTATGTTTAGGTGAGGGTTAGAGTAAGGGTTAGGGTTATGTCTTAGGAACAAGGCATGTCGGAACTGGCCACACAATACTGGCACACCAAGGGCTGAGTTGAGGGTGGGACTCAGCAGAATCCTCAGGCGATGGAATTTTGGACGGGACAGGCCAAGAGGGTGGAATGCCCTCAGGGGAGCATGCTGGTTTCTATATATCTGAAGGTACTGGATAGCACAGAAGGAAAGGGTCAGTTTCTGCCTGAGAGGCTGAGTCCTTCCTACAGACTGACTTTCCCATCCACAGGAGGACCTGGGTTCAGTCCTCCGGTGTCCAGAGTCTGATCCCGTAACCTAGGCTTAGCCTTTGGCTCTGGGAGAATGGCTGACCTGATTTGTCAGGGCAGAATTAGGCTTTCCACGGGACTCAGTTGAGGACGTAGCCCTGGCGGACCATCCTATTCCCGGATTGTGGTGTGGGGGTCCTAGGAAGGTGTTGGTAGAATGATCGGACAGGCAGATTTCTCCCACCCCGAGGTCTTCCACAGGGCTAAATTTCCCATTATCATAGTGGGCGGCACCCAGAAGCCTGCGATGTGAAGAAGGAATCCCCTACCTAGAGGGCTACCAGGGCAGGCAACCAGGGATAGAAGTCTAAAGAAGCATCCTCGGGTTAGGGTTAGGCCGATGCACATGGGAGGCCCTACCGGCCCTTGCTGAGGGATCATCAAACTCCTGGTTCCCGCTTCAGGTGGGCACTCCTTGGAGCTGTGTCCCAAAGGGTGCATGCAGATTTCACCTGTTCTACGGATTCAGCTCATTTCTAAAGGGCAAACGTTCCCATTGGGATCTATGGACATTGTGCGGTACACCTCAGTGTTCCCGCATCTGCAGAGTTCATGGACCAGGCTACTGAGGACAGAAGCCTGAGCATGGGACAGGGGCTTTGCATCAGGATTACCGTGAAGGTTATTTCACAAGTGAATGCTGTTGGTAACACCTGGGTGAGTCAGTGGGTTAGGCCACTGCCTTCAGCTCAGGACATGATCCCAGAGTCCTGGGATGGAGCCCCACATCGGGCTGTCTCCTCATCAGGGAGCCTTCTTTCCCTTCTCTGGGCGTGCAACACTGCCTACATCTTTTCGCGCCCTGCAAAGTGAAAAAGTAAAATCTTGTGGCAATAAATAAATAAATACATAAATAATAAATATATAAAAGAGAGGGCATGATTTCCTATTGGAATCTAGGTCATTTGTGCGGGGCAGCTCAGGGTTCCCCCATGGGGAGAGTTTGGGAACCAGGCCTTTGAGGACAGAAGACTGAGCACATGACTTGGGCTTCGCATTATGCTAAGGCTGAAGGTCATTGCTATAGGGTATGCTTTCCAGAACACCTGTGTACCTCATTGGATGTGACCTCTTGCCTCGGCCCAGGTCAAGATCCCAGGGAAGAGGAATCTAGTTTGACACGGGGCCCTCCCCACTGCAGGGAGCCTTATTCCCCCTTCCTTCGGACAAAAACACAGCCTACTTGTGATCTCAGTCTGTCCAACAAATAAATAAAATCATTATAAATAAATAAATAAATATATTCAGGCATGTTTTATATAGTGATCAAGTGCAATTCTGCAGTGTGGCTCAGGGTTCTTCCATCGCGAGATTTTGGGAACCAGGCCTCTGAGGTTGGAAGGCTGAGCAGCCGACCACGGCTTCATGTGAGGTATAGGGTTAGGGTTAGGGTTAGTGTTAGGGTTAGGGTTATGTTTAGGTGAGGGTTAGAGTAAGGGTTTGGGTTATATATTAGGAACAAGGCATTTCGGAACTGGCCACACAATACTGGCACACCAAGGGCTGAGTTGAGGGTGGGACTCAGCAGAATCCTCAGGCGATGGAATTTTGGACGGCACAGGCCAAGAGGGTGGAATGCCCTCAGGGGAGCATGCTGGTTTCTATATATCTGAAGGTACTGGATAGCACAGAAGGAAAGGGTCAGTTTCTGCCTGAGAGGCTGAGTCTTCCTACAGACTGACTTTCCCATCCACAGGAGGACCTGGGTTCAGTTTTCCGGTGTCCAGAGTCTGATCACGTAACCTAGGCTTAACCTTTGGCTCTGGGAGAATGGCTGACCTGATTGTCAGGGCAGAATTAGGCTTTCCACAAAACTCAGTTGAGGACGTAGCCCTGGCGGACCATCCTATTCCCGGATTGTGGTGTGGGAGTCCTAGGAAGGTGTTGGTAGAATGATCGGACAGGCAGATTTCTCACTCCCCTAGGGTCTTCCACAGGGCTAAACTTCCCATTTGCCTAGTGGGCGGCACCCAGGGGCCTGCGATGTGAAGAAGGAATCCCCTACCTAGAGGGCTACCAGTGCTGGCAACCGGGGATAGAAGTCTGAAGAAGCACCCTCGGGTTAGGGTTAGGCCGATGCACATGGGAGGCCCTACCGGCCCTTGCTGAGGGATCATCAAACTCCTGGTTCCCGCTTCAGGTGGGCACTCCTTGGAGCTGTGTCCCAAGGGGTGCATGCAGATTTCACCTGTTCTACGGATTCAGCTCATTTCTAAAGGGCAAACGTTCCCATTGGGATCTATGGACATTGTGCGGTGCACCTCAGGGTTCCCGCATCTGCAGAGTTCATGGACCAGGCTACTGAGGACAGAAGCCTGAGCATGGGACAGGGGCTTTGCATCAGGATTACCGTGAAGGTTATTTCACAAGTGAATGCTGTTGGTAACACCTGGGTGAGTCAGTGGGTTAGGCCACTGCCTTCAGCTCAGGACATGATCCCAGAGTCCTGGGATGGAGCCCCACATCGGGCTGTCTCCTCAGCAGGGAGCCTTCTTTCCCTTCTCTGGGTGTGCAATACTGCCTACATCTTTTCGCTCCCTGAAAAGTGAAAAAGTAAAATCTTGAGGCAATAAATAAATAAATACATAAATAATAAATATATAAAAGAGAGGGCATGATTTTCTATTGGAATCTAGGTCATTTGTGCGGGGCAGCTCAGGGTTCCCCCATGGGGAGAGTTTGGGAACCAGGCCTTTGAGGACAGAAGACTGAGCACATGACTTGGGCTTTGCATTATGCTAAGGCTGAAGGTCATTGCTATAGGGTATGCTTTCCAGAACACCTGTGTACCTCATTGGATGTGACCTCTTGCCTCGGCCCAGGTCAAGATCCCAGGGAAGAGGAATCTAGTTTGACACGGGGCCCTCCCCACTGCAGGGAGCCTTATTCCCCCTTCCTTCGGACAAAAACACAGCCTACTTGTGATCTCAGTCTGTCCAACAAATAAATAAAATCATTATAAATAAATAAATAAATATATTCAGGCATGTTTTATATAGTGATCAAGTGCAATTCTGCAGTGTGGCTCAGGGTTCTTCCATCCGGAGATTTTGGGAACCAGGCCTCTGAGGTTGGAAGGCTGAGCAGCCGACCACGGCTTCATGTGAGGTATACGGTTAGGGTTAGGGTTAGGGTTAGGGTTAGGGTTAGGGTTAGGGTTATGTTTAGGTGAGGGTTAGAGTAAGGGTTAGGGTTATGTCTTAGGAACAAGGCATGTCGGAACTGGCCACACAATACTGGCACACCAAGGGCTGAGTTGAGGGTGGGACTCAGCAGAATCCTCAGGCGATGGAATTTTGGACGGGACAGGCCAAGAGGGTGGAATGCCCTCAGGGTAGCATGCTGGTTTCTATATATCTGAAGGTACTGGATAGCACAGAAGGAAAGGGTCAGTTTCTGCCTGAGAGGCTGAGTCCTTCCTACAGACTGACTTTCCCATCCACAGGAGGACCTGGGTTCAGTCCTCCGGTGTCCAGAGTCTGATCCCGTAACCTAGGCTTAGCCTTTGGCTCTGGGAGAATGGCTGACCTGATTTGTCAGGGCAGAATTAGGCTTTCCACGGGACTCAGTTGAGGACGTAGCCCTGGCGGACCATCCTATTCCCGGATTGTGGTGTGGGGGTCCTAGGAAGGTGTTGGTAGAATGATCGGACAGGCAGATTTCTCCCACCCCGAGGTCTTCCACAGGGCTAAATTTCCCATTATCATAGTGGGCGGCACCCAGAAGCCTGCGATGTGAAGAAGGAATCCCCTACCTAGAGGGCTACCAGGGCAGGCAACCAGGGATAGAAGTCTAAAGAAGCATCCTCGGGTTAGGGTTAGGCCGATGCACATGGGAGGCCCTACCGGCCCTTGCTGAGGGATCATCAAACTCCTGGTTCCCGCTTCAGGTGGGCACTCCTTGGAGCTGTGTCCCAAGGGGTGCATGCAGATTTCACCTGTTCTACGGATTCAGCTCATTTCTAAAGGGCAAACGTTCCCATTGGGATCTATGGACATTGTGCGGTGCACCTCAGGGTTCCCGCATCTGCAGAGTTCATGGACCAGGCTACTGAGGACAGAAGCCTGAGCATGGGACAGGGGCTTTGCATCAGGATTACCGTGAAGGTTATTTCACAAGTGAATGCTGTTGGTAACACCTGGGTGAGTCAGTGGGTTAGGCCACTGCCTTCAGCTCAGGACATGATCCCAGAGTCCTGGGATGGAGCCCCACATCGGGCTGTCTCCTCAGCAGGGAGCCTTCTTTCCCTTCTCTGGGTGTGCAATACTGCCTACATCTTTTCGCTCCCTGCAAAGTGAAAAAGTAAAATCTTGAGGCAATAAATAAATAAGTACATAAATAATAAATATATAAAAGAGAGGGCATGATTTCCTATTGGAATCTAGGTCATTTGTGCGGGGCAGCTCAGGGTTCCCCCATGGGGAGAGATTGGGAACCAGGCCTTTGAGGACAGAAGACTGAGCACATGACTTGGGCTTCGCATTATGCTAAGGCTGAAGGTCATTGCTATAGGGTATGCTTTCCAGAACACCTGTGTACCTCATTGGATGTGACCTCTTGCCTCGGCCCAGGTCAAGATCCCAGGGAAGAGGAATCTAGTTTGACACGGGGCCCTCCCCACTGCAGGGAGCCTTATTCCCCCTTCCTTCGGACAAAAACACAGCCTACTTGTGATCTCAGTATGTCCAACAAATAAATAAAATCATTATAAATAAATAAATAAATAAATATATTCAGGCATGTTTTATATAGTGATCAAGTGCAATTCTGCAGTGTGGCTCAGGGTTCTTCCATCGGGAGATTTTGGGAACCAGGCCTCTGAGGTTGGAAGGCTGAGCAGCCGACCACGGATTCATGTGAGGTATAGGGTTAGGGTTAGGGTTAGTGTTAGGGTTAGGGTTATGTTTAGGTGAGGGTTAGAGTAAGGGTTTGGGTTATATATTAGGAACAAGGCATTTCGGAACTGGCCACACAATACTGGCACACCAAGGGCTGAGTTGAGGGTGGGACTCAGCAGAATCCTCAGGGGATGGAATTTTGGACGGGACAGGCCAAGAGGGTGGAATGCCCTCAGGGGAGCATGCTGGTTTCTATATATCTGAAGGTACTGGATAGCACAGAAGGAAATGGTCAGTTTCTGCCTGAGAGGCTGAGTCCTTCCTACAGACTGACTTTCTCATCCACAGGAGGACCTGGGTTCAGTTTTCCGGTGTCCAGAGTCTGATCACGTAACCTAGGCTTAGCCTTTGGCTCTGGGAGAATGGCTGACCTGATTTGTCAGGGCAGAATTAGGCTTTCCACAGGACTCAGTTGAGGACGTAGCCCTGGCGGACCATCCTATTCCCGGATTGTGGTGTGGGAGTCCTAGGAAGGTGTTGGTAGAATGATCGGACAGGCAGATTTCTCACTCCCCTAGGGTCTTCCACAGGGCTAAACTTCCCATTTGTCTAGTGGGAGGCACCCAGGGGCCTGCGATGTGAAGAAGGAATCCCCTACCTAGAGGGCTACCAGTGCTGGCAACCGGGGATAGAAGTCTGAAGAAGCACCCTCGGGTTAGGGTTAGGCCGATGCACATGGGAGGCCCTACCGGCCCTTGCTGAGGGATCATCAAACTCCTGGTTCCCGCTTCAGGTGGGCACTCCTTGGAGCTGTGTCCCAAGGGGTGCATGCAGATTTCACCTGTTCTACGGATTCAGCTCATTTCTAAAGGGCAAACGTTCCCATTGGGATCTATGGACATTGTGCGGTGCACCTCAGGGTTCCCGCATCTGCAGAGTTCATGGACCAGGCTACTGAGGACAGAAGCCTGAGCATGGGACAGGGGCTTTGCATCAGGATTACCGTGAAGGTTATTTCACAAGTGAATGCTGTTGGTAACACCTGGGTGAGTCAGTGGGTTAGGCCACTGCCTTCAGCTCAGGACATGATCCCAGAGTCCTGGGATGGAGCCCCACATCGGGCTGTCTCCTCAGCAGGGAGCCTTCTTTCCCTTCTCTGGGTGTGCAATACTGCCTACATCTTTTCGCTCCCTGCAAAGTGAAAAAGTAAAATCTTGAGGCAATAAATAAATAAATACATAAATAATAAATATATAAAAGAGAGGGCATGATTTCCTATTGGAATCTAGGTCATTTGTGCGGGTCAGCTCAGGGTTCCCCCATGGGGAGAGATTGGGAACAAGGCCTTTGAGGACAGAAGACTGAGCACATGACTTGGGCTTCGCATTATGCTAAGGCTGAAGGTCATTGCTATAGGGTATGCTTTCCAGAACACCTGTGTACCTCATTGGATGTGACCTCTTGCCTCGGCCCAGGTCAAGATCCCAGGGAAGAGGAATCTAGTTTGACACGGGGCCCTCCCCACTGCAGGGAGCCTTATTCCCCCTTCCTTCGGACAAAAACACAGCCTACTTGTGATCTCAGTCTGTCCAACAAATAAATAAAATCATTATAAATAAATAAATAAATATATTCAGGCATGTTTTATATAGTGATCAAGTGCAATTCTGCAGTGTGGCTCAGGGTTCTTCCATCCGGAGATTTTGGGAACCAGGCCTCTGAGGTTGGAAGGCTGAGCAGCCGACCACGGCTTCATGTGAGGTATACGGTTAGGGTTAGGGTTAGGGTTAGGGTTAGGGTTAGGGTTATGTTTAGGTGAGGGTTAGAGTAAGGGTTAGGGTTATGTCTTAGGAACAAGGCATGTCGGAACTGGCCACACAATACTGGCACACCAAGGGCTGAGTTGAGGGTGGGACTCAGCAGAATCCTCAGGCGATGGAATTTTGGACGGGACAGGCCAAGAGGGTGGAATGCCCTCAGGGTAGCATGCTGGTTTCTATATATCTGAAGGTACTGGATAGCACAGAAGGAAAGGGTCAGTTTCTGCCTGAGAGGCTGAGTCCTTCCTACAGACTGACTTTCCCATCCACAGGAGGACCTGGGTTCAGTCCTCCGGTGTCCAGAGTCTGATCCCGTAACCTAGGCTTAGCCTTTGGCTCTGGGAGAATGGCTGACCTGATTTGTCAGGGCAGAATTAGGCTTTCCACGGGACTCAGTTGAGGACGTAGCCCTGGCGGACCATCCTATTCCCGGATTGTGGTGTGGGGGTCCTAGGAAGGTGTTGGTAGAATGATCGGACAGGCAGATTTCTCCCACCCCGAGGTCTTCCACAGGGCTAAATTTCCCATTATCATAGTGGGCGGCACCCAGAAGCCTGCGATGTGAAGAAGGAATCCCCTACCTAGAGGGCTACCAGGGCAGGCAACCAGGGATAGAAGTCTAAAGAAGCATCCTCGGGTTAGGGTTAGGCCGATGCACATGGGAGGCCCTACCGGCCCTTGCTGAGGGATCATCAAACTCCTGGTTCCCGCTTCAGGTGGGCACTCCTTGGAGCTGTGTCCCAAGGGGTGCATGCAGATTTCACCTGTTCTACGGATTCAGCTCATTTCTAAAGGGCAAACGTTCCCATTGGGATCTATGGACATTGTGCGGTACACCTCAGTGTTCCCGCATCTGCAGAGTTCATGGACCAGGCTACTGAGGACAGAAGCCTGAGCATGGGACAGGGGCATTGCATCAGGATTACCGTGAAGGTTATTTCTTAAGTGAATGCTATTGGTAACACCTGGGTGAGTCAGTGGGTTAGGCCACTGCCTTCAGCTCAGGACATGATCCCAGAGTCCTGGGATGGAGCCCCACATCGGGCTGTCTCCTCATCAGGGAGCCTTCTTTCCCTTCTCTGGGCGTGCAACACTGCCTACATCTTTTCGTGCCCTGCAAAGTGAAAAAGTAAAATCTTGAGGCAATAAATAAATAAATACATAAATAATAAATATATAAAAGAGAGGGCATGATTTCCTATTGGAATCTAGGTTATTTGTGCGGGGCAGCTCAGGGTTCCCCCATGGGGAGAGTTTGGGAACCAGGCCTTTGAGGACAGAAGACTGAGCACATGACTTGGGCTTCGCATTATGCTAAGGCTGAAGGTCATTGCTATAGGGTATGCTTTCCAGAACACCTGTGTACCTCATTGGATGTGACCTCTTGCCTCGGCCCAGGTCAAGATCCCAGGGAAGAGGAATCTAGTTTGACACGGGGCCCTCCCCACTGCAGGGAGCCTTATTCCCCCTTCCTTCAGACAAAAACACAGCCTACTTGTGATCTCAGTCTGTCCAACAAATAAATAAAATCATTATAAATAAATAAATAAATATATTCAGGCATGTTTTATATAGTGATCAAGTGCAATTCTGCAGTGTGGCTCAGGTTTCTTCCATCGGGAGATTTTGGGAACCAGGCCTCTGAGGTTGGAAGGCTGAGCAGCCGACCACGGCTTCATGTGAGGTATAGGGTTAGGGTTAGGGTTAGTGTTAGGGTTAGGGTTATGTTTAGGTGAGGGTTAGAGTAAGGGTTTGGGTTATATATTAGGAACAAGGCATTTCGGAACTGGCCACACAATACTGGCACACCAAGGGCTGAGTTGAGGGTGGGACTCAGCAGAATCCTCAGGCGATGGAATTTTGGACGGGACAGGCCAAGAGGGTGGAATGCCCTCAGGGGAGCATGCTGGTTTCTATATATCTGAAGGTACTGGATAGCACAGAAGGAAAGGGTCAGTTTCTGCCTGAGAGGCTGAGTCCTTCCTACAGACTGAATTTCTCATCCACAGGAGGACCTGGGTTCAGTTTTCCGGTGTCCAGAGTCTGATCACGTAACCTAGGCTTAGCCTTTGGCTCTGGGAGAATGGCTGACCTGATTTGTCAGGGCAGAATTAGGCTTTCCACAGGACTCAGTTGAGGACGTAGCCCTGGCGGACCATCCTATTCCCGGATTGTGGTGTGGGAGTCCTAGGAAGGTGTTGGTAGAATGATCGGACAGGCAGATTTCTCACTCCCCTAGGGTCTTCCACAGGGCTAAACTTCCCATTTGCCTAGTGGGCGGCACCCAGGGGCCTGCGATGTGAAGAAGGAATCCCCTACCTAGAGGGCTACCAGTGCTGGCAACCGGGGATAGAAGTCTGAAGAAGCACCCTCGGGTTAGGGTTAGGCCGATGCACATGGGAGGCCCTACCGGCCCTTGCTGAGGGATCATCAAACTCCTGGTTCCCGCTTCAGGTGGGCACTCCTTGGAGCTGTGTCCCAAGGGGTGCATGCAGATTTCACCTGTTCTACGGATTCAGCTCATTTCTAAAGGGCAAACGTTCCCATTGGGATCTATGGACATTGTGCGGTGCACCTCAGGGTTCCCGTATCTGCAGAGTTCATGGACCAGGCTACTGAGGACAGAAGCCTGAGCATGGGACAGGGGCTTTGCATCAGGATTACCGTGAAGGTTATTTCACAAGTGAATGCTGTTGGTAACACCTGGGTGAGTCAGTGGGTTAGGCCACTGCCTTCAGCTCAGGACATGATCCCAGAGTCCTGGGATGGAGCCCCACATCGGGCTGTCTCCTCAGCAGGGAGCCTTCTTTCCCTTCTCTGGGTGTGCAATACTGCCTACATCTTTTCGCTCCCTGCAAAGTGAAAAAGTAAAATCTTGAGGCAATAAATAAATAAATACATAAATAATAAATATATAAAAGAGAGGGCATGATTTCCTATTGGAATCTAGGTCATTTGTGCGGGGCAGCTCAGGGTTCCCCCATGGGGAGAGATTGGGAACCAGGCCTTTGAGGACAGAAGACTGAGCACATGACTTGGGCTTCGCATTATGCTAAGGCTGAAGGTCATTGCTATAGGGTATGCTTTCCAGAACACCTGTGTACCTCATTGGATGTGACCTCTTGCCTCGGCCCAGGTCAAGATCCCAGGGAAGAGGAATCTAGTTTGACACGGGGCCCTCCCCACTGCAGGGAGCCTTATTCCCCCTTCCTTCGGACAAAAACACAGCCTACTTGTGATCTCAGTCTGTCCAACAAATAAATAAAATCATTATAAATAAATAAATAAATATATTCAGGCATGTTTTATATAGTGATCAAGTGCAATTCTGCAGTGTGGCTCAGGGTTCTTCCATCCGGAGATTTTGGGAACCAGGCCTCTGAGGTTGGAAGGCTGAGCAGCCGACCACGGCTTCATGTGAGGTATACGGTTAGGGTTAGGGTTAGGGTTAGGGTTAGGGTTAGGGTTATGTTTAGGTGAGGGTTAGAGTAAGGGTTAGGGTTATGTCTTAGGAACAAGGCATGTCGGAACTGGCCACACAATACTGGCACACCAAGGGCTGAGTTGAGGGTGGGACTCAGCAGAATCCTCAGGCGATGGAATTTTGGACGGGACAGGCCAAGAGGGTGGAATGCCCTCAGGGTAGCATGCTGGTTTCTATATATCTGAAGGTACTGGATAGCACAGAAGGAAAGGGTCAGTTTCTGCCTGAGAGGCTGAGTCCTTCCTACAGACTGACTTTCCCATCCACAGGAGGACCTGGGTTCAGTCCTCCGGTGTCCAGAGTCTGATCCCGTAACCTAGGCTTAGCCTTTGGCTCTGGGAGAATGGCTGACCTGATTTGTCAGGGCAGAATTAGGCTTTCCACGGGACTCAGTTGAGGACGTAGCCCTGGCGGACCATCCTATTCCCGGATTGTGGTGTGGGGGTCCTAGGAAGGTGTTGGTAGAATGATCAGACAGGCAGATTTCTCCCACCCCGAGGTCTTCCACAGGGCTAAATTTCCCATTATCATAGTGGGCGGCACCCAGAAGCCTGCGATGTGAAGAAGGAATCCCCTACCTAGAGGGCTACCAGGGCAGGCAACCAGGGATAGAAGTCTAAAGAAGCATCCTCGGGTTAGGGTTAGGCCGATGCACATGGGAGGCCCTACCGGCCCTTGCTGAGGGATCATCAAACTCCTGGTTCCCGCTTCAGGTGGGCACTCCTTGGAGCTGTGTCCCAAGGGGTGCATGCAGATTTCACCTGTTCTACGGATTCAGCTCATTTCTAAAGGGCAAACGTTCCCATTGGGATCTATGGACATTGTGCGGTACACCTCAGTGTTCCCGCATCTGCAGAGTTCATGGACCAGGCTACTGAGGACAGAAGCCTGAGCATGGGACAGGGGCTTTGCATCAGGATTACCGTGAAGGTTATTTCACAAGTGAATGCTGTTGGTAACACCTGGGTGAGTCAGTGGGTAAGGCCACTGCCTTCAGCTCAGGACATGATCCCAGAGTCCTGGGATGGAGCCCCACATCGGGCTGTCTCCTCAGCAGGGAGCCTTCTTTCCCTTCTCTGGGCGTGCAACACTGCCTACATCTTTTCGCGCCCTGCAAAGTGAAAAAGTAAAATCTTGAGGAAATAAATAAATAAATACATAAATAATAAATATATAAAAGAGAGGGCATGATTTCCTATTGGAATCTAGGTCATTTGTGCGGGGCAGATCAGGGTTCCCCCATGGGGAGAGTTTGGGAACCAGGCCTTTGAGGACAGAAGACTGAGCACATGACTTGGGCTTCGCATTATGCTAAGGCTGAAGGTCATTGCTATAGGGTATGCTTTCCAGAACACCTGTGTACCTCATTGGATGTGACCTCTTGCCTCGGCCCAGGTCAAGATCCCAGGGAAGAGGAATCTAGTTTGACACGGGGCCCTCCCCACTGCAGGGAGCCTTATTCCCCCTTCCTTCAGACAAAAACACAGCCTACTTGTGATCTCAGTCTGTCCAACAAATAAATAAAATCATTATAAATAAATAAATAAATATATTCAGGCATGTTTTATATAGTGATCAAGTGCAATTCTGCAGTGTGGCTCAGGTTTCTTCCATCGGGAGATTTTGGGAACCAGGCCTCTGAGGTTGGAAGGCTGAGCAGCCGACCACGGCTTCATGTGAGGTATAGGGTTAGGGTTAGGGTTAGTGTTAGGGTTAGGGTTATGTTAAGGTGAGGGTTAGAGTAAGGGTTTGGGTTATATATTAGGAACAAGGCATTTCGGAACTGGCCACACAATACTGGCACACCAAGGGCTGAGTTGAGGGTGGGACTCAGCAGAATCCTCAGGCGATAGAATTTTGGACGGGACAGGCCAAGAGGGTGGAATGCCCTCAGGGGAGCATGCTGGTTTCTATATATCTGAAGGTACTGGATAGCACAGAAGGAAATGGTCAGTTTCTGCCTGAGAGGCTGAGTCCTTCCTACAGACTGACTTTCTCATCCACAGGAGGACCTGGGTTCAGTTTTCCGGTGTCCAGAGTCTGATCACGTAACCTAGGCTTAGCCTTTGGCTCTGGGAGAATGGCTGACCTGATTTGTCAGGGCAGAATTAGGCTTTCCACAGGACTCAGTTGAGGACGTAGCCCTGGCGGAACATCCTATTCCCGGATTGTGGTGTGGGAGTCCTAGGAAGGTGTTGGTAGAATGATCGGACAGGCAGATTTCTCACTCCCCTAGGGTCTTCCACAGGGCTAAACTTCCCATTTGTCTAGTGGGCGGCACCCAGGGGCCTGCGATGTGAAGAAGGAATCCCCTACCTAGAGGGCTACCAGTGCTGGCAACCGGGGATAGAAGTCTGAAGAAGCACCCTCGGGTTAGGGTTAGGCCGATGCACATGGGAGGCCCTACCGGCCCTTGCTGAGGGATCATCAAACTCCTGGTTCCCGCTTCAGGTGGGCACTCCTTGGAGCTGTGTCCCAAGGGGTGCATGCAGATTTCACCTGTTCTACGGATTCAGCTCATTTCTAAAGGGCAAACGTTCCCATTGGGATCTATGGACATTGTGCGGTGCACCTCAGGGTTCCCGCATCTGCAGAGTTCATGGACCAGGCTACTGAGGACAAAAGCCTGAGCATGGGACAGGGGCTTTGCATCAGGATTCCCGTGAAGGTTATTTCACAAGTGAATGCTGTTGGTAACACCTGGGTGAGTCAGTGGGTTAGGCCACTGCCTTCAGCTCAGGACATGATCCCAGAGTCCTGGGATGGAGCCCCACATCGGGCTGTCTCCTCAGCAGGGAGCCTTCTTTCCCTTCTCGGGGTGTGCAATACTGCCTACCTCTTTTCGCTCCCTGCAAAGTGAAAAAGTAAAATCTTGAGGCAATAAATAAATAAATACATAAATAATAAATATATAAAAGAGAGGGCATGATTTCCCATTGGAATCTAGGTCATTTGTGCGGGGCAGCTCAGGGTTCCCACATGGGGAGAGATTGGGAACCAGGCCTTTGAGGACAGAAGACTGAGCACATGACTTGGGCTTCGCATTATGCTAAGGCTGAAGGTCATTGCTATAGGGTATGCTTTCCAGAACACCTGTGTACCTCATTGGATGTGACCTCTTGCCTCGGCCCAGGTCAAGATCCCAGGGAAGAGGAATCTAGTTTGACACGGGGCCCTCCCCACTGCAGGGAGCCTTATTCCCCCTTCCTTCGGACAAAAACACAGCCTACTTGTGATCTCAGTCTGTCCAACAAATAAATAAAATCATTATAAATAAATAAATAAATATATTCAGGCATGTTTTATATAGTGATCAAGTGCAATTCTGCAGTGTGGCTCAGGGTTCTTCCATCGGGAGATTTTGGGAACCAGGCCTCTGAGGTTGGAAGGCTGAGCAGCCGACCACGGCTTCATGTGAGGTATACGGTTAGGGTTAGGGTTAGGGTTAGGGTTAGGGTTAGGGTTATGTTTAGGTGAGGGTTAGAGTAAGGGTTAGGGTTATGTCTTAGGAACAAGGCATGTCGGAACTGGCCACACAATACTGGCACACCAAGGGCTGAGTTGAGGGTGGGACTCAGCAGAATCCTCAGGCGATGGAATTTTGGACGGGACAGGCCAAGAGGGTGGAATGCCCTCAGGGTAGCATGCTGGTTTCTATATATCTGAAGGTACTGGATAGCACAGAAGGAAAGGGTCAGTTTCTGCCTGAGAGGCTGAGTCCTTCCTACAGACTGACTTTCCCATCCACAGGAGGACCTGGGTTCAGTCCTCCGGTGTCCAGAGTCTGATCCCGTAACCTAGGCTTAGCCTTTGGCTCTGGGAGAATGGCTGACCTGATTTGTCAGGGCAGAATTAGGCTTTCCACGGGACTCAGTTGAGGACGTAGCCCTGGCGGACCATCCTATTCCCGGATTGTGGTGTGGGGGTCCTAGGAAGGTGTTGGTAGAATGATCGGACAGGCAGATTTCTCCCACCCCGAGGTCTTCCACAGGGCTAAATTTCCCATTATCATAGTGGGCGGCACCCAGAAGCCTGCGATGTGAAGAAGGAATCCCCTACCTAGAGGGCTACCAGGGCAGGCAACCAGGGATAGAAGTCTAAAGAAGCATCCTCGGGTTAGGGTTAGGCCGATGCACATGGGAGGCCCTACCGGCCCTTGCTGAGGGATCATCAAACTCCTGGTTCCCGCTTCAGGTGGGCACTCCTTGGAGCTGTGTCCCAAGGGGTGCATGCAGATTTCACCTGTTCTACGGATTCAGCTCATTTCTAAAGGGCTAACGTTCCCATTGGGATCTATGGACATTGTGCGGTACACCTCAGTGTTCCCGCATCTGCAGAGTTCATGGACCAGGCTACTGAGGACAGAAGCCTGAGCATCGGACAGGGGCTTTGCATCAGGATTACCGTGAAGGTTATTTCACAAGTGAATGCTGTTGGTAACACCTGGGTGAGTCAGTGGGTTAGGCCACTGCCTTCAGCTCAGGACATGATCCCAGAGTCCTGGGATGGAGCCCCACATCGGGCTGTCTCCTCATCAGGGAGCCTTCTTTCCCTTCTCTGGGCGTGCAACACTGCCTACATCTTTTCGCGCCCTGCAAAGTGAAAAAGTAAAATCTTGATGCAATAAATAAATAAATACATAAATAATAAATATATAAAAGAGAGGGCATGATTTCCTATTGGAATCTAGGTCATTTGTGCGGGGCAGATCAGGGTTCCCCCATGGGGAGAGTTTGGGAACCAGGCCTTTGAGGACAGAAGACTGAGCACATGACTTGGGCTTCGCATTATGCTAAGGCTGAAGGTCATTGCTATAGGGTATGCTTTCCAGAACACATGTGTACCTCATTGGATGTGACCTCTTGCCTCGGCCCAGGTCAAGATCCCAGGGAAGAGGAATCTAGTTTGACACGGGGCCCTCCCCACTGCAGGGAGCCTTATTCCCCCTTCCTTCAGACAAAAACACAGCCTACTTGTGATCTCAGTCTGTCCAACAAATAAATAAAATCATTATAAATAAATAAATAAATATATTCAGGCATGTTTTATATAGTGATCAAGTGCAATTCTGCAGTGTGGCTCAGGTTTCTTCCATCGGGAGATTTTGGGAACCAGGCCTCTGAGGTTGGAAGGCTGAGCAGCCGACCACGGCTTCATGTGAGGTATAGGGTTAGGGTTAGGGTTAGTGTTAGGGTTAGGGTTATGTTTAGGTGAGGGTTAGAGTAAGGGTTTGGGTTATATATTAGGAACAAGGCATTTCGGAACTGGCCACACAATACTGGCACACCAAGGGCTGAGTTGAGGGTGGGACTCAGCAGAATCCTCAGGCGATGGAATTTTGGACGGGACAGGCCAAGAGGGTGGAATGCCCTCAGGGGAGCATGCTGGTTTCTATATATCTGAAGGTACTGGATAGCACAGAAGGAAAGGGTCAGTTTCTGCCTGAGAGGCTGAGTCCTTCCTACAGACTGACTTTCTCATCCACAGGAGGACCTGGGTTCAGTTTTCCGGTGTCCAGAGTCTGATCACGTAACCTAGGCTTAGCCTTTGGCTCTGGGAGAATGGCTGACCTGATTTGTCAGGGCAGAATTAGGCTTTCCACAGGACTCAGTTGAGGACGTAGCCCTGGCGGACCATCCTATTCCCGGATTGTGGTGTGGGAGTCCTAGGAAGGTGTTGGTAGAATGATCGGACAGGCAGATTTCTCACTCCCCTAGGGTCTTCCACAGGGCTAAACTTCCCATTTGCCTAGTGGGCGGCACCCAGGGGCCTGCGATGTGAAGAAGGAATCCCCTACCTAGAGGGCTACCAGTGCTGGCAACCGGGGATAGAAGTCTGAAGAAGCACCCTCGGGTTAGGGTTAGGCCGATGCACATGGGAGGCCCTACCGGCCCTTGCTGAGGGATCATCAAACTCCTGGTTCCCGCTTCAGGTGGGCACTCCTTGGAGCTGTGTCCCAAGGGGTGCATGCAGATTTCACCTGTTCTACGGATTCAGCTCATTTCTAAAGGGCAAACGTTCCCATTGGGATCTATGGACATTGTGCGGTGCACCTCAGGGTTCCCGCATCTGCAGAGTTCATGGACCAGGCTACTGAGGACAGAAGCCTGAGCATGGGATAGGGGCTTTGCATCAGGATTCCCGTGAAGGTTATTTCACAAGTGAATGCTGTTGGTAACACCTGGGTGAGTCAGTGGGTTAGGCCACTGCCTTCAGCTCAGGACATGATCCCAGAGTCCTGGGATGGAGCCCCACATCGGGCTGTCTCCTCAGCAGGGAGCCTTCTTTCCCTTCTCTGGGTGTGCAATACTGCCTACATCTTTTCGCTCCCTGCAAAGTGAAAAAGTAAAATCTTGAGGCAATAAATAAATAAATACATAAATAATAAATATATAAAAGAGAGGGCATGATTTCCTATTGGAATCTAGGTCATTTGTGCGGGTCAGCTCAGGGTTCCCCCATGGGGAGAGATTGGGAACCAGGCCTTTGAGGACAGAAGACTGAGCACATGACTTGGGCTTCGCATTATGCTAAGGCTGAAGGTCATTGCTATAGGGTATGCTTTCCAGAACACCTGTGTACCTCATTGGATGTGACCTCTTGCCTCGGCCCAGGTCAAGATCCCAGGGAAGAGGAATCTAGTTTGACACGGGGCCCTCCCCACTGCAGGGAGCCTTATTCCCCCTTCCTTCGGACAAAAACACAGCCTACTTGTGATCTCAGTCTGTCCAACAAATAAATAAAATCATTATAAATAAATAAATAAATATATTCAGGCATGTTTTATATAGTGATCAAGTGCAATTCTGCAGTGTGGCTCAGGGTTCTTCCATCGGGAGATTTTGGGAACCAGGCCTCTGAGGTTGGAAGGCTGAGCAGCCGACCACGGCTTCATGTGAGGTATACGGTTAGGGTTAGGGTTAGGGTTAGGGTTAGGGTTAGGGTTATGTTTAGGTGAGGGTTAGAGTAAGGGTTAGGGTTATGTCTTAGGAACAAGGCATGTCGGAACTGGCCACACAATACTGGCACACCAAGGGCTGAGTTGAGGGTGGGACTCAGCAGAATCCTCAGGCGATGGAATTTTGGACGGGACAGGCCAAGAGGGTGGAATGCCCTCAGGGTAGCATGCTGGTTTCTATATATCTGAAGGTACTGGATAGCACAGAAGGAAAGGGTCAGTTTCTGCCTGAGAGGCTGAGTCCTTCCTACAGACTGACTTTCCCATCCACAGGAGGACCTGGGTTCAGTCCTCCGGTGTCCAGAGTCTGATCCCGTAACCTAGGCTTAGCCTTTGGCTCTGGGAGAATGGCTGACCTGATTTGTCAGGGCAGAATTAGGCTTTCCACGGGACTCAGTTGAGGACGTAGCCCTGGCGGACCATCCTATTCCCGGATTGTGGTGTGGGGGTCCTAGGAAGGTGTTGGTAGAATGATCGGACAGGCAGATTTCTCCCACCCCGAGGTCTTCCACAGGGCTAAATTTCCCATTATCATAGTGGGCGGCACCCAGAAGCCTGCGATGTGAAGAAGGAATCCCCTACCTAGAGGGCTACCAGGGCAGGCAACCAGGGATAGAAGTCTAAAGAAGCATCCTCGGGTTAGGGTTAGGCCGATGCACATGGGAGGCCCTACCGGCCCTTGCTGAGGGATCATCAAACTCCTGGTTCCCGCTTCAGGTGGGCACTCCTTGGAGCTGTGTCCCAAGGGGTGCATGCAGATTTCACCTGTTCTACGGATTCAGCTCATTTCTAAAGGGCAAACGTTCCCATTGGGATCTATGGACATTGTGCGGTACACCTCAGTGTTCCCGCATCTGCAGAGTTCATGGACCAGGCTACTGAGGACAGAAGCCTGAGCATGGGACAGGGGCTTTGCATCAGGATTACCGTGAAGGTTATTTCACAAGTGAATGCTGTTGGTAACACCTGGGTGAGTCAGTGGGTTAGGCCACTGCCTTCAGCTCAGGACATGATCCCAGAGTCCTGGGATGGAGCCCCACATCGGGCTGTCTCCTCATCAGGGAGCCTTCTTTCCCTTCTCTGGGCGTGCAACACTGCCTACATCTTTTCAGGCCCTGCAAAGTAAAAAAGTAAAATCTTGAGGCAATAAATAAATAAATACATAAATAATAAATATATAAAAGAGAGGGCATGATTTCCTATTGGAATCTAGGTCATTTGTGCGGGGCAGCTCAGGGTTCCCCCATGGGGAGAGTTTGGGAACCAGGCCTTTGAGGACAGAAGACTGAGCACATGACTTGGGCTTCGCATTATGCTAAGGCTGAAGGTCATTGCTATAGGGTATGCTTTCCAGAACACCTGTGTACCTCATTGGATGTGACCTCTTGCCTCGGCCCAGGTCAAGATCCCAGGGAAGAGGAATCTAGTTTGACACGGGGCCCTCCCCACTGCAGGGAGCCTTATTCCCCCTTCCTTCAGACAAAAACACAGCCTACTTGTGATCTCAGTCTGTCCAACAAATAAATAAAATCATTATAAATAAATAAATAAATATATTCAGGCATGTTTTATATAGTGATCAAGTGCAATTCTGCAGTGTGGCTCAGGTTTCTTCCATCGGGAGATTTTGGGAACCAGGCCTCTGAGGTTGGAAGGCTGAGCAGCCGACCACGGCTTCATGTGAGGTATAGGGTTAGGGTTAGGGTTAGTGTTAGGGTTAGGGTTATGTTTAGGTGAGGGTTAGAGTAAGGGTTTGGGTTATATATTAGGAACAAGGCATTTCGGAACTGGCCACACAATACTGGCACACCAAGGGCTGAGTTGAGGGTGGGACTCAGCAGAATCCTCAGGCGATGGAATTTTGGACGGGACAGGCCAAGAGGGTGGAATGCCCTCAGGGGAGCATGCTGGTTTCTATATATCTGAAGGTACTGGATAGCACAGAAGGAAAGGGTCAGTTTCTGCCTGAGAGGCTGAGTCCTTCCTACAGACTGACTTTCTCATCCACAGGAGGACCTGGGTTCAGTTTTCCGGTGTCCAGAGTCTGATCACGTAACCTAGGCTTAGCCTTTGGCTCTGGGAGAATGGCTGACCTGATTTGTCAGGGCAGAATTAGGCTTTCCACAGGACTCAGTTGAGGACGTAGCCCTGGCGGACCATCCTATTCCCGGATTGTGGTGTGGGAGTCCTAGGAAGGTGTTGGTAGAATGATCGGACAGGCAGATTTCTCACTCCCCTAGGGTCTTCCACAGGGCTAAACTTCCCATTTGCCTAGTGGGCGGCACCCAGGGGCCTGCGATGTGAAGAAGGAATCCCCTACCTAGAGGGCTACCAGTGCTGGCAACCGGGGATAGAAGTCTGAAGAAGCACCCTCGGGTTAGGGTTAGGCCGATGCACATGGGAGGCCCTACCGGCCCTTGCTGAGGGATCATCAAACTCCTGGTTCCCGCTTCAGGTGGGCACTCCTTGGAGCTGTGTCCCAAGGGGTGCATGCAGATTTCACCTGTTCTACGGATTCAGCTCATTTCTAAAGGGCAAACGTTCCCATTGGGATCTATGGACATTGTGCGGTGCACCTCAGGGTTCCCGCATCTGCAGAGTTCATGGACCAGGCTACTGAGGACAGAAGCCTGAGCATGGGATAGGGGCTTTGCATCAGGATTCCCGTGAAGGTTATTTCACAAGTGAATGCTGTTGGTAACACCTGGGTGAGTCAGTGGGTTAGGCCACTGCCTTCAGCTCAGGACATGATCCCAGAGTCCTGGGATGGAGCCCCACATCGGGCTGTCTCCTCAGCAGGGAGCCTTCTTTCCCTTCTCTGGGTGTGCAATACTGCCTACATCTTTTCGCTCCCTGCAAAGTGAAAAAGTAAAATCTTGAGGCAATAAATAAATAAATACATAAATAATAAATATATAAAAGAGAGGGCATGATTTCCTATTGGAATCTAGGTCATTTGTGCGGGTCAGCTCAGGGTTCCCCCATGGGGAGAGATTGGGAACCAGGCCTTTGAGGACAGAAGACTGAGCACATGACTTGGGCTTCGCATTATGCTAAGGCTGAAGGTCATTGCTATAGGGTATGCTTTCCAGAACACCTGTGTACCTCATTGGATGTGACCTCTTGCCTCGGCCCAGGTCAAGATCCCAGGGAAGAGGAATCTAGTTTGACACGGGGCCCTCCCCACTGCAGGGAGCCTTATTCCCCCTTCCTTCGGACAAAAACACAGCCTACTTGTGATCTCAGTCTGTCCAACAAATAAATAAAATCATTATAAATAAATAAATAAATATATTCAGGCATGTTTTATATAGTGATCAAGTGCAATTCTGCAGTGTGGCTCAGGGTTCTTCCATCGGGAGATTTTGGGAACCAGGCCTCTGAGGTTGGAAGGCTGAGCAGCCGACCACGGCTTCATGTGAGGTATACGGTTAGGGTTAGGGTTAGGGTTAGGGTTAGGGTTAGGGTTATGTTTAGGTGAGGGTTAGAGTAAGGGTTAGGGTTATGTCTTAGGAACAAGGCATGTCGGAACTGGCCACACAATACTGGCACACCAAGGGCTGAGTTGAGGGTGGGACTCAGCAGAATCCTCAGGCGATGGAATTTTGGACGGGACAGGCCAAGAGGGTGGAATGCCCTCAGGGGAGCATGCTGGTTTCTATATATCTGAAGGTACTGGATAGCACAGAAGGAAAGGGTCAGTTTCTGCCTGAGAGGCTGAGTCCTTCCTACAGACTGACTTTCCCATCCACAGGAGGACCTGGGTTCAGTCCTCCGGTGTCCAGAGTCTGATCCCGTAACCTAGGCTTAGCCTTTGGCTCTGGGAGAATGGCTGACCTGATTTGTCAGGGCAGAATTAGGCTTTCCACGGGACTCAGTTGAGGACGTAGCCCTGGCGGACCATCCTATTCCCGGATTGTGGTGTGGGGGTCCTAGGAAGGTGTTGGTAGAATGATCGGACAGGCAGATTTCTCCCACCCCGAGGTCTTCCACAGGGCTAAATTTCCCATTATCATAGTGGGCGGCACCCAGAAGCCTGCGATGTGAAGAAGGAATCCCCTACCTAGAGGGCTACCAGGGCAGGCAACCAGGGATAGAAGTCTAAAGAAGCATCCTCGGGTTAGGGTTAGGCCGATGCACATGGGAGGCCCTACCGGCCCTTGCTGAGGGATCATCAAACTCCTGGTTCCCGCTTCAGGTGGGCACTCCTTGGAGCTGTGTCCCAAGGGGTGCATGCAGATTTCACCTGTTCTACGGATTCAGCTCATTTCTAAAGGGCAAACGTTCCCATTGGGATCTATGGACATTGTGCGGTACACCTCAGGGTTCCCGCATCTGCAGAGTTCATGGACCAGGCTACTGAGGACAGAAGCCTGAGCATGGGACAGGGGCTTTGCATCAGGATTACCGTGAAGGTTATTTCACAAGTGAATGCTGTTGGTAACACCTGGGTGAGTCAGTGGGTTAGGCCACTGCCTTCAGCTCAGGACATGATCCCAGAGTCCTGGGATGGAGCCCCACATCGGGCTGTCTCCTCATCAGGGAGCCTTCTTTCCCTTCTCTGGGCGTGCAACACTGCCTACATCTTTTCAGGCCCTGCAAAGTAAAAAAGTAAAATCTTGAGGCAATAAATAAATAAATACATAAATAATAAATATATAAAAGAGAGGGCATGATTTCCTATTGGAATCTAGGTCATTTGTGCGGGGCAGCTCAGGGTTCCCCCATGGGGAGAGTTTGGGAACCAGGCCTTTGAGGACAGAAGACTGAGCACATGACTTGGGCTTCGCATTATGCTAAGGCTGAAGGTCATTGCTATAGGGTATGCTTTCCAGAACACCTGTGTACCTCATTGGATGTGACCTCTTGCCTCGGCCCAGGTCAAGATCCCAGGGAAGAGGAATCTAGTTTGACACGGGGCCCTCCCCACTGCAGGGAGCCTTATTCCCCCTTCCTTCAGACAAAAACACAGCCTACTTGTGATCTCAGTCTGTCCAACAAATAAATAAAATCATTATAAATAAATAAATAAATATATTCAGGCATGTTTTATATAGTGATCAAGTGCAATTCTGCAGTGTGGCTCAGGTTTCTTCCATCGGGAGATTTTGGGAACCAGGCCTCTGAGGTTGGAAGGCTGAGCAGCCGACCACGGCTTCATGTGAGGTATAGGGTTAGGGTTAGGGTTAGTGTAAGGTTTAGAGTAAGGGTTTGGGTTATATATTAGGAACAAGGCATTTCGGAACTGGCCACACAATACTGGCACACCAAGGGCTGAGTTGAGGGTGGGACTCAGCAGAATCCTCAGGCGATGGAATTTTGGACGGGACAGGCCAAGAGGGTGGAATGCCCTCAGGGGAGCATGCTGGTTTCTATATATCTGAAGGTACTGGATAGCACAGAAGGAAAGGGTCAGTTTCTGCCTGAGAGGCTGAGTCCTTCCTACAGACTGACTTTCTCATCCACAGGAGGACCTGGGTTCAGTTTTCCGGTGTCCAGAGTCTGATCACGTAACCTAGGCTTAGCCTTTGGCTCTGGGAGAATGGCTGACCTGATTTGTCAGGGCAGAATTAGGCTTTCCACAGGACTCAGTTGAGACGTAGCCCTGGCGGACCATCCTATTCCCGGATTGTGGTGTGGGAGTCCTAGGAAGGTGTTGGTAGAATGATCGGACAGGCAGATTTCTCACTCCCCTAGGGTCTTTCACAGGGCTAAACTTCCCATTTGTCTAGTGGGCGGCACCCAGGGGCCTGCGATGTGAAGAAGGAATCCCCTACCTAGAGGGCTACCAGTGCTGGCAACCGGGGATAGAAGTCTGAAGAAGCACCCTCGGGTTAGGGTTAGGCCGATGCACATGGGAGGCCCTACCGGCCCTTGCTGAGGGATCATCAAACTCCTGGTTCCCGCTTCAGGTGGGCACTCCTTGGAGCTGTGTCCCAAGGGGTGCATGCAGATTTCACCTGTTCTACGGATTCAGCTCATTTCTAAAGGGCAAACGTTCCCATTGGGATCTATGGACATTGTGCGGTGCACCTCAGGGTTCCCGCATCTGCAGAGTTCATGGACCAGGCTACTGAGGACAGAAGCCTGAGCATGGGATAGGGGCTTTGCATCAGGATTCCCGTGAAGGTTATTTCACAAGTGAATGCTGTTGGTAACACCTGGGTGAGTCAGTGGGTTAGGCCACTGCCTTCAGCTCAGGACATGATCCCAGAGTCCTGGGATGGAGCCCCACATCGGGCTGTCTCCTCAGCAGGGAGCCTTCTTTCCCTTCTCTGGGTGTGCAATACTGCCTACATCTTTTCGCTCCCTGCAAAGTGAAAAAGTAAAATCTTGAGGCAATAAATAAATAAATACATAAATAATAAATATATAAAAGAGAGGGCATGATTTCCTATTGGAATCTAGGTCATTTGTGCGGGTCAGCTCAGGGTTCCCCCATGGGGAGAGATTGGGAACCAGGCCTTTGAGGACAGAAGACTGAGCACATGACTTGGGCTGCGCATTATGCTAAGGCTGAAGGTCATTGCTATAGGGTATGCTTTCCAGAACACCTGTGTACCTCATTGGATGTGACCTCTTGCCTCGGCCCAGGTCAAGATCCCAGGGAAGAGGAATCTAGTTTGACACGGGGCCCTCCCCACTGCAGGGAGCCTTATTCCCCCTTCCTTCGGACAAAAACACAGCCTACTTGTGATCTCAGTCTGTCCAACAAATAAATAAAATCATTATAAATAAATAAATAAATATATTCAGGCATGTTTTATATAGTGATCAAGTGCAATTCTGCAGTGTGGCTCAGGGTTCTTCCATCGGGAGATTTTGGGAACCAGGCCTCTGAGGTTGGAAGGCTGAGTAGCCGACCACGGCTTCATGTGAGGTATACGGTTAGGGTTAGGGTTAGGGTTAGG
The DNA here is from genome assembly GCF_964662115.1 of Mustela nivalis. Lineage (NCBI taxonomy): Eukaryota > Metazoa > Chordata > Mammalia > Carnivora > Mustelidae > Mustela > Mustela nivalis. The sequence goes on from NW_028136524.1 coordinate 1,533,935, forward strand.
GTTAGGGTTAGGGTTAAGTTTAGGTGAGGGTTAGAGTAAGGGTTAGGGTTATGTCTTAGGAACAAGGCATGTCGGAACTGGCCACACAATACTGGCACACCAAGGGCTGAGTTGAGGGTGGGACTCAGCAGAATCCTCAGGCGATGGAATTTTGGACGGGACAGGCCAAGAGGGTGGAATGCCCTCAGGGTAGCATGCTGGTTTCTATATATCTGAAGGTACTGGATAGCACAGATGGAAAGGGTCAGTTTCTGCCTGAGAGGCTGAGTCCTTCCTACAGACTGACTTTCCCATCCACAGGAGGACCTGGGTTCAGTCCTCCGGTGTCCAGAGTCTGATCCCGTAACCTAGGCTTAGCCTTTGGCTCTGGGAGAATGGCTGACCTGATTTGTCAGGGCAGAATTAGGCTTTCCACGGGACTCAGTTGAGGACGTAGCCCTGGCGGACCATCCTATTCCCGGATTGTGGTGTGGGGGTCCTAGGAAGGTGTTGGTAGAATGATCGGACAGGCAGATTTCTCCCACACCGAGGTCTTCCACAGGGCTAAATTTCCCATTATCATAGTGGGCGGCACCCAGAAGCCTGCGATGTGAAGAAGGAATCCCCTACCTAGAGGGCTACCAGGGCAGGCAACCAGGGATAGAAGTCTAAAGAAGCACCCTCGGGTTAGGGTTAGGCCGATGCACATGGGAGGCCCTACCGGCCCTTGCTGAGGGATCATCAAACTCCTGGTTCCCGCTTAAGGTGGGCACTCCTTGGAGCTGTGTCCCAAGGGGTGCATGCAGATTTCACCTGTTCTACGGATTCAGCTCATTTCTAAAGGGCAAACGTTCCCATTGGGATCTATGGACATTGTGCGGTGCACCTCAGGGTTCCCGCATCTGCAGAGTTCATGGACCAGGCTACTGAGGACAGAAGCCTGAGCATGGGACAGGGGCTTTGCATCAGGATTACCGTGAAGGTTATTTCACAAGTGAATGCTGTTGGTAACACCTGGGTGAGTCAGTGGGTTAGGCCACTGCCTTCAGCTCAGGACATGATCCCAGAGTCCTGGGATGGAGCCCCACATCGGGCTGTCTCCTCAGCAGGGGGCCTTCTTTCCCTTCTCTGGGTGTGCAATACTGCCTACATCTTTTCGCTCCCTGCAAAGTGAAAAAGTAAAATCTTGAGGCAATAAATAAATAAATACATAAATAATAAATATATAAAAGAGAGGGCATGATTTCCTATTGGAATCTAGGTCATTTGTGCGGGGCAGCTCAGGGTTCCCCCATGGGGAGAGTTTGGGAACCAGGCCTTTGAGGACAGAAGACTGAGCACATGACTTGGGCTTCGCATTATGCTAAGGCTGAAGGTCATTGCTATAGGGTATGCTTTCCAGAACACCTGTGTACCTCATTGGATGTGACCTCTTGCCTCGGCCCAGGTCAAGATCCCAGGGAAGAGGAATCTAGTTTGACACGGGGCCCTCCCCACTGCAGGGAGCCTTATTCCCCCTTCCTTCGGAGAAAAACACAGCCTAATTGTGTTCTCAGTCTGTCCAACAAATAAATAAAATCATTATAAATAAATAAATAAATATATTCAGGCATGTTTTATATAGTGATCAAGTGCAATTCTGCAGTGTGGCTCAGGTTTCTTCCATCGGGAGATTTTGGGAACCAGGCCTCTGAGGTTGGAAGGCTGAGCAGCCGACCACGGCTTCATGTGAGGTATACGGTTAGGGTTAGGGTTAGGGTTAGGGTTAGGGTTAGGGTTAGGGTTAGGGTTATGTTTAGGTGAGGGTTAGAGTAAGGGTTAGGGTTATGTCTTAGGAACAAGGCATGTCGGAACTGGCCACACAATACTGGCACACCAAGGGCTGAGTTGAGGGTGGGACTCAGCAGAATCCTCAGGCGATGGAATTTTGGACGGGACAGGCCAAGAGGGTGGAATGCCCTCAGGGTAGCATGCTGGCTTCTATATATCTGAAGGTACTGGATAGCACAGAAGGAAAGGGTCAGTTTCTGCCTGAGAGGCTGAGTCCTTCCTACAGACTGACTTTCCCATCCACAGGAGGACCTGGGTTCAGTCCTCCAGTGTCCAGAGTCTGATCCCGTAACCTAGGCTTAGCCTTTGGCTCTGGGAGAATGGCTGACCTGATTTGTCAGGGCAGAATTAGGCTTTCCACGGGACTCAGTTGAGGACGTAGCCCTGGCGGACCATCCTATTCCCGGATTGTGGTGTGGGGGTCCTAGGAAGGTGTTGGTAGAATGATCGGACAGGCAGATTTCTCCCACCCCGAGGTCTTCCACAGGGCTAAATTTCCCATTATCATAGTGGGCGGCACCCAGAAGCCTGCGATGTGAAGAAGGAATCCCCTACCTAGAGGGCTACCAGGGCAGGCAACCAGGGATAGAAGTCTAAAGAAGCATTTTCGGGTTAGGGTTAGGCCGATGCACATGGGAGGCCCTACCGGCCCTTGCTGAGGGATCATCAAACTCCTGGTTCCCGCTTCAGGTGGGCACTCCTTGGAGCTGTGTCCCAAGGGGTGCATGCAGATTTCACCTGTTCTACGGATTCAGCTCATTTCTAAAGGGCAAACGTTCCCATTGGGATCTATGGACATTGTGCGGTACACCTCAGGGTTCCCGCATCTGCAGAGTTCATGGACCAGGCTACTGAGGACAGAAGCCTGAGCATGGGACAGGGGCTTTGCATCAGGATTACCGTGAAGGTTATTTCACAAGTGAATGCTGTTGGTAACACCTGGGTGAGTCAGTGGGTTAGGCCACTGCCTTCAGCTCAGGACATGATCCCAGAGTCCTGGGATGGAGCCCCACATCGGGCTGTCTCCTCATCAGGGAGCCTTCTTTCCCTTCTCTGGGCGTGCAACACTGCCTACATCTTTTCGCGCCCTGCAAAGTGAAAAAGTAAAATCTTGAGGCAATAAATAAATAAATACATAAATAATAAATATATAAAAGAGAGGGCATGATTTCCTATTGGAATCTAGGTCATTTGTGCGGGGCAGATCAGGGTTCCCCCATGGGGAGAGTTTGGGAACCAGGCCTTTGAGGACAGAAGACTGAGCAGATGACTTGGGCTTCGCATTATGCTAAGGCTGAAGGTCATTGCTATAGGGTATGCTTTCCAGAACACCTGTGTACCTCATTGGATGTGACCTCTTGCCTCGGCCCAGGTCAAGATCCCAGGGAAGAGGAATCTAGTTTGACACGGGGCCCTCCCCACTGCAGGGAGCCTTATTCCCCCTTCCTTCAGACAAAAACACAGCCTACTTGTGATCTCAGTCTGTCCAACAAATAAATAAAATCATTATAAATAAATAAATAAATATATTAGGCATGTTTTATATAGTGATCAAGTGCAATTCTGCAGTGTGGCTCAGGTTTCTTCCATCGGGAGATTTTGGGAACCAGGCCTCTGAGGTTGGAAGGCTGAGCAGCCGACCACGGCTTCATGTGAGGTATACGGTTAGGGTTAGGGTTAGTGTTAGGGTTAGGGTTATGTTTAGGTGAGGGTTAGAGTAAGGGTTTGGGTTATATATTAGGAACAAGGCATTTCGGAACTGGCCACACAATACTGGCACACCAAGGGCTGAGTTGAGGGTGGGACTCAGCAGAATCCTCAGGCGATGGAATTTTGGACGGGACAGGCCAAGAGGGTGGAATGCCCTCAGGGGAGCATGCTGGTTTCTATATATCTGAAGGTACTGGATAGCACAGAAGGAAAGGGTCAGTTTCTGCCTGAGAGGCTGTGTCCTTCCTACAGACTGACTTTCCCATCCACAGGAGGACCTGGGTTCAGTTTTCCGGTGTCCAGAGTCTGATCACGTAACCCAGGCTTAGCCTTTGGCTCTGGGAGAATGGCTGACCTGATTCGTCAGGGCAGAATTAGGCTTTCCACGGGACTCAGTTGAGGACGTAGCCCTGGCGGACCATCCTATTCCCGGATTGTGGTGTGGGAGTCCTAGGAAGGTGTTGGTAAAATGATCGGACAGGCAGATTTTTCACTCCCCTAGGGTCTTCCACAGGGCTAAACTTCCCATTTGCCTAGTGGGCGGCACCCAGGGGCCTGCGATGTGAAGAAGGAATCCCCTACCTAGAGGGCTACCAGTGCTGGCAACCGGGGATAGAAGTCTGAAGAAGCACACTCGGGTTAGGGTTAGGCCGATGCACATGGGAGGCCCTACCGGCCCTTGCTGAGGGATCATCAAACTCCTGGTTCCCGCTTCAGGTGGGCACTCCTTGGATCTGTGTCCCAAGGGGTGCATGCAGATTTCACCTGTTCTACGGATTCAGCTCATTTCTAAAGGGCAAACGTTCCCATTGGGATCTATGGACATTGTGCGGTGCACCTCAGGGTTCCCACATCTGCAGAGTTCATGGACCAGGCTACTGAGGACAGAAGCCTGAGCATGGGACAGGGGCTTTGCATCAGGATTACCGTGAAGGTTATTTCACAAGTGAATGCTGTTGGTAACACCTGGGTGAGTCAGTGGGTTAGGCCACTGCCTTCAGCTCAGGACATGATCCCAGAGTCCTGGGATGGAGCCCCACATCAGGCTGTCTCCTCAGCAGGGAGCCTTCTTTCCCTTCTCTGGGTGTGCAATACTGCCTACATCTTTTCGCTCCCTGCAAAGTGAAAAAGTAAAATCTTGAGGCAATAAATAAATAAATACATAAATAATAAATATATAAAAGAGAGGGCATGATTTCCTATTGGAATCTAGGTCATTTGTGCGGGGCAGCTCAGGGTTCCCCCATGGGGAGAGATTGGGAACCAGGCCTTTGAGGACAGAAGACTGAGCACATGACTTGGGCTTCGCATTATGCTAAGGCTGAAGGTCATTGCTATAGGGTATGCTTTCCAGAACACCTGTGTACCTCATTGGATGTGACCTCTTGCCTCGGCCCAGGTCAAGATCCCAGGGAAGAGGAATCTAGTTTGACACGGGGCCCTCCCCACTGCAGGGAGCCTTATTCCCCTTCCTTCGGACAAAAACACAGCCTACTTGTGATCTCAGTCTGTCCAACAAATAAATAAAATCATTATAAATAAATAAATAAATATATTCAGGCATGTTTTATATAGTGATCAAGTGCAATTCTGCAGTGTGGCTCAGGGTTCTTCCATCGGGAGATTTTGGGAACCAGGCCTCTGCGGTTGGAAGGCTGAGCAGCCGACCAAGGCTTCATGTGAGGTATACGGTTAGGGTTAGGGTTAGGGTTAGGGTTAGGGTTAGTGTTATGTAAGGTGAGGGTTAGAGTAAGGGTTAGGGTTATGTCTTAGGAACAAGGCATGTCGGAACTGGCCACACAATACTGGCACACCAAGGGCTGAGTTGAGGGTGGGACTCAGCAGAATCCTCAGGCGATGGAATTTTGGACGGGACAGGCCAAGAGGGTGGAATGCCCTCAGGGGAGCATGCTGGTTTCTATATATCTGAAGGTACTGGATAGCACAGAAGGAAAGGGTCAGTTTCTGCCTGAGAGGCTGAGTCCTTCCTACAGACTGACTTTCCCATCCACAGGAGGACCTGGGTTCAGTCCTCCGGTGTCCAGAGTCTGATCCCGTAACCTAGGCTTAGCCTTTGGCTCTGGGAGAATGGCTGACCTGATTTGTCAGGGCAGAATTAGGCTTTCCACGGGACTCAGTTGAGGACGTAGCCCTGGCGGACCATCCTATTCCCGGATTGTGGAGTGGGGGTCCTAGGAAGGTGTTGGTAGAATGATCGGACAGGCAGATTTCTCCCACCCCGAGGTCTTCCACAGGGCTAAATTTCCCATTATCATAGTGGGCGGCACCCAGAAGCCTGCGATGTGAAGAAGGAATCCCCTACCTAGAGGGCTACCAGGGCAGGCAACCAGGGATAGAAGTCTAAAGAAGCATCCTCGGGTTAGGGTTAGGCCGATGCACATGGGAGGCCCTACCGGCCCTTGCTGAGGGATCATCAAACTCCTGGTTCCCGCTTCAGGTGGGCGCTCCTTGGAGCTGTGTCCCAAGGGGTGCATGCAGATTTCACCTGTTCTACGGATTCAGCTCATTTCTAAAGGGCAAACGTTCCCATTGGGATCTATGGACATTGTGTGGTGCACCTCAGGGTTCCCGCATCTGCAGAGTTCATGGACCAGGCTACTGAGGACAGAAGCCTGAGCATGGGACAGGGGCTTTGCATCAGGATTACCGTGAAGGTTATTTCACAAGTGAATGCTGTTGGTAACACCTGGGTGAGCCAGTGGGTTAGGCCACTGCCTTCAGCTCAGGACATGATCCCAGAGTCCTGGGATGGAGCCCCACATCGGGCTGTCTCCTCAGCAGGGAGCCTTCTTCCCTTCTCTGGGTGTGCAATACTGCCTACATCTTTTCGCTCCCTGCAAAGTGAAAAAGTAAAATCTTGTGGCAATAAATAAATAAATACATAAATAATAAATATATTAAAAGAGAGAGCATGATTTCCTATTGGAATCTAGGTCATTTGTGCGGGGCAGCTCAGGGTTCCCCCATGGGGAGAGTTTGGGAACCAGGCCTTTGAGGACAGAAGACTGAGCACATGACTTGGGCTTCGCATTATGCTAAGGCTGAAGGTCATTGCTATAGGGTATGCTTTCCAGAACACCTGTGTACCTCATTTAATGTGACCTCTTGCCTCGGCCCAGGTCAAGATCCCAGGAAGAGGAATCTAGTTTGACACGGGGCCCTCCCCACTGCAGGGAGCCTTATTCCCCCTTCCTTCAGACAAAAACACAGCCTACTTGTGATCTCAGTCTGTCCAACAAATAAATAAAATCATTATAAATAAATAAATAAATATATTCAGGCATGTTTTATTATAGTGATCAAGTGCAATTCTGCAGTGTGGCTCAGGGTTCTTCCATCGGGAGATTTTGGGAACCAGGCCTCTGAGGTTGGAAGGCTGAGCAGCCGACCACGGCTTCATGTGATGTATAGGGTTAGGGTTAGGGTTAGTGTTAGGGTTAGGGTTATGTTTAGGTGAGGGTTAGAGTAAGGGTTTGGGTTATATATTAGGAACAAGGCATTTCGGAACTGGCCACACAATACTGGCACACCAAGGGCTGAGTTGAGGGTGGGACTCAGCAGAATCCTCAGGCGATGGAATTTTGGACGGGACAGGCCAAGAGGGTGGAATGCCCTCAGGGGAGCATGCTGGTTTCTATATATCTGAAGGTACTGGATAGCACAGAAGGAAAGGGTCAGTTTCTGCCTGAGAGGCTGAGTCCTTCCTACAGACTGACTTTCCCATCCACAGGAGGACCTGGGTTCAGTTTTCCGGTGTCCAGAGTCTGATCACGTAACCTAGGCTTAGCCTTTGGCTCTGGGAGAATGGCTGACCTGATTTGTCAGGGCAGAATTAGGCTTTCCACAGGACTCAGTTGAGGACGTAGCCCTGGCGGACCATCCTATTCCCGGATTGTGGTGTGGGAGTCCTAGGAAGGTGTTGGTAGAATGATCGGACAGGCAGATTTCTCCCTCCCCTAGGGTCTTCCACAGGGCTAAACTTCCCATTTGCCTAGTGGGCGGCACCCAGGGGCCTGCGATGTGAAGAAGGAATCCCCTACCTAGAGGGCTACCAGTGCTGGCAACCGGGGATAGAAGTCTGAAGAAGCACCCTCGGGTTAGGGTTAGGCCGATGCACATGGGAGGCCCTACCGGCCCTTGCTGAGGGATCATCAAACTCCTGGTTCCCGCTTCAGGTGGGCACTCCTTGGAGCTGTGTCCCAAGGGGTGCATGCAGATTTCACCTGTTCTACGGATTCAGCTCATTTCTAAAGGGCAAACGTTCCCATTGGGATCTATGGACATTGTGCGGTGCACCTCAGGGTTCCCGCATCTGCAGAGTTCATGGACCAGGCTACTGAGGACAGAAGCCTGAGCATGGGACAGGGGCTTTGCATCAGGATTACCGTGAAGGTTATTTCACAAGTGAATGCTGTTGGTAACACCTGGGTGAGTCAGTGGGTTAGGCCACTGCCTTTAGCTCAGGACATGATCCCAGAGTCCTGGGATGGAGCCCCACATCGGGCTGTCTCCTCAGCAGGGAGCCTTCTTTCCCTTCTCTGGGTGTGCAATACTGCCTACATCTTTTCGCTCCCTGAAAAGTGAAAAATTAAAATCTTGAGGCAATAAATAAATAAATACATAAATAATAAATATATAAAAGAGAGGGCATGATTTCCTATTGGAATCTAGGTCATTTGTGCGGGTCAGCTCAGGGTTCCCCCATGGGGAGAGTTTGGGAACCAGGCCTTTGAGGACAGAAGACTGAGCACATGACTTGGGCTTCGCATTATGCTAAGGCTGAAGGTCATTGCTATAGGGTATGCTTTCCAGAACACCTGTGTACCTCATTGGATGTGACCTCTTGCCTCGGCCCAGGTCAAGATCCCAGGGAAGAGGAATCTAGTTTGACACGGGGCCCTCCCCACTGCAGGGAGCCTTATTCCCCCTTCCTTCGGACAAAAACACAGCCTACTTGTGATCTCAGTCTGTCCAACAAATAATTAAAATCATTATAAATAAATAAATAAATATATTCAGGCATTTTTTATATAGTGATCAAGTGCAATTCTGCTGTGTGGCTCAGGGTTCTTCCATCGGGAGATTTTGGGAACCAGGCCTCTGAGGTTGGAAGGCTGAGCAGCCGACCACGGCTTCATGTGAGGTATATGGTTAGGGTTAGGGTTAGGGTTAGGGTTAGGGTTAGGGTTATGTTTAGGTGAGGGTTAGCGTAAGGGTTAGGGTTATGTCTTAGGAACAAGGCATTTCGGAACTGGCCACACAATACTGGCACACCAAGGGCTGAGTTGAGGGTGGGACTCAGCAGAATCCTCAGGCGATGGAATTTTGGACGGGACAGGCCAAGAGGGTGGAATGCCCTCAGGGTAGCATGCTGGTTTCTATATATCTGAAGGTACTGGATAGCACAGAAGGAAAGGGTCAGTTTCTGCCTGAGAGGCTGAGTCCTTCCTTCAGACTGACTTTCCCATCCACAGGAGGACCTGGGTTCAGTCCTCCGGTGTCCAGAGTCTGATCCCGTAACCTAGTCTTAGCCTTTGGCTCTGGGAGAATGGCTGACCTGATTTGTCAGGGCAGAATTAGGCTTTCCACGGGACTCAGTTGAGGACGTAGCCCTGGCGGACCATCCTATTCCCGGATTGTGGTGTGGGGGTCCTAGGAAGGTGTTGGTAGAATGATCGGACAGGCAGATTTCTCCCACCCCGAGGTCTTCCACAGGGCTAAATTTCCCATTATTATAGTGGGCGGCACCCAGAAGCCTGCGATGTGAAGAAGGAATCCCCTACCTAGAGGGCTACCAGGGCAGGCAACCAGGGATAGAAGTCTAAAGAAGCATCCTCGGGTTAGGGTTAGGCCGATGCACATGGGAGGCCCTACCGGCCCTTGCTGAGGGATCATCAAACTCCTGGTTACCGCTTCAGGTGGGCACTCCTTGGAGCTGTGTCCCAAGGGGTGCATGCAGATTTCACCTGTTCTACGGATTCAGCTCATTTCTAAAGGGCAAACGTTCCCATTGGGATCTATGGACATTGTGCGTTACACCTCAGGGTTCCCGCATCTGCAGAGTTCATGGACCAGGCTACTGAGGACAGAAGCCTGAGCATGGGACAGGGGCTTTGCATCAGGATTACCGTGAAGGTTATTTCACAAGTGAATGCTGTTGGTAACACCTGGGTGAGTCAGTGGGTTAGGCCACTGCCTTCAGCTCAGGACATGATCCCAAAGTCCTGGGATGGAGCCCCACATCGGGCTGTCTCCTCATCAGGGAGCCTTCTTTCCCTTTTCTGGGCGTGCAACACTGCCTACATCTTTTCGCGCCCTGCAAAGTGAAAAAGTAAAATCTTGAGGCAATAAATAAATAAATACATAAATAATAAATATATAAAAGGGAGGGCATGATTTCCTATTGGAATCTAGGTCATTTGTGCGGGGCAGCTCAGGGTTCCCCCATGGGGAGAGTTTGGGAACCAGGCCTTTGAGGACAGAAGACTGAGCAGATGACTTGGGCTTCGCATTATGCTAAGGCTGAAGGTCATTGCTATAGGGTATGCTTTCCAGAACACCTGTGTACCTCATTGGATGTGACCTCTTGCCTCGGCCCAGGTCAAGATCCCAGGGAAGAGGAATCTAGTTTGACACGGGGCCCTCCCCACTGCAGGGAGCCTTATTCCCCCTTCCTTCAGACAAAAACACAGCCTACTTGTGATCTCAGTCTGTCCAACAAATAAATAAAATCATTATAAATAAATAAATAAATATATTCAGGCATGTTTTATATAGTGATCAAGTGCAATTCTGCAGTGTGGCTCAGGTTTCTTCCATCGGGAGATTTTGGGAACCAGGCCTCTGAGGTTGGAAGGCTGAGCAGCCGACCACGGCTTCATGTGAGGTATAGGGTTAGGGTTAGGGTTAGTGTTAGGGTTAGGGTTATGTTTAGGTGAGGGTTAGAGTAAGGGTTTGGGTTATATATTAGGAACAAGGCATTTCGGAACTGGCCACACAATACTGGCACACCAAGGGCTGAGTTGAGGGTGGGACTCAGCAGAATCCTCAGGCGATGGAATTTTGGACGGGACAGGCCAAGAGGGTGGAATGCCCTCAGGGGAGCATGCTGGTTTCTATATATCTGAAGGTACTGGATAGCACAGAAGGAAAGGGTCAGTTTCTGCCTGAGAGGCTGAGTCCTTCCTACAGACTGACTTTCCCATCCACAGGAGGACCTGGGTTCAGTCCTCCGGTGTCCAGAGTCTGATCACGTAACCTAGGCTTAGCCTTTGGCTCTGGGAGAATGGCTGACCTGATTTGTCAGGGCAAAATTAGGCTTTCCACAGGACTCAGTTGAGGACGTAGCCCTGGCGGACCATCCTATTCCCGGATTGTGGTGTGGGAGTCCTAGGAAGGTGTTGGTAGAATGATCGGACAGGCAGATTTCTCCCTCCCCTAGGGTCTTCCACAGGGCTAAACTTCCCATTTGCCTAGTGGGCGGCACCCAGGGGCCTGCGATGTGAAGAAGGAATCCCCTACCTAGAGGGCTACCAGTGCTGGCAACCGGAGATAGAAGTCTGAAGAAGCACCCTCGGGTTAGGGTTAGGCCGATGCACATGGGAGGCCCTACCGGCCCTTGCTGAGGGATCATCAAACTCCTGGTTCCCGCTTCAGTGGGCACTCCTTGGAGCTGTGTCCGAAGGGGTGCATGCAGATTTCACCTGTTCTACGGATTCAGCTCATTTCTAAAGGGCAAACGTTCCCATTGGGATCTATGGACATTGTGCGGTGCACCTCAGGGTTCCCGCATCTGCAGAGTACATGGACCAGGCTACTGAGGACAGAAGCCTGAGCATGGGACAGGGGCTTTGCATCAGGAATACCGTGAAGGTTATTTCACAAGTGAATGCGGTTGGTAACACCTGGGTGAGTCAGTGGGTTAGGCCACTGCCTTCAGCTCAGGACATGATCCCAGAGTCCTGGGATGGAGCCCCACATCGGGCTGTCTCCTCAGCAGGGAGCCTTCTTTCCCTTCTCTGGGTGTGCAATACTGCCTACATCTTTTCGCTCCCTGCAAAGTGAAAAAGTAAAATCTTGAGGCAATAAATAAATAAATACATAAATAATAAATATATAAAAGAGAGGGCATGATTTCCTATTGGAATCTAGGTCATTTGTGCGGGGCAGCTCAAGGTTCCCCCATGGGTAGAGTTTGGGAACCAGGCCTTTGAGGACAGAAGACTGAGCACATGAATTGGGCTTCGCATTATGCTAAGGCTGAAGGTCATTGCTATAGGGTATGCTTTCCAGAACACCTGTGTACCTCATTGGATGTGACCTCTTGCCTCGGCCCAGGTCAAGATCCCAGGGAAGAGGAATCTAGTTTGACACGGGGCCCTCCCCACTGCAGGGAGCCTTATTCCCCCTTCCTTCAGACAAAAACACAGCCTACTTGTGATCTCAGTCTGTCGAACAAATAAATAAAATCATTATAAATAAATAAATAAATATATTCAGGCATGTTTTATATAGTGCTCAAGTGCAATTCTGCAGTGTGGCTCAGGGTTCTTCCATCGGGAGATTTTGGGAACCAGGCCTCTGAGTTTGGAAGGCTGAGCAGCCGACCACGGATTCATGTGAGGTATAGGGTTAGGGTTAGGGTTAGTGTTAGGGTTAGGGTTATGTTTAGGTGAGGGTTAGAGTAAGGGTTTGGGTTATATATTAGGAACAAGGCATTTCGGAACTGGCCACACAATACTGGCACACCAAGGGCTGAGTTGAGGGTTGGACTCAGCAGAATCCTCAGGCGATGGAATTTTGGACGGGACAGGCCAAGAGGGTGGAATGCCCTCAGGGGAGCATGCTGGTTTCTATATATCTGAAGGTACTGGATAGCACAGAAAGAAAGGGTCAGTTTCTTCCTGAGAGGCTGAGTCCTTCCTACAGACTGACTTTCCCATCCACAGGAGGACCTGGGTTCAGTTTTCCGGTGTCCAGAGTCTGATCACGTAACCTAGGCTTAGCCTTTGGCTCTGGGAGAATGGCTGACCTGATTTGTCAGGGCAGAATTAGGCTTTCCACAGGACTCAGTTGAGGACGTAGCCCTGGCGGACCATCCTATTCCCGGATTGTGGTGTGGGAGTCCTAGGAAGGTGTTGGTAGAATGATCGGACAGGCAGATTTCTCCCTCCCCGAGGGTCTTCCACAGGGCTAAACTTCCCATTTGCCTAGTGGGCGGCACCCAGGGGCCTGCGATGTGAAGAAGGAATCCCCTACCTAGAGGGCTACCAGTGCTGGCAACCGGGGATAGAAGTCTGAAGAAGCACCCTCGGGTTAGGGTTAGGCTGATGCACATGGGAGGCCCTACCGGCCCTTGCTGAGGGATCATCAAACTCCTGGTTCCCGCTTCAGGTGGGCGCTCCTTGGAGCTGTGTCCCAAGGGGTGCATGCAGATTTCACCTGTTCTACGGATTCAGCTCATTTCTAAAGGGCAAACGTTCCCATTGGGATCTATGGACATTGTGCGGTGCACCTCAGGGTTCCCGCATCTGCAGAGTTCATGGACCAGGCTACTGAGGATAGAAGCCTGAGCATGGGACAGGGGCTTTGCATCAGGATTACCGTGAAGGTTATTTCACAAGTGAATGCTGTTGGTAACACCTGGGTGAGTCAGTGGGTTAGGCCACTGCCTTCAGCTCAGGACATGATCCCAGAGTCCTGGGATGGAGCCCCACATCGGGCTGTCTCCTCAGCAGGGAGCCTTCTTTCCCTTCTCTGGGTGTGCAATACTGCCTACATCTTTTCGCTCCCTGAAAAGTGAAAAAGTAAAATCTTGAGGCAATAAATAAATAAATACATAAATAATAAATATATAAAAGAGAGGGCATGATTTCCTATTGGAATCTAGGTCATTTGTGCGGGGCAGCTCAGGGTTCCCCCATGGGGAGAGTTTGGGAACCAGGCCTTTGAGGACAGAAGACTGAGCACATGACTTTGGCTTCGCATTATGCTAAGGCTGAAGGTCATTGCTATAGGGTATGCTTTCCAGAACACCTGTGTACCTCATTGGATGTGACCTCTTGCCTCGGCCTAGGTCAAGATCCCAGGGAAGAGGAATCTAGTTTGACACGGGGCCCTCCCCACTGCAGGGAGCCTTATTCCCCCTTCCTTCGGACAAAAACACAGCCTACTTGTGATCTCAGTCTGTCCAACAAATAAATAAAATCATTATAAATGAATAAATAAATATATTCAGGCATGTTTTATATAGTGATCAAGTGCAATTCTGCAGTGTGGCTCAGGGTTCTTCCATCGGGAGATTTTGGGAACCAGGCCTCTGAGGTTGGAAGGCTGAGCAGCCGACCACGGCTTCATGTGAGGTATAGGGTTAGGGTTAGGGTTAGGGTTAGGGTTAGGGTTATGTTTAGGTGAGGGTTAGAGTAAGGGTTAGGGTTATGTTTTAGGAACAAGGCATGTCGGAACTGGCCACACAATACTGGCACACCAAGGGCTGAGTTGAGGGTGGGACTCAGCAGAATCCTCAGGCGATGGAATTTTGGACGGGACAGGCCAAGAGGGTGGAATGCCCTCAGGGGAGCATGCTGGTTTCTATATATCTGAAGGTACTGGATAGCACAGAAGGAAAGGGTCAGTTTCTGCCTGAGAGGCTGAGTCCTTCCTACAGACTGACTTTCCCATCCACAGGAGGACCTGGGTTCAGTCCTCCGGTGTCCAGAGTCTGATCACGTAACCTAGGCTTAGCCTTTGGCTCTGGGAGAATGGCTGACCTGATTCGTCAGGGCAGAATTAGGCTTTCCACGGGACTCAGTTGAGGACGTAGCCCTGGCGGACCATCCTATTCCCGGATTGTGGTGTGGGGGTCCTAGGAAGTTGTTGGTAGAATGATCGGACAGGCAGATTTCTCCCTCCCCGAGGCTCTTCCACAGGGCTAAACTTCCCATTTGCCTAGTGGGCTGCACCCAGAGGCCTGCGATGTGAAAAAGGAATCCCCTACCTAGAGGGCTACCAGGGCAGGCAACCGGGGATAGAAGTCTGAAGAAGCACCCTCGGGTTAGGGTTAGGCCGATGCACATGGGAGGCCCTACCGGCCCTTGCTGAGGGATCATCAAACTCCTGGTTCCCGCTTCAGGTGGGCGCTCCTTGGAGCTGTGTCCCAAGGGGTGCATGCAGATTTCACCTGTTCTACGGATTCAGCTCATTTCTAAAGGGCAAACGTTCCCATTGGGATCTATGGACATTGTGCGGTGCACCTCAGGGTTCCCGCATCTGCAGAGTTCATGGACCAGGCTACTGAGGACAGAAGCCTGAGCATGGGACAGGGGCTTTGCATCAGGATTACCGTGAAGGTTATTTCACAAGTGAATGCTGTTGGTAACACCTGGGTGAGTCAGTGGGTTAGGCCACTGCCTTCAGCTCAGGACATGATCCCAGAGTCCTGGGATGGAGCCCCACATCGGGCTGTCTCCTCAGCAGGGAGCCTTCTTTCCCTTCTCTGGGCGTGCAACACTGCCTACATCTTTTCGCTTCCTGCAAATTGAAAAAGTAAAATCTTGAGGCAATAAATAAATAAATAGATAAATAATAAATATATAAAAGAGAGGGCATGATTTCCTATTGGAATCTAGGTCATTTGTGCGGGGCAGCTCAGGGTTCCCCCATGGGGAGAGTTTGGGAACCAGGCCTTTGAGGACAGAAGAGTGAGCACATGACTTGGGCTTCGCATTATGCTAAGGCTGAAGGTCATTGCTATAGGGTATGCTTTCCAGAACACCTGTGTACCTCATTGGATGTGACCTCTTGCCTCGGCCCAGGTCAAGATCCCAGGGAAGAGGAATCTAGTTTGACACGGGGCCCTGCCCACTGCAGGGAGCCTTAATCCCCCTTCCTTCAGACAAAAACACAGCCTACTTGTGATCTCAGTCTGTCCAACAAATAAATAAAATCATTATAAATAAATAAATATATATATTCAGGCATGTTTATATAGTGCTCAAGTGCAATTCTGCAGTGTGGCTCAGGGTTCTTCCATCGGGAGATTTTGGGAACCAGGCCTCTGAGGTTGGAAGGCTGAGCAGCCGACGACGCTTCATGTGAGGTATAGGGTTAGAGTTAGGGTTAGGGTTAGGATTATGTTTAGGTGAGGGTTAGAGTAAGGGTTAGGGTTATGTTTTAGGAACAAGGCATGTCGGAACTGGCCACACAATACTGGCACACCAAGGGCTGAGTTGAGGGTGGGACTCAGCAGAATCCTCAGGCGATGGAATTTTGGACGGTACAGGCCAAGAGGTTGGAATGCCCTCAGGGGAGCATGCTGGTTTCTATATATCTGAAGGTACTGTATACCACAGAAGGAAAGGGTCAGTTTCTGCCTGAGAGGCTGAGTCCTTCCTACAGACTGACTTTCCCATCCACAGGAGGACCTGGGTTCAGTCCTCCGGTGTCCAGAGTCTGATCACGTAACCTAGGCTTAGCCTTTGGCTCTGGGAGAATGGCTGACCTGATTCGTCAGGGCAGATTTAGGCTTTCCACGGGACTCAGTTGAGGACGTAGCCCTGGCGGACCATCCTATTCCCGGATTGTGGTGTGGGAGTCCTAGGAATGTGTTGGTAGAATGATCGGACAGGCAGATTTCTCCCTCCCCTAGGGTCTTCCACAGGGCTAAACTTCCCATTTGCCTAGTGGGCGGCACCCAGGGGCCTGCGATGTGAAGAAGGAATCCCCTACCTAGAGGGCTACCAGGGCAGGCAACCGGGGATAGAAGTCTGAAGAAGCACCCTCGGGTTAGGGTTAGGCCGATGCACATGGGAGGCCCTACCGGCCCTTGCTGAGGGATCATCAAACTCCTGGTTCCCGCTTCAGGTGGGCGCTCCTTGGAGCTGTGTCCCAAGGGGTGCATGCAGATTTCACCTGTTCTACGGATTCAGCTCATTTCTAAAGGGCAAACGTTCCCATTGGGATCTATGGACATTGTGCAGTGCACCTCAGGGTTCCCGCATCTGCAGAGTTCATGGACCAGGCTACTGAGGATAGAAGCCTGAGCATGGGACAGGGGCTTTGCATCAGGATTACCGTGAAGGTTATTTCACAAGTGAATGCTGTTGGTAACACCTGGGTGAGTCAGTGGGTTAGGCCACTGCCTTCAGCTCAGGACATGATCCCAGAGTCCTGGGATGGAGCCCCACATCAGGCTGTCTCCTCAGCAGGGAGCCTTCTTTCCCTTCTCTGGGTGTGCAATACTGCCTACATCTTTTCGCTCCCTGAAAAGTGAAAAAGTAAAATCTTGAGGCAATAAATAAATAAATACATAAATAATAAATATATAAAAGAGAGGGCATGATTTCCTATTGGAATCTAGGTCATTTGTGCGGGGCAGCTCAGGGTTCCCCCATGGGGAGAGTTTGGGAACCAGGCCTTTGAGGACAGAAGACTGAGCACATGACTTTGGCTTCGCATTATGCTAAGGCTGAAGGTCATTGCTATAGGGTATGCTTTCCAGAACACCTGTGTACCTCATTGGATGTGACCTCTTGCCTCGGCCCAGGTCAAGATCCCAGGGAAGAGGAATCTAGTTTGACACGGGGCCCTCCCCACTGCAGGGAGCCTTATTCCCCCTTCCTTCGGACAAAAACACAGCCTACTTGTGATCTCAGTCTGTCCAACAAATAAATAAAATCATTATAAATGAATAAATAAATATATTCAGGCATGTTTTATATAGTGATCAAGTGCAATTCTGCAGTGTGGCTCAGGGTTCTTCCATCGGGAGATTTTGGGAACCAGGCCTCTGAGGTTGGAAGGCTGAGCAGCCGACCACGGCTTCATGTGAGGTATAGGGTTAGGGTTAGGGTTAGGGTTAGGGTTAGGGTTATGTTTAGGTGAGGGTTAGAGTAAGGGTTAGGGTTATGTTTTAGGAACAAGGCATGTCGGAACTGGCCACACAATACTGGCACACCAAGGGCTGAGTTGAGGGTGGGACTCAGCAGAATCCTCAGGCGATGGAATTTTGGACGGGACAGGCCAAGAGGGTGGAATGCCCTCAGGGGAGCATGCTGGTTTCTATATATCTGAAGGTACTGGATAGCACAGAAGGAAAGGGTCAGTTTCTGCCTGAGAGGCTGAGTCCTTCCTACAGACTGAGTTTCCCATCCACAGGAGGACCTGGGTTCAGTCCTCCGGTGTCCAGAGTCTGATCACGTAACCTAGGCTTAGCCTTTGGCTCTGGGAGAATGGCTGACCTGATTCGTCAGGGCAGAATTAGGCTTTCCACGGGACTCAGTTGAGGACGTAGCCCTGGCGGACCATCCTATTCCCGGATTGTGGTGTGGGGGTCCTAGGAAGTTGTTGGTAGAATGATCGGACAGGCAGATTTCTCCCTCCCCGAGGGTCTTCCACAGGGCTAAACTTCCCATTTGCCTAGTGGGCTGCACCCAGAGGCCTGCGATGTGAAGAAGGAATCCCCTACCTAGAGGGCTACCAGGGCAGGCAACCGGGGATAGAAGTCTGAAGAAGCACCCTCGGGTTAGGGTTAGGCCGATGCACATGGGAGGCCCTACCGGCCCTTGCTGAGGGATCATCAAACTCCTGGTTCCCGCTTCAGGTGGGCGCTCCTTGGAGCTGTGTCCCAAGGGGTGCATGCAGATTTCACCTGTTCTACGGATTCAGCTCATTTCTAAAGGGCAAACGTTCCCATTGGGATCGATGGACATTGTGCGGTGCACCTCAGGGTTCCCGCATCTGCAGAGTTCATGGACCAGGCTACTGAGGACAGAAGCCTGAGCATGGGACAGGGGCTTTGCATCAGGATTACCGTGAAGGTTATTTCACAAGTGAATGCTGTTGGTAACACCTGGGTGAGTCAGTGGGTTAGGCCATTGCCTTCAGCTCAGGACATGATCCCAGAGTCCTGGGATGGAGCCCCACATCGGGCTGTCTCCTCAGCAGGTGCCTTCTTTCCCTTCTCTGGGCGTGCAACACTGCCTACATCTTTTCGCTTCCTGCAAATTGAAAAAGTAAAATCTTGAGGCAATAAATAAATAAATAGATAAATAATAAATATATAAAAGAGAGGGCATGATTTCCTATTGGAATCTAGGTCATTTGTGCGGGGCAGCTCAGGGTTCCCCCATGGGGAGAGTTTGGGAACCAGGCCTTTGAGGACAGAAGAGTGAGCACATGACTTGGGCTTCGCATTATGCTAAGGCTGAAGGTCATTGCTATAGGGTATGCTTTCCAGAACACCTGTGTACCTCATTGGATGTGACCTCTTGCCTCGGCCCAGGTCAAGATCCCAGGGAAGAGGAATCTAGTTTGACACGGGGCCCTGCCCACTGCAGGGAGCCTTAATCCCCCTTCCTTCAGACAAAAACACAGCCTACTTGTGATCTCAGTCTGTCCAACAAATAAATAAAATCATTATAAATAAATAAATAAATATATTCAGGCATGTTTATATAGTGCTCAAGTGCAATTCTGCAGTGTGGCTCAGGGTTCTTCCATCGGGAGATTTTGGGAACCAGGCCTCTGAGGTTGGAAGGCTGAGCAGCCGACGACGCTTCATGTGAGGTATAGGGTTAGAGTTAGGGTTAGGGTTAGGATTATGTTTAGGTGAGGGTTAGAGTAAGGGTTATGGTTATGTCTTAGGAACAAGGCATTTCGGAACTAGCCACACAATACTGGCACACCAAGGGCTGAGTTGAGGGTGGGACTCAGCAGAATCCTCAGGCGATGGAATTTTGGACGGGACAGGCCAAGAGGGTCGAATGACCTCAGGGGAGCATGCTGGTTTCTATATATCTGAAGGTACTGGATAGCACAGAAGGAAAGGGTCAGTTTCTGCCTGAGAGGCTGAGTCCTTCCTACAGACTGACTTTCCCATCCACAGGAGGACCTGGGTTCAGTTTTACGGTGTCCAGAGTCTGATCCCGTAACCTAGGATTAGCCTTTGGCTCTGGGAGAATGGCTGACCTGATTTGTCAGGGCAGAATTAGGCTTTCCACAGGACTCAGTTGAGGACGTAGCCCTGGCGGACCATCCTATTCCCGGATTGTGGTGTGGGAGTCCTAGGAAGGTGTTGGTAGAATGATCGGACAGGCAGATTTCTCCCTCCCCTAGGGTCTTCCACAGGGCTAAACTTCCCATTTGCCTAGTGGGCGGCACCCAGGGGCCTGCGATGTGAAGAAGGAATCCCCTACCTAGAGGGCTACCAGTGCTGGCAACCGGGGATAGAAGTCTGAAGAAGCACCCTCGGGATAGGGTTAGGCCGATGCACATGGGAGGCCCTACCGGCCCTTGCTGAGGGATCATCAAACTCCTGGTTCCCGCTTCAGTGGGCACTCCTTGGAGCTGTGTCCGAAGGGGTGCATGCAGATTTCACCTGTTCTACGGATTCAGCTCATTTCTAAAGGGCAAACGTTCCCATTGGGATCTATGGACATTGTGCGGTGCACCTCAGGGTTCCCGCATCTGCAGAGTACATGGACCAGGCTACTGAGGACAGAAGCCTGAGCATGGGACAGGGGCTTTGCATCAGGATTACCGTGAAGGTTATTTCACAAGTGAATGCGGTTGGTAACACCTGGGTGAGTCAGTGGCTTAGGCCACTGCCTTCAGCTCAGGACATGATCCCAGAGTCCTGGGATGGAGCCCCACATCGGGCTGTCTCCTCAGCAGGGAGCCTTCTTTCCCTTCGCTGGGTGTGCAATACTGCCTACATCTTTTCGCTCCCTGCAAAGTGAAAAAGTAAAATCTTGAGGCAATAAATAAATAAATACATAAATAATAAATATATAAAAGAGAGGGCATGATTTCCTATTGGAATCTAGGTCATTTGTGCGGGGCAGCTCAGGGTTCCCCCATGGGGAGAGTTTGGGAACCAGGCCTTTGAGGACAGAAGACTGAGCACATGACTTGGGCTTCGCATTATGCTAAGGCTGAAGGTCATTGCTATAGGGTATGCTTTCCAGAACACCTGTGTACCTCATTGGATGTGACCTCTTGCCTCGGCCCAGGTCAAGATCCCAGGGAAGAGGAATCTAGTTTGACACGGGGCCCTCCCCACTGCAGGGAGCCTTATTCCCCCTTCCTTCAGACAAAAACACAGCCTACTTGTGATCTCAGTCTGTCCAACAAATAAATAAAATCATTATAAATAAATAAATAAATAAATATATTCAGGCATGTTTTATATAGTGCTCAAGTGCAATTCTGCAGTGTGGCTCAGGGTTCTTCCATCGGGAGATTTTGGGAACCAGGCCTCTGAGGTTGGAAGGCTGAGCAGCCGACCACGGATTCATGTGAGGTATAGGGTTAGGGTTAGGGTTAGTGTTAGGGTTAGGGTTATGTTTAGGTGAGGGTTAGAGTAAGGGTTTGGGTTATATATTAGGAACAAGGCATTTCGGAACTGGCCACACAATACTGGCACACCAAGGGCTGAGTTGAGGGTTGGACTCAGCAGAATCCTCAGGCGATGGAATTTTGGACGGGACAGGCCAAGAGGGTGGAATGCCCTCAGGGGAGCATGCTGGTTTCTATATATCTGAAGGTACTGGATAGCACAGAAAGAAAGGGTCAGTTTCTGCCTGAGAGGCTGAGTCCTTCCTACAGACTGACTTTCCCATCCACAGGAGGACCTGGGTTCAGTTTTCCGGTGTCCAGAGTCTGATCACGTAACCTAGGCTTAGCCTTTGGCTCTGGGAGAATGGCTGACCTGATTTGTCAGGGCAGAATTAGGCTTCCACAAGACTCAGTTGAGGACGTAGCCCTGGCGGACCATCCTATTCCCGGATTGTGGTGTGGGAGTCCTAGGAAGGTGTTGGTAGAATGATCGGACAGGCAGATTTCTCCCTCCCCTAGGGTCTTCCACAGGGCTAAACTTCCCATTTGCCTAGTGGGCGGCACCCAGGGGCCTGCGATGTGAAGAAGGAATCCCCTACCTAGAGGGCTACCAGTGCTGGCAACCGGGGATAGAAGTCTGAAGAAGCACCCTCGGGTTAGGGTTAGGCCGATGCACATGGGAGGCCCTACCGGCCCTTGCTGAGGGATCATCAAACTCCTGGTTCCCGCTTCAGGTGGGCACTCCTTGGAGCTGTGTCCCAAGGGGTGCATGCAGATTTCACCTGTTCTACGGATTCAGCTCATTTCTAAAGGGCAAACGTTCCCATTGGGATCTATGGACATTGTGCGGTGCACCTCAGGGTTCCCGCATCTGCAGAGTTCATGGACCAGGCTACTGAGGACAGAAGCCTGAGCATGGGACAGGGGCTTTGCATCAGGATTACCGTGAAGGTTATTTCACAAGTGAATGCTGTTGGTAACACCTGGGTGAGTCAGTGGGTTAGGCCATTGCCTTCAGCTCAGGACATGATCCCAGAGTCCTGGGATGGAGCCCCACATCGGGCTGTCTCCTCAGCAGGGAGCCTTCTTTCCCTTCTCTGGGTGTGCAACACTGCCTACATCTTTTCGCTCCCTGCAAAGTGAAAAATTAAAATCTTGAGGCAATAAATAAATAAATACATAAATAATAAATATATAAAAGAGAGGGCATGATTTTCTATTGGAATCTAGGTCATTTGTGCGGGGCAGCTCAGGGTTCCCCCATGGGGAGAGTTTGGGAACCAGGCCTTTGAGGACAGAAGACTGAGCACATGACTTGGGCTTCGAATTATGCTAAGGCTGAAGGTCATTGCTATAGGGTATGCTTTCCAGAACACCTGTGTACCTCATTGGATGTGACCTCTTGCCTCGGTCCAGGTCAAGATCCCAGGGAAGAGGAATCTAGTTTGACACGGGGCCCTCCCCACTGCAGGGAGCCTTATTCCCCCTTCCTTCAGACAAAAACACAGCCTACTTGTGATCTCAGTCTGTCCAACAAATAAATAAAATCATTATAAATAAATAAATAAATATATTCAGGCATGTTTTATATAGTGCTCAAGTGCAATTCTGCAGTGTGGCTCAGGGTTCTTCCATCGGGAGATTTTGGAAACCAGGCCTCTGATGTTGGAAGGCTGAGCAGCCGACCACGGCTTCATGTGAGGTATAGGGTTAGGGTTAGGGTTAGTGTTAGGGTTCGGG
Organism: Mustela nivalis; assembly: GCF_964662115.1. Classification (NCBI taxonomy): domain Eukaryota; kingdom Metazoa; phylum Chordata; class Mammalia; order Carnivora; family Mustelidae; genus Mustela; species Mustela nivalis. The sequence continues at coordinate 1,556,549 of NW_028136524.1, forward strand.
TTATGTTTAGGTGAGGGTTAGAGTAAGGGTTTGGGTTATATATTAGGAACAAGGCATTTCGGAACTGGCCACACAATACTGGCACACCAAGGGCTGAGTTGAGGGTTGGACTCAGCAGAATCCTCAGGCAATGGAATTTTGGACGGGACAGGCCAAGAGGGTGGAATGCCCTCAGGGGAGCATGCTGGATTCTATATATCTGAAGGTACTGGATAGCACAGAAAGAAAGGGTCAGTTTCTGCCTGAGAGGCTGAGTCCTTCCTACAGACTGACTTTCCCATCCACAGGAGGACCTGGGTTCAGTTTTCCGGTGTCCAGAGTCTGATCACGTAACCTAGGCTTAGCCTTTGGCTCTGGGAGAATGGCTGACCTGATTTGTCAGGGCAGAATTAGGCTTTCCACAGGACTCAGTTGAGGACGTAGCCCTGGCGGACCATCCTATTCCCGGATTGTGGTGTGGGAGTCCTAGGAAGGTGTTGGTAGAATGATCGGACAGGCAGATTTCTCCCTCCCCGAGGGTCTTCCACAGGGCTAAACTACCCATTTGCCAAGTGGGCGGCACCCAGGGGCCTGCGATGTGAAGAAGGAATCCCCTACCTAGAGGGCTACCAGTGCTGGCAACCGGGGATAGAAGTCTGAAGAAGCACCCTCGGGTTAGGGTTAGGCTGATGCACATGGGAGGCCCTACCGGCCCTTGCTGAGGGATCATCAAACTCCTGGTTCCCGCTTCAGGTGGGCGCTCCTTGGAGCTGTGTCCCAAGGGGTGCATGCAGATTTCACCTGTTCTACGGATTCAGCTCATTTCTAAAGGGCAAACGTTCCCATTGGGATCTATGGACATTGTGCGGTGCACCTCAGGGTTCCCGCATCTGCAGAGTTCATGGACCAGGCTACTGAGGATAGAAGCCTGAGCATGGGACAGGGGCTTTGCATCAGGATTACCGTGAAGGTTATTTCACAAGTGAATGCTGTTGGTAACACCTGGGTGAGTCAGTGGGTTAGGCCATTGCCTTCAGCTCAGGACATGATCCCAGAGTCCTGGGATGGAGCCCCACATCGGGCTGTCTCCTCAGCAGGGAGCCTTCTTTCCCTTCTCTGGGTGTGCAATACTGCCTACATCTTTTCGCTCCCTGAAAAGTGAAAAAGTAAAATCTTGAGGCAATAAATAAATAAATACATAAATAATAAATATATAAAAGAGAGGGCATGATTTCCTATTGGAATCTAGGTCATTTGTGCGGGGCAGCTCAGGGTTCCCCCATGGGGAGAGTTTGGGAACCAGGCCTTTGAGGACAGAAGACTGAGCACATGACTTTGGCTTCGCATTATGCTAAGGCTGAAGGTCATTGCTATAGGGTATGCTTTCCAGAACACCTGTGTACCTCATTGGATGTGACCTCTTGCCTCGGCCCAGGTCAAGATCCCAGGGAAGAGGAATCTAGTTTGACACGGGGCCCTCCCCACTGCAGGGAGCCATATTCCCCCTTCCTTCGGACAAAAACACAGCCTACTTGTGATCTCAGTCTGTCCAACAAATAAATAAAATCATTATAAATGAATAAATAAATATATTCAGGCATGTTTTATATAGTGCTCAAGTGCAATTCTGCAGTGTGGCTCAGGGTTCTTCCATCGGGAGATTTTGGGAACCAGGCCTCTGAGGTTGGAAGGCTGAGCAGCCGACCACGGCTTCATGTGAGGTATAGGGTTAGGGTTAGGGTTAGGGTTAGGGTTAGGGTTATGTTTAGGTGAGGGTTAGAGTAAGGGTTAGGGTTATGTTTTAGGAACAAGGCATGTCGGAACTGGCCACACAATACTGGCACACCAAGGGCTGAGTTGAGGGTGGGACTCAGCAGAATCCTCAGGCGATGGAATTTTGGACGGGACAGGCCAAGAGGGTGGAATGCCCTCAGGGGAGCATGCTGGTTTCTATATATCTGAAGGTACTGGATAGCACAGAAGGAAAGGGTCAGTTTCTGCCTGAGAGGCTGAGTCCTTCCTACAGACTGAGTTTCCCATCCACAGGAGGACCTGGGTTCAGTCCTCCGGTGTCCAGAGTCTGATCACGTAACCTAGGCTTAGCCTTTGGCTCTGGGAGAATGGCTGACCTGATTCGTCAGGGCAGAATTAGGCTTTCCACGGGACTCAGTTGAGGACGTAGCCCTGGCGGACCATCCTATTCCCGGATTGTGGTGTGGGGGTCCTAGGAAGTTGTTGGTAGAATGATCGGACAGGCAGATTTCTCCCTCCCCGAGGGTCTTCCACAGGGCTAAACTTCCCATTTGCCTAGTGGGCTGCACCCAGAGGCCTGCGATGTGAAGAAGGAATCCCCTACCTAGAGGGCTACCAGGGCAGGCAACCGGGGATAGAAGTCTGAAGAAGCACCCTCGGGTTAGGGTTAGGCCGATGCACATGGGAGGCCCTACCGGCCCTTGCTGAGGGATCATCAAACTCCTGGTTCCCGCTTCAGGTGGGCGCTCCTTGGAGCTGTGTCCCAAGGGGTGCATGCAGATTTCACCTGTTCTACGGATTCAGCTCATTTCTAAAGGGCAAACGTTCCCATTGGGATCTATGGACATTGTGCGGTGCACCTCAGGGTTCCCGCATCTGCAGAGTTCATGGACCAGGCTACTGAGGACAGAAGCCTGAGCATGGGACAGGGGCTTTGCATCAGGATTACCGTGAAGGTTATTTCACAAGTGAATGCTGTTGGTAACACCTGGGTGAGTCAGTGGGTTAGGCCATTGCCTTCAGCTCAGGACATGATCCCAGAGTCCTGGGATGGAGCCCCACATCGGGCTGTCTCCTCAGCAGGTGCCTTCTTTCCCTTCTCTGGGCGTGCAACACTGCCTACATCTTTTCGCTCCCTGCAAAGTGAAAAAGTAAAATCTTGAGGCAATAAATAAATAAATAGATAAATAATAAATATATAAAAGAGAGGGCATGATTTCCTATTGGAATCTAGGTCATTTGTGCGGGGCAGCTCAGGGTTCCCCCATGGGGAGAGTTTGGGAACCAGGCCTTTGAGGACAGAAGAGTGAGCACATGACTTGGGCTTCGCATTATGCTAAGGCTGAAGGTCATTGCTATAGGGTATGCTTTCCAGAACACCTGTGTACCTCATTGGATGTGACCTCTTGCCTCGGCCCAGGTCAAGATCCCAGGGAAGAGGAATCTAGTTTGACACGGGGCCCTGCCCACTGCAGGGAGCCTTAATCCCCCTTCCTTCAGACAAAAACACAGCCTACTTGTGATCTCAGTCTGTCCAACAAATAAATAAAATCATTATAAATAAATAAATAAATATATTCAGGCATGTTTATATAGTGCTCAAGTGCAATTCTGCAGTGTGGCTCAGGGTTCTTCCATCGGGAGATTTTGGGAACCAGGCCTCTGAGGTTGGAAGGCTGAGCAGCCGACGACGCTTCATGTGAGGTATAGGGTTAGAGTTAGGGTTAGGGTTAGGATTATGTTTAGGTGAGGGTTAGAGTAAGGGTTATGGTTATGTCTTAGGAACAAGGCATTTCGGAACTAGCCACACAATACTGGCACACCAAGGGCTGAGTTGAGGGTGGGACTCAGCAGAATCCTCAGGCGATGGAATTTTGGACGGGACAGGCCAAGAGGGTCGAATGACCTCAGGGGAGCATGCTGGTTTCTATATATCTGAAGGTACTGGATAGCACAGAAGGAAAGGGTCAGTTTCTGCCTGAGAGGCTGAGTCCTTCCTACAGACTGACTTTCCCATCCACAGGAGGACCTGGGTTCAGTTTTCCGGTGTCCAGAGTCTGATCACGTAACCTAGGCTTAGCCTTTGGCTCTGGGAGAATGGCTGACCTGATTTGTCAGGGCAGAATTAGGCTTCCACAAGACTCAGTTGAGGACGTAGCCCTGGCGGACCATCCTATTCCCGGATTGTGGTGTGGGAGTCCTAGGAAGGTGTTGGTAGAATGATCGGACAGGCAGATTTCTCCCTCCCCTAGGGTCTTCCACAGGGCTAAACTTCCCATTTGCCTAGTGGGCGGCACCCAGGGGCCTGCGATGTGAAGAAGGAATCCCCTACCTAGAGGGCTACCAGTGCTGGCAACCGGGGATAGAAGTCTGAAGAAGCACCCTCGGGTTAGGGTTAGGCCGATGCACATGGGAGGCCCTACCGGCCCTTGCTGAGGGATCATCAAACTCCTGGTTCCCGCTTCAGGTGGGCACTCCTTGGAGCTGTGTCCCAAGGGGTGCATGCAGATTTCACCTGTTCTACGGATTCAGCTCATTTCTAAAGGGCAAACGTTCCCATTGGGATCTATGGACATTGTGCGGTGCACCTCAGGGTTCCCGCATCTGCAGAGTTCATGGACCAGGCTACTGAGGACAGAAGCCTGAGCATGGGACAGGGGCTTTGCATCAGGATTACCGTGAAGGTTATTTCACAAGTGAATGCTGCTGGTAACACCTGGGTGAGTCAGTGGGTTAGGCCATTGCCTTCAGCTCAGGACATGATCCCAGAGTCCTGGGATGGAGCCCCACATCGGGCTGTCTCCTCAGCAGGGAGCCTTCTTTCCCTTCTCTGGGTGTGCAACACTGCCTACATCTTTTCGCTCCCTGCAAAGTGAAAAATTAAAATCTTGAGGCAATAAATAAATAAATACATAAATAATAAATATATAAAAGAGAGGGCATGATTGTCTATTGGAATCTAGGTCATTTGTGCGGGGCAGCTCAGGGTTCCCCCATGGGGAGAGTTTGGGAACCAGGCCTTTGAGGACAGAAGACTGAGCACATGACTTGGGCTTCGCATTATGCTAAGGCTGAAGGTCATTGCTATAGGGTATGCTTTCCAGAACACCTGTGTACCTCATTGGATGTGACCTCTTGCCTCGGTCCAGGTCAAGATCCCAGGGAAGAGGAATCTAGTTTGACACGGGGCCCTCCCCACTGCAGGGAGCCTTATTCCCCCTTCCTTCAGACAAAAACACAGCCTACTTGTGATCTCAGTCTGTCCAACAAATAAATAAAATCATTATAAATAAATAAATAAATATATTCAGGCATGTTTTATATAGTGCTCAAGTGCAATTCTGCAGTGTGGCTCAGGGTTCTTCCATCGGGAGATTTTGGAAACCAGGCCTCTGAGGTTGGAAGGCTGAGCAGCCGACCACGGCTTCATGTGAGGTATAGGGTTAGGGTTAGGGTTAGTGTTAGGGTTAGGGTTATGTTTAGGTGAGGGTTAGAGTAAGGGTTTGGGTTATATATTAGGAACAAGGCATTTCGGAACTGGCCACACAATACTGGCACACCAAGGGCTGAGTTGAGGGTTGGACTCAGCAGAATCCTCAGGCGATGGAATTTTGGACGGGACAGGCCAAGAGGGTGGAATGCCCTCAGGGTAGCATGCTGGTTTCTATATATCTGAAGGTACTGGATAGCACAGAAGGAAAGGGTCAGTTTCTGCCTGAGAGGCTGAGTCCTTCCTACAGACTGACTTTCCCATCCACAGGAGGACCTGGGTTCAGTCCTCCGGTGTCCAGAGTCTGATCCCGTAACCTAGGCTTAGCCTTTGGCTCTGGGAGAATGGCTGACCTGATTTGTCAGGGCAGAATTAGGCTATTCACGTGACTCAGTTGAGGACGTAGCCCTGGCGGACCATCCTATTCCCGGATTGTGGTGTGGGGGTCCTAGGAAGGTGTTGGTAGAATGATCGCACAGGCAGATTTTTCCCTCCCCGAGGGTCTTCCACAGGGCTAAACTTCCCATTTGCCTAGTGGGCGGCACCCAGAGGCCTGCGATGTGAAGAAGGAATCCCCTACCTAGAGGGCTACCAGGGCAGGCAACCGGAAATAGAAGTCTGAAGAAGCACCCTCGGGTTAGGGTTAGGCCGATGCACATGGGAGGCCCTACCGGCCCTTGCTGAGGGATCATCAAACTCCTGGTTCCCGCTTCAGGTGGGCGCTCCTTGGAGCTGTGTCCCAAGGGGTGCATGCATATTTCACCTGTTCTACGGATTCAGCTCATTTCTAAAGGGCAAACGTTCCCATTGGGATCTATGGACATTGTGCGGTGCACCTCAGGGTTCCCGCATCTGCAGAGGTCATGGACCAGGCTACTGAGGACAGAAGCCTGAGCATGGGAGAGGGGCTTTGCATCAGGATTACCGTGAAGGTTATTTCACAAGTGAATGCTGTTGGTAACACCTGGGTGAGTCAGTGGGTTAGGCCATTGCCTTCAGCTCAGGACATGATCCCAGAGTCCTGGGATGGAGCCCCACATCGGGCTGTCTCCTCAGCAGGGAGCCTTCTTTCCCTTCTCTGGGTGTGCAATACTGCCTACATCTTTTCGCTCCCTGCAAAGTGAAAAAGTAAAATCTTGAGGCAATAAATAAATAAATACATTAATAATAAATATATAAATGAGAGGGCATGATTTCCTATTGGAATCTAGGTCATTTGTGCGGGGCAGCTCAGGGTTCCCCCATGGGGAGAGTTTGGGAACCAGGCCTTTGAGGACAGAAGACTGAGCACATGACTTGGGCTTCGCATTATGCTAAGGCTGAAGGTCATTGCTATAGGGTATGCTTTCCAGAACACCTGTGTACCCCATTGGATGTGACCTCTTGCCTCGGCCCAGGTCAAGATCCCAGGGAAGAGGAATCTAGTTGGACACGGGGCCCTTCCCACTGCAGGGAGCCTTATTCCCCCTTCCTTCGGACAAAAACACAGCCTACTTGTGATCTCAGTCTGTCCAACAAATAAATAAAATCATTATAAATAAATAAATAAATATATTCAGGCATGTTTTATATAGTGATCAAATGCAATTCTGCAGTGTGGCTCAGGGTTCTTCCATCGGGAGATTTTGGGAACCAGGCCTCTGAGGTTGGAAGGCTGAGCAGCCGACCAAGCTTCATGTGAGGTATACGGTTAGGGTTAGGGTTAGGGTTAGGGTTAAGTTTATGTTTAGGTGAGGGTTAGAGTAAGGGTTAGGGTTATGTCTTAGGAACAAGGCATGTCGGAACTGGCCACACAAACTGGCACACCAAGGGCTGAGTTGAGGGTGGGACTCAGCAGAATCCTCAGGCGATGGAATTTTGGACGGGACAGGCCAAGAGGGTGGAATGCCCTCAGGGTAGCATGCTGGTTTCTATATATCTGAAGGTACTGGATAGCACAGAAGGAAAGGGTCAGTTTCTGCCTGAGAGGCTGAGTCCTTCCTACAGACTGACTTTCCCATCCACAGGAGGACCTGGGTTCAGTCCTCCGGTGTCCAGAGTCTGATCCCGTAACCTAGGCTTAGCGTTTGGCTCTGGGAGAATGGCTGACCTGATTTGTCAGGGCAGAATTAGGCTTTCCATGGGACTCAGTTGAGGACGTAACCCTGGCGGACCATCCTATTCCCGGATTGTGGTGTGGGGGTCCTAGGAAGGTGTTGGTAGAATGATCGGACAGGCAGATTTCTCCCTCCCCGAGGGTCTTCCACAGGGCTAAACTTCCCATTTGCCTAGTGGGCGGCACCCAGAGGCCTGCGATGTGAAGAAGGAATCCCCTACCTAGAGGGCTACCAGGGCAGGCAACCGGGGATAGAAGTCTGAAGAAGCACCCTTGGGTTAGGGTTAGGCCAATGCACATGGGAGGCCCTACCGGCCCTTGCTGAGGGATCATCAAACTCCTGGTTCCCGCTTCAGGTGGGCGCTCCTTGGAGCTGTGTCCCAAGGGGTGCATGCAGATTTCACCTGTTCTACGGATTCAGCTCATTTCTAAAGGGCAAACGTTCCCATTGGGATCTATGGACATTGTGCGGTGCACCTCAGGGTTCCCGCGTCTGCAGAGTTCATGGACCAGGCTACTGAGGACAGAAGCCTGAGCATGGGACAGGGGCTTTGCATCAGGATTACCGTGAAGGTTATTTCACAAGTGAATGCTGTTGGTAACACCTGGGTGAGTCAGTGGGTTAGGCCACTGCCTTCAGCTCAGGACATGATCCCAGAGTCCTGGGATGGAGCCCCACATCGGGCTGTCTCCTCAGCAGGGAGCCTTCTTTCCCTTCTCTGGGCGTGCAACACTGCCTACATCTTTTCGCTCCCTGCAAAGTGAAAAAGTAAAATCTTGAAGCAATAAATAAATAAATAGATAAATAATAAATATATAAAAGAGAGGGCATGATTTCCTATTGGAATCTAGGTCATTTGTGCGGGGCAGCTCAGGGTTCCCCCATGGGGAGAGTTTGGGAACCAGGCCTTTGAGGACAGAAGACTGAGCACATGACTTGGGCTTCGCATTATGATAAGGCTGAAGGTCATTGCTATAGGGTATGCTTTCCAGAACACCTGTGTACCTCATTGGATGTGACCTCTTGCCTCGGCCCAGGTCAAGATCCCAGGGAAGAGGAATCTAGTTTGACACGGGGCCCTCCCCTCTGCAGGGAGCCTTATTCCCCCTTCCTTCGGACAAAAACACAGCCTACTTGTGATCTCAGTCTGTCCAACGAATAAATAAAATCATTATAAAAAAATAAATAAATATATTCAGGCATGTTTTATATAGTGATCAAGTGCAATTCTGCAGTGTGGCTCAGGGTTCTTCCATCGGGAGATTTTGGGAACCAGGCCTCTGAGGTTGGAAGGCTGAGCAGCCGACCACGGCTTCATGTGAGGTATACGGTTAGGGTTAGGGTTAGGGTTAGGGTTATGTTTAGGTGAGGGTTAGAGTAAGGGTTAGGGTTATGTCTTAGGTACAAGGCATGTCGGAACTGGCCACTATACTGGCACACCAAGGGCTGAGTTGAGGGTGGGACTCAGCAGAATCCTCAGGCGATGGAATTTTGGACGGGACAGGCCAAGAGGGTGGAATGCCCTCAGGGTAGCATGCTGGTTTCTATATATCTGAAGGTACTGGATAGCACTGAAGGAAAGGGTCAGTTTCTGCCTGAGAGGCTGAGTCCTTCCTACAGACTGACTTTCCCATCCACAGGAGGACCTGGGTTCAGTCCTCCGGTGTCCAGAGTCTGATTCCGTAACCTAGGCTTAGCCTTTGGCTCTGGGAGAATGGCTGACCTGATTTGTCAGGGCAGAATTAGGCTTTCCACGGGACTCAGTTGAGGACGTAGCCCTGGCAGACAATCCTATTCCCGGATTGTGGTGTGGGGGTCCTAGGAAGGTGTTGGTAGAATGATCGGACAGGCAGATTTCTCCCTCCCCGAGGGTCTTCCACAGGGCTAAACTTCCCATTTGCCTAGTGGGCGGCACCCAGAGGCCTGCGATGTGAAGAAGGAATCCCCTACCTAGAGGGCTACCAGGGCAGGCAACCGGGGATAGAAGTCTGAAGAAGCACCCTCGGGTTAGGGTTAGGCCGATGCACATGGGAGGCCCTACCGGCCCTTGCTGAGGGATCATCAAACTCCTGGTTCCCGCTTCAGGTGGGCGCTCCTTGGAGCTGTGTCCCAAGGGGTGCATGCAGATTTCACCTGTTCTACGGATTCAGCTCATTTCTAAAGGGCAAACGTTCCCATTGGGATCTATGGACATTGTGCGGTGCACCTCAGGGTTCCCGCATCTGCAGAGTTCATGGACCAGGCTACTGAGGACAGAAGCCTGAGCATGGGACAGGGGCTTTGCATCAGGATTACCGTGAAGGTTATTTCACAAGTGAATGCTGTTGGTAACACCTGGGTGAGTCAGTGGGTTCGGCCACTGCCTTCAGCTCAGGACATGATCCCAGAGTCCTGGGATGGAGCCCCACATCGGGCTGTCTCCTCAGCAGGGAGCCTTCTTTCCCTTCTCTGGGCGTGCACACTGCCTACATCTTTTCGCTCCCTGCAAAGTGAAAAAGTAAAATCTTGAAGCAATAAATAAATAAATACATAAATAATAAATATATAAAAGAGAGGGCATGATTTCCTATTGGAATCTAGGTCATTTGTGCGGGGCAGCTCAGGGTTCCCCCATGGGGAGAGTTTGGGAACCAGGCCTTTGAGGACAGAAGACTGAGCACATGACTTGGGCTTCGCATTATGATAAGGCTGAAGGTCATTGCTATAGGGTATGCTTTCCAGAACACCTGTGTACCTCATTGGATGTGACCTCTTGCCTCGGCCCAGGTCAAGATCCCAGGGAAGAGGAATCTAGTTTGACACGGGGCCCTCCCCACTGCAGGGAGCCTTATTCCCCCTTCCTTCGTACAAAAACACAGCCTACTTGTGATCTCAGTCTGTCCAACGAATAAATAAAATCATTATAAAAAAATAAATAAATATATTCAGGCATGTTTTATATAGTGATCAAGTGCAATTCTGCAGTGTGGCTCAGGGTTCTTCCATCGGGAGATTTTGGGAACCAGGCCTCTGAGGTTGGAAGGCTGAGCAGCCGACCACGGCTTCATGTGAGGTATACGGTTAGGGTTAGGGTTAGGGTTAGGGTTAGGGTTATGTTAAGGTGAGGGTTAGAGTAAGGGTTATGGTTATGTTTTAGGAACAAGGCATGTCGGAACTGGCCACACAATACTGGCACACCAAGGGCTGAGTTGAGGGTGGGACTCAGCAGAATCCTCAGGCGATGGAATTTTGGACAGGACAGGCCAAGAGGGTGGAATGCCCTCACGGGAGCATGCTGGTTTCTATATATCTGAAGGTACTGGATAGCACAGAAGGAAAGGGTCAGTTTCTGCCTGAGAGGCTGAGTCCTTCCTACAGACTGACATTCCCATCCACAGGAGGACCTGGGTTCAGTCCTCCGGTGTCCAGAGTCTGATCCCGTAACCTAGGCTTAGCCTTTGGCTCTGGGAGAATGGCTGACCTGATTTGTCAGGGCAGAATTAGGCTTTCCACGGGACTCAGTTGAGGACGTAGCCCTGGCGGACCATCCTATTCCCGGATTGTGGTGTGGGGGTCCTAGGAAGGTGTTGGTAGAATGAACGGACAGGCAGATTTTTTTCTCCCCGAGGGTCTTCCACAGGGCTAAACTTCCCATTTGCCTAGTGGGCGGCACCCAGAGGCCTGCGATGTGAAGAAGGAATCCCCTACCTAGAGGGCTACCAGGGCAGGCAACCGGGGATAGAAGTCTGAAGAAGCACCCTCGGGTTAGGGTTAGGCCGATGCACATGGGAGGCCCTACCGGCCCTTGCTGAGGGATCATCAAACTCCTGGTTCCCGCTTCAGGTGGGCGCTCCTTGGAGCTGTGTCCCAAGGGGTGCATGCAGATTTCACCTGTTCTACGGATTCAGCTCATTTCTAAAGGGCAAACGTTCCCATTGGGATCTATGGACATTGTGCGGTGCACCTCAGGGTTCCCGCGTCTGCAGAGTTCATGGACCAGGCTACTGAGGACAGAAGCCTGAGCATGGGACAGGGGCTTTGCATCAGGATTACCGTGAAGGTTATTTCACAAGTGAATGCTGTTGGTAACACCTGGGTGAGTCAGTGGGTTAGGCCACTGCCTTCAGCTCAGGACATGATCCCAGAGTCCTGGGATGGAGCCCCACATCGGGCTGTCTCCTCAGCAGGGAGCCTTCTTTCCCTTCTCTGGGCGTGCAACACTGCCTACATCTTTTCGCTCCCTGCAAAGTGAAAAAGTAAAATCTTGAAGCAATAAATAAATAAATACATAAATAATAAATATATAAAAGAGAGGGCATGATTTCCTATTGGAATCTAGGTCATTTGTGCGGGGCAGCTCAGGGTTCCCCCATGGGGAGAGTTTGGGAACCAGGCCTTTGAGGACAGAAGACTGAGCACATGACTTGGGCTTCGCATTATGCTAAGGCTGAAGGTCATTGCTATAGGGTATGCTTTCCAGAACACCTGTGTACCTCATTGGATTTGACCTCTTGCCTCGGCCCAGGTCAAGATCCCAGGGAAGAGGAATCTAGTTGGACACGGGGCCCTCCCCACTGCAGGGAGCCTTATTCCCCCTTCCTTCGGACAAAAACACAGCCTACTTGTGATCTCAGTCTGTCCAACAAATAAATAAAATCATTATAAATAAATAAATAAATATATTCAGGCATGTTTTATATAGTGATCAAGTGCAACTCTGCAGTGTGGCTCAGGGTTCTTCCATCGGGAGATTTTGGGAACCAGGCCTCTGAGGTTGGAAGGCTGAGCAGCCGACCACGGCTTCATGTGAGGTATACGGTTAGGGTTAGTGTTAGGGTTAGGGTTAAGTTTATGTTTAGGTGAGGGTTAGAGTAAGGGTTAGGGTTATGTCTTAGGAACAAGGCATGTCGGAACTGGCCACACAAACTGGCACACCAAGGGCTGAGTTGAGGGTGGGACTCAGCAGAATCCTCAGGCGATGGAATTTTGGACGGGACAGGCCAAGAGGGTGGAATGCCCTCAGGGTAGCATGCTGGTTTCTATATATCTGAAGGTACTGGATAGCACAGAAGGAAAGGGTCAGTTTCTGCCTGAGAGGCTGAGTCCTTCCTACAGACTGACTTTCCCATCCACAGGAGGACCTGGGTTCAGTCCTCCGGTGTCCAGAGTCTGATCCCGTAACCTAGGCTTAGCGTTTGGCTCTGGGAGAATGGCTGACCTGATTTGTCAGGGCAGAATTAGGCTTTCCACGGGACTCAGTTGAGGACGTAACCCTGGCGGACCATCCTATTCCCGGATTGTGGTGTGGGGGTCCTAGGAAGGTGTTGGTAGAATGATCGGACAGGCAGATTTCTCCCTCCCCGAGGGTCTTCCACAGGGCTAAACTTCCCATTTGCCTAGTGGGCGGCACCCAGAGGCCTGCGATGTGAAGAAGGAATCCCCTACCTAGAGGGCTACCAGGGCAGGCAACCGGGGATAGAAGTCTGAAGAAGCACCCTTGGGTTAGGGTTAGGCCAATGCACATGGGAGGCCCTACCGGCCCTTGCTGAGGGATCATCAAACTCCTGGTTCCCGCTTCAGGTGGGCGCTCCTTGGAGCTGTGTCCCAAGGGGTGCATGCAGATTTCACCTGTTCTACGGATTCAGCTCATTTCTAAAGGGCAAACGTTCCCATTGGGATCTATGGACATTGTGCGGTGCACCTCAGGGTTCCCGCGTCTGCAGAGTTCATGGACCAGGCTACTGAGGACAGAAGCCTGAGCATGGGACAGGGGCTTTGCATCAGGATTACCGTGAAGGTTATTTCACAAGTGAATGCTGTTGGTAACACCTGGGTGAGTCAGTGGGTTAGGCCACTGCCTTCAGCTCAGGACATGATCCCAGAGTCCTGGGATGGAGCCCCACATCGGGCTGTCTCCTCAGCAGGGAGCCTTCTTTCCCTTCTCTGGGCGTGCAACACTGCCTACATCTTTTCGCTCCCTGCAAAGTGAAAAAGTAAAATCTTGAAGCAATAAATAAATAAATAGATAAATAATAAATATATAAAAGAGAGGGCATGATTTCCTATTGGAATCTATGTCATTTGTGCGGGGCAGCTCAGGGTTCCCCCATGGGGAGAGTTTGGGAACCAGGCCTTTGAGGACAGAAGACTGAGCACATGACTTGGGCTTCGCATTATGCTAAGGCTGAAGGTCATTGCTATAGGGTATGCTTTCCAGAACACCTGTGTACCTCATTGGATGTGACCTCTTGCCTCGGCCCAGGTCAAGATCCCAGGGAAGAGGAATCTAGTTTGACACGGGGCCCTCCCCACTGCAGGGAGCCTTATTCCCCCTTCCTTCGGACAAAAACACAGCCTACTTGTGATCTCAGTCTGTCCAACAAATAAATAAAATCATTATAAATAAATAAATAAATATATTCAGGCATGTTTTATATAGTGATCAAGTGCAATTCTGCAGTGTGGCTCAGGGTTCTTCCGTCGGGAGATTTTGGGAACCAGGCCTCTGAGGTTGGAAGGCTGAGCAGCCGACCACGGCTTCATGTGAGGTATACGGTTAGGGTTAGGGTTAGGGTTAGGTTTAGGGTTATGTTTAGGTGAGGGTTAGAGTAAGGGTTAGGGTTATGTCTTAGGAACAAGGCATGTCGGAACTGGCCACACAAACTGGCACACCAAGGGCTGAGTTGAGCGTGGGACTCAGCAGAATCCTCAGGCGATGGAATTTTGGACGGGACAGGCCAAGAGGGTGGAATGCCCTCAGGGGAGCATGCTGGTTTCTATATATCTGAAGGTACTGGATAGCACAGAAGGAAAGGGTCAGTTTCTGCCTGAGAGGCTGAGTCCTTCCTACAGACTCACTTTCCCATCCACAGGAGGACCTGGGTTCAGTCCTCCGGTGTCCAGAGTCTGATCCCGTAACCTAGGCTTAGCCTTTGGCTCTGGGAGAATGGCTGACCTGATTTGTCAGGGCAGAATTAGGCTTTCCACGGGACTCAGTTGAGGACGTAGCCCTGGCGGACCATCCTATTCCCGGATTGTGGTGTGGGGGTCCTAGGAAGGTGTTGGTAGAATGATCGGACAGGCAGATTTCTCCCTCCCCGAGGGTCTTCCACAGGGCTAAACTTCCCATTTGCCTAGTGGGCGGCACCCAGAGGCCTGCGATGTGAAGAAGGAATCCCCTACCTAGAGGGCTACCAGGGCAGGCAACCGGGGATAGAAGTCTGAAGAAGCACCCTTGGGTTAGGGTTAGGCCGATGCACATGGGAGGCCCTACCGGCCCTTGCTGAGGAATCATCAAACTCCTGGTTCCCGCTTCAGGTGGGCGCTCCTTGGAGCTGTGTCCCAAGGGGTGCATGCAGATTTCACCTGTTCTACGGATTCAGCTCATTTCTAAAGGGCAAACGTTCCCATTGGGATCTATGGACATTGTGCGGTGCACCTCAGGGTTCCCGCATCTGCAGAGTTCATGGACCAGGCTACTGAGGACAGAAGCCTGAGCATGGGACAGGGGCTTTGCATCAGGATTACCGTGAAGGTTATTTCACAAGTGAATGCTGTTGGTAACACCTGGGTGAGTCAGTGGGTTAGGCCACTGCCTTCAGCTCAGGACATGATCCCAGAGTCCTGGGATGGAGCCCCACATCGGGCTGTCTCCTCAGCAGGGAGCCTTCTTTCCCTTCTCTGGGCGTGCACACTGCCTACATCTTTTCGCTCCCTGCAAAGTGAAAAAGTAAAATCTTGAAGCAATAAATCAATAAATCCATAAATAATAAATATATAAAAGAGAGGGCATGATTTCCTATTGGAATCTAGGTCATTTGTGCGGGGCAGCTCAGGGTTCCCCCATGGGGAGAGTTTGGGAACCAGGCCTTTGAGGACAGAAGACTGAGCACATGACTTGGGCTTCGCATTATGCTAAGGCTGAAGGTCATTGCTATAGGGTATGCTTTCCAGAACACCTGTGTACCTCATTGGATGTGACCTCTTGCCTCGGCCCAGGTCAAGATCCCAGGGAAGAGGAATCTAGTTTGACACGGGGCCGTCCCCACTGCAGGGAGCCTTATTCCCCCTTCCTTCAGACAAAAACACAGCCTACTTGTGATCTCAGTCTGTCCAACAAATAAATAAAATAATTATAAATAAATAAATAAATATATTCAGGCATGTTTTATATAGTGATCAAGTGCAATTCTGCAGTGTGGCTCAGGGTTCTTCCATCGGGAGATTTTGGGAACCAGGCCTCTGAGGTTGGAAGGCTGAGCAGCCAACCACGGCTTCATGTGAGGTATACGGTTAGGGTTAGGGTTAGGGTTAGGGTTAGGGTTAGGGTTATGTTTAGGTGAGGGTTAGAGTAAGGGTTAGGGTTATGTCTTAGGAACAAGGCATGTCGGAACTGGCCACACAATACTGGCACACCAAGGGCTGAGTTGAGGGTGGGACTCAGCAGAATCCTCAGGCGATGGAATTTGGACGGGACAGGCCAAGAGGGTGGAATGCCCTCAGGGTAGCATGCTGGTTTCTATATATCTGAAGGTACTGGATAGCACAGAAGGAAAGGGTCAGTTTCTGCCTGAGAGGCTGAGTCCTTCCTACAGACTGACTTTCCCATCCACAGGAGGACCTGGGTTCAGTCCTCCGGTGTCCAGAGTCTGATCCCGTAACCTGGGCTTAGCCTTTGGCTTTGGGAGAATGGCTGACCTGATTTTTCAGGGCAGAATTAGGCTTTCCACGTGACTCAGTTGAGGACATAGCCCTGGCGGACCATCCTATTCCCGGATTGTGGTGTGGGGGTCCTAGGAAGGTGTTGGTAGAATGATCGGACAGGCAGATTTCTCCCTCCCCGAGGGTCTTCCACAGGGTTAAACTTCCCATTTGCCTAGTGGGCGGCACCCAGAGGCCTGCGATGTGAAGAAGGAATCCCCTACCTAGAGGGCTACCAGGGCAGGCAACCGGAAATAGAAGTCTGAAGAAGCACCCTCGGGTTAGGGTTAGGCCGATGCACATGGGAGGCCCTACCGGCCCTTGCTGAGGGATCATCAAACTCCTGGTTCCCGCTTCAGGTGGGCGCTCCTTGGAGCTGTGTCCCAAGGGGTGCATGCAGATTTCACCTGTTCTACGGATTTAGCTCATTTCTAAGGGGCAACCGTTCCCATTGGGATCTATGGACATTGTGCGGTACACCTCAGGGTTCCCGCATCTGCAGAGTTCATGGACCAGGCTACTGAGGACAGAAGCCTGAGCATGGGACAGGGGCTTTGC
Source organism: Mustela nivalis (assembly GCF_964662115.1). Classification (NCBI taxonomy): domain Eukaryota; kingdom Metazoa; phylum Chordata; class Mammalia; order Carnivora; family Mustelidae; genus Mustela; species Mustela nivalis. The sequence goes on from NW_028136524.1 coordinate 1,573,103, forward strand.
ATCAGGATTACCGTGAAGGTTATTTCACAAGTGAATGCAGTTGGTAACACCTGGGTGAGTCAGTGGGTTAGGCCACTGCCTTCAGCTCAGGACATGATCCCAGAGTCCTGGGATGGAGCCCCACATCGGGCTGTCTCCTTAGCAGGGAGCCTTCTTTCCCTTCTCTGGGCGTGCAACACTGCCTACATCTTTTCGCTCTCTGCAAAGTGAAAAAGTAAAATCTTGAAGCAATAAATAAATAAATACATAAATAATAAATATATAAAAGAGAGGGCATGATTTCCTATTGGAATCTAGGTCATTTGTGCGGGGCAGCTCAGGGTTCCCCCATGGGGAGAGTTTGGGAACCAGGCCTTTGAGGACAGAAGATTGAGCACATGACTTGGGCTTCGCATTATGCTAAGGCTGAAGGTCATTGCTATAGGGTATGCTTTCCAGAACACCTGTGTACCTCATTGGATGTGACCTCTTGCCTCGGCCCAGGTCAAGATCCCAGGGAAGAGGAATCTAGTTTGACACGGGGCCCTCCCCACTGCAGGGAGCCTTATTCCCCCTTCCTTCGGACAAAAACACAGCCTACTTGTGATCTCAGTCTGTCCAACAAATAAATAAAATCATTATAAATAAATAAATAAATATATTCAGGCATGTTTTATATAGTGATCAAGTGCAACTCTGCAGTGTGGCTCAGGGTTCTTCCATCGGGAGATTTTGGGAACCAGGCCTCTGAGGTTGGAAGGCTGAGCAGCCGACCACGGCTTCATGTGAGGTATACGGTTAGGGTTAGGGTTAGTGTTAGGGTTAGGGTTAAGTTTATGTTTAGGTGAGGGTTAGAGTAAGGGTTAGGGTTATGTCTTAGGAACAAGGCATGTCGGAACTGGCCACACAAACTGGCACACCAAGGGCTGAGTTGAGGGTGGGACTCAGCAGAATCCTCAGGCGATGGAATTTTGGACGGGACAGGCCAAGAGGGTGGAATGCCCTCAGGGTAGCATGCTGGTTTCTATATATCTGAAGGTACTGGATAGCACAGAAGGAAAGGGTCAGTTTCTGCCTGAGAGGCTGAGTCCTTCCTACAGACTGACTTTCCCATCCACAGGAGGACCTGGGTTCAGTCCTCCGGTGTCCAGAGTCTGATCCCGTAACCTAGGCTTAGCGTTTGGCTCTGGGAGAATGGCTGACCTGATTTGTCAGGGCAGAATTAGGCTTTCCACGGGACTCAGTTGAGGACGTAACCCTGGCGGACCATCCTATTCCCGGATTGTGGTGTGGGGGTCCTAGGAAGGTGTTGGTAGAATGATCGGACAGGCAGATTTCTCCCGCCCCGAGGGTCTTCCACAGGGCTAAACTTCCCATTTGCCTAGTGGGCGGCACCCAGAGGCCTGCGATGTGAAGAAGGAATCCCCTACCTAGAGGGCTACCAGGGCAGGCAACCGGGGATAGAAGTCTGAAGAAGCACCCTTGGGTTAGGGTTAGGCCAATGCACATGGGAGGCCCTACCGGCCCTTGCTGAGGGATCATCAAACTCCTGGTTCCCGCTTCAGGTGGGCGCTCCTTGGAGCTGTGTCCCAAGGGGTGCATGCAGATTTCACCTGTTCTACGGATTCAGCTCATTTCTAAAGGGCAAACGTTCCCATTGGGATCTATGGACATTGTGCGGTGCACCTCAGGGTTCCCGCGTCTGCAGAGTTCATGGACCAGGCTACTGAGGACAGAAGCCTGAGCATGGGACAGGGGCTTTGCATCAGGATTACCGTGAAGGTTATTTCACAAGTGAATGCTGTTGGTAACACCTGGGTGAGTCAGTGGGTTCGGCCACTGCCTTCAGCTCAGGACATGATCCCAGAGTCCTGGGATGGAGCCCCACATCGGGCTGTCTCCTCAGCAGGGAGCCTTCTTTCCCTTCTCTGGGCGTGCAACACTGCCTACATCTTTTCGCTCCCTGCAAAGTGAAAAAGTAAAATCTTGAAGCAATAAATAAATAAATACATAAATAATAAATATATAAAAGAGAGGGCATGATTTCCTATTGGAATCTAGGTCATTTGTGCGGGGCAGCTCAGGGTTCCCCCATGGGGAGAGTTTGGGAACCAGGCCTTTGAGGACAGAAGACTGAGCACATGACTTGGGCTTCGCATTATGCTAAGGCTGAAGGTCATTGCTATAGGGTATGCTTTCCAGAACACCTGTGTACCTCATTGGATGTGACCTCTTGCCTCGGCCCAGGTCAAGATCCCAGGGAAGAGGAATCTAGTTTGACACGGGGCCCTCCCCACTGCAGGGAGCCTTATTCCCCCTTCCTTCGGACAAAAACACAGCCTACTTGTGATCTCAGTCTGTCCAACGAATAAATAAAATCATTATAAAAAAATAAATAAATATATTCAGGCATGTTTTATATAGTGATCAAGTGCAATTCTGCAGTGTGGCTCAGGGTTCTTCCGTCGGGAGATTTTGGGAACCAGGCCTCTGAGGTTGGAAGGCTGAGCAGCCGACCACGGCTTCATGTGAGGTATACGGTTAGGGTTAGGGTTAGGGTTAGGGTTAGGGTTATGTTTAGGTGAGGGTTAGAGTAAGGGTTAGGGTTATGTCTTAGGAACAAGGCATGTCGGAACTGGCCACTATACTGGCACACCAAGGGCTGATTTGAGGGTGGGACTCAGCAGAATCCTCAGGCGATGGAATTTTGGACGGGACAGGCCAAGAGGGTGGAATGCCCTCAGGGTAGCATGCTGGTTTCTATATATCTGAAGGTACTGGATAGCACAGAAGGAAAGGGTCAGTTTCTGCCTGAGAGGCTGAGTCCTTCCTACAGACTGACTTTCCCATCCACAGGAGGACCTGGGTTCAGTCCTTCGGTGTCCAGAGTCTGATCCCGTAACCTAGGCTTAGCCTTTGGCTCTGGGAGAATGGCTGACCTGATTTGTCAGGGCAGAATTAGGCTTTCCACGGGACTCAGTTGAGGACGTAGCCCTGGCGGACCATCCTATTCCCGGATTGTGGTGTGGGGGTCCTAGGAAGGTGTTGGTAGAATGATCGGACAGGCAGATTTCTCCCTCCCCGAGGGTCTTCCACAGGGCTAAACTTCCCATTTGCCTAGTGGGCGGCACCCAGAGGCCTGCGATGTGAAGAAGGAATCCCCTACCTAGAGGGCTACCAGGGCAGGCAACCAGGGATAGAAGTCTGAAGAAGCACCCTTGGGTTAGGGTTAGGCCGATGCACATGGGAGGCCCTACCGGCCCTTGCTGAGGGATCATCAAACTCCTGGTTCCCGCTTCAGGTGGGCGCTCCTTGGAGCTGTGTCCCAAGGGGTGCATGCAGATTTCACCTGTTCTACGGATTCAGCTCATTTCTAAAGGGCAAACGTTCCCATTGGGATCTATGGACATTGTGCGGTGCACCTCTGGGTTCCCGCATCTGCAGAGTTCATGGACCAGGCTACTGAGGACAGAAGCCTGAGCATGGGACAGGGGCTTTGCATCAGGATTCCCGTGAAGGTTATTTCACAAGTGAATGCTGTTGGTAACACCTGGGTGAGTCAGTGGGTTAGGCCACTGCCTTCAGCTCAGGACATGATCCCAGAGTCCTGGGATGGAGCCCCACATCGGGCTGTCTCCTCAGCAGGGAGCCTTCTTTCCCTTCTCTGGGCGTGCACACTGCCTACATCTTTTCGCTCCCTGCAAAGTGAAAAAGTAAAATCTTGAAGCAATAAATAAATAAATACATAAATAATAAATATATAAAAGAGAGGGCATGATTTCCTATTGGAATCTAGGTCATTTGTGCGGGGCAGCTCAGGGTTCCCCCATGGGGAGAGTTTGGGAACCAGGCCTTTGAGGACAGAAGACTGAGCACATGACTTGGGCTTCGCATTATGCTAAGGCTGAAGGTCATTGCTATAGGGTATGCTTTCCAGAACACCTGTGTACCTCATTGGATGTGACCTCTTGCCTCGGCCCAGGTCAAGATCCCAGGGAAGCGGAATCTAGTTTGACACGGGGCCCTCCCCACTGCAGGGAGCCTTATTCCCCCTTCCTTCGGACAAAAACACAGCCTACTTGTGATCTCAGTCTGTCCAACAAATAAATAAAATCATTATAAATAAATAAATAAATATATTCAGGCATGTTTTATATAGTGATCAAGTGCAATTCTGCAGTGTGGCTCAGGGTTCTTCCATCGGGAGATTTTGGGAACCAGGCCTCTGAGGTTGGAAGGCTGAGCAGCCGGCAACGGCTTCAGGTGAGGTATACGGTTAGGGTTAGGGTTAGGGTTAGGGTTATGTTTAGGTGAGGGTTAGAGTAAGGGTTAGGGTTATGTCTTAGGAACAAGGCATGTCGGAACTGGCCACACAATACTGGCACACCAAGGGCTGAGTTGAGGGTGGGACTCAGCAGAATCCTCAGGCGATGGAATTTTGGACGGGACAGGCCAAGAGGGTGGAATGCCCTCAGGGTAGCATGCTGGTTTCTATATATCTGAAGGTACTGGATAGCACAGAAGGAAAGGGTCAGTTTCTGCCTGAGAGGCTGAGTCCTTCCTACAGACTGCTTTCCCATCCACAGGAGGACCTGGGTTCAGTCCTCCGGTGTCCAGAGTCTGATCCCGTAACCTAGGCTTAGCCTTTGGCTCTGGGAGAATGGCTGACCTGATTTGTCAGGGCAGAATTAGGCTTTCCACGGGACTCAGTTGAGGACGTAGCCCTGGCGGACCAACCTATTCCCGGATTGTGGTGTGGGGGTCCTAGGAAGGTGTTTGTAGAATGATCGGACAGGCAGATTTCTCCCTCCCCGAGGGTCTTCCACAGGGCTAAACTTCCCATTTGCCTAGTGGGCGGCACCCAGAGGCCTGCGATGTGAAGAAGGAATCCCCTACCTAGAGGGCTACCAGGGCAGGCAACCGGGGATAGAAGTCTGAAGAAGCACCCTTGGGTTAGGGTTAGGCCGATGCACATGGGAGGCCCTACCGGCCCTTGCTGAGGGATCATCAAACTCCTGGTTCCCGCTTCAGGTGGGCGCTCCTTGGAGCTGTGTCCCAAGGGGTGCATGCAGATTTCACCTGTTCTACGGATTCAGCTCATTTCTAAAGGGCAAACGTTCCCATTGGGATCTATGGACATTGTGCGGTGCACCTCAGGGTTCCCGCATCTGCAGAGTTCATGGACCAGGCTACTGAGGACAGAAGCCTGAGCATGGGACAGGGGCTTTGCATCAGGATTCCCGTGAAGGTTATTTCACAAGTGAATGCTGTTGGTAACACCTGGGTGAGTCAGTGGGTTCGGCCACTGCCTTCAGCTCAGGACATGATCCCAGAGTCCTGGGATGGAGCCCCACATCGGGCTGTCTCCTCAGCAGGGAGCCTTCTTTCCCTTCTCTGGGCGTGCAACACTGCCTACATCTTTTCGCTCCCTGCAAAGTGAAAAAGTAAAATCTTGAAGCAATAAATAAATAAATACATAAATAATAAATATATAAAAGAGAGGGCATGATTTCCTATTGGAATCTAGGTCATTTGTGCGGGGCAGCTCAGGGTTCCCCCATGGGGAGAGTTTGGGAACCAGGCCTTTGAGGACAGAACTGAGCACATGACTTGGGCTTCGCATTATGCTAAGGCTGAAGGTCATTGCTATAGGGTATGCTTTCCAGAACACCTGTGTACCTCATTGGATGTGACCTCTTGCCTCGGCCCAGGTCAAGATCCCAGGGAAGAGGAATCTAGTTTGACACGGGGCCCTCCCCACTGCAGGGAGCCTTATTCCCCCTTCCTTCGGACAAAAACACAGCCTACTTGTGATCTCAGTCTGTCCAACGAATAAATAAAATCATTATAAAAAAATAAATAAATATATTCAGGCATGTTTTATATAGTGATCAAGTGCAATTCTGCAGTGTGGCTCAGGGTTCTTCCGTCGGGAGATTTTGGGAACCAGGCCTCTGAGGTTGGAAGGCTGAGCAGCCGACCACGGCTTCATGTGAGGTATACGGTTAGGGTTAGGGTTAGGGTTAGGGTTAGGGTTATGTTTAGGTGAGGGTTAGAGTAAGGGTTAGGGTTATGTCTTAGGAACAAGGCATGTCGGAACTGGCCACTATACTGGCACACCAAGGGCTGATTTGAGGGTGGGACTCAGCAGAATCCTCAGGCGATGGAATTTTGGACGGGACAGGCCAAGAGGGTGGAATGCCCTCAGGGTAGCATGCTGGTTTCTATATATCTGAAGGTACTGGATAGCACAGAAGGAAAGGGTCAGTTTCTGCCTGAGAGGCTGAGTCCTTCCTACAGACTGACTTTCCCATCCACAGGAGGACCTGGGTTCAGTCCTTCGGTGTCCAGAGTCTGATCCCGTAACCTAGGCTTAGCCTTTGGCTCTGGGAGAATGGCTGACCTGATTTGTCAGGGCAGAATTAGGCTTTCCACGGGACTCAGTTGAGGACGTAGCCCTGGCAGACCATCCTATTCCCGGATTGTGGTGTGGGGGTCCTAGGAAGGTGTTGGTAGAATGATCGGACAGGCAGATTTCTCCCTCCCCGAGGGTCTTCCACAGGGCTAAACTTCCCATTTGCCTAGTGGGCGGCACCCAGAGGCCTGCGATGTGAAGAAGGAATCCCCTACCTAGAGGGCTACCAGGGCAGGCAACCAGGGATAGAAGTCTGAAGAAGCACCCTTGGGTTAGGGTTAGGCCGATGCACATGGGAGGCCCTACCGGCCCTTGCTGAGGGATCATCAAACTCCTGGTTCCCGCTTCAGGTGGGCGCTCCTTGGAGCTGTGTCCCAAGGGGTGCATGCAGATTTCACCTGTTCTACGGATTCAGCTCATTTCTAAAGGGCAAACGTTCCCATTGGGATCTATGGACATTGTGCGGTGCACCTCAGGGTTCCCGCGTCTGCAGAGTTCATGGACCAGGCTACTGAGGACAGAAGCCTGAGCATGGGACAGGGGCTTTGCATCAGGATTCCCGTGAAGGTTATTTCACAAGTGAATGCTGTTGGTAACACCTGGGTGAGTCAGTGGGTTAGGCCACTGCCTTCAGCTCAGGACATGATCCCAGAGTCCTGGGATGGAGCCCCACATCGGGCTGTCTCCTCAGCAGGGAGCCTTCTTTCCCTTCTCTGGGCGTGCACACTGCCTACATCTTTTCGCTCCCTGCAAAGTGAAAAAGTAAAATCTTGAAGCAATAAATAAATAAATACATAAATAATAAATATATAAAAGAGAGGGCATGATTTCCTATTGGAATCTAGGTCATTTGTGCGGGGCAGCTCAGGGTTCCCCCATGGGGAGAGTTTGGGAACCAGGCCTTTGAGGACAGAAGACTGAGCACATGACTTGGGCTTCGCATTATGCTAAGGCTGAAGGTCATTGCTATAGGGTATGCTTTCCAGAACACCTGTGTACCTCATTGGATGTGACCTCTTGCCTCGGCCCAGGTCAAGATCCCAGGGAAGCGGAATCTAGTTTGACACGGGGCCCTCCCCACTGCAGGGAGCCTTATTCCCCCTTCCTTCGGACAAAAACACAGCCTACTTGTGATCTCAGTCTGTCCAACAAATAAATAAAATCATTATAAATAAATAAATAAATATATTCAGGCATGTTTTATATAGTGATCAAGTGCAATTCTGCAGTGTGGCTCAGGGTTCTTCCATCGGGAGATTTTGGGAACCAGGCCTCTGAGGTTGGAAGGCTGAGCAGCCGGCAACGGCTTCAGGTGAGGTATACGGTTAGGGTTAGGGTTAGGGTTAGGGTTAGGGTTATGTTTAGGTGAGGGTTAGAGTAAGGGTTAGGGTTATGTCTTAGGAACAAGGCATGTCGGAACTGGCCACACAATACTGGCACACCAAGGGCTGAGTTGAGGGTGGGACTCAGCAGAATCCTCAGGCGATGGAATTTTGGACGGGACAGGCCAAGAGGGTGGAATGCCCTCAGGGTAGCATGCTGGTTTCTATATATCTGAAGGTACTGGATAGCACAGAAGGAAAGGGTCAGTTTCTGCCTGAGAGGCTGAGTCCTTCCTACAGACTGACTTTCCCATCCACAGGAGGACCTGGGTTCAGTCCTCCGGTGTCCAGAGTCTGATCCCGTAACCTAGGCTTAGCCTTTGGCTCTGGGAGAATGGCTGACCTGATTTGTCAGGGCAGAATTAGGCTTTCCACGGGACTCAGTTGAGGACGTAGCCCTGGCGGACCAACCTATTCCCGGATTGTGGTGTGGGGGTCCTAGGAAGGTGTTTGTAGAATGATCGGACAGGCAGATTTCTCCCTCCCCGAGGGTCTTCCACAGGGCTAAACTTCCCATTTGCCTAGTGGGCGGCACCCAGAGGCCTGCGATGTGAAGAAGGAATCCCCTACCTAGAGGGCTACCAGGGCAGGCAACCGGAAATAGAAGTCTGAAGAAGCACCCTCGGGTTAGGGTTAGGCCGATGCACATGGGAGGCCCTACCGGCCCTTGCTGAGGGATCATCAAACTCCTGGTTCCCGCTTCAGGTGGGCGCTCCTTGGAGCTGTGTCCCAAGGGGTGCATGCAGATTTCACCTGTTCTACGGATTCAGCTCATTTCTAAAGGGCAAACGTTCCCATTGGGATCTATGGACATTGTGCGGTGCACCTCAGGGTTCCCGCATCTGCAGAGTTCATGGACCAGGCTACTGAGGACAGAAGCCTGAGCATGGGACAGGGGCTTTGCATCAGGATTACCGTGAAGGTTATTTCACAAGTGAATGCTGTTGGTAACACCTGGGTGAGTCAGTGGGTTAGGCCACTGCCTTCAGCTCAGGACTAGATCCCAGAGTCCTGGGATGGAGCCCCACATCGGGCTGTCTCCTCAGCAGGGAGCTTCTTTCCCTTCTCTGGGCGTCCAACACTGCCTACATCTTTTCGCTCCCTGCAAAGTGAAAAAGTAAAATCTTGAAGCAATAAATAAATAAATACATAAATAATAAATATATAAAAGAGAGGGCATGATTTCCTATTGGAATCTAGGTCATTTGTGCGGGGCAGCTCAGGGTTCCCCCATGGGGAGAGTTTGGGAACCAGGCCTTTGAGGACAGAAGACTGAGCACATGACTTGGGCTTCGCATTATGATAAGGCTGAAGGTCATTGCTATAGGGTATGCTTTCCAGAACACCTGTGTACCTCATTGGATGTGACCTCTTGCCTCGGCCCAGGTCAAGATCCCAGGGAAGAGGAATCTAGTTTGACACGGGGCCCTCCCCAATGCAGGGAGCCTTATTCCCCCTTCCTTCGGACAAAAACACAGCCTACTTGTGATCTCAGTCTGTCCAACAAATAAATAAAATCATTATAAATAAATAAATAAATATATTCAGGCATGTTTTATATAGTGATTAAGTGCAATTCTGCAGTGTGGCTCAGGGTTCTTCCATCGGGAGATTTTGGGAACCAGGCCTCTGAGGTTGGAAGGCTGAGCAGCCGACCACGGCTTCATGTGAGGTATAGGGTTAGGGTTAGGGTTAGGGTTAGGGTTAGGGTTATGTTTAGGTGAGGGTTAGAGTAAGGGTTAGGGTTATGTCTTAGGAACAAGGCATGTCGGAACTGGCCACACAATACTGGCACACCAAGGGCTGAGTTGAGGGTGGGACTCAGCAGAATCCTCAGGCGATGGAATTTTGGACGGGACAGGCCAAGAGGGTGGAATGCCCTCAGGGTAGCATGCTGGTTTCTATATATCTGAAGGTACTGGATAGCACAGAAGGAAAGGGTCAGTTTCTGCCTGAGAGGCTGAGTCCTTCCTACAGACTGACTTTCCCATCCACAGGAGGACCTGGGTTCAGTCCTCCGGTGTCCAGAGTCTGATCCCGTACCCTAGGCTTAGCCTTTGATTCTGGTAGAATGGCTGACCTGATTTGTCAGGGCAGAATTAGGCTTTCCACGGGACTCAGTTGAGGACGTAACCCTGGCGGACCATCCTATTCCCGGATTGTGGTGTGGGGGTCCTAGGAAGGTGTTGGTAGAATGATCGGACAGGCAGATTTCTCCCGCCCCGAGGGTCTTCCACAGGGCTAAACTTCCCATTTGCCTAGTGGGCGGCACCCAGAGGCCTGCGATGTGAAGAAGGAATCCCCTACCTAGAGGGCTACCAGGGCAGGCAACCGGGGATAGAAGTCTGAAGAAGCACCCTCGGGTTAGGGTTAGGCCGATGCACATGGGAGGCCCTACCGGCCCTTGCTGAGGGATCATCAAACTCCTGGTTCCCGATTCAGGTGGGCGCTCCTTGGAGCTGTGTCCCAAGGGGTGCATGCAGATTTCACCTGTTCTACGGATTCAGCTCATTTCTAAAGGGCAAACGTTCCCATTGGGATCTATGGACATTGTGCGGTGCACCTCAGGGTTCCCGCGTCTGCAGAGTTCATGGACCAGGCTACTGAGGACAGAAGCCTGAGCATGGGACAGGGGCTTTGCATCAGGATTACCGTGAAGGTTATTTCACAAGTGAATGCTGTTGGTAACACCTGAATGAGTCAGTGGGTTAGGCCACTGCCTTCAGCTCAGGACATGATCCCAGAGTCCTGGGATGGAGCCCCACATCCGGCTGTCTCCTCAGCAGGGAGCCTTCTTTCCCTTCTCTGGGCGTGCAACACTGCCTACATCTTTTCGCTCCCTGCAAAGTGAAAAAGTAAAATCTTGAAGCAATAAATAAATAAATACATAAATAATAAATATATAAAAGAGAGGGCATGATTTCCTATTGGAATCTAGGTCATTTGTGCGGGGCAGCTCAGGGTTCCCCCATGGGGAGAGTTTGGGAACCAGGCCTTTGAGGACAGAAGACTGAGCACATGACTTGGGCTTCGCATTATGCTAAGGCTGAAGGTCATTGCTATAGGGTATGCTTTCCAGAACACCTGTGTACCTCATTGGATGTGACCTCTTGCCTCGGCCCAGGTCAAGATCCCAGGGAAGAGGAATCTAGTTTGACACGGGGCCCTCCCCTCTGCAGGGAGCCTTATGTCCCCTTCCTTCGGACAAAAACACAGCCTACTTGTGATCTCAGTCTGTCCAACAAATAAATAAAATCATTATAAATAAATAAATAAATATATTCAGGCATGTTTTATATAGTGATCAAGTGCAATTCTGCACTATGGCTCAGGGTTCTTCCATCGGGAGATTTTGGGAACCAGGCCTCTGAGGTTGGAAGGCTGAGCAGCCGACCACGGCTTCATGTGAGGTATACGGTTAGGGTTAGGGTTAGGGTTAGGGTTAGGGTTATGTTTAGGTGAGGGTTAGAGTAAGGGTTAGGGTTATGTCTTAGGAACAAGGCATGTCGGAACTGGCCACTATACTGGCACACCAAGGGCTGAGTTGAGGGTGGGACTCAGCAGAATCCTCAGGCGATGGAATTTTGGACGGGACAGGCCAAGAGGGTGGAATGCCCTCAGGGTAGCATGCTGGTTTCTATATATCTGAAGGTACTGGATAGCACAGAAGGAAAGGGTCAGTTTCTGCCTGAGAGGCTGAGTCCTTCCTACAGACTGACTTTCCCATCCACAGGAGGACCTGGGTTCAGTCCTCCGGTGTCCAGAGTCTGATCCCGTAACCTAGGCTTAGCCTTTGGCTCTGGGAGAATGGCTGACCTGATTTGTCAGGGCAGAATTAGGCTTTCCACGGGACTCAGTTGAGGACGTAGCCCTGGCGGACCATCCTATTCCCGGATTGTGGTGTGGGGGTCCTAGGAAGGTGTTGGTAGAATGATCGCACAGGCAGATTTCTCCCTCCCCGAGGGTCTTCCACAGGGCTAAACTTCCCATTTGCCTAGTGGGCGGCACCCAGAGGACTGCGATGTGAAGAAGGAATCCCCTACCTAGAGGGCTACCAGGGCAGGCAACCGGAAATAGAAGTCTGAAGAAGCACCCTCGGGTTAGGGTTAGGCCGATGCACATGGGAGGCCCTACCGGCCCTTGCTGAGGGATCATCAAACTCCTGGTTCCCGCTTCAGGTGGGCGCTCCTTGGAGCTGTGTCCCAAGGGGTGCATGCAGATTTCACCTGTTCTACGGATTCAGCTCATTTCTAAAGGGCAAACGTTCCCATTGGGATCTATGGACATTGTGCGGTGAACCTCAGGGTTCCCGCATCTGCAGAGTTCATGGACCAGGCTACTGAGGACAGAAGCCTGAGCATGGGACAGGGGCTTTGCATCAGGATTACCGTGAAGGTTATTTCACAAGTGAATGCTGTTGGTAACACCTGGGTGAGTCAGTGGGTTAGGCCACTGCCTTCAGCTCAGGACATGATCCCAGAGTCCTGGGATGGAGCCCCACATCGGGCTGTCTCCTCAGCAGGGAGCCTTCTTTCCCTTCTCTGGGCGTGCAACACTGCCTACATCTTTTCGCTCCCTGCAAAGTGAAAAAGTAAAATCTTGAAGCAATAAATAAATAAATACATAAATAATAAATATATAAAAGAGAGGGCATGATTTCCTATTGGAATCTAGGTCATTTGTGCGGGGCAGCTCAGGGTTCCCCCATGGGGAGAGTTTGGGAACCAGGCCTTTGAGGACAGAAGACTGAGCACATGACTTGGGCTTTGCATTATGCTAAGGCTGAAGGTCATTGCTATAGGGTATGCTTTCCAGAACACCTGTGTACCTCATTGGATGTGACCTCTTGCCTCGGCCCAGGTCAAGATCCCAGGGAAGAGGAATCTAGTTTGACATGGGGCCCTCCCAACTGCAGGGAGCCTTATTCCCCCTTCCTTCGGACAAAAACACAGCCTCCTTGTGATCTCAGTCTGTCCAACAAATAAATAAAATCATTATAAAAAAATAAATAAATATATTCAGGCATGTTTTATATAGTGATCAAGTGCAATTCTGCAGTGTGGCTCAGGGTTCTTCCATCGGGAGATTTTGGGAACCAGGCCTCTGAGGTTGGAAGGCTGAGCAGCCGACCACGGCTTCATGTGAGGTATACGGTTAGGGTTAGGGTTAGGGTTAGGGTTAGGGTTAGGGTTAGGGTTAGGGTTAGGGTTAGGGTTATGTTTAGGTGAGGGTTAGAGTAAGGGTTAGGGTTATGTCTTAGGAACAAGGCATGTCGGAACTGGCCACACAATACTGGCACACCAAGGGCTGAGTTGAGGGTGGGACTCAGCAGAATCCTCAGGCGATGGAATTTGGACGGGACAGGCCAAGAGGGTGGAATGCCCTCAGGGTAGCATGCTGGTTTCTATATATCTGAAGGTACTGGATAGCACAGAAGGAAAGGGTCAGTTTCTGCCTGAGAGGCTGAGTCCTTCCTACAGACTGACTTTCCCATCCACAGGAGGACCTGGGTTCAGTCCTCCGGTGTCCAGAGTCTGATCCCGTAACCTAGGCTTAGCCTTTGGCTCTGGGAGAATGGCTGACCTGATTTTTCAGGGCAGAATTAGGCTTTCCACGTGACTCAGTTGAGGACGTAGCCCTGGCGGACCATCCTATTCCCGGATTGTGGTGTGGGGGTCCTAGGAAGGTGTTGGTAGAATGATCGGACAGGCAGATTTCTCCCTCCCCGAGGGTCTTCCACAGGGCTAAACTTCCCATTTGCCTAGTGGGCGGCACCCAGAGGCCTGCGATGTGAAGAAGGAATCCCCTACCTAGAGGGCTACCAGGGCAGGCAACCGGAAATAGAAGTCTGAAGAAGCACCCTCGGGTTAGGGTTAGGCCGATGCACATGGGAGGCCCTACCGGCCCTTGCTGAGGGATCATCAAACTCCTGGTTCCCGCTTCAGGTGGGCGCTCCTTGGAGCTGTGTCCCAAGGGGTGCATGCAGATTTCACCTGTTCTACGGATTCAGCTCATTTCTAAAGGGCAACCGTTCCCATTGGGATCTATGGACATTGTGCGGTACACCTCAGGGTTCCCGCATCTGCAGAGTTCATGGACCAGGCTACTGAGGATAGAAGCCTGAGCATGGGACAGGGGCTTTGCATCAGGATTACCGTGAAGGTTATTTCACAAGTGAATGCTGTTGGTAACACCTGGGTGAGTCAGTGGGTTAGGCCACTGCCTTCAGCTCAGGACATGATCCCAGAGTCCTGGGATGGAGCCCCACATCGGGCTGTCTCCTCAGCAGGGAGCCTTCTTTCCCTTCGCTGGGCGTGCAACACTGCCTACATCTTTTCGCTCCCTGCAAAGTGAAAAAGTAAAATCTTGAAGCAATAAATAAATAAATACATAAATAATAAATATATAAAAGAGAGGGCATGATTTCCTATTGGAATCTAGGTCATTTGTGCGGGGCAGCTCAGGGTTCCCCCATGGGGAGAGTTTGGGAACCAGGCCTTTGAGGACAGAAGATTGAGCACATGACTTGGGCTTCGCATTATGCTAAGGCTGAAGGTCATTGCTATAGGGTATGCTTTCCAGAACACCTGTGTACCTCATTGGATGTGACCTCTTGCCTCGGCCCAGGTCAAGATCCCAGGGAAGAGGAATCTAGTTTGACACGGGGCCCTCCCCACTGCAGGGAGCCTTATTCCCCCTTCCTTCGGACAAAAACACAGCCTACTTGTGATCTCAGTCTGTCCAACAAATAAATAAAATCATTATAAATAAATAAATAAATATATTCAGGCATGTTTTATATAGTGATCAAGTGCAACTCTACAGTGTGGCTCAGGGTACTTCCATCGGGAGATTTTGGGAACCAGGCCTCTGAGGTTGGAAGGCTGAGCAGCCGACCATGGCTTCATGTGAGGTATACGGTTAGGGTTAGGGTTAGGGTTAGGGTTAGGGTTAAGTTTATGTTTAGGTGAGGGTTAGAGTAAGGGTTAGGGTTATGTCTTAGGAACAAGGCATGTCGGAACTGGCCACACAAACTGGCACACCAAGGGCTGAGTTGAGGGTGGGTCTCAGCAGAATCCTCAGGCGATGGAATTTTGGACGGGACAGGCCAAGAGGGTGGAATGCCCTCAGGGTAGCATGCTGGTTTCTATATATCTGAAGGTACTGGATAGCACAGAAGGAAAGGGTCAGTTTCTGCCTGAGAGGCTGAGTCCTTCCTACAGACTGACTTTCCCATCCACAGGAGGACCTGGGTTCAGTCCTCCGGTGTCCAGAGTCTGATCCCGTAACCTAGGCTTAGCTTTTGGCTCTGGGAGAATGGCTGACCTGATTTGTCAGGGCAGAATTAGGCTTTCCACGGGACTCAGTTGAGGACGTAACCCTGGCGGACCATCCTATTCCCGGATTGTGGTGTGGGGGTCCTAGGAAGGTGTTGGTAGAATGATCGGACAGGCAGATTTCTCCCTCCCCGAGGGTCTTCCACAGGGCTAAACTTCCCATTTGCCTAGTGGGCGGCACCCAGAGGCCTGCGATGTGAAGAAGGAATCCCCTACCTAGAGGGCTACCAGGGCAGGCAACCGGGGATAGAAGTCTGAAGAAGCACCCTTGGGTTAGGGTTAGGCCAATGCACATGGGAGGCCCTACCGGCCCTTGCTGAGGGATCATCAAACTCCTGGTTCCCGCTTCAGGTGGGCGCTCCTCGGAGCTGTGTCCCAAGGGGTGCATGCAGATTTCACCTGTTCTACGGATTCAGCTCATTTCTAAAGGGCAAACGTTCCCATTGGGATCTATGGACATTGTGCGGTGCACCTCAGGGTTCCCGCGTCTGCAGAGTTCATGGACCAGGCTACTGAGGACAGAAGCCTGAGCATGGGACAGGGGCTTTGCATCAGGATTACCGTGAAGGTTATTTCACAAGTGAATGCTGTTGGTAACACCTGGGTGAGTCAGTGGGTTAGGCCACTGCCTTCAGCTCAGGACATGATCCCAGAGTCCTGGGATGGAGCCCCACATCGGGCTGTCTCCTCAGCAGGGAGCCTTCTTTCCCTTCGCTGGGCGTGCAACACTGCCTACATCTTTTCGCTCCCTGCAAAGTGAAAAAGTAAAATCTTGAAGAAATAAATAAATAAATACATAAATAATAAATATATAAAAGAGAGGGCATGATTTCCTATTGGAATCTAGGTCATTTGTGCGGGGCAGCTCAGGGTTCCCCCATGGGGAGAGTTTGGGAACCAGGCCTTTGAGGACAGAAGATTGAGCACATGACTTGGGTTTCGCATTATGCTAAGGCTGAAGGTCATTGCTATAGGGTATGCTTTCCAGAACACCTGTGTACCTCATTGGATGTGGCCTCTTGCCTCGACCCAGGTCAAGATCCCAGGGAAGAGGAATCTAGTTTGACACGGGGCCCTCCCCACTGCAGGGAGCCTTATTCCCCCTTCCTTCGGACAAAAACACAGCCTACTTGTGATCTCAGTCTGTCCAACAAATAAATAAAATCATTATAAATAAATAAATAAATATATTCAGGCATGTTTTATATAGTGATCAAGTGCAACTCTGCAGTGTGGCTCAGGGTTCTTCCATCGGGAGATTTTGGGAACCAGGCCTCTGAGGTTGGAAGGCTGACAGCCGACCACGGCTTCATGTGAGGTATACGGTTAGGGTTAGGGTTAGGGTTAGGGTTAGGGTTAAGTTTATGTTTAGGTGAGGGTTAGAGTAAGGGTTACTGTTATGTCTTAGGAACAAGGCATGTCGGAACTGGCCACACAAACTGGCACACCAAGGGCTGAGTTGAGGGTGGGTCTCAGCAGAATCCTCAGGCGATGGAATTTTGGACGGGACAGGCCAAGAGGGTGGAATGCCCTCAGGGTAGCATGCTGGTTTCTATATATCTGAAGGTACTGGATAGCACAGAAGGAAAGGGTCAGTTTCTGCCTGAGAGGCTGAGTCCTTCCTACAGACTGACTTTCCCATCCACAGGAGGACCTGGGTTCAGTCCTCCGGTGTCCAGAGTCTGATCCCGTAACCTAGGCTTAGTGTTTGGCTCTGGGAGAATGGCTGACCTGATTTGTCAGGGCAGAATTAGGCTTTCCACGGGACTCAGTTGAGGACGTAACCCTGGCGGACCATCCTATTCCCGGATTGTGGTGTGGGGGTCCTAGGAAGGTGTTGGTAGAATGATCGGACAGGCAGATTTCTCCCTCCCCGAGGGTCTTCCACAGGGCTAAACTTCCCATTTGCCTAGTGGGCGGCACCCAGAGGCCTGCGATGTGAAGAAGGAATCCCCTACCTAGAGGGCTACCAGGGCAGGCAACCGGGGAGAGAAGTCTGAAGAAGCACCCTTGGGTTAGGGTTAGGCCAATGCACATGGGAGGCCCTACCGGCCCTTGCTGAGGGATCATCAAACTCCTGGTTCCCGCTTCAGGTGGGCACTCCTTGGAGCTGTGTCCCAAGGGGTGCATGCAGATTTCACCTGTTCTACGGATTCAGCTCATTTCTAAAGGGCAAACGTTCCCATTGGGATCTATGGACATTGTGCAGTGCACCTCAGGGTTCCCGCGTCTGCAGAGTTCATGGACCAGGCTACTGAGGACAGAAGCCTGAGCATGGGACAGGGGCTTTGCATCAGGATTACCGTGAAGGTTATTTCACAAGTGAATGCTGTTGGTAACACCTGGGTGAGTCAGTGGGTTAGGCCACTGCCTTCAGCTCAGGACATGATCCCAGAGTCCTGGGATGGAGCCCCACATCGGGCTGTCTCCTCAGCAGGGAGCCTTCTTTCCCTTCGCTGGGCGTGCAACACTGCCTACATCTTTTCGCTCCCTGCAAAGTGAAAAAGTAAAATCTTGAAGCAATAAATAAATAAATACATAAATAATAAATATATAAAAGAGAGGGCATGATTTCCTATTGGAATCTAGGTCATTTGTGCGGGGCAGCTCAGGGTTCCCCCATGGGGAGAGTTTGGGAACCAGGCCTTTGAGGACAGAAGACTGAGCACATGACTTGGGCTTCGCATTATGCTAAGGCTGAAGGTCATTGCTATAGGGTATGCTTTCCAGAACACCTGTGTACCTCATTGGATGTGACCTCTTGCCTCGGCCCAGGTCAAGATCCCAGGGAAGAGGAATCTAGTTTGACACGGGGCCCTCCCCACTGCAGGGAGCCTTATTCCCCCTTCCTTCGGACAAAAACACAGCCTACTTGTGATCTCAGTCTGTCCAACGAATAAATAAAATCATTATAAAAAAATAAATAAATATATTCAGGCATGTTTTATATAGTGATCAAGTGCAATTCTCCAGTGTGGCTCAGGGTTCTTCCGTCGGGAGATTTTGGGAACCAGGCCTCTGAGGTTGGAAGGCTGAGCAGCTGACCAAGGCTTCATGTGAGGTATACGGTTAGGGTTAGGGTTATGGTTAGGGTTAGGGTTATGTTTAGGTGAGGGTTAGAGTAAGGGTTAGGGTTATGTCTTAGGAACAAGGCATGTCGGAACTGGCCACACAATACTGGCACAACAAGGGCTGAGTTGAGGGTGGGACTCAGCAGAATCCTCAGGCGATGGAATTTTGGACGGGACAGGCCAAGAGGGTGGAATGCCCTCAGGGTAGCATGCTGGTTTCTATATATCTGAAGGTACTGGATAGCACAGAAGGAAAGGGTCAGTTTCTGCCTGAGAGGCTGAGTCCTTCCTACAGACTGACTTTCCCATCCACAGGAGGACCTGGGTTCAGTCCTCCGGTGTCCAGAGTCTGATCCCGTACCCTAGGCTTAGCCTTTGGCTCTGGGAGAATGGCTGACCTGATTTGTCAGGGCAGAATTAGGCTTTCCACGGGACTCAGTTGAGGACGTAACCCTGGCGGACCATCCTATTCCCGGATTGTGGTGTGGGGGTCCTAGGAAGGTGTTGGTAGAATGATCGGACAGGCAGATTTCTCCCTCCCCGAGGGTCTTCCACAGGGCTAAACTTCCCATTTTCCTAGTGGGCGGCACCCAGAGGCCTGCGATGTGAAGAAGGAATCCCCTACCTAGAGGGCTACCAGGGCAGGCAACCGGAAATAGAAGTCTGAAGAAGCACCCTTGGGTAGGGTTAGGCCGATGCACATGGGAGGCCCTACCGGCCCTTGCTGAGGGATCATCAAACTCCTGGTTCCCGCTTCAGGTGGGCGCTCCTTGGAGCTGTGTCCCAAGGGGTGCATGCAGATTTCACCTGTTCTACGGATTCAGCTCATTTCTAAAGGGCAAACGTTCCCATTGGGATCTATGGACATTGTGCGGTGCACCTCAGGGTTCCCGCGTCTGCAGAGTTCATGGACCAGGCTACTGAGGACAGAAGCCTGAGCATGGGACAGGGGCTTTGCATCAGGATTACCGTGAAGGTTATTTCACAAGTGAATGCTGTTGGTAACACCTGGGTGAGTCAGTGGGTTAGGCCACTGCCTTCAGCTCAGGACATGATCCCAGAGTCCTGGGATGGAGCCCCACATCGGGCTGTCTCCTCAGCAAGGAGCCTTCTTTCCCTTCTCTGGGCGTGCAACACTGCCTACATCTTTTCGCTCCCTGCAAAGTGAAAAAGTAAAATCTTGAAGCAATAAATAAATAAATACATAAATAATAAATATATAAAAGAGAGGGCATGATTTCCTATTGGAATCTAGGTCATTTGTGCGGGGCAGCTCAGGGTTCCCCCATGGGGAGAGTTTGGGAACCAGGCCTTTGAGGACAGAAGACTGAGCACATGACTTGGGCTTCGCATTATGCTAAGGCTGAAGGTCATTGCTATAGGGTATGCTTTCCAGAACACCTGTGTACCTCATTGGATGTGACCTCTTGCCTCGGCCCAGGTCAAGATCCCAGGGAAGAGGAATCTAGTTTGACACGGGGCCCTCCCCTCTGCAGGGAGCCTTATTCCCCCTTCCTTCGGACAAAAACACAGCCTACTTGTGATCTCAGTCTGTCCAACAAATAAATAAAATCATTATAAATAAATAAATAAATATATTCAGGCATGTTTTATATAGTGATCAAGTGCAATTCTGCACTATGGCTCAGGGTTCTTCCATCGGGAGATTTTGGGAACCAGGCCTCTGAGGTTGGAAGGCTGAGCAGCCGACCACGGCTTCATGTGAGGTATACGGTTAGGGTTAGGGTTAGGGTTAGGGTTATGTTTAGGTGAGGGTTAGAGTAAGGGTTAGGGTTATGTCTTAGGAACAAGGCATGTCGGAACTGGCCACTATACTGGCACACCAAGGGCTGAGTTGAGGGTGGGACTCAGCAGAATCCTCAGGCGATGGAATTTTGGACGGGACAGGCCAAGAGGGTGGAATGCCCTCAGGGGAGCATGCTGGTTTCTATATAGCTGAAGGTACTGGATAGCACAGAAGGAAAGGGTCAGTTTCTGCCTGAGAGGCTGAGTCCTTCCTACAGACTGACTTTCCCATCCACAGGAGGACCTGGGTTCAGTCCTCCGGTGTCCAGAGTCTGATCCCGTAACCTAGGCTTAGCCTTTGGCTCTGGGAGAATGGCTGACCTGATTTGTCAGGGCAGAATTAGGCTTTCCACGGGACTCAGTTGAGGACGTAGCCCTGGCGGACCATCCTATTCCCGGATTGTGGTGTGGGGGTCCTAGGAAGGTGTTGGTAGAATGATCGGACAGGCAGATTTCTCCCTCCCCGAGGGTCTTCCACAGGGCTAAACTTCCCATTTGCCTAGTGGGCGGCACCCAGAGGCCTGCGATGTGAAGAAGGAATCCCCTACCTAGAGGGCTACCAGGGCAGGCAACCGGGGATAGAAGTCTGAAGAAGCACCCTTGGGTTAGGGTTAGGCCGATGCACATGGGAGGCCCTACCGGCCCTTGCTGAGGGATCATCAAACTCCTGGTTCCCGCTTCAGGTGGGCGCTCCTTGGAGCTGTGTCCCAAGGGGTGCATGCAGATTTCACCTGTTCTACGGATTCAGCTCATTTCTAAAGGGCAAACGTTCCCATTGGGATCTATGGACATTGTGCGGTGCACCTCAGGGTTCCCGCGTCTGCAGAGTTCATGGACCAGGCTACTGAGGACAGAAGCCTGAGCATGGGACAGGGGCTTTGCATCAGGATTACCGTGAAGGTTATTTCACAAGTGAATGCTGTTGGTAACACCTGGGTGAGTCAGTGGGTTAGGCCACTGCCTTCAGCTCAGGACTTGATCCCAGAGTCCTGGGATGGAGCCCCACATCGGGCTGTCTCCTCAGCAGGGAGCCTTCTTTCCCTTCTCTGGGCGTGCAACACTGCCTACATCTTTTCGCTCCCTGCAAAGTGAAAAAGTAAAATCTTGAAGCAATAAATAAATAAATACATAAATAATAAATATATAAAAGAGAGGGCATGATTTCCTATTGGAATCTAGGTCATTTGTGCGGGGCAGCTCAGGGTTCCCCCATGGGGAGAGTTTGGGAACCAGGCCTTTGAGGACAGAAGACTGAGCACATGACTTGGGCTTCGCATTATGCTAAGGCTGAAGGTCATTGCTATAGGGTATGCTTTCCAGAACACCTGTGTACCTCATTGGATGTGACCTCTTGCCTCGGCCCAGGTCAAGATCCCAGGGAAGAGGAATCTAGTTTGACACGGGGCCCTCCCCACTGCAGGGAGCCTTATTCCCCCTTCCTTCGGACAAAAACACAGCCTACTTGTGATCTCAGTCTGTCCAACAAATAAATAAAATCATTATAAATAAATAAATAAATATATTCAGGCATGTTTTATATAGTGATCAAGTGCAATTCTGCAGTGTGGCTCAGGGTTCTTCCATCGGGAGATTTTGGGAACCAGGCCTCTGAGGTTGGAAGGCTGAGCAGCCGACCACGGCTTCATGTGAGGTATACGGTTAGGGTTAGGGTTAGGGTTAGGGTTAGGGTTATGTTTAGGTGAGGGTTAGAGTAAGGGTTAGGGTTATGTCTTAGGAACAAGGCATGTCGGAACTGGCCACTATACTGGCACACCAAGGGCTGAGTTGAGGGTGGGACTCAGCAGAATCCTCACGCGATGGAATTTTGGACGGGACAGGCCAAGAGGGTGGAATGCCCTCAGGGTAGCATGCTGGTTTCTATATATCTGAAGGTACTGGATAACACAGAAGGAAAGGGTCAGTTTCTGCCTGAGAGGCTGAGTCCTTCCTACAGACTGACTTTCCCATCCACAGGAGGACCTGGGTTCAGTCCTCCGGTGTCCAGAGTCTGATCCCGTAACCTAGGCTTAGCCTTTGGCTCTGGGAGAATGGCTGACCTGATTTGTCAGGGCAGAATTAGGCTTTCCACGGGACTCAGTTGAGGACGTAGCCCTGGCGGACCATCCTATTCCCGGATTGTGGTGTGGGGGTCCTAGGAAGGTGTTGGTAGAATGATCGGACAGGCAGATTTCTCCCTCCCCGAGGGTCTTCCACAGGGCTAAACTTCCCATTTGCCTAGTGGGCGGCACCCAGAGGCCTGCGATGTGAAGAAGGAATCCCCTACCTAGAGGGCTACCAGGGCAGGCAACCGGGGATAGATCTGAAGAAGCACCCTTGGGTTAGGGTTAGGCCGATGCACATGGGAGGCCCTACCGGCCCTTGCTGAGGGATCATCAAACTCCTGGTTCCCGCTTCAGGTGGGCGCTCCTTGGAGCTGTGTCCCAAGGGGTGCATGCAGATTTCACCTGTTCTACGGATTCAGCTCATTTCTAAAGGGCAAACGTTCCCATTGGGATCTATGGACATTGTGCGGTGCACCTCAGGGTTCCCGCGTCTGCAGAGTTCATGGACCAGGCTACTGAGGACAGAAGCCTGAGCATGGGACAGGGGCTTTGCATCAGGATTACCGTGAAGGTTATTTCACAAGTGAATGCTGTTGGTAACACCTGGGTGAGTCAGTGGGTTAGGCCACTGCCTTCAGCTCAGGACATGATCCCAGAGTCCTGGGATGGAGCCCCACATCGGGCTGTCTCCTCAGCAGGGAGCCTTCTTTCCCTTCTCTGGGCGTGCAACACTGCCTACATCTTTTCGCTCCCTGCAAAGTGAAAAAGTAAAATCTTGAAGCAATAAATAAATAAATACATAAATAATAAATATATAAAAGAGAGGGCATGATTTCCTATTGGAATCTAGGTCATTTGTGCGGGGCAGCTCAAGGTTCCCCCATGGGGAGAGTTTGGGAACCAGGCCTTTGAGGACAGAAGACTGAGCACATGACTTGGGCTTCGCATTATGCTAAGGCTGAAGGTCATTGCTATAGGGTATGCTTTCCAGAACACCTGTGTACCTCATTGGATGTGACCTCTTGCCTCGGCCCAGGTCAAGATCCCAGGGAAGAGGAATCTAGTTTGACACGGGGCCCTCCCCACTGCAGGGAGCCTTATTCCCCCTTCCTTCGGACAAAAACACAGCCTACTTGTGATCTCAGTCTGTCCAACGAATAAATAAAATCATTATAAAAAAATAAATAAATATATTCAGGCATGTTTTTTATAGTGATCAAGTGCAATTCTGCAGTGTGGCTCAGGGTTCTTCCATCGGGAGATTTTGGGAACCAGGCCTCTGAGGTTGGAAGGCTGAGCAGCCGACCACGGCTTCATGTGAGGTATACGGTTAGGGTTAGGGTTAGGGTTAGGGTTAGGGTTAGGGTTAGGGTTAGGGTTATGTTTAGGTGAGGGTTAGAGTAAGGGTTAGGGTTATGTCTTAGGAACAAGGCATGTCGGAACTGGCCACACAATACTGGCACACCAAGGGCTGAGTTGAGGGTGGGACTCAGCAGAATCCTCAGGCGATGGAATTTTGGACGGGACAGGCCAAGAGGGTGGAATGCCCTCAGGGGAGCATGCTGGTTTCTATATATCTGAAGGTACTGGATAGCACAGAAGGAAAGGGTCAGTTTCTGCCTGAGAGGCTGAGTCCTTCCTACAGACTGACTTTCCCATCCACAGGAGGACCTGGGTTCAGTCCTCCGGTGTCCAGAGTCTGATCCCGTAACCTAGGCTTAGCCTTTGGCTCTGGGAGAATGGCTGACCTGATTTGTCAGGGCAGAATTAGGCTTTCCACGGAACTCAGTTGAGGACGTAACCCTGGCGGACCATCCTATTCCCGGATTGTGGTGTGGGGGTCCTAGGAAGGTGTTGGTAGAATGATCGGACAGGCAGATTTCTCCCTCCCCGAGGGTCTTCCACAGGGCTAAACTTCCCATTTGCATAGTGGGCGGCACCCAGAGGCCTGCGATGTGAAGAAGGAATCCCCTACCTAGAGGGCTACCAGGGCAGGCAACCGGGGATAGAAGTCTGAAGAAGCACCCTCGGGTTAGGGTTAGGCCGATGCACATGGGAGGCCCTACCGGCCCTTGCTGAGGGATCATCAAACTCCTGGTTCCCGCTTCAGGTGGGCGCTCCTTGGAGCTGTGTCCCAAAGGGTGCATGCAGATTTCACCTGTTCTACGGATTCAGCTCATTTCTAAAGGGCAAACGTTCCCATTGGGATCTATGGACATTGTGCGGTGCACCTCAGGGTTCCCGCGTCTGCAGAGTTCATGGACCAGGCTACTGAGGACAGAAGCCTGAGCATGGGACAGGGGCTTTGCATCAGGATTACCGTGAAGGTTATTTCACAAGTGAATGCTGTTGGTAACACCTGGGTGAGTCAGTGGGTTAGGCCACTGCCTTCAGCTCAGGACATGATCCCAGAGTCCTGGGATGGAGCCCCACATCGGGCTGTCTCCTCAGCAGGGAGCCTTCTTTCCCTTCTCTGGGCGTGCAACACTGCCTACATCTTTTCGCTCCCTGCAAAGTGAAAAAGTAAAATCTTGAAGCAATAAATAAATAAATACATAAATAATAAATATATAAAAGAGAGGGCATGATTTCCTATTGGAATCTAGGTCATTTGTGCGGGGCAGCTCAGGGTTCCCCCATGGGGAGAGTTTGGGAACCAGGCCTTTGAGGACAGAAGACTGAGCACATGACTTGGGCTTCGCATTATGCTAAGGCTGAAGGTCATTGCTATAGGGTATGCTTCCCAGAACACCTGTGTACCTCATTGGATGTGACCTCTTGCCTCGGCCCAGGTCAAGATCCCAGGGAAGAGGAATCTAGTTTGACACGGGGCCCTCCCCACTGCAGGGAGCCTTATTCCCCCTTCCTTCGGACAAAAACACAGCCTACTTGTGATCTCAGTCTGTCCAACAAATAAATAAAATCATTATAAATAAATAAATAAATATATTCAGGCATGTTTTATATAGTGATCAAGTGCAATTCTGCAGTGTGGCTCAGGGTTCTTCCATCGGGAGATTTTGGGAACCAGGCCTCTGAGGTTGGAAGGCTGAGCTCCGACCACGGCTTCATGTGAGGTATACGGTTAGGGTTAGGGTTAGGGTTAGGGTTAGGGTTATGTTTAGGTGAGGGTTAGAGTAAGGGTTATGGTTATGTCTTAGGAACAAGGCATGTCGGAACTGGCCACACAATACTGGCACACCAAGGGCTGAGTTGAGGGTGGGACTCAGCAGAATCCTCAGGCGATGGAATTTTGGACGGGACAGGCCAAGAGGGTGGAATGCCCTCAGGGGAGCATGCTGGTTTCTATATAGCTGAAGGTACTGGATAGCACAGAAGGAAAGGGTCAGTTTCTGCCTGAGAGGCTGAGTCCTTCCTACAGACTGACTTTCCCATCCACAGGAGGACCTGGGTTCAGTCCTCCGGTGTCCAGAGTCTGATCCCGTAACCTAGGCTTAGGCTTTGGCTCTGGGAGAATGGCTGACCTGATTTGTCAGGGCAGAATTAGGCTTTCCACGGGACTCAGTTGAGGACGTAACCCTGGCGGACCATCCTATTCCCGGATTGTGGTGTGGGGGTCCTAGGAAGGTGTTGGTAGAATGATCGGACAGGCAGATTTCTCCCGCCCCGAGGGTCTTCCACAGGGCTAAACTTCCCATTTGCCTAGTGGGCGGCACCCAGAGGCCTGCGATGTGAAGAAGGAATCCCCTACCTAGAGGGCTACCAGGGCAGGCAACCGGGGATAGAAGTCTGAAGAAGCACCCTCGGGTTAGGGTTAGGCCGATGCACATGGGAGGCCCAACCGGCCCTTGCTGAGGGATCATCAAACTCCTGGTTCCCGCTTCAGGTGGGCGCTCCTTGGAGCAGTGTCCCAAGGGGTGCATGCAGATTTCACCTGTTCTACGGATTCAGCTCATTTCTAAAGGGCAAACGTTCCCATTGGGATCTATGGACATTGTGCGGTGCACCTCAGGGTTCCCGCGTCTGCAGAGTTCATGGACCAGGCTACTGAGGACAGAAGCCTGAGCATGGGACAGGGGCTTTGCATCAGGATTACCGTGAAGGTTATTTCACAAGTGAATGCTGTTGGTAACACCTGGGTGAGTCAGTGGGTTAGGCTACTGCCTTCAGCTCAGGACTTGATCCCAGAGTCCTGGGATGGAGCCCCACATCTGGCTGTCTCCTCAGCAGGGAGCCTTCTTTCCCTTCTCTGGGCGTGCAACACTGCCTACATCTTTTCGCTCCCTGCAAAGTGAAAAAGTAAAATCTTGAAGCAATAAATAAATAAATACATAAATAATAAATATATAAAAGAGAGGGCATGATTTCCTATTGGAATCTAGGTCATTTGTGCGGGGCAGCTCAGGGTTCCCCCATGGGGAGAGTTTGGGAACCAGGCCTTTGAGGACAGAAGACTGAGCACATGACTTGGGCTTTGCATTATGCTAAGGCTGAAGGTCATTGCTATAGGGTATGCTTTCCAGAACACCTGTGTACCTCATTGGATGTGACCTCTTGCCTCGGCCCAGGTCAAGATCCCAGGGAAGAGGAATCTAGTTTGACACGGGGCCCTCCCCACTGCAGGGAGCCTTATTCCCCCTTCCTTCGGACAAAAACACAGCCTACTTGTGATCTCAGTCTGTCCAACGAATAAATATAATCATTATAAAAAAATAAATAAATATATTCAGGCATGTTTTATATAGTGATCAAGTGCAATTCTGCAGTGTGGCTCAGGGTTCTTCCATCGGGAGATTTTGGGAACCAGGCCTCTGAGGTTGGAAGGCTGAGCAGCCGACCACGGCTTCATGTGAGGTATACGGTTAGGGTTAGGGTTAGGGTTAGGGTTAGGGTTATGTTTAGGTGAGGGTTAGAGTAAGGGTTAGGGTTATGTCTTAGGAACAAGGCATGTCGGAACTGGCCACTATACTGGCACACCAAGTGCTGAGTTGAGGGTGGGACTCAGCAGAATCCTCACGCGATGGAATTTTGGACGGGACAGGCCAAGAGGGTGGAATGCCCTCAGGGTAGCATGCTGGTTTCTATATATCTGAAGGTACTGGATAGCACTGAAGGAAAGGGTCAGTTTCTGCCTGAGAGGCTGAGTCCTTCCTACAGACTGACTTTCCCATCCACAGGAGGACCTGGGTTCAGTCCTCCGGTGTCCAGAGTCTGATCCCGTAACCTAGGCTTAGCCTTTGGCTCTGGGAGAATGGCTGACCTGATTTGTCAGGGCAGAATTAGGCTTTCCACGGGACTCAGTTGAGGACGTAGCCCTGGCGGACCATCCTATTCCCGGATTGTGGTGTGGGGGTCCTAGGAAGGTGTTGGTAGAATGATCGGACAGGCAGATTTCTCCCTCCCCGAGGGTCTTCCACAGGGCTAAACTTCCCATTTGCCTAGTGGGCGGCACCCAGAGGACTGCGATGTGAAGAAGGAATCCCCTACCTAGAGGGCTACCAGGGCAGGCAACCGGAAATAGAAGTCTGAAGAAGCACCCTCGGGTTAGGGTTAGGCCGATGCACATTGGAGGCCCTACCGGCCCTTGCTGAGGGATCATCAAACTCCTGGTTCCCGCTTCAGGTGGGCGCTCCTTGGAGCTGTGTCCCAAGGGGTGCATGCAGATTTCACCTGTTCTACGGATTCAGCTCATTTCTAAAGGGCAAACGTTCCCATTGGGATCTATGGACATTGTGCGGTGCACCTCAGGGTTCCCGCGTCTGCAGAGTTCATGGACCAGGCTACTGAGGACAGAAGCCTGAGCATGGGACAGGGGCTTTGCATCAGGATTACCGTGAAGGTTATTTCACAAGTGAATGCTGTTGGTAACACCTGGGTGAGTCAGTGGGTTAGGCCACTGCCTTCAGCTCAGGACATGATCCCAGAGTCCTGGGATGGAGCCCCACATCGGGCTGTCTCCTCAGCAGGGAGCCTTCTTTCCCTTCTCTGGGCGTGCAACACTGCCTACATCTTTTCGCTCCCTGCAAAGTGAAAAAGTAAAATCTTGAAGCAATAAATAAATAAATACATAAATAATAAATATATAAAAGAGAGGGCATGATTTCCTATTGGAATCTAGGTCATTTGTGCGGGGCAGCTCAAGGTTCCCCCATGGGGAGAGTTTGGGAACCAGGCCTTTGAGGACAGAAGACTGAGCACATGACTTGGGCTTCGCATTATGCTAAGGCTGAAGGTCATTGCTATAGGGTATGCTTTCCAGAACACCTGTGTACCTCATTGGATGTGACCTCTTGCCTCGGCCCAGGTCAAGATCCCAGGGAAGAGGAATCTAGTTTGACACGGGGCCGTCCCCACTGCAGGGAGCTTTATTCCCCCTTCCTTCAGACAAAAACACAGCCTACTTGTGATCTCAGTCTGTCCAACGAATAAATAAAATCATTATAAAAAAATAAATAAATATATTCAGGCATGTTTTATATAGTGATCAAGTGCAATTATGCAGTGTGGCTCAGGGTTCTTCCATCGGGAGATTTTGGGAACCAGGCCTCTGAGGTTGGAAGGCTGAGCAGCCGACCACGGCTTCATGTGAGGTATACGGTTAGGGTTAGGGTTAGGGTTAGGGTTAGGGTTAGGGTTAGGGTTAGGGTTATGTTTAGGTGAGGGTTAGAGTAAGGGTTAGGGTTATGTCTTAGGAACAAGGCATGTCGGAACTGGCCACACAATACTGGCACACCAAGGGCTGAGTTGAGGGTGGGACTCAGCAGAATCCTCAGGCGATGGAATTTTGGACGGGACAGGCCAAGAGGGTGGAATGCCCTCAGGGGAGCATGCTGGTTTCTATATATCTGAAGGTACTGGATAGCACAGAAGGAAAGGGTCAGTTTCTGCCTGAGAGGCTGAGTCCTTCCTACAGACTGACTTTCCCATCCACAGGAGGACCTGGGTTCAGTCCTCCGGTGTCCAGAGTCTGATCCCGTAACCTAGGCTTAGCCTTTGGCTCTGGGAGAATGGCTGACCTGATTTGTCAGGGCAGAATTAGGCTTTCCACGGAACTCAGTTGAGGACGTAACCCTGGCGGACCATCCTATTCCCGGATTGTGGTGTGGGGGTCCTAGGAAGGTGTTGGTAGAATGATCGGACAGGCAGATTTCTCCCTCCCCGAGGGTCTTCCACAGGGCTAAACTTCCCATTTGCATAGTGGGCGGCACCCAGAGGCCTGCGATGTGAAGAAGGAATCCCCTACCTAGAGGGCTACCAGGGCAGGCAACCGGGGATAGAAGTCTGAAGAAGCACCCTCGGGTTAGGGTTAGGCCGATGCACATGGGAGGCCCTACCGGCCCTTGCTGAGGGATCATCAAACTCCTGGTTCCCGCTTCAGGTGGGCGCTCCTTGGAGCTGTGTCCCAAAGGGTGCATGCAGATTTCACCTGTTCTACGGATTCAGCTCATTTCTAAAGGGCAAACGTTCCCATTGGGATCTATGGACATTGTGCGGTGCACCTCAGGGTTCCCGCGTCTGCAGAGTTCATGGACCAGGCTACTGAGGACAGAAGCCTGAGCATGGGACAGGGGCTTTGCATCAGGATTACCGTGAAGGTTATTTCACAAGTGAATGCTGTTGGTAACACCTGGGTGAGTCAGTGGGTTAGGCCACTGCCTTCAGCTCAGGACATGATCCCAGAGTCCTGGGATGGAGCCCCACATCTGGCTGTCTCCTCAGCAGGGAGCCTTCTTTCCCTTCTCTGGGCGTGCAACACTGCCTACATCTTTTCGCTCCCTGCAAAGTGAAAAAGTAAAATCTTGAAGCAATAAATAAATAAATAGATAAATAATAAATATATAAAAGAGAGGGCATGATTTCCTATTGGAATCTAGGTCATTTGTGCGGGGCAGCTCAGGGTTCCCCCATGGGGAGAGTTTGGGAACCAGGCCTTTGAGGACAGAAGACTGAGCACATGACTTGGGCTTCGCATTATGCTAAGGCTGAAGGTCATTGCTATAGGGTATGCTTCCCAGAACACCTGTGTACCTCATTGGATGTGACCTCTTGCCTCGGCCCAGGTCAAGATCCCAGGGAAGAGGAATCTAGTTTGACACGGGGCCCTCCCCACTGCAGGGAGCCTTATTCCCCCTTCCTTCGGACAAAAACACAGCCTACTTGTGATCTCAGTCTGTCCAACAAATAAATAAAATCATTATAAATAAATAAATAAATATATTCAGGCATGTTTTATATAGTGATCAAGTGCAATTCTGCAGTGTGGCTCAGGGTTCTTCCATCGGGAGATTTTGGGAACCAGGCCTCTGAGGTTGGAAGCCTGAGCTCCGACCACGGCTTCATGTGAGGTATACGGTTAGGGTTAGGGTTAGGGTTAGGGTTAGGGTTATGTTTAGGTGAGGGTTAGAGTAAGGGTTAGGGTTATGTCTTAGGAACAAGGCATGTCGGAACTGGCCACACAATACTGGCACACCAAGGGCTGAGTTGAGGGTGGGACTCAGCAGAATCCTCAGGCGATGGAATTTTGGACGGGACAGGCCAAGAGGGTGGAATGCCCTCAGGGGAGCATGCTGGTTTCTATATATCTGAAGGTACTGGATAGCACAGAAGGAAAGGGTCAGTTTCTGCCTGAGAGGCTGAGTCCTTCCTACAGACTGACTTTCCCATCCACAGGAGGACCTGGGTTCAGTCCTCCGGTGTCCAGAGTCTGATCCCGTAACCTAGGCTTAGGCTTTGGCTCTGGGAGAATGGCTGACCTGATTTGTCAGGGCAGAATTAGGCTTTCCACGGGACTCAGTTGAGGACGTAACCCTGGCGGACCATCCTATTCCCGGATTGTGGTGTGGGGGTCCTAGGAAGGTGTTGGTAGAATGATCGGACAGGCAGATTTCTCCCGCCCCGAGGGTCTTCCACAGGGCTAAACTTCCCATTTGCCTAGTGGGCGGCACCCAGAGGCCTGCGATGTGAAGAAGGAATCCCCTACCTAGAGGGCTACCAGGGCAGGCAACCGGGGATAGAAGTCTGAAGAAGCACCCTCGGGTTAGGGTTAGGCCGATGCACATGGGAGGCCCTACCGGCCCTTGCTGAGGGATCATCAAACTCCTGGTTCCCGCTTCAGGTGGGCGCTCCTTGGAGCTGTGTCCCAAGGGGTGCATGCAGATTTCACCTGTTCTACGGATTCAGCTCATTTCTAAAGGGCAAACGTTCCCATTGGGATCTATGGACATTGTGCGGTGCACCTCAGGGTTCCCGCGTCTGCAGAGTTCATGGACCAGGCTACTGAGGACAGAAGCCTGAGCAT
The DNA here is from genome assembly GCF_964662115.1 of Mustela nivalis. NCBI lineage: Eukaryota > Metazoa > Chordata > Mammalia > Carnivora > Mustelidae > Mustela > Mustela nivalis. Next base: position 1,604,415 of record NW_028136524.1, read on the forward strand.
GGGACAGGGGCTTTGCATCAGGATTACCGTGAAGGTTATTTCACAAGTGAATGCTGTTGGTAACACCTGGGTGAGTCAGTGGGTTAGGCCACTGCCTTCAGCTCAGGACATGATCCCAGAGTCCTGGGATGGAGCCCCACATCGGGCTGTCTCCTCAGCAGGGAGCCTTCTTTCCCTTCTCTGGGCGTGCAACACTGCCTACATCTTTTCGCTCCCTGCAAAGTGAAAAAGTAAAATCTTGAAGCAATAAATAAATAAATACATAAATAATAAATATATAAAAGAGAGGGCATGATTTCCTATTGGAATCTAGGTCATTTGTGCGGGGCAGCTCAGGGTTCCCCCATGGGGAGAGTTTGGGAACCAGGCCTTTGAGGACAGAAGACTGAGCACATGACTTGGGCTTCGCATTATGCTAAGGCTGAAGGTCATTGCTATAGGGTATGCTTCCCAGAACACCTGTGTACCTCATTGGATGTGACCTCTTGCCTCGGCCCAGGTCAAGATCCCAGGGAAGAGGAATCTAGTTTGACACGGGGCCCTCCCCACTGCAGGGAGCCTTATTCCCCCTTCCTTCGGACAAAAACACAGCCTACTTGTGATCTCAGTCTGTCCAACAAATAAATAAAATCATTATAAATAAATAAATAAATATATTCAGGCATGTTTTATATAGTGATCAAGTGCAATTCTGCAGTGTGGCTCAGGGTTCTTCCATCGGGAGATTTTGGGAACCAGGCCTCTGAGGTTGGAAGCCTGAGCTCCGACCACGGCTTCATGTGAGGTATACGGTTAGGGTTAGGGTTAGGGTTAGGGTTAGGGTTATGTTTAGGTGAGGGTTAGAGTAAGGGTTAGGGTTATGTCTTAGGAACAAGGCATGTCGGAACTGGCCACACAATACTGGCACACCAAGGGCTGAGTTGAGGGTGGGACTCAGCAGAATCCTCAGGCGATGGAATTTTGGACGGGACAGGCCAAGAGGGTGGAATGCCCTCAGGGGAGCATGCTGGTTTCTATATATCTGAAGGTACTGGATAGCACAGAAGGAAAGGGTCAGTTTCTGCCTGAGAGGCTGAGTCCTTCCTACAGACTGACTTTCCCATCCACAGGAGGACCTGGGTTCAGTCCTCCTGTGTCCAGAGTCTGATCCCGTAACCTAGGCTTAGGCTTTGGCTCTGGGAGAATGGCTGACCTGATTTGTCAGGGCAGAATTAGGCTTTCCACGGGACTCAGTTGAGGACGTAACCCTGGCGGACCATCCTATTCCCGGATTGTGGTGTGGGGGTCCTAGGAAGGTGTTGGTAGAATGATCGGACAGGCAGATTTCTCCCGCCCCGAGGGTCTTCCACAGGGCTAAACTTCCCATTTGCCTAGTGGGCGGCACCCAGAGGCCTGCGATGTGAAGAAGGAATCCCCTACCTAGAGGGCTACCAGGGCAGGCAACCGGGGATAGAAGTCTGAAGAAGCACCCTCGGGTTAGGGTTAGGCCGATGCACATGGGAGGCCCTACCGGCCCTTGCTGAGGGATCATCAAACTCCTGGTTCCCGCTTCAGGTGGGCGCTCCTTGGAGCTGTGTCCCAAGGGGTGCATGCAGATTTCACCTGTTCTACGGATTCAGCTCATTTCTAAAGGGCAAACGTTCCCATTGGGATCTATGGACATTGTGCGGTGCACCTCAGGGTTCCCGCGTCTGCAGAGTTCATGGACCAGGCTACTGAGGACAGAAGCCTGAGCATGGGACAGGGGCTTTGCATCAGGATTACCGTGAAGGTTATTTCACAAGTGAATGCTGTTGGTAACACCTGGGTGAGTCAGTGGGTTAGGCCACTGCCTTCAGCTCAGGACATGATCCCAGAGTCCTGGGATGGAGCCCCACATCGGGCTGTCTCCTCAGCAGGGAGCCTTCTTTCCCTTCTCTGGGCGTGCAACACTGCCTACATCTTTTCGCTCCCTGCAAAGTGAAAAAGTAAAATCTTGAAGCAATAAATAAATAAATACATAAATAATAAATATATAAAAGAGAGGGCATGATTTCCTATTGGAATCTAGGTCATTTGTGCGGGGCAGCTCAAGGTTCCCCCATGGGGAGAGTTTGGGAACCAGGCCTTTGAGGACAGAAGACTGAGCACATGACTTGGGCTTCGCATTATGCTAAGGCTGAAGGTCATTGATATAGGGTATGCTTTCCAGAACACCTGTGTACCTCATTGGATGTGACCTCTTGCCTCGGCCCAGGTCAAGATCCCAGGGAAGAGGAATCTAGTTTGACACGGGGCCGTCCCCACTGCAGGGAGCCTTATTCCCCCTTCCTTCAGACAAAAACACAGCCTACTTGTGATCTCAGTCTGTCCAACGAATAAATAAAATCATTATAAAAAAATAAATAAATATATTCAGGCATGTTTTATATAGTGATCAAGTGCAATTCTGCAGTGTGGCTCAGGGTTCTTCCATCGGGAGATTTTGGGAACCAGGCCTCTGAGGTTGGAAGGCTGAGCAGCCGACCATGGCTTCATGTGAGGTATACGGTTAGGGTTAGGGTTAGGGTTAGGGTTAGGGTTAGGGTTAGGGTTATGTTTAGGTGAGGGTTAGAGTAAGGGTTAGGGTTATGTCTTAGGAACAAGGCATGTCGGAACTGGCCACACAATACTGGCACACCAAGGGCTGAGTTGAGGGTGGGACTCAGCAGAATCCTCAGGCGATGGAATTTTGGACGGGACAGGCCAAGAGGGTGGAATGCCCTCAGGGGAGCATGCTGGTTTCTATATATCTGAAGGTACTGGATAGCACAGAAGGAAAGGGTCAGTTTCTGCCTGAGAGGCTGAGTCCTTCCTACAGACTGACTTTCCCATCCACAGGAGGACCTGGGTTCAGTCCTCCGGTGTCCAGAGTCTGATCCCGTAACCTAGGCTTAGCCTTTGGCTCTGGGAGAATGGCTGACCTGATTTGTCAGGGCAGAATTAGGCTTTCCACGGAACTCAGTTGAGGACGTAACCCTGGCGGACCATCCTATTCCCGGATTGTGGTGTGGGTGTCCTAGGAAGGTGTTGGTAGAATGATCGGAGAGGCAGATTTCTCCTGCCCCGAGGGTCTTCCACAGGGCTAAATTTTCCATTATCACGGTGGGCGGCACCCAGAAGCCTGTGATGTGAAGATGGAATCCCCTACCTAGAGGGCTACCAGGTCAAGCAACCAGGGATAGAAGTCTGAAGAAGCACCCTCGGGTTAGGGTTAGGCCGATGCACATGGGAGGCCCTACCGGCCCTTTCTGAGGGATCATCAAACTCCTGGTTCCCGCTTCAGGTGGGCGCTCCTTGGAGCTGTGTCCCAAGGGGTGCATGCAGATTTCACCTGTTCTACGGATTCAGCTCATTTCTAAAGGGCAAACGTTCCCATTGGGATCTATGGACATTGTGCGGTGCACCTCAGGGTTCCCGCATCTGCAGAGTTCATGGACCAGGCTACTGAGGACAGAAGCCTGAGCATGGGACAGGGGCTTTGCATCAGGATTACCGTGAAGGTTATTTCACAAGTGAATGCTGTTGGTAACACCTGGGTGAGTCAGTGGGTTAGGCCATTGCCTTCAGCTCAGGACATGATCCCAGAGTCCTGGGATGGAGCCCCACATCGGGCTGTCTCCTCAGCAGGGAGCATTCTTTCCCTTCTCTGGGCGTGCAACACTGCCTACATCTTTTCGCTCCCTGCAAAGTGAAAAAGTAAAATCGTGAAGCAATAAATAAATAAATACATAAATAATAAATATATAAAAGAGAGGGCATGATTTCCTATTGGAATCTAGGTCATTTGTGCGGGGCAGTTCAGGGTTCCCCCATGGGGAGAGTTTGGGACCAGGCCTTTGAGGACAGAAGTCTGAGCACATGACTTGGGCTTCGCATTATGCTAAGGCTGAAGGTCATTGCTATAGGGTATGCTTTCCAGAACACCTGTGTACCTCATTGGATGTGACCTCTTGCCTCGGCCCCGGTCAAGATCCCAGGGAAGAGGAATCTAGTTTGACACCGGGCCCTCCCCACTGCAGGGAGCCTTATTCCCCCTTCCTTCAGACAAAAACACAGCCTACTTGTGATCTCAGTCTGTCCAACAAATAAATAAAATCATTATAAAAAAATAAATAAATATATTCAGGCATGTTTTATATAGTGATCAAGTGCAATTCTGCAGTGTGGCTCAGGGTTCTTCCATCGGGAGATTTTGGGAACCAGGCCTCTGAGGTTGGAAGGCTGAGCAGCCGACCACGGCTTCATGTGAGGTATAGGGTTAGGGTTAGGGTTAGGGTTAGGGTTAGGGTTAGGGTTACGTTTAGGGTTAGGGTTATGTTTAGGTGAGGGTTAGAGTAATGGTTAGGGTTATGTCTTAGGAACAAGGCATGTCGGAACTGGCCACACAATACTGGCACACCAAGGGCTGAGTTGAGGGTGGGACTCAGCAGAATCCTCAGGCGATGGAATTTTGGACGGGACAGGCCAAGAGGGTGGAATGCCCTCAGGGGAGCATGCTGGTTTCTATATATCTAATGGTACTGGATAGCACAGAAGGAAAGGGTCAGTTTCTGCCTGAGAGGCTGAGTCCTTCCTACAGACTGACTTTCCCATCCACAGGAAAACCTGGGTTCAGTCCTCCGGTGTCCAGAGTCTGAACACGTAACCTAGGCTTAGCCTTTGGCTCTGGGAGAATGGCTGACCTGATTTGTCAGGGCAGAATAAGGCTTTCCACGGGACTCAGTGAGGACGTAGCCCAGGCGGACCATCCTATTCCCGGATTGTGGTGTGGGGGTCCTAGGAAGGTGTTGGTAGAATGATCGGACAGGCAGATTTCTCCCGCCCCGAGGGTCTTCCACAGGGCTAAATTTCCCATTATCATAGTGGGCGGCATCCAGAAGCCTGCGATGTGAAGATGGAATCCCCTACCTAGAGGGCTACCAGGTCAAGCAACCAGGGATAGAAGTCTGAAGAAGCACCCTCGGGTTAGGGTTAGGCCGATGCACATGGGAGGCCCTACCGGCCCTTGCTGAGGGATCATCAAACTCCTGGTTCCCGCTTCAGGTGGGCACCCCTTGGAGCTGTGTCCCAAGGGGTGCATGCAGATTTCACCTGTTCTACGGATTCAGCTCATTTCTAAAGGGCAAACGTTCCCATTGGGATCTATGGACATTGTGCGGTGCACCTCAGGGTTCCCGCATCTGCAGAGTTCATGGACCAGGCTACTGAGGACAGAAGCCTGAGCATGGGACAGGGGCTTTGCATCAGGAATACCGTGAAGGTTATTTCACAAGTGAATGCTGTTGGTAACACCTGGGTGAGTCAGTGGGTTAGGCCACTGCCTTCAGCTCAGGACATGATCCCAGAGTCCTGGGATGGAGCCCCATATCGGGCTGTCTCCTCAGCAGGGAGCCTTCTTTCCTTTCTCTGGGCGTGCAACACTGCCTACATCTTTTCGCACCCTGCAAAGTGAAAAAGTAAAATCTTGAAGCAATAAATAAATAAATACGTAAATAATAAATATATAAAAGGGAGGGCATGATTTCCTATTGGAATCTAGGTCATTTGTGCGGGGCAGCTCAGGGTTCCCCCATGGGGAGAGTTTGGGAACCAGGCCTTTGAGGACAGAAGACTGAGCACATGACTTGGGCTTCGCATTATGCTAAGGCTGAAGGTCATTGCTATAGGGTATGCTTTCCAGAACACCTGTGTACCTCATTGGATGTGACCTCTTGCCTCGGCCCAGGTCAAGATCCCAGGGAAGAGGAATCTAGTTTGACACCGGGCCCTCCCCACTGCAGGGAGTCTTATTCCCCCTTCCTTCAGACAAAAACACAGCCTACTTGTGATCTCAGTCTGTCCAACAAATAAATAAAATCATTATAAATAAATAAATAAATATATTCAGGCATGTTTTATATAGTGATCAAGTGCAATTCTGCAGTGTGGCTCAGGGTTCTTCCATCGGGAGATTTTGGGAACCAGGCCTCTGAGGTTGGAAGGCTGAGCAGCCGACCACGGCTTCATGTGAGGTATAGGGTTAGGGTTAGGGTTAGGGTTAGGGTTAGGGTTAGGGTTACGGTTAGGGTTAGGGTTATTTTTAGGTAGGGTTAGAGTAATGGTTAGGGTTATGTCTTAGGAACAAGGCATGTCGGAACTGGCCACACAATACTGGCACACCAAGGGCTGAGTTGAGGGTGGGACTCAGCAGAATCCTCAGGCGATGGAATTTTGGACGGGACAGGCTAAGAGGGTGGAATGCCCTCAGGGGAGCATGCTGGTTTCTATATATCTGATGGTACTGGATAACACAGAAGGAAAGGGTCAGTTTCTGCCTGAGAGGCTGAGTCCTTCCTACAGACTGACTTTCCCATCCACAGGAGGACCTGGGTTCAGTCCTCCGGTTTCCAGAGTCTGAACACGTAACCTAGGCTTAGGGTTTGGCTCTGGGAGAATGGCTGACCTGATTTGTCAGGGCAGAATTAGGCTTTCCACGGGACTCAATTGAGGACGTAGCCCTGGCGGACCATCCTATTCCCGGATTTTGCTGTGGGGGTCCTAGGAAGGTGTTGGTAGAATGATCGGACAGGCAGATTTCTCCCGCCCCGAGGGTCTTCCACAGGGCTAAATTTCCCATTATCATAGTGGGCGGCATCCAGAAGCCTGCGATGTGAAGATGGAATCCCCTACCTAGAGGGCTACCAGGTCAAGCAACCAGGGATAGAAGTCTGAAGAAGCACCCTCGGGTTAGGGTTAGGCCGATGCACATGGGAGGCCCTACCGGCCCTTGCTGAGGGATCATCAAACTCCTGGTTCCCGCTTCAGGTGGGCACTCCTTGGAGCTGTGTCCCAAGGGGTGCATGCAGATTTCACCTGTTGTACGGATTCAGCTCATTTCTAAAGGGCAAACGTTCCCATTGGGATCTATGGACATTGTGCGGTGCACCTCAGGGTTCCCGCATCTGCAGAGTTCATGGACCAGGCTACTGAGGACAGAAGCCTGAGCATGGGACAGGGGCTTTGCATCAGGAATACCGTGAAGGTTATTTCACAAGTGAATGCTGTTGGTAACACCTGGGTGAGTCAGTGGGTTAGGCCACTGCCTTCAGCTCAGGACATGATCCCAGAGTCCTGGGATGGAGCCCCATATCGGGCTGTCTCCTCAGCAGGGAGCCTTCTTTCCTTTCTCTGGGCGTGCAACACTGCCTACATCTTTTCGCACCCTGCAAAGTGAAAAAGTAAAATCTTGAAGCAATAAATAAATAAATACGTAAATAATAAATATATAAAAGGGAGGGCATGATTTCCTATTGGAATCTAGGTCATTTGTGCGGGGCAGCTCAGGGTTCCCCCATGGGGAGAGTTTGGGAACCAGGCCTTTGAGGACAGAAGACTGAGCACATGACTTGGGCTTCGCATTATGCTAAGGCTGAAGGTCATTGCTATAGGGTATGCTTTCCAGAACACCTGTGTACCTCATTGGATGTGACCTCTTGCCTCGGCCCAGGTCAAGATCCCAGGGAAGAGGAATCTAGTTCGACACCGGGCCCTCCCCACTGCAGGGAGTCTTATTCCCCCTTCCTTCAGACAAAAACACAGCCTACTTGTGATCTCAGTCTGTCCAACAAATAAATAAAATCATTATAAATAAATAAATAAATATATTCAGGCATGTTTTATATAGTGATCAAGTGCAATTCTGCAGTGTGGCTCAGGGTTCTTCCATCGGGAGATTTTGGGAACCAGGCCTCTGAGGTTGGAAGGCTGAGCAGCCGACCACGGCTTCATGTGAGGTATAGGGTTAGGGTTAGGGTTAGGGTTAGGGTTAGGGTTACGGTTAGGGTTAGGGTTATTTTTAGGTAGGGTTAGAGTAATGGTTAGGGTTATGTCTTAGGAACAAGGCATGTCGGAACTGGCCACACAATACTGGCACACCAAGGGCTGAGTTGAGGGTGGGACTCAGCAGAATCCTCAGGCGATGGAATTTTGGACGGGACAGGCTAAGAGGGTGGAATGCCCTCAGGGGAGCATGCTGGTTTCTATATATCTGATGGTACTGGATAGCACAGAAGGAAAGGGTCAGTTTCTTCCTGAGAGGCTGAGTCCTTCCTACAGACTGACTTTCCCATCCATAGGAGGACCTGGGTTCAGTCCTCCGGTTTCCAGAGTCTGAACACGTAACCTAGGCTTAGGGTTTGGCTCTGGGAGAATGGCTGACCTGATTTGTCAGGGCAGAATTAGGCTTTCCACGGGACTCAATTGAGGACGTAGCCCTGGCGGACCATCCTATTCCCGGATTGTGCTGTGGGGGTCCTAGGAAGGTGTTGGTAGAATGATCGGACAGGCAGATTTCTCCCGCCCCGAGGGTCTTGCACAGGGCTAAACTTCCCATTTGCCTAGTGGGCGGCACCCAAAGGACTGCGATGTGAAGAAGGAATCCCCTACCTAGAGGGCTACCAGGTCAAGCAACCAGGGATAGAAGTCTGAAGAAGCACCCTCGGGTTAGGGTTAGGCCGATGCACATGGGAGGCCCTACCGGCCCTTGCTGAGGGATCATCAAACTCCTGGTTCCCGCTTCAGGTGGGCACTCCTTGGAGCTGTGTCCCAAGGGGTGCATGCAGATTTCACCTGTTGTACGGATTCAGCTCATTTCTAAAGGGCAAACGTTCCCATTGGGATCTATGGACATTGTGCGGTGCACCTCAGGGTTCCCGCATCTGCAGAGTTCATGGACCAGGCTACTGAGGACAGAAGCCTGAGCATGGGACAGGGGCTTTGCATCAGGATTACCGTGAAGGTTATTTCACAAGTGAATGCTGTCGGTAACACCTGGGTGAGTCAGTGGGTTAGGCCATTGCCTTCAGCTCAGGACATGATCCCAGAGTCCTGGGATGGAGCCCCACATCGGGCTGTCTCCTCAGCAGGGAGCCTTCTTCCCTTCTCTGGGCGTGCAACACTGCCTACATCTTTTCGCTCCCTGCAAAGTGAAAAAGTAAAATCATGAAGCAATAAATAAATAAATACATAAATAATAAATATATAAAAGAGAGGGCATGATTTCCTATTGGAATCTAGGTCATTTGTGCGGGGCAGCTCAGGGTTCCCCCATGGGGAGAGTTTTGGACCAGGCCTTTGAGGACAGAAGTCTGAGCACATGACTTGGGCTTCGCATTATGCTAAGGCTGAAGGTCATTGCTATTGGGTATGCTTTCCAGAACACCTGTGTACCTCATTGGATGTGACCTCTTGCCTCGGCCCAGGTCAAGATCCCAGGGAAGAGGAATCTAGTTTGACACCGGGCCCTCCCCACTGCAGGGAGCCTTATTCCCCCTTCCTTCAGACAAAAACACAGCTTACTTGTGATCTCAGTCTGTCCAACAAATAAATAAAATCATTATAAAAAAATAAATAAATATATTCAGGCATGTTTTATATAGTGATCAAGTGCAATTCTGCAGTGTGGCTCAGGGTTCTTCCATCGGGAGATTTTGGGAACCAGGCCTCTGAGGTTGGAAGGCTGAGCAGCCGACCACGGCTTCATGTGAGGTATAGGGTTAGGGTTAGGGTTAGGGTTAGGGTTAGGGTTATGTTTAGGTGAGGGTTAGAGTAAGGGTTAGGATTATGTCTTAGAAACAAGGCATGTTGGAACTGGCCACACAATACTGGCACACCAAGGGCTGAGTTGAGGGTGGGACTCAGCAGAATCCTCAGGCGATGGAATTTTGGACAGGACAGGCCAAGAGGGTGGAATGCCCTCAGGGGAGCATGCTGGTTTCTATATATCTGAAGGTACTGGATAGCACAGAAGGAAAGGGTCAGTTTCTGCCTTAGAGGCTGAGTCCTTCCTACCGACTGACTTTCCCATCCACAAGAGGACCTGGGTTCAGACCATCGGTGTCCAGAGGCTGATCACGTAACCTAGGCTTAGCCTTTGGCTCTGGGAGAATGGCTGACCTGATTTGTCAGGTCAGAATTAGGCTTTCCACGGGACTCAGTGAGGACGTAGCCCTGGCGGACCATCCTATTCCCGGATTGTGCTGTGGGGGTCCTAGGAAGGTGTTGGTAGAATGATCGGACAAGCAGATTTCTCCCGCCCCGAGGGTCTTCCACAGGGCTAAATTTCCCATTATCATAGTGGGCGGCATCCAGAAGCCTGCGATGTGAAGATGGAATCCCCTACCTAGAGGGCTACCAGGTCAAGCAACCAGGGATAGAAGTCTGAAGAAGCACCCTCGGGTTAGGGTTAGGCCGATGCACATGGGAGGCCCTACCGGCCCTTGCTGAGGGATCATCAAACTCCTGGTTCCCGCTTCAGGTGGGCACTCCTTGGAGCTGTGTCCCAAGGGGTGCATGCAGATTTCACCTGTTCTACGGATTCAGCTCATTTCTAAAGGGCAAACGTTCCCATTGGGATCTATGGACATTGTGCGGTGCACCTCAGGGTTCCCGCATCTGCAGAGTTCATGGACCAGGCTACTGAGGACAGAAGCCTGAGCATGGGACAGGGGCTTTGCATCAGGAATACCGTGAAGGTTATTTCACAAGTGAATGCTGTTGGTAACACCTGGGTGAGTCAGTGGGTTAGGCCACTGCCTTCAGCTCAGGACATGATCCCAGAATCCTGGGATGGAGCCCCATATCGGGCTGTCTCCTCAGCAGGGAGCCTTCTTTCCTTTCTCTGGGCGTGCAACACTGCATACATCTTTTCGCTCCCTGCAAAGTGAAAAAGTAAAATCTTGAAGCAATAAATAAATAAATACGTAAATAATAAATATATAAAAGGGAGGGCATGATTTCCTATTGGAATCTAGGTCATTTGTGCGGGGCAGCTCAGGGTTCCCCCATGGGGAGAGTTTGGGAACCAGGCCTTTGAGGACAGAAGACTGAGCACATGACTTGGGCTTCGCATTATGCTAAGGCTGAAGGTCATTGCTATAGGGTATGCTTTCCAGAACACCTGTGTACCTCATTGGATATGACCTCTTGCCTCGGCCCAGGTCAGATAACAGGGAAGAGGAATCTAGTTTGACACCGGGCCCTCCCCACTGCAGGGAGTCTTTTTCCCCCTTCCTTCAGACAAAAACACAGCCTACTTGTGATCTCAGTCTGTCCAACAAATAAATAAAATCATTATAAATAAATAAATAAATATATTCAGGCATGTTTTATATAGTGATCAAGTGCAATTCTGCAGTGTGGCTCAGGGTTCTTCCATCGGGAGATTTTGGGAACCAGGCCTCTGAGGTTGGAAGACTGAGCAGCCGACCACGGCTTCATGTGAGGTATAGGGTTAGGGTTAGGGTTAGGGTTAGGGTTAGGGTTAGGGTTACGGTTAGGGTTAGGGTTATTTTTAGGTAGGGTTAGAGTAATGGTTAGGGTTATGTCTTAGGAACAAGGCATGTCGGAACTGGCCACACAATACTGGCACACCAAGGGCTGAGTTGAGGGTGGGACTCAGCAGAATCCTCAGGCGATGGAATGTTGGACGGGACAGGCTAAGAGGGTGGAATGCCCTCAGGGGAGCATGCTGGTTTCTATATATCTGATGGTACTGGATAGCACAGAAGGAAAGGGTCAGTTTCTGCCTGAGAGGCTGAGTCCTTCCTACAGACTGACTTTCCCATCCACAGGAGGACCTGGGTTCAGTCCTCCGGTTTCCAGAGTCTGAACACGTAACCTAGGCTTAGGGTTTGGCTCTGGGAGAATGGCTGACCTGATTTGTCAGGGCAGAATTAGGCTTTCCACGGGACTCAATTGAGGACGTAGCCCTGGCGGACCATCCTATTCCCAGATTGTGGTGTGGGGGTCCTAGGAAGGTGTTGGTAGAATGATCGGACAGGCAGATTTCTCCCTCCCCGAGGGTCTTCCACAGGGCTAAACTTCCCATTTGCCTAGTGGGCGGCACCCAGAGGACTGCGATGTGAAGAAGGAATCCCCTACCTAGAGGGCTACCAGGGCAAGCAACCAGGGATAGAAGTCTGAAGAAGCACCCTCGGGTTAGGGTTAGGCCGATGCACATGGGAGGCCCTACCGGCCCTTGCTGAGGGATCATCAAACTCCTGGTTCCCGCTTCAGGTGGGCACTCCTTGGAGCTGTGTCCCAAGGGGTGCATGCAGATTTCACCTGTTCTACGGATTCAGCTCATTTCTAAAGGGCAAACGTTCCCATTGGGATCTATGGACATTGTGCGGTGCACCTCAGGGTTCCCGCATCTGCAGAGTTCATGGACCAGGCTACTGAGGACAGAAGCCTGAGCATGGCACAGGGGCTTTGCATCAGGATTACCGTGAAGGTTATTTCACAAGTGAATGCTGTCGGTAACACCTGGGTGAGTCAGTGGGTTAGGCCATTGCCTTCAGCTCAGGACATGATCCCAGAGTCCTGGGATGGAGCCCCACATCGGGCTGTCTCCTCAGCAGGGAGCCTTCTTCCCTTCTCTGGGCGTGCAACACTGCCTACATCTTTTCGCTCCCTGCAAAGTGAAAAAGTAAAATCATGAAGCAATAAATAAATAAATACATAAATAATAAATATATAAAAGAGAGGGCATGATTTCCTATTGGAATCTAGGTCATTTGTGCGGGGCAGCTCAGGGTTCCCCCATGGGGAGAGTTTTGGACCAGGCCTTTGAGGACAGAAGTCTGAGCACATGACTTGGGCTTCGCATTATGCTAAGGCTGAAGGTCATTGCTATTGGGTATGCTTTCCAGAACACCTGTGTACCTCATTGGATGTGACCTCTTGCCTCGGCCCAGGTCAAGATCCCAGGGAAGAGGAATCTAGTTTGACACCGGGCCCTCCCCACTGCAGGGAGCCTTATTCCCCCTTCCTTCAGACAAAAACACAGCTTACTTGTGATCTCAGTCTGTCCAACAAATAAATAAAATCATTATAAAAAAATAAATAAATATATTCAGGCATGTTTTATATAGTGATCAAGTGCAATTCTGCAGTGTGGCTCAGGGTTCTTCCATCGGGAGATTTTGGGAACCAGGCCTCTGAGGTTGGAAGGCTGAGCAGCCGACCACGGCTTCATGTGAGGTATAGGGTTAGGGTTAGGGTTAGGGTTAGGGTTAGGGTTATGTTTAGGTGAGGGTTAGAGTAAGGGTTAGGATTATGTCTTAGAAACAAGGCATGTTGGAACTGGCCACACAATACTGGCACACCAAGGGCTGAGTTGAGGGTGGGACTCAGCAGAATCCTCAGGCGATGGAATTTTGGACAGGACAGGCCAAGAGGGTGGAATGCCCTCAGGGGAGCATGCTGGTTTCTATATATCTGAAGGTACTAGATAGCACAGAAGGAAAGGGTCAGTTTCTGCCTTAGAGGCTGAATCCTTCCTACCGACTGACTTTCCCATCCACAAGAGGACCTGGGTTCAGACCATCGGTGTCCAGAGGCTGATCACGTAACCTAGGCTTAGCCTTTGGCTCTGGGAGAATGGCTGACCTGATTTGTCAGGTCAGAATTAGGCTTTCCACGGGACTCAGTGAGGACGTAGCCCTGGCGGACCATCCTATTCCCGGATTGTGCTGTGGGGGTCCTAGGAAGGTGTTGGTAGAATGATCGGACAAGCAGATTTCTCCCGCCCCGAGGGTCTTCCACAGGGCTAAATTTCCCATTATCATAGTGGGCGGCATCCAGAAGCCTGCGATGTGAAGATGGAATCCCCTACCTAGAGGGCTACCAGGTCAAGCAACCAGGGATAGAAGTCTGAAGAAGCACCCTCGGGTTAGGGTTAGGCCGATGCACATGGGAGGCCCTACCGGCCCTTGCTGAGGGATCATCAAACTCCTGGTTCCCGCTTCAGGTGGGCACTCCTTGGAGCTGTGTCCCAAGGGGTGCATGCAGATTTCACCTGTTCTACGGATTCAGCTCATTTCTAAAGGGCAAACGTTCCCATTGGGATCTATGGACATTGTGCGGTGCACCTCAGGGTTCCCGCATCTGCAGAGTTCATGGACCAGGCTACTGAGGACAGAAGCCTGAGCATGGGACAGGGGCTTTGCATCAGGAATACCGTGAAGGTTATTTCACAAGTGAATGCTGTTGGTAACACCTGGGTGAGTCAGTGGGTTAGGCCACTGCCTTCAGCTCAGGACATGATCCCAGAATCCTGGGATGGAGCCCCATATCGGGCTGTCTCCTCAGCAGGGAGCCTTCTTTCCTTTCTCTGGGCGTGCAACACTGCCTACATCTTTTCGCTCCCTGCAAAGTGAAAAAGTAAAATCTTGAAGCAATAAATAAATAAATACGTAAATAATAAATATATAAAAGGGAGGGCATGATTTCCTATTGGAATCTAGGTCATTTGTGCGGGGCAGCTCAGGGTTCCCCCATGGGGAGAGTTTGGGAACCAGGCCTTTGAGGACAGAAGACTGAGCACATGACTTGGGCTTCGCATTATGCTAAGGCTGAAGGTCATTGCTATAGGGTATGCTTTCCAGAACACCTGTGTACCTCATTGGATATGACCTCTTGCCTCGGCCCAGGTCAGATAACAGGGAAGAAGAATCTAGTTTGACACCGGGCCCTCCCCACTGCAGGGAGTCTTTTTCCCCCTTCCTTCAGACAAAAACACAGCCTACTTGTGATCTCAGTCTGTCCAACAAATAAATAAAATCATTATAAATAAATAAATAAATATATTCAGGCATGTTTTATATAGTGATCAAGTGCAATTCTGCAGTGTGGCTCAGGGTTCTTCCATCGGGAGATTTTGGGAACCAGGCCTCTGAGGTTGGAAGACTGAGCAGCCGACCACGGCTTCATGTGAGGTATAGGGTTAGGGTTAGGGTTAGGGTTAGGGTTAGGGTTAGGGTTACGGTTAGGGTTAGGGTTATTTTTAGGTAGGGTTAGAGTAATGGTTAGGGTTATGTCTTAGGAACAAGGCATGTCGGAACTGGCCACACAATACTGGCACACCAAGGGCTGAGTTGAGGGTGGGACTCAGCAGAATCCTCAGGCGATGGAATGTTGGACGGGACAGGCTAAGAGGGTGGAATGCCCTCAGGGGAGCATGCTGGTTTCTATATATCTGATGGTACTGGATAGCACAGAAGGAAAGGGTCAGTTTCTGCCTGAGAGGCTGAGTCCTTCCTACAGACTGACTTTCCCATCCACAGGAGGACCTGGGTTCAGTCCTCCGGTTTCCAGAGTCTGAACACGTAACCTAGGCTTAGGGTTTGGCTCTGGGAGAATGGCTGACCTGATTTGTCAGGGCAGAATTAGGCTTTCCACGGGACTCAATTGAGGACGTAGCCCTGGCGGACCATCCTATTCCCGGATTGTGCTGTGGGGGTCCTAGGAAGGTGTTGGTAGAATGATCGGACAGGCAGATTTCTCCCGCCCCGAGGGTCTTCCACAGGGCTAAATTTTCCATTATCATAGTGGGCGGCACCCAGAAGCCTGCGATGTGAAGATGGAATCCCCTACCTAGAGGGCTACCAGGGCAAGCAACCAGGGATAGAAGTCTGAAGAAGCACCCTCGGGTTAGGGTTAGGCCGATGCACATGTGAGGCCCTACCGGCCCTTGCTGAGGGATCATCAAACTCCTGGTTCCCGCTTCAGGTGGGCACTCCTTGGAGCTGTGTCCCAAGGGGTGCATGCAGATTTCACCTGTTCTACGGATTCAGCTCATTTCTAAAGGGCAAACGTTCCCATTGGGATCTATGGACATTGTGCGGTGCACCTCAGGGTTCCCGCATCTGCAGAGTTCATGGACCAGGCTACTGAGGACAGAAGCCTGAGCATGGGACAGGGGCTTTGCATCAGGATTACCGTGAAGGTTATTTCACAAGTGAATGCTGTCGGTAACACCTGGGTGAGTCAGTGGGTTAGGCCATTGCCTTCAGCTCAGGACATGATCCCAGAGTCCTGGGATGGAGCCCCACATCGGGCTGTCTCCTCAGCAGGGAGCCTTCTTCCCTTCTCTGGGCGTGCAACACTGCCTACATCTTTTCGCTCCCTGCAAAGTGAAAAAGTAAAATCATGAAGCAATAAATAAATAAATACATAAATAATAAATATATAAAAGAGAGGGCATGATTTCCTATTGGAATCTAGGTCATTTGTGCGGGGCAGCTCAGGGTTCCCCCATGGGGAGAGTTTTGGACCAGGCATTTGAGGACAGAAGTCTGAGCACATGACTTGGGCTTCAAATTATGCTAAGGCTGTGGGTCATTGCTATAGGGTATGCTTTCCAGAACACCTGTGTACCTCATTGGATGTGACCTCTTGCCTCGGCCCAGGTCAAGATCCCAGGGAAGAGGAATCTAGTTTGACACCGGGCCCTCCCCACTGCAGGGAGCCTTATTCCCCCTTCCTTCAGACAAAAACACAGCTTACTTGTGATCTCAGTCTGTCCAACAAATAAATAAAATCATTATAAAAAAATAAATAAATATATTCAGGCATGTTTTATATAGTGATCAAGTGCAATTCTGCAGTGTGGCTCAGGGTTCTTCCATCGGGAGATTTTGGGAACCAGGCCTCTGAGGTTGGAAGGCTGAGCAGCCGACCACGGCTTCATGTGAGGTATAGGGTTAGGGTTAGGGTTAGGGTTAGGGTTAGGGTTATGTTTAGGTGAGGGTTAGAGTAAGGGTTAGGATTATGTCTTAGAAACAAGGCATGTTGGAACTGGCCACACAATACTGGCACACCAAGGGCTGAGTTGAGGGTGGGACTCAGCAGAATCCTCAGGCGATGGAATTTTGGACAGGACAGGCCAAGAGGGTGGAATGCCCTCAGGGGAGCATGCTGGTTTCTATATATCTGAAGGTACTGGATAGCACAGAAGGAAAGGGTCAGTTTCTGCCTTAGAGGCTGAGTCCTTCCTACCGACTGACTTTCCCATCCACAAGAGGACCTGGGTTCAGACCTTCGGTGTCCAGAGGCTGATCACGTAACCTAGGCTTAGCCTTTGGCTCTGGGAGAATGGCTGACCTGATTTGTCAGGTCAGAATTAGGCTTTCCACGGGACTCAGTTGAGGACATAGCCCTGGCGGACCATCCTATTCCCGGATTGTGCTGTGGGGGTCCTAGGAAGGTGTTGGTAGAATGATCGGACAGGCAGATTTCTCCCGCCCCGAGGGTCTTCCACAGGGCTAAATTTCCCATTATCATAGTGGGCGGCACCCAGAAGCCTGCGATGTGAAGATGGAATCCCCTACCTAGAGGGCTACCAGGGCAAGCAACCAGGGATAGAAGTCTGAAGAAGCACCCTCGGGTTAGGGTTAGGCCGATGCACATGGGAGGCCCTACCGGCCCTTGCTGAGGGATCATCAAACTCCTGGTTCCCGCTTCAGGTGGGCACTCCTTGGAGCTGTGTCCCAAGGGGTGCATGCAGATTTCACCTGTTCTACGGATTCAGCTCATTTCTAAAGGGCAAACGTTCCCATTGGGATCTATGGACATTGTGCGGTGCACCTCAGGGTTCCCGCATCTGCAGAGTTCATGGACCAGGCTACTGAGGACAGAAGCCTGAGCATGGGACAGGGGCTTTGCATCAGGATTACCGTGAAGGTTATTTCACAAGTGAATGCTGTTGGTAACACCTGGGTGATTCAGTGGGTTAGGCCATTGCCTTCAGCTCAGGACATGATCCCAGAGTCCTGGGATGGAGCCCCACATCGGGCTGTCTCCTCAGCAGGGAGCCTTCTTTCCCTTCTCTGGGCGTGCAACACTGCCTACATCTTTTCGCACCCTGCAAAGTGAAAAAGTAAAATCGTGAAGCAATAAATAAATAAATACATAAATAATAAATATATAAAAGAGAGGGCATGATTTCCTATTGGAATCTAGGTCATTTGTGTGGGGCAGCTCAGGGTTCCCCCATGGGGAGAGTTTGGAACCAGGCCTTTGAGGACAGAAGTCTGAGCACATGACTTGGGCTTCGCATTATGCTAAGGCTGAAGGTCATTGCTATAGGGTATGCTTTCCAGAACACCTCTGTACCTCATTGGATGTGACCTCTTGCCTCGGCCCAGGTCAAGATCCCAGGGAAGAGGAATCTAGTTTGACACCGGGCGCTCCCCACTGCAGGGAGCCTTATTCCCCCTTCCTTCAGACAAAAACACAGCCTACTTGTGATCTCAGTCTGTCCAACAAATAAATAAAATCATTATAAAAAAATAAATAAATATATTCAGGCATGTTTTATATAGTGATCAAGTGCAATTCTGCAGTGTGGCTCAGGGTTTTTCCATCGGGAGATTTTGGGAACCAGGCCTCTGAGGTTGGAAGGCTGAGCAGCCGACCACGGCTTCATGTGAGGTATAGGGTTAGGGTTAGGGTTAGGGTTAGGGTTAGGGTTATGTTTAGGTGAGGGTTAGAGTAAGGGTTAGGGTTATGTCTTAGGAACAAGGCATGTCAGAACTGGCCACACAATACTGGCACAACAAGGGCTGAGTTGAGGGTGGGACTCAGCAGAATCCTCAGGCGATGGAATTTTGGACGGGACAGGCCAAGAGGGTGGAATGCCCTCAGGGGAGCATGCTGGTTTCTATATATCTGAAGGTACTGGATAGCACAGAAGGAAAGGGTCAGTTTCTGCCTTAGAGGCTGAGTCCTTCCTACCGACTGACTTTCCCATCCACAGGAAAACCTGGGTTCAGTCCTCCGGTGTCCAGAGTCTGATCACGTAACCTAGGCTTAGCCTTTGGCTCTGGGAGAATGGCTGACCTTATTTGTCAGGGCAGAATTAGGCTTTCCACGGGACTCAGTTGAGGACGTAGCCCTGGCGGACCATCCTATTCCCGGATTGTGGTGTGGGGGTCCTAGGAAGGTGTTGGTAGAATGATCGGAGAGGCAGATTTCTCCCGCCCCGAGGGTCTTCCACAGGGCTAAATTTTCCATTATCATGGTGGGCGGCACCCAGAAGCCTGCGATGTGAAGATGGAATCCCCTACCTAGAGGGCTACCAGGTCAAGCAACCAGGGATAGAAGTCTGAAGAAGCACCCTCGGGTTAGGGTTAGGCCGATGCACATGGGAGGCCCTACCGGCCCTTGCTGAGGGATCATCAAACTCCTGGTTCCCGCTTCAGGTGGGCGCTCCTTGGAGCTGTGTCCCAAGGGGTGCATGCAGATTTCACCTGTTCTACGGATTCAGCTCATTTCTAAAGGGCAAACGTTCCCATTGGGATCTATGGACATTGTGCGGTGCACCTCAGGGTTCCCGCATCTGCAGAGTTCATGGACCAGGCTACTGAGGACAGAAGCCTGAGCATGGGACAGGGGCTTTGCATCAGGATTCCCGTGAAGGTTATTTCACAAGTGAATGCTGTTGGTAACACCTGGGTGAGTCAGTGGGTTAGGCCATTGCCTTCAGCTCAGGACATGATCCCAGAGTCCTGGGATGGAGCCCCACATCGGGCTGTCTCCGCAACAGGGAGCCTTCTTTCCCTTCTCTGGGCGTGCAACACTGCCTACATCTTTTCGCACCCTGCAAAGTGAAAAAGTAAAATCGTGAAGCAATAAATAAATAAATACATAAATAATAATTATATAAAAGAGAGGGCATGATTTCCTATTGGAATCTAGGTCATTTGTGCGGGGCAGTTCAGGGTTCCCCCATGGGGAGAGTTTGGGACCAGGCCTTTGAGGACAGAAGTCTGAGCACATGACTTGGGCTTCGCATTATGCTAAGGCTGAAGGTCATTGCTATAGGGTATGCTTTCCAGAACACCTGTGTACCTCATTGGATGTGACCGCTTGCCTCGGCCCAGGTCAAGATCCCAGGGAAGAGGAATCTAGTTTGACACCGGGCCCTCTCCACTGCAGGGAGCCTTATTCCCACTTCCTTCAGACAAAAACACAGCCTACTTGTGATCTCAGTCTGTCCAACAAATAAATAAAATCATTATAAAAAAATAAATAAATATATTCAGGCATGTTTTATATAGTGATCAAGTGCAATTCTGCAGTGTGGCTCAGGGTTCTTCCATCGGGAGATTTTGGGAACCAGGCCTCTGAGGTTGGAAGGCTGAGCAGCCGACCACGGCTTCATGTGAGGTATAGGGTTAGGGTTAGGGTTAGGGTTAGGGTTAGGGTTACGGTTAGGGTTAGGGTTATGTTTAGGTGAGGGTTAGAGTAATGGTTAGGGTTATGTCTTAGGAACAAGGCATGTCGGAACTGGCCACACAATACTGGCACACCAACGGCTGAGTTGAGGGTGGGACTCAGCAGAATCCTCAGGCGATGGAATTTTGGACGGGACAGACCAAGAGGGTGGAATGCCCTCAGGGGAGCATGCTGGTTTCTATATATCTGATGGTACTGGATAGCACAGAAGGAAGGGGTCAGTTTCTGCCTGAGAGGCTGAGTCCTTCCTACAGACTGACTTTCCCATCCACAGGAGGACCTGGGTTCAGTCCTCCGGTGTCCAGAGTCTGAACACGTAACCTAGGCTTAGCCTTTGGCTCTGGGAGAATGGCTGACCTGATTTGTCAGGGCAGAATTAGGCTTTCCACGGGACTCAGTGAGGACGTAGCCCTGGCGGACCATCCTATTCCCGGATTGTGCTGTGGGGGTCCTAGGAAGGTGTTGGTAGAATGATCGGACAGGCAGATTTCTCCCGCCCCGAGGGTCTTCCACAGGGCTAAATTTCCCATTATCATAGTGGGCGGCATGCAGAAGCCTGCGATGTGAAGATGGAATCCCCTACCTAGAGGGCTACCAGGACAAGCAACCAGGGATAGAAGTCTGAAGAAGCACCCTTGGGTTAGGGTTAGGCCGATGCACATGGGAGGCCCTACCGGCCCTTGCTGAGGGATCATCAAACTCCTGGTTCCTGCTTCAGGTGGGCACTCCTTGGAGCTGTGTCCCAAGGGGTGCATGCAGATTTCACCTGTTCTACGGATTCAGCTCATTTCTAAAGGGCAAACGTTCCCATTGGGATCTATGGACATTGTGCGGTGCACCTCAGGGTTCCCGCATCTGCAGAGTTCATGGACCAGGCTACTGAGGACAGAAGCCTGAGCATGGGACAGGGGCTTTGCATCAGGATTACCGTGAAGGTTATTTCACAAGTGAATGCTGTTGGTAACACTTGGGTGAGTCAGTGGGTTAGGCCACTGCCTTCAGCTCAGAACATGATCCCAGAGTCCTGGGATGGAGCCCCATATCGGGCTGTCTCCTCAGCAGGGAGCCTTCTTTCTTTCTCTGGGCGTGCAACACTGCCTACATCTTTACGCTCCCTGCAAAGTGAAAAAGTAAAATCTTGAAGCAATAAATAAATAAATACGTAAATAATAAATATATAAAAGGGAGGGCATGATTTCCTATTGGAATCTAGGTCATTTGTGCGGGGCAGCTCAGGGTTCCCCCATGGGGAGAGTTTGGGAACCAGGCCTTTGAGGACAGAAGACTGAGCACATGACTTGGGCTTCGCATTATGCTAAGGCTGAAGGTCATTGCTATAGGGTATGCTTTCCAGAACACCTGTGTACCTCATTGGATGTGACCTCTTGCCTCGGCCCAGGTCAAGATCCCAGGGAAGAGGAATCTAGTTTGACACCGGGCCCTCCCCACTGCAGGGAGCCTTATTCCCCCTTCCTTCAGACAAAAACACAGCCTACTTGTGATCTCAGTCTGTCCAACAAATAAATAAAATCATTATAAATAAATAAATAAATATATTCAGGCATGTTTTATATAGTGATCAAGTGCAATTCTGCAGTGTGGCTCAGAGTTCTTCCATCGGGAGATTTTGGGAACCAGGCCTCTGAGGTTGGAAGGCTGAGCAGCCGACCACGGCTTCATGTGAGGTATAGGGTTAGGGTTAGGGTTAGGGTTAGGGTTATGTTTAGGTGAGGGTTAGAGTAAGGGTTAGGATTATGTCTTAGAAACAAGGCATGTTGGAACTGGCCACACAATACTGGCACACCAAGGGCTGAGTTGAGGGTGGGACTCAGCAGAATCCTCAGGCGATGGAATTTTGGACAGGACAGGCCAAGAGGGTGGAATGCCCTCAGGGGAGCATGCTGGTTTCTATATATCTGAAGGTACTGGATAGCACAGAAGGAAAGGGTCAGTTTCTGCCTTAGAGGCTGAGTCCTTCCTACCGACTGACTTTCCCATCCATAAGAGGACCTAGGTTCAGACCTTCGGTGTCCAGAGGCTGATCACGTAACCTAGGCTTAGCCTTTGGCTCTGGGAGAATGGCTGACCTGATTTGTCAGGTCAGAATTAGGCTTTCCACGGGACTCATTTGAGGACATAGCCCTGGCGGACAATCCTATTCCCGGATTGTGGTGTGGGGGTCCTAGGAAGGTGTTGGTAGAATGATCGGAGAGGCAGATTTATCCCGCCCCGAGGGTCTTCCACAGGGCTAAATTTTCCATTATCATAGTGGGCGGCACCCAGAAGCCTGCGATGTGAAGATGGAATCCCCTACCTAGAGGGCTACCAGGGCAAGCAACCAGGAATAGAAGTCTGAAGAAGCACCCTCGGGTTAGGGTTAGGCCGATGCACATGGGAGGCCCTACCGGCCCTTGCTGAGGGATCATCAAACTCCTGGTTCCCGCTTCAGGTGGGCGCTCCTTGGAGCTGTGTCCCAAGGGGTGCTTGCAGATTTCACCTGTTCTACGGATTCAGCTCATTTCTAAAGGGCAAACGTTCCCATTGGGATCTATGGACATTGTGCGGTGCACCTCAGGGTTCCCGCATCTGCAGAGTTCATGGACCAGGCTACTGAGGACAGAAGCCTGAGCATGGGACAGGGGCTTTGCATCAGGATTACCGTGAAGGTTATTTCACAAGTGAATGCTGTTGGTAACACCTGGGTGAGTCAGTGGGTTAGGCCATTGCCTTCAGCTCAGGACATGATCCCAGAGTCCTGGGATGGAGCCCCACATCGGGCTGTCTCCTCAGCAGGGAGCCTTCTTTCCCTTCTCTGGGCGTGCAACACTGCCTACATCTTTTCGCACCCTGCAAAGTGAAAAAGTAAAATCGTGAAGCAATAAATAAATAAATACATAAATAATAAATATATAAAAGGGAGGGCATGATTTCCTATTGGAATCTAGGTCATTTGTGCGAGGCAGCTCAGGGTTCCCCCATGGGGAGAGTTTGGGACCAGGCCTTTGAGGACAGAAGACTGAGCACATGACTTGGGCTTCGCATTATGCTAAGGCTGAAGGTCATTTCTATAGGGTATGCTTTCCAGAACACCTGTGTACCTCATTGGATGTGACCTCTTGCCTCGGCCCAGGTCAAGATCCCAGGGAAGAGGAATCTAGTTTGACACGGGGCCCTCCCCTCTGCA
This sequence comes from Mustela nivalis, assembly GCF_964662115.1. Taxonomy (NCBI): domain Eukaryota; kingdom Metazoa; phylum Chordata; class Mammalia; order Carnivora; family Mustelidae; genus Mustela; species Mustela nivalis. The sequence continues at coordinate 1,627,678 of NW_028136524.1, forward strand.
GGGAGCCTTATTCCCCCTTCCTTCAGACAAAAACACAGCCTACTTGTGATCTCAGTCTGTCCAACAAATAAATAAAATCATTATAAAAAAATAAATAAATATATTCAGGCATGTTTTATATAGTGATCAAGTGCAATTCGGCAGTGTGGCTCAGGGTACTTCCATCGGGAGATTTTGGGAACCAGGCCTCTGAGGTTGGAAGGCTGAGCAGCCGACCACGGCTTCATGTGAGGTACAGGGTTAAGGTTGGGGTTAGGGTTAGGGTTAGGGTTATGTTTAGGTGAAGGTTAGAGTAAGGGTTAGGGTTATGTCTTAGGAACAAGGCATGTCGGAACTGGCCACACAATACTGGCACACCAAGGGCTGAGTTGAGGGTGGGACTCAGCAGAATCCTCAGGCGATGGAATTTTGGACGGGACAGGCCAAGAGGGTGGAATGCCCTCAGGGGAGCATGCTGGTTTCTATATATCTGAAGGTACTGGATAGCACAGAAGGAAAGGGTCAGTTTCTGCCTGAGAGGCTGAGTCCTTCCTACAGACTGACTTTCCCATCCACAGGAGGACCTGGGTTCAGTACTCCGGTGTCCAGAGTCTGATAACGTAAACTAGGCTTAGCCTTTGGCTGTGGGAGAATGGCTGACCTGATTTGTCTGGGCAGAATTAGGCTTTCCACGGGACTCAGTTGAGGACGTAGCTTTGGCGGACCATCCTATTCCCGGATTGTGGTGTGGGGGTCCTAGGAAGGTGTTGGTAGAATGATCGGACAGGCAGATTTCTCCCGCCCCGAGGGTCTTCCACAGGGCTAAACTTCCCATTTGCCTAGTGGGCGGCACCCAGGGGCCTGCGATGTGAAGAAGGAATCCCCTACCTAGAGGGCTACCAGGGCAGGCAACCGGGGATAGAAGTCTGAAGAAGCACCCTCGGGTTAGGGTTAGGCCGATGCACATGGGAGGCCCTACCGGCCCTTGCTGAGGGATCATCAAACTCCTGGTTCCCCCTTCAGGTGGGCGCTCCTTGGAGCTGTGTCCCAAGGGGTGCATGCAGATTTCACCTGTTCTACGGATTCAGCTCATTTCTAAAGGGCAAACGTTCCCATTGGCATCTATGGACATTGTGCGGTGCACCTCAGGGTTCCCGCATCTGCAGAGTTCATGGACCAGGCTACTGAGGACAGAAGCCTGAGCATGGGACAGGGGCTTTGCATCAGGATTCCCGTGAAGGTTATTTCACAAGTGAATGCTGTTGGTAACACCTGGGTGAGTCAGTGGGTTAGGCCACTGCCTTCAGCTCAGGACATGATCCCAGAGTCCTGGGATGGAGCCCCACATCGGGCTGTCTCCTCAGCAGGGAGCCTTCTTTCCCTTCTCTGGGCGTACAACACTGCCTACATCTTTTCGCTCCCTGAAAAGTGAAAAAGTAAAATCTTGAAGCAATAAATAAATAAATACATAAATAATAAATATATAAAAGAGAGGGCATGATTTCCTATTGGAATCTAGGTCATTTGTGTGGGGCAGCTCAGGGTTCCCCCATGGGAAGAGTTTGGGAACCAGGCCTTTGAGGACAGAAGACTGAGCACATGACTTGGGCTTCGCATTATGCTAAGGCTGAAGGTCATTGCTATAGGGTATGCTTTCCAGAACACCTGTGTACCTCATTGAATGTGACCTCTTGCTTCAGCCCAGGTCAAGATCCCAGGGAAGAGGAATCTAGTTTGACACCGGGCCCTCCCCACTGCAGGGAGCCTTATTCCCCTTTCCTTCAGACAAAAACACAGCCTACTTGTGATCTCAGTCTGTCCAACAAATAAATAAAATCATTATAAAAAAAAATAAATATATTCAGGCATGTTTTATATAGTGATCAAGTGCAATTCTGCAGTGTGGCTCAGGGTTCTTCCATCGGGAGATTTTGGGAACCAGGCCTCTGAGGTTGGAAGGCTGAGCAGCCGACGACGGCTTCATGTGAGGTATAGGGTTAGGGTTAGGGTTAGGGTTATGTTTAGGTGAGGGTTAGAGTAAGGGTTAGGGTTATGTCTTAGGAACAAGGCATGTCGGAACTGGCCACACAATACTGGCACACCAAGGGCTGTGTTGAGGGTGGGACTCAGCAGAATCCTCAGGCGATGGAATTTTGGACGGGACAGGCCAAGAGGGTGGAATGCCCTCAGGGGAGCATGCTGGTTTCTATATATCTGAAGGTACTGGATAGCACAGAAGGAAAGGGTCAGTTTCTGCCTGAGAGGCTGAGTCCTTCCTACAGACTGACTTTCCCATCCACAGGAGGACCTGGGTTCAGTCCTCCGGTGTCCAGAGTCTGATCACGTAACCTAGGCTTAGCCTTTGGCTCTGGGAGAATGGCTGACCTGATTTGTCAGGGCAGAATTAGGCTTTCCATGGGACTCAGTTGAGGACGTAGCCCTGGCGGACCATCCTATTCTTGGATTGTGGTGTGGGGGTCCTAGGAAGGTGTTGGTAGAATGATCGGACAGGCAGATTTCTCCGGCCCCGAGGGTCTTCCACAGGGCTAAATTTCCCATTATCATAGTGGGCGCCACCCAGAAGCCTGCGATGTGAAGAAGGAATCCCCTACCTAGAGGGCTACGAGGGCAGGCAACCGGGGATAGAAGTCTGAAGAAGCACCCTCGGGTTAGGGTTAGGCCGATGCACATGGGAGGCCCTACCGGCCCTTGCTGAGGGATCATCAAACTCTTGGTTCCCGCTTCAGGTGGGCGCTCCTTGGAGCTGTGTCCCAAGGGGTGCATGCAGATTTCACCTGTTCTACGGTTTTAGCCCATTTCTAATGGGCAAACGTTCCCATTGGGAACTATGGACATTGTGCGGTGCACCTCAGGGTTCCCGCATCTGCAGAGTTCATGGACCAGGCTACTGAGGACAGAAGCCTGAGCATGGGACAGGGGCTTTGCATCAGGATTCCCGTGAAGGTTATTTCACAAGTGAATGCTGTTGGTAACACCTGGGTGAGTCAGTGGGTTAGGCCACTGCCTTCAGCTCAGGACATGATCCCAGAGTCCTGGGATGGAGCCCCACATCGGGCTGTCTCCTCAGCAGGGAGCCTTCTTTCCTTTCTCTGGGCGTGCAACACTGCCTACATCTTTTCGCTCCCTGCAAAGTTAAAAAGTAAAATCTTGAAGCAATAAATAAATAAATACGTAAATAATAAATATATAAAAGGGAGGGCATGATTTCCTATTGGAATCTAGGTCATTTGTGCTGGGCAGCTCAGGGTTCTACCATGGGGAGAGTTTGGGAACCAGGCCTTTGAGGACAGAAGACTGAGCACATGACTTGGGCTTCGCATTATGCTAAGGCTGAAGGTCATTGCTATAGGGTATGCTTTCCAGAACACCTGTGTACCTCATTGGATGTGACCTCTTGCCTCGGCCCAGGTCAAGATCCCAGGGAAGAGGAATCTAGTTTGACACCGGGCCCTCCCCACTGCAGGGAGCCTTATTCCCCCTTCCTTCAGACAAAAACACAGCCTACTTGTGATCTCAGTCTGTCCAACAAATAAATAAAATCATTATAAATAAATAAATAAATATATTCAGGCATGTTTTATATAGTGATCAAGTGCAATTCTGCAGTGTGGCTCAGGGTTCTTCCATCGGGAGATTTTGGGAACCAGGCCTCTGAGGTTGGAAGGCTGAGCAGCCGACCACAGCTTCATGTGAGGTATAGGGTTAGGGTTAGGGTTAGGGTTAGGGTTAGGGTTACGGTTAGGGTTAGGGTTATGTTTAGGTGAGGGTTAGAGTAATGGTTAGGGTTATGTCTTAGGAACAAGGCATGTCGGAACTGGCCAAACAATACTGGCACACCAAGGGCTGAGTTGAGGGTGGGACTCAGCAGAATCCTCAGGCGATGGAATTTTGGACGGGACAGGCCAAGAGGGTGGAATGCCCTCAGGGGAGCATGCTGGTTTCTATATATCTGAAGGTACTGGATAGCACAGAAGGAAAGGGTCAGTTTCTGCCTGAGAGGCTGAGTCCTTCCTACAGACTGACTTTCCCATCCACAGGAGGACCTGGGTTCAGTACTCCCGTGTCCAGAGTCTGATAACGTAAACTAGGCTTAGCCTTTGGCTGTGGGAGAATGGCTTACCTGATTTGTCTGGGCAGAATTAGGCTTTCCACGGGACTCAGTTGAGGACGTAGCTTTGGCGGACCATCCTATTCCCGGATTGTGGTGTGGGGGTCCTAGGAAGGTGTTGGTAGAATGATCGGACAGGCAGATTTCTCCCGCCCCGAGGTTCTTCCACAGGGCTAAACTTCCCATTTGCCTAGTGGGCGGCACCCAGAGGCCTGCGATGTGAAGAAGGAATCCCCTACCTAGAGGGCTACCAGGGCAGGCAACCGGGGATAGAAGTCTGAAGAAGCACCCTCGGGTTAGGCTTAGGCCGATGCACATGGGAGGCCCTACCGGCCCTTGCTGAGGGATCATCAAACTCCTGGTTCCCGCTTCAGGTGGGCGCTCCTTGGAGCTGTGTCCCAAGGGGTGCATGCAGATTTCACCTGATCTACGAATTCAGCTCATTTCTAAAGGGCAAACGTTCCCATTGGGATCTATGGACATTGTGCGGTGCACCTCAGGGTTCCCGCATCTGCAGAGTTCATGGACCAGGCTACTGAGGACAGAAGCCTGAGCATGGGACAGGGGCTTTGCATCAGGATTCCCGTGAAGGTTATTTCACAAGTGAATGCTGTTGGTAACACCTGGGTGAGTCAGTGGGTTAGGCCACTGCCTTCAGCTCAGGACATGATCCCAGAGTCCTGGGATGGAGCCCCACATCGGGCTGTCTCCTCAGCAGGGAGCCTTCTTTCCCTTCTCTGGGCGTGCAACACTGCCTACATCTTTTCGCTCCCTGCAAAGTGAAAAAGTAAAATCTTGAAGCAATGAATAAATAAATACATAAATAATAAATATATAAAAGAGAGGGCATGATTTCCTATTGGAATCTAGGTCATTTGTGCGGGGCAGCTCAGGGTTCCCCCATGGGGAGAGTTTGGGAACCAGGCCTTTGAGAACAGAAGACTGAGCACATGACTTGGGCTTCGCATTATGCTAAGGCTGAAGGTCATTGCTATAAAGTATGCTTTCCAGAACACCTGTGTACCTCATTGGATGTGACCTCTTGCCTCGGCCCAGGTCAAGATCCCAGGGAAGAGGAATCTAGTTTGACACCGGGCCCTCCCCACTGCAGGGAGCCTTATTCCCCCTTCCTTCAGACAAAAACACAGCCTACTTGTGATCTCAGTCTGTCCAACAAATAAATAAAATCATTATAAATAAATAAATAAATATATTCAGGCATGTTTTATATAGTGATCAAGTGCAATTCTGCAGTGTGGCTCAGGGTTCTTCCATCGGGAGATTTTGGGAACCAGGCCTCTGAGGTTGGAAGGCTGAGCAGCCGACCACGGCTTCATGTGAGGTATAGGGTTAGGGTTAGGGTTAGGGTAAGGGTTAGGGTTACGGTTAGGGTTAGGGTTATGTTTAGGTGAGGGTTAGAGTAATGGTTAGGGTTATGTCTTAGGAACAAGGCATGTCGGAACTGGCCACACAATACTGGCACACCAAGGGCTGAGTTGAGGGTGGGACTCAGCAGAATCCTCAGGCGATGGAATTTTGGACGGGACAGGCCAAGAGGGTGGAATGCCCTCAGTGGAGCATGCTGGTTTCTATATATCTGAAGGTACTGGATAGCACAGAAGGAAAGGGTCAGTTTCTGCCTGAGAGGCTGAGTCCTTCCTACAGACTGACTTTCCCATCCACAGGAGGACCTGGGTTCAGTCCTCCGGTGTCCAGAGTCTGAACACGTAACCTAGGCTTAGCCTTTGGCTCTGGGAGAATGGCTGACCTGATTTGTCAGGGCAGAATTAGGCTTTCCACGGGACTCAGTTGAGGACGTAGCCCTGTCGGACCATCCTATTCCCGGATTGTGGTGTGGGGGTCCTAGGAAGGTGTTGGTAGAATGATCGGACAGGCAGATTTCTCCCGCCCCCAGGGTCTTCCACACGGCTAAATTTGCCATTATCATAGTGGGCGGCACCCAGAAGCCTGCGATGAGAAGAAGGAATCTCCTTCCTAGAGGGCTACCAGGGCAGGCAACCGGGGATAGAAGTCTGAAGAAGCACCCTCGGGTTAGGGTTAGGCCGATGCACATGGGAGGCCCTACTGGCCCTTGCTGAGGGATCATCAAACTCGTGGTTCCCGCTTCAGGTGGGCGCTCCTTGGAGCTGTGTCCCAAGGGGTGCATGCAGATTTCACCTGTTCTACGGATTCAGCTCATTTCTAAAGGGCAAACGTTCCCATTGGGATCTATGGACATTGTGCGGTGCACCTCAGGGTTCCCGCATCTGCAGAGTTCATGGACCAGGCTACTGAAGACAGAAGCCTGAGCATGGGACAGGGGCTTTGCATCAGGATTACCGTGAAGGTTATTTCACAAGTGAATGCTGTTGGTAACACCTGGGTGAGTCAGTGGGTTAGGCCACTGCCTTCAGCTCAGGACATGATCCCAGAGTCCTGGGATGGAGCCCCACATCGGCTGTCTCCTCAGCAGGGAGCCTTCTTTCCTTTCTCTGGGCGTGCAACACTGCCTACATCTTTTCGCTCCCTGCAAAATGAAAAAGTAAAATCTTGAAGCAATAAATTAATAAATAAATAAATAATAAATATATAAAAGAGAGGGCATGATTTCGATTGGAATCTGGGTCATTTGTGCGGGGCAGCTCAGGGTTCCCCCATGGGGAGAGTTTGGGAACCAGGCCTTTGAGGACAGAAGACTGAGCACATGACTTGGGCTTCGCATTATGCTAAGGCTGAAGGTCATTGCTATAGGGTATGCTTTCCAGAACACCTGTGTACCTCATTGGATGTGACCTCTTGCCTCGGCCCAGGTCAAGATCCCAGGGAAGAGGAATCTAGTTTGACACCGGGCCCTCCCCACTGCAGGGAGCCTTATTCCCCCTTCCTTCAGACAAAAACACAGCCTACTTGTGATCTCAGTCTGTCCAACAAATAAATAAAATCATTATAAATAAATAAATAAATATATTCAGGCATGTTTTATATAGTGATCAAGTGCAATTCTGCAGTGTGGCTCAGGGTTCTTCCATCGGGAGATTTTGGGAACCAGGCCTCTGAGGTTGGAAGGCTGAGCAGCCGACCACGGCTTCATGTGAGTTATAGGGTTAAGGTTGGGGTTAGGGTAAGGGTTAGGGTTATGTTTAGGTGAAGGTTAGAGTAAGGGTTAGGGTTATGTCTTAGGAACAAGGCATGTCGGAACTGGCCACACAATACTGGCACACCAAGGTCTGAGTTGAAGGTGGGAATCAGCAGAATCCTCAGGCGATGGAATTTTGGACGGGACAGGCCAAGAGGGTGGAATGCCCTCAGGGGAGCATGCTGGTTTCTATATATCTGAAGGTAGTGGATAGCACAGAAGGAAAGGGTCAGTTTCTGCCTGAGAGGCTGAGTCCTTCCTACAGACTGACTTTCCCATCCACAGGAGGACCTGGGTTCAGTCCTCCGGTGTCCAGAGTCTGATCACGTAACCTAGGCTTAGCCTTTGGCTCTGGGAGAATGGCTGACCTGATTTGTCAGGGCAGAATTAGGCTTTCCACGGGACTCAGTTGAGGACGTAGCCCTGGCGGACCATCCTATTCCCGGATTGTGGTGTGGGGGTCCTAGGAAGGTGTTGGTAGAATGATCGGACAGGCAGATTTCTCCCTCCCCGAGGGTCTTCCACAGAGCTAAACTTCCCATTTGTCTAGTGGGCGGCACCCAGAGGCCTGCGATGTGAAGAAGGAATCCCCTACCTAGAGGGCTACCAGGGCAGGAAACCGGGGATAGAAGTCTGAAGAAGCACCCTCGGGTTAGGCTTAGGCCGATGCACATGGGAGGCCCTACCGGCCCTTGCTGAGGGATCATCAAACTCCTGGTTCCCGCTTCAGGTGGACGCTCCTTGGAGCTGTGTCCCAAGGGGTGCATGCAGATTTCACCTGTTCTACAGATTCAGCTCATTTCTAAAGGGCAAACGTTCCCATTGGGATCTATGGACATTGTGCGGTGCAACTCAGGGTTCCCGCATCTGCAGAGTTCATAGACCAGGCTACTGAGGACAGAAGCCTGAGCATGGGACAGGGGCTGTGCATCAGGATTACCGTGAAGGTTATTTCACAAGTGAATGCTGTTGGTAACACCTGGGTGAGTCAGTGGGTTAGGCCACTGCCTTCAGCTCAGGACATGATCCCAGAGTCCTGGGATGGAGCCCCACATCGGGCTGTCTCCTCAGCAGGGAGCCTTCTTTCCCTTCTCTGGGCGTGCAACACTGCCTACATCTTTTCGCTCCCTGCAAAGTGAAAAAGTAAAATCTTGAAGCAATAAATAAATAAATACATAAATAATAAATATATAAAAGAGAGGGCATGATTTCCTATTGGAATCTAGGTCATTTGTGCGGGGCAGCTCAGGGTTCCCCCATGGGGAGAGTTTGGGAACCAGGCCTTTGAGGACAGAAGACTGAGCACATGACTTGGGCTTCGCATTATGCTAAGGCTGAAGGTCATTGCTATAGGGTATGCTTTCCAGAACACCTGTGTACCTCATTGGATGTGACCTCTTGCCTCGGCCCAGGTCAAGATCCCAGGGAAGAGGAATCTAGTTTGACACCGGGCCCTCCCCACTGCAGGGAGCCTTATTCCCCCTTCCTTCAGACAAAAACACAGCCTACTTGTGATCTCAGTCTGTCCAACAAATAAATAAAATCATTATAAATAAATAAATAAATATATTCAGGCATGTTTTATATAGTGATCAAGTGCAATTCTGCAGTTTGGCTCAGGGTTCTTCCATCGGGAGATTTTGGGTACCAGGCCTCTGAGTTTGGAAGGCTGAGCAGCCGACCACGGCTTCATGTGAGGTATAGGGTTAGGGTTAGGGTTAGGGTTAGGGTTAGGGTTATGTTTAGGTGAGGGTTAGTAAGGGTTAGGGTTATGTCTTAGGAACAAGGCATGTCGGAACTGGCCACACAATACTGGCACACCAAGGGCTGAGTTGAGGGTGGGACTCAGCAGAATCCTCAGGCGATGGAATTTTGGACGGGACAGGCCAAGAGGGTGGAATGCCCTCAGGGGAGCATGCTGGTTTCTATATATCTGAAGGTACTGGATAGCACAGAAAGAAAGGGTCAGTTTCTGCCTGAGAGGCTGAGTCCTTCCTACAGACTGACTTTCCTATCCACAGGAGGACCTGGGTTCAGTCCTCCGGTGTCCAGAGTCTGATCACGTAACCTAGGCTTAGCCTTTGGCTCTGGGAGAATGGCTGACCTGATTTGTCAGGGCAGAATTAGGCTTTCCACGGGACTCAGTTGAGGACGTAGCCCTGGCGGACCATCCTATTCTTGGATTGTGGTGTGGGGATCCTAGGAAGGTGTTGGTAGAATGATCGGACAGGCAGATTTCTCCGGCCCCGAGTGTCTTCCACAGGGCTAAATTTCCCATTATCATAGTGGGCGGCACCCAGAAGCCTGCGATGTGAAGAAGGAATCCCCTACCTAGAGGGCTACCAGGGCAGGCAACCGGGGATAGAAGTCTGAAGAAGCACCCTCGGGTTAGGGTTAGGCCGATGCACATGGGAGGTCCTACCGGTCATTGCTGAGGGATCATCAAACTCTTGGTTCCCGCTTCAGGTGGGCGCTCCTTGGAGCTGTGTCCCAAGGGGTGCATGCAGATTTCACCTGTTCTACGGATTCAGCCCATTTCTAAAGGGCAAACGTTCCCATTGGGAACTATGGACATTGTGCGGTGCACCTCAGGGTTCCCGCATCTGCAGAGTTCATGGACCAGGCTACTGAGGACAGAAGCCTGAGCATGGGACAGGGGCTTTGCATCAGGAATACCGTGAAGGTTATTTCACAAGTGAATGCTGTTGGTAACACCTGGGTGAGTCAGTGGGTTAGGCCACTGCCTTCAGCTCAGGACATGATCCCAGAGTCCTGGGATGGAGCCCCACATCGGGCTGTCTCCTCAGCAGGGAGCCTTCTTTCCTTTCTCTGGGCGTGCAACACTGCCTACATCTTTTCGCTCCCTGCAAAGTGAAAAAGTAAAATCTTGAAGCAATAAATAAATAAATACGTAAATAATAAATATATAAAAGGGAGGGCATGATTTCCTATTGGAATCTAGGTCATTTGTGCTGAGCAGCTCAGGGTTCCCCCATGGGGAGAGTTTGGGAACCAGGCCTTTGAGGACAGAAGACTGAGCACATGACTTGGGCTTCGCATTATGCTAAGGCTGAAGGTCATTGCTATAGGGTATGCTTTCCAGAACCCCTGTGTACCTCATTGGATGTGACCTCTTGCCTCGGCCCAGGTCAAGATCCCAGGGAAGAGGAATCTAGTTTGACACCGGGCCCTCCCCACTGCAGGGAGCCTTATTCCCCCTTCCTTCAGACAAAAACACAGCCTACTTGTGATCTCAGTCTGTCCAACAAATAAATAAAATCATTATAAATAAATAAATAAATAAATATATTCAGGCATGTTTTATATAGTGATCAAGTGCAATTCTGCAGTGTGGCTCAGGGTTCTTCCATCGGGAGATTTTGGGAACCAGGCCTCTGAGGTTGGAAGGCTGAGCAGCCGACCACGGCTTCATGTGAGGTATAGGGTTAGGGTTAGGGTTAGGGTTAGGGTTAGGGTTACGGTTAGGGTTAGGGTTATGTTTAGGTGAGGGTTAGAGTAAGGGATAGGGTTATGTCTTAGGAACAAGGCATGTCGGAACTGGCCACACAATACTGGCACACCAAGGTCTGAGTTGAAGGTGGGACTCAGCAGAATCCTCAGGCGATGGAATTTTGGACGGGACAGGCCAAGAGGGTGGAATGCCCTCAGGGGAGCATGCTGGTTTCTATATATCTGAAGGTACTGGATAGCACAGAAGGAAGGGGTCAGTTTCTGCCTGAGAGGCTGAGTCCTTCCTACAGACTGACTTTCCCATCCACAGGAGGACCTGGGTTCAGTCCTCCGGTGTCCAGAGTCTAATCACGTAACCTAGGCTTAGCCTTTGGCTCTGGGAGAATGGCTGACCTGATTTGTCAGGGCAGAATTAGGCTTTCCACGGGACTCAGTTGAGAACGTAGCCCTGGCGTACCATCCTATTCCCGGATTGTGGTGTGGGGGTCCTAGGAAGGTGTTGGTAGAATGATCGGACAGGCAGATTTCTCCCTCCCCGAGGGTCTTCCACAGGGCTAAACTTCCCATTTGTCTAGTGGGCGGCACCCAGAGGCCTGCGATGTGAAGAAGGAATCCCCTACCTAGAGGGCTACCAGGGCAGGAAACCGGGGATAGAAGTCTGAAGAAGCACCCTCGGGTTAGGGTTAGGCCGATGCACATGGGAGGCCCTACCGGCCCTTGCTGAGGGATCAACAAACTCCTGGTTCCCGCTTCAGGTGGGCGCTCCTTGGAGCTGTGTCCCAAGGGGTGCATGCAGATTTCACCTGTTCTACAGATTCAGCTCATTTCTAAAGGGCAAACGTTCCCATTGGGATCTATGGACATTGTGCGGTGCAACTCAGGGTTCCCGCATCTGCAGAGTTCATGGACCAGGCTACTGAGGACAGAAGCCTGAGCATGGGACAGGGGCTGTGCATCAGGATTACCGTGAAGGTTATTTCACAAGTGAATGCTGTTGGTAACACCTGGGTGAGTCAGTGGGTTAGGCCACTGCCTTCAGCTCAGGACATGATCCCAGAGTCCTGGGATGGAGCCCCACATAGGGCTGTCTCCTCAGCAGGGAGCCTTCTTTCCATTCTCTGGGCGTGCAACACTGCCTACATCTTTTCGCTCCCTGCAAAGTGAAAAAGTAAAATCTTGAAGCAATAAATAAATAAATACATAAATAATAAATATATAAAAGAGAGGGCATTATTTCCTATTGGAATCTAGGTCAATTGTGCGGGGCAGCTCAGGGTTCCCCCATGGCGAGAGTTTGGGAACCAGGCCTTTGAGGACAGAAGTCTGAGAACATGACTTGGGCTTCGCATTATGCTAAGGCTGAAGGTCATTGCTATAGGGTATGCTTTCCAGAACACCTGTGTACCTCATTGGATGTGACCTCTTGCCTCGGCCCAGGTCAAGATCCCAGGGAAGAGGAATCTAGTTTGACACCGGGCCCTCCCCTCTGCAGGGAGCCTTATTCCCCCTTCCTTCAGACAAAAACACAGGCTACTTGTGATCTCAGTCTGTCCAACAAATAAATAAAATCATTATAAATAAATAAATAAATATATTCAGGCATGTTTTATATAGTGATCAAGTGCAATTCTGCAGTGTGGCTCAGGGTTCTTCCATCGGGAGATTTTGGGAACCAGGCCTCTGAGGTTGGAAGGCTGAGCAGCCGACCACGGCTTCATGTGAGGTATAGGGTTAGGGTTAGGGTTAGGGTTAGGGTTAGGGTTAGGGTTACGGTTAGGGTTAGGGTTATATTTAGGTGAGGGTTAGAGTAATGGTTAGGGTTATGTCTTAGGAACAAGGCATGTCGGAACTGGCCACACAATACTGGCACACCAAGGGCTGAGTTGAGGGTGGGACTCAGCAGAATCCTCAGGCGATGGAATTTTGGACGGGACAGGCCAAGAGGGTGGAATGCCCTCAGGGGAGCATGCTGGTTTCTATATATCTGAAGGTACTGGATAGCACAGAAGGAAAGGGTCAGTTTCTGCCTGAGAGGCTGAGTCCTTCCTACAGACTGACTTTCCCATCCACAGGAGGACCTGGGTTCAGTACTCCGGTGTCCAGAGTCTGATAACGTAAACTAGGCTTAGCCTTTGGCTGTGGGAGAATGGCTGACCTGATTTGTCTGGGCAGAATTAGGCTTTCCACGGGACTCAGTTGAGGACGTAGCTTTGGCGGACCATCCTATTCCCGGATTGTGGTGTGGGGGTCCTAGGAAGGTGTTGGTAGAATGATCGGACAGGCAGATTTCTCCCGCCCCGAGGGTCTTCCACAGGGCTAAACTTCCCATTTGCCTAGTGGGCGGCACCCAGAGGCCTGCGATGTGAAGAAGTAATCCCCTACCTAGAGGGCTACCAGGGCAGGCAACCGGGGATAGAAGTCTGAAGAAGCACCATCGGGTTAGGCTTAGGCCGATGCACATGGGAGGCCCTACCGGCCCTTGCTGAGGGATCATCAAACTCCTGGTTCCCGCTTCAGGTGGGCGCTCCTTGGAGCTGTGTCCCCAGGGGTGCATGCAGATTTCACCTGATCTACGAATTCAGCTCATTTCTAAAGGGCAAACGTTCCCATTGGGATCTATGGACATTGTGAGGTGCACCTCAGGGTTCCCGCATCTGCAGAGTTCATGGACCAGGCTACTGAGGACAGAAGCCTGAGCATGGGACAGGGGCTTTGCATCAGGATTCCCGTGAAGGTTATTTCACAAGTGAATGCTGTTGGTAACACCTGGGTGAGTCAGTGGGTTAGGCCACTGCCTTCAGCTCAGGACATGATCCCAGAGTCCTGGGATGGAGCCCCACATCGGGCTGTCTCCTCAGCAGGGAGCCTTCTTTCCCTTCTCTGGGCGTGCAACACTGCCTACATCTTTTCGCTCCCTGCAAAGTGAAAAAGTAAAATCTTGAAGCAATGAATAAATAAATACATAAATAATAAATATATAAAAGAGAGGGCATGATTTCCTATTGGAATCTAGGTCATTTGTGCGGGGCAGCTCAGGGTTCCCCCATGGGGAGAGTTTGGAAACCAGGCCTTTGAGAACAGAAGACTGAGCACATGACTTGGGCTTCGCATTATGCTAAGGCTGAAGGTCATTGCTATAAAGTATGCTTTCCAGAACACCTGTGTACCTCATTGGATGTGACCTCTTGCCTCGGCCCAGGTCAAGATCCCAGGGAAGAGGAATCTAGTTTGACACCGGGCCCTCCCCACTGCAGGGAGCCTCATTCCCCTTTCCTTCAGACAAAAACAAGGCCTACTTGTGATCTCAGTCTGTCCAATAAATAAATGAAATCATTATAAAAAAAATATATTCAGGCATGTTTTATATAGTGATCAAGTGCAATTCTGCAGTGTGGCTCAGGGTTCTTCCATCGGGAGATTTTGGGAACCAGGCCTCTGAGGTTGGAAAGCTGAGCAGCCGACCACGGCTTGATGTGAGGTATAGGGTAAGGGTTAGGATTAGGGTTAGGGTTAAGGTTATGTTTAGGTGAGGGTTAGAGTAAGGGTTAGGGTTATGTCTTAGGAACAAGGCATGTCGGAACTGGCCACACAATACTGGCACACCAAGGGCTGAGTTGAGGGTGGGACTCAGCAGAATCCTCAGGCGATGGAATTTTGGACGGGACAGGCCAAGAGGGTGGAATGCCCTCAGGGGAGCATGCTGGTTCTATATATCTGAAGGTACTGGATAGCACAGAAGGAAAGGGTCAGTTTCTGCCTGAGAGGCTGAGTCCTTCCTACAGACTGACTTTCCCATCCACAGGAGGACCTGGGTTCAGTCCTCCGGTGTCCAGAGTCCGATCACGTAACCTAGGCTTAGCCTTTAGCTCTGGGAGAATGGCTGACCTGATTCGTCAGGGCAGAATTAGGCTTTCCACGGGACTCAGTTGAGGACATAGCCCTGGCGGACCATCCTATTCCCGGATTGTGGTGTGGGGGTCCTAGGAAGGTGTTGGTAGAATGATCGGACAGGCAGATTTCTCCCGCCCCGAGGGTCTTCCACAGGGCTAAATTTGCCATTATCATAGTGGGCGGCACCCAGAAGCCTGGTTTTGAAGAAGGAATCCCCTACCTAGAGGGCTTCCAGGGCAGGAAACCGGGGATAGAAGTCTGAAGAAGCACCCTCGGGTTAGGGTTAGGCCGATGCACATGGGAGACCCTACCGGCCCTTGCTGAGGGATCATCAAACTCCTGGTTCCCGCTTCAGGTGGGCGCTCCTTGGAGCTGTGTCCCAAGGGGTGCATGCAGATTTCACCTGTTCTACGATTCAGCTCATTTCTAATGGGCAAACGTTCCCATTGGGATCTATGGACATTGTGCGGTGCACCTCAGGGTTCCCGCATCTGCAGAGTTCATGGACCAGGCTACTGAGGACAGAAGCCTGAGCATGGGACAGGGGCTTTGCATCAGGATTCCCGTGAAGGTTATTTCACAAGTGAATGCTGTTGGTAACACCTGGGTGAGTCAGTGGGTTAGGCCACTTCCTTCAGCTCAGGACATGATCCCAGAGTCCTGGGATGGAGCCCCACATCGGGCTGTCTCCTCAGCAGGGAGCCTTCTTTCCCTTCTCTGGGCGTGCAACACTGCCTACATCTTTTCGCTCCCTGCAAAGTGAAAAAGTAAAATCTTGAAGCAATAAATAAATAAATACATAAATAATAAATATATAAAAGAGAGGGCATGATTTCCTATTGGAATGTAGGTCATTTGTGCGGGGCAGCTCAGGGTTCCCCCATGGGGAGAGTTTGGGAACCAGGCCTTTGAGGACAGAAGTCTGAGCACATGACTTGGGCTTCGCATTATGCTAAGGCTGAAGGTCATTGCTATAGGGTATGCTTTCCAGAACACCTGTGTACCTCATTGGATGTGACCTCTTGCCTCGGCCCAGGTCAAGATCCCAGGGAAGAGGAATCTAGTTTGACACCGGGCCCTCCCCACTGCAGGGAGCCTTATTTCCCCTTCCTTCAGACAAAAACACAGCCTACTTGTGATCTCAGTCTGTCCAACAAATAAATAAAATCATTATAAATAAATAAATAAATATATTCAGGCATGTTTTATATAGTGATCAAGTGCAATTCTGCAGATTGGCTCAGGGTTCTTCCATCGGGATATTTTGGGAACCAGGCCTCTGAGGTTGGAAGGCTGAGCAGCCGACCACGGCATCATGTGAGGTATAGGGTTAGGGTTAGGGTTAGGGTTAGGGTTAGGGTTATGTTTAGGTGAAGGTTAGAGTAAGGGTTAGGGTTATGTCTTAGGAACAAGGCATGTCGGAACTGGCCACACAATACTGGCACACCAAGGGCTGAGTTGAGGGTGGGACTCAGCAGAATCCTCAGGCGATGGAATTTTGGACGGGACAGGCCAAGAGGGTGGAATGCCCTCAGGGGAGCATGCTGGTTTCTATATATCTGAAGGTACTGAATAGCACAGAAGGAAAGGATCAGTTTCTGCCTGAGATGCTGAGTCCTTCCTACAGACTGACTTTCCCATCCACTGGAGGACCTGGGTTCAGTCCTCCGGTGTCCAGAGTCTGATCACGTAACCTAGGCTTAGCCTTTGGCTCTGGGAGAATGGCTGACCTGATTTGTCAGGGCAGAATTAGGCTTTCCACGGGACTCAGTTGAGGACGTAGCCCTGGCAGACCATCCTATTCCCGGATTGTGGTGTGGGGGTCCTAGGAAGGTGTTGGTAGAATGATCGGACAGGCAGATTTCTCCCGCCCGAGGGTCTTCCACAGGGCTAAATTTGCCATTATCATAGTGGGCGGCACCCAGAAGCCTGCGATGTGAAGATGGAATCCCCTAACTAGAGAGCTACCAGGGCAGGCAACCAGGGATAGAAGTCTGAAGAAGCACCCTCGGGTTAGGGTTAGGCCGATGCACATGGGAGACCCTACCGGCCCTTGCTGAGGGATCATCAAACTCTTGGTTCCCGCTTCAGGTGGGCGCTCCTTGGAGCTGTGTCCCAAGGGGTGCATGCAGATTTCACCTGTTCTACGGATTCAGCTCATTTCTAAAGGGCAAACGTTCCCTTTGGGATCTATGGACATTGTGCGGTGCACCTCAGGGTTCCCGCATCTGCAGAGTTCATGGACCAGGCTACTGAGGACAGAAGCCTGAGCATGGGACAGGGGCTTTGCATCAGGATTACCTTGAAGGTTATTTCACAAGTGAATGCTGTTGGTAACACCTGGGTGAGTCAGTGGGTTAGGCCACTGCCTTCAGCTCAGGACATGATCCCAGAGTCCTGGGATGGAGCCCCACATCGGGCTGTCTCCTCAGCAGGGAGCCTTCTTTCCCTTCTCTGGGCGTGCAACACTGCCTACATCTTTTCGCTCCCTGCAAAGTGAAAAAGTAAAATCTTGAAGCAATAAATAAATAAATACGTAAATAATAAATATATAAAAGGGAGGGCATGATTTCCTATTGGAATCTAGGTCATTTGTGCGGGGCAGCTCAGGGTTCCCCCATGGGGAGAGTTTGGGAACCAGGCCTTTGAGGACAGAAGACTGAGCACATGACTTGGGCTTCGCATTATGCTAAGGCTGAAGGTCATTGCTATAGGGTATGATTTCCAGAACCCCTGTGTACCTCATTGGATGTGACCTCTTGCCTCGGCCCAGGTCAAGATCCCAGGGAAGAGGAATCTAGTTTGACACCGGGCCCTCCCCACTGCAGGGAGCCTTATT
Organism: Mustela nivalis; assembly: GCF_964662115.1. Classification (NCBI taxonomy): domain Eukaryota; kingdom Metazoa; phylum Chordata; class Mammalia; order Carnivora; family Mustelidae; genus Mustela; species Mustela nivalis. The sequence continues at coordinate 1,645,123 of NW_028136524.1, forward strand.
CCCCCTTCCTTCAGACAAAAACACAGCCTACTTGTGATCTCAGTCTGTCCAACAAATAAATAAAATCATTATAAATAAAAAAATAAATATATTCAGGCATTTTATATAGTGATCAAGTGCAATTCTGCAGTGTGGCTCAGGGTTCTTCCATCGGGAGATTTTGGGAACCAGGCCTCTGAGGTTGGAAGGCTGAGCAGCCGACCACGGCTTCATGTGAGGTATAGGGTTAGGGTTAGGGTTAGGGTTAGGGTTAGGGTTAGGGTTACGGTTAGGGTTAGGGTTATGTTTAGGTGAGGGTTAGTGTAATGGTTAGGGTTATTTCTTAGGAACAAGGCATGTCGGAACTGGCCACACAATACTGGCACACCAAGGGCTGAGTTGAGGGTGGGACTCAGCAGAATCCTCAGGCGATGGTATTTTGGACGGGACAGGCCAAGAGGGTGGAATGCCCTCAGGGGAGCATGCTGGTTTCTATATAGCTGAAGGTACTGGATAGCACAGAAGGAAAGGGTCAGTATCTGCCTGAGAGGCTGAGTCCTTCCTACAGACTGACTTTCCCATCCACAGGAGGACCTGGGTTCAGTCCTCCGGTGTCCAGAGTCTGATCACCTAACCTAGGCTTAGAGTTTGGCTCTGGGAGAATGGCTGACCTGATTTGTCAGGGCAGAATTAGGCTTTCCACGGGACTCAGTTGAGGACGTAGCCCTGGCAGACCATCCTATTCCCGGATTGTGGTGTGGGGGTCCTAGGAAGGTGTTGGTAGAATGATCGGACAGGCAGATTTCTCCCGCCCTGAGGGTCTTCCACAGGGCTAAATTTGCCATTATCATAGTGGGCGGCACCCAGAAGCCTGCGATGTGAAGAAGGAATCCCCTACCTAGAAGGCTATCAGGGCAGGAAACCGGGGATAGAAGTCTGAAGAAGCACCCTCGGTTTAGGGTTAGGCCGATGCACATGGGAGACCCTACCGGCCCTTGCTGAGGGATCATCAAACTCCTGGTTCCCGCTTCAGGTGGGCGCTCCTTGGAGCTGTGTCCCAAGGGGTGCATGCAGATTTCACCTGTTCTACGGATTCAGCTCATTTCTAAAGGGCAAACGTTCCCTTTGGGATCTATGGACATTGTGCGGTGCACCTCAGGGTTCCCGCATCTGCAGAGTTCATGGACCAGGCTACTGAGGACAGAAGCCTGAGCATGGGACAGGGGCTTTGCATCAGGATTCCCGTGAAGGTTATTTCACAATTGAATGCTGTTGGTAACACCTTGGTGAGTCATTGCGTTAGGCCACTGCCTTCAGCTCAGGACATGATCCCAGAGTCCTGGGATGGAGCCCCACATCGGGCTGTCTCCTCAGCAGGGAGCCTTCTTTCCCTTCTCTGGGCGTGCAACACTGCCTACATCTTTTCGCTCCCTGCAAATTGAAAAAGTAATATCTTGAAGCAATGAATAAATAAATACATAAATAATAAATATATAAAAGAGAGGGCATGATTTCCTATTGGAATTTAGGTCATTTGTGCGGGGCAGCTCAGGGTTCCCCCATGGGGAGAGTTTGGGAACCAGGCCTTTGAGGACAGAAGACTGAGCACATGACTTGGGCTTCGCATTATGCTAAGGCTGAAGGTCATTGCTATAGGGTATGCTTTCCAGAACACCTGTGTACCTCATTGGATGTGACCTCTTGCCTCGGCCCAGGTCCAGATCCCAGGGAAGAGGAATCTAGTTTGACACCGGGCCCTCCCCACTGCAGGGAGCCTCATTCCCCCTTCCTTCAGACAAAAACACAGCCTACTTGTGATCTCAGTCTGTCCAACAAATAAATGAAATCATTATAAAAAAAATATATTCAGGCATGTTTTATATAGTGATCAAGTGCAATTCTGCAGTGTGGCTCAGGGTTCTTTCATCGGGAGATTTTGGGATCCAGGCCTCTGAGGTTTGAAAGCTGAGCAGCCGACCACGGCTTCATGTGAGGTATAGGGTAAGGGTTAGGATTAGGGTTAGGGTTAAGGTTATGTTTAGGTGAGGTTTAGAGTAAGGGTTAGGGTTATGTCTTAGGAACAAGGCATGTCGGAACTGGCCACACAATACTGGCACACCAAGGGCTGAGTTGAGGGTGGGACTCAACAGAATCCGCAGGCGATGGAATTTTGGACGGGACAGGCCAAGAGGGTGGAATGCCCTCAGGGGAGCATGCTGGTTTCTATATAGCTGAAGGTACTGAATAGCACAGAAGGAAAGGGTCAGTTTCTGCCTGAGAGGCTGAGTCCTTCCTACAGACTGACTTTCCCATCCACAGGAGGACCTGGGTTCAGTCCTCCGATGTCCAGAGTCTGATCACGTAACCTAGCCTTAGGGTTTGGCTCTGGGAGAATGGCTGACCTGATTTGTCAGGGCAGAATTAGGCTTTCCAGGGGACTCAGTTGAGGACGTAGCCCTGGCGGACCATCCTATTCCCGGATTGTGGTGTGGGGGTCCTAGGAAGGTGTTGGTAGAATGATCGGACAGGCAGATTTCTCCCGCCCCGAGGGTCTTCCACAGGGCTAAATTTGCCATTATCATAGTGGGCGGCACCCAGAGGCCTGCGATGTGAAGAAGGAATCCCCTACCTAGAGGGCTACCAGGGCAGGCAACCGGGGATAGAAGTCTGAAGAAGCACCCTCGGGTTAGGGTTAGGCCGATGCACATGGGAGACCCTACCGGCCCTTGCTGAGGGATCATCAAACTCCTGGTTCCCGCTTCAGGTGGGCGCTACTTGGAGCTGTGTCCCAAGGGGTGCATGCAGATTTCACCTGTTCTACGGATGCAGCTCATTTCTAAAGGGCAAACGTTCCCATTGGGATCTATGGACATTGTGCGGTGCACCTCAGGGTTCCCGCATCTGCAGAGTTCATGGACCAGGCTACTGAGGACAGAAGCCTGAGCATGGGACAGGGGCTTTGCATCAGGATTCCCGTGAAGGTTATTTCACAAGTGAATGCTGTTGGTAACACCTGGGTGAGTCAGTGGGTTAGGCCACTGACTTCAGCTCAGGACATGATCCCAGAGTCCTGGGATGGAGCCCCACATCGGGCTGTCTCCTCAGCAGGGAGCCTTCTTTCCCTTCTCTGGGCGTGCAACACTGCCTACATCTTTTCGCTCCCTGCAAAGTGAAAAAGTAAAATCTTGAAGCAATAAATAAATAAATACGTAAATAATAAATATATAAAAGGGAGGGCATGATTTCCTATTGGAATCTAGGTCATTTGTGCGGGGCAGCTCAGGGTTCCCCCATGGGGAGAGTTTGGGAACCAGGCCTTTGAGGACAGAAGACTGAGCACATGACTTGGGCTTCGCATTATGCTAAGGCTGAAGGTCATTGCTATAGGGTATGCTTTCCAGAACACCTGTGTACCTCATTGGATGTGACCTCTTGCCTCGGCCCCGGTCAAGATCCCAGGGAAGAGGAATCTAGTTTGACACCGGGCCCTCCCCACTGCAGGGAGCCTTATTCCCCCTTCCTTCAGACAAAAACACAGCCTACTTGTGATCTCAGTCTGTCCAACTAATAAATAAAATCATTATAAATAAAAAAATAAATATATTCAGGCATGTTTTATATAGTGATCAAGTGCAATTCTGCAGTGTGGCTCAGGGTTCTTCCATCGGGAGATTTTGGGAACCAGGCCTCTGAGGTTGGAAGGCTGAGCAGCCGACCACAGCTTCATGTGAGGTATAGGGTTAGGGTTAGGGTTAGGGTTAGGGTTAGGGTTACGGTTAGGGTTAGGGTTATGTTTAGGTGAGGGTTAGAGTAATGGTTAGGGTTATGTCTTAGGAACAAGGCATGTCGGAACTGGCCACACAATACTGGCACACCAAGGGCTGTGTTGAGGGTGGGACTCTCAGAATCCTCAGGCGATGGAATTTTGGACGGGACAGGCCAAGAGGGTGGAAAGCCCTCAGGGGAGCATGCTGGTTTCTATATATCTGAAGGTACTGGATAGCACAGAAGGAAAGGGTCAGTTTCTGCCTGAGAGGCTGAGTCCTTCCTACAGACTGACTTTCCCATCCACAGGAGGACCTGGGTTCAGTCCTCCGGTGTCCAGAGTCTGAACACGTAACCTAGGCTTAGGGTTTGGCTCTGGGAGAATGGCTGACCTGATTTGTCAGGGCAGAATTAGGCTTTCCACGGGACTCAGTTGAGGACGTAACCCTGGCGGACCATCCTATTCCCGGATTGTGGTGAGGGGGTCCTAGGAAGGTGTTGGTAGAATGATCGGACAGGCAGATTTCTCCCGCCCCGAGGGTCTTCCACAGGGCTAAATTTGCCATTATCATAGTGGGCGGCACCCAGAAGCCTGCGATGAGAAGAAGGAATCCCCTTCCTAGAGGGCTACCAGGGCAGGCAACCGGGGATAGAAGTCTGAAGAAGCACCCTCGGGTTAGGGTTAGGCCGATGCACATGGGAGACCCTACCGGCCCTTGCTGAGGGATCATCAAACTCCTGGTTCCCGCTTCAGGTGGGCGCTCCTTGGAGCTGTGTCCCAAGGGGTGCATGCAGATTTCACCTGTTCTACGGATTCAGCTCATTTCTAAAGGGCAAACGTTCCCATTGGGATCTATGGACATTGTGCGGTGCACCTCAGGGTTCCCGCATCTGCAGAGATCATGGACCAGGCTACTGAAGACAGAAGCCTGAGCATGGGACAGGGGCTTTGCATCAGGATTACCGTGAAGGTTATTTCACAAGTGAATGCTGTTGGTAACACCTGGGTGAGTCAGTGAGTTAGGCCACTGCCTTCAGCTCAGGACATGATCCCAGAGTCCTGGGATGGAGCCCCACATCGGGCTGTCTCCTCAGCAGGGAGCCTTCTTTCCTTTCTCTGGGCGTGCAACACTGCCTACATCTTTTCGCTCCCTGCAAAATGAAAAAGTAAAATCTTGAAGCAATAAATTAATAAATAAATAAATAATAAATATATAAAAGAGAGGGCATGATTTCCTATTGGAATCTAGGTCATTTGTGCAGGGCAGTTCCGTGTTCCCCCATGGGGAGAGTTTGGGAAACAGGCCTTTGAGAACAGAAGACTGAGCACATGACTTGGGCTTCGCATTATGCTAAGGCTGAAGGTCATTGCTATAGGGTATGCATTCCAGAACACCTGTGTACCTCATTGGATGTGACCTCTTGCCTCGGCCCAGGTCAAGTTCCCAGGGAAGAGGAATCTAGTTTGACACGGGGCCCTCCCCACTGCAGGGAGCCTCATTCCCCCTTCCTTCAGACAAAAACACAGCCTACTTGTGATCTCAGTCTGTCCAACAAATAAATGAAATCATTATAAAAAAAAAATATATTCAGGCATGTTTTATATAGTGATCAAGTGTAATTCTGCAGTGTGGCTCAGGGTTCTTTCATCGGGAGATTTTGGGAACCAGGCCTCTGAGGTTGGAAAGCTGAGCAGCCGACCACGGCTTCATGTGATGTATAGGGTAAGGGTTAGGATTAGGGTTAGGGTTAAGGTTATGTTTAGGTGAGGTTTAGAGTAAGGGTTAGGGTTATGTCTTAGGAACAAGGCATGTCGGAACTGGCCACACAATACTGGCACACCAAGGGCTGAGTTGAGGGTGAGACTCAGCAGAATCCTCAGGCGATGGAATTTTGGACGGGACAGGCCAAGAGGGTGGAATGCCCTCAGGGGAGCATGCTGGTTTCTATATATCTGAAGGTACTGGATAGCACAGAAGGAAAGGGTCAGTTTCTGCCTGAGAGGCTGAGTCCTTCCTACAGACTGACTTTCCCATCCACAGGAGGACCTGGGTTCAGTCCTCCGGTGTCCAGAGTCTGATCACGTAACCTAGGCTTAGGGTTTGGCTCTGGGAGAATGGCTGACCTGATTTGTCAGGGCAGAATTAGGCTTTCCACGGGACTCAGTTGAGGACGTAGCCCTGGCAGACCATCCTATTCCCGGATTGTGGTGTGGGGGTCCTAGGAAGGTGTTGTTAGAATGATCGGACAGGCAGATTTCTCCCGCCCCGAGGTTCTTCCACAGGGCTAAACTTCCCATTTGCCTAGTGGGCGGCACCCAGAGGCCTGCGATGAGAAGAAGGAATCCCCTACCTAGAGGGCTACCAGGGCAGGCAACCGGGGATAGAAGTCTGAAGAAGCACCCTCGGGTTAGGGTTAGGCCGATGCACATGGGAGGCCCTACTGGCCCTTGCTGAGGGATCATCAAACTCCTGGTTCCCGCTTCAGGTGGGCGCTCCTTGGAGCTGTGTCCCATGGGGTGCATGCAGATTTCACCTGTTCTACGGATTCAGCTCATTTCTAAAGGGCAAACGTTCCCATTGGGATCTATGGACATTGTGCGGTGCACCTCAGGGTTCCCGCATCTGCAGAGTTCATGGACCAGGCTACTGAGGACAGAAGCCTGAGCATGGGACAGGGGCTTTGCATCAGGATTACCGTGAAGGTTATTTCACAAGTGAATGCTGTTGGTAACACCTGGGTGAGTCAGTGGGTTAGGCCACTGCCTTCAGCTTAGGACATGATCCCAGAGTCCTGGGATGGAGCCCCACATCGGGCTGTCTCCTCAGCTGGAGCCTTCTTTCCCTTCTCTGGGCGTGCAACACTGCCTACATCTTTTCGCTCCCTGCAAAGTGAAATAGTAAAATCTTGAAGCAATAAATAAATAAATACGTGAATAATAAATATATAAAAGAGAGGGCATGAATTCCTATTGGAATCTAGGTCATTTGTGCGGGGCAGCTCAGGGTTCCCCCATGGGGAGAGTTTGGGAACCAGGCCTTTGAGGACAGAAGACTGAGCACATGACTTGTGCTTCGCATTATGCTAAGGCTGAAGGTCATTGCTATAGGTTATGCTTTCCAGAACACCTGTGTACCTCATTGGATGTGACCTCTTGCCTCGGCCCAGGTCCAGATCCCAGCGAAGAGGAATCTAGTTTGACACCGGGCCATCCCCACTGCAGGGAGCCTTATTCCCCCTTCCTTCAGACAACAACACAGCCTACTTGTGATCTCAGTCTGTCCAACAAATAAATAAAATCATTATAAAAAAATATATATTCAGGCATGTTTTATATAGTGATCAAGTGCAATTCTGCAGTGTGCCTCAGGGTTCTTCCATCGGGAGATTTTTGGAAACCAGGCCTCTGAGGTTGGAAGGCTGAGCAGCCGGCAACGGCTTCAGGTGAGGTATAGGGTAAGGGTTAGGGTTAGGGTTAGGGTAAGGGTTATGTTTAGGTGAGGGTTAGAATAAGGGTTAGGGTTCTGTCTTAGGAACAAGGCATGTCGGAACTGGCCACACAATACTGGCACACCAAGGGCTGAGTTGAGGGTGGGACTCAGCAGAATCCTCAGGCGATGGAATTTTGGACGGGACAGGCCAAGAGGGTGGAATGCCCTCAGGGGAGCATGCTGGTTTCTATATATCTGAAGGTACTGGATAGCACAGAAGGAAAGGGTCAGTTTCTGCCTGAGAGGCTGAGTCCTTCCTACAGACTGACTTTCCCATCCACAGGAGGACCTGGGTTCAGTCCTCCGGTGTCCAGAGTCTGATCACGTAACCTAGGCTTAGAGTTTGGCTCTGGGAGAATGGCTGACCTGATTTGTCAGGGCAGAATTAGGCTTTCCACGGGACTCAGTTGAGGACGTAGCCCTGGCAGACCATCCTATTCCCGGATTGTGGTGGGGGGTCCTAGGAAGGTGTTGGTAGAATGATCGGACAGGCAGATTTCTCCCGCCCCGAGGGTCTTCCACAGGGCTAAATTTGCCATTATCATAGTGGGCGGCACCCAGAAGCCTGCGATGTGAAGAAGGAATCCCCTACCTAGAGGGCTACCAGGGCAGGAAACCGGGGATAGAAGTCTGAAGAAGCACCCTCGGGTTAGGGTTAGGCCGATGCACATGGGAGACCCTACCGGCCCTTGCTGAGGGATCATCAAACTCCTGGTTCCCGCTTCAGGTGGGCGCTCCTTGGAGCTGTGTCCCAAGGGGCGCATGCAGATTTCACCTGTTCTACGGATTCAGCTCATTTCTAAAGGGCAAACGTTCCCATTGGGATCTATGGACATTGTGCGGTACACCTCAGGGTTCCCGCATCTGCAGAGTTCATGGACCAGGCTACTGAGGACAGAAGCCTGAGCATGGGACAGGGGCTTTGCATCAGGATTCCCGTGAAGGTTATTTCACAATTGAATGCTGTTGGTAACACCTTGGTGAGTCAGTGCGTTAGGCCACTGCCTTCAGCTCAGGACATGATCCCAGAGTCCTGGGATGGAGCCCCACAACGGGCTGTCTCCTCAGCAGGGAGCCTTCTTTCCCTTCTCTGGGCGTGCAACACTGCCTACATCTTTTCGCTCCCTGCAAATTGAAAAAGTAAAATCTTGAAGCAATGAATAAATAAATATATAAATAATAAATATATAAAAGAGAGGGCATGAATTCCTATGGAAACTAGGTCATTTGTGCGGGGCAGTTCAGGGTTCCCCCATGGGGAGAGTTTGGGAACCAGGCCTTTGAGGACAGAAGACTGAGCACATGACTTGGGCTTCGCATTATGCTAAGGCTGAAGGTCATTGCTATAGGTTATGCTTTCCAGAACACCTGAGTACCTCATTGGATGTGACCTCTTGCCTCGACCCAGGTCCAGATCCCAGGGAAGAGGACTCTAGTTTGACACCGGGCCCTCCCCACTGCAGGGAGCCTCATTCCCCCTTCCTTCAGACAAAAACACAGCCTACTTGTGATCTCAGTCTGTCCAACAAATAAATGAAATCATTATAAAAAAAAAATATATTCAGCCATGTTTTATATAGTGATCAAGTGCAATTCTGCAGTGTGGCTCAGGGTTCTTTCATCGGGAGATTTTGGGAACCAGGCCTCTGAGGTTGGAAAGCTGAGCAGCCGACCACGGCTTCATGTGAGGTATAGGGTAAGGGTTAGGATTAGGGTTAGGGTTAAGGTTATGTTTAGGTGAGGTTTAGAGTAAGGGTTAGGGTTATGTCTTAGGAACAAGGCATGTCGGAACTGGCCACACAATACTGGCACACCAAGGGCTGAGTTGAGGGTGGGACTCAGCAGAATCCTCAGGCGATGGAATTTTGGACGGGACAGGCCAAGAGGGTGGAATGCCCTCAGGGGAACATGCTGGTTTCTATATAGCTGAAGGTACTGGATAGCACAGAAGGAAAGGGTCAGTTTCTGCCTGAGAGGCTGAGTCCTTCCTACAGACTGACTTTCCCATCCACAGGAGGACCTGGGTTCAGTCCTCCGGTGTCCAGAGTCTGATCACGTAACCTAGGCTTAGGGTTTGGCTCTGGGAGAATGGCTGACCTGATTTGTCAGGGCAGAATTAGGCTTTCCACGGGACTCAGTTGAGGACGTAGCCCTGGCGGACCATCCTATTCCCGGATTGTGGTGTGGGGGTCCTAGGAAGGTGTTGTTAGAATGATCGGACAGGCAGATTTCTCCCGCCCCGAGGTTCTTCCACAGGGCTAAACTTCCCATTTGCCTAGTGGGCGGCACCCAGAGGCCTGCGATGTGAAGAAGGAATCCCCTACCTAGAGGGCTACCAGGGCAGGCAACCGGGGATAGAAGTCTGAAGAAGCACCCTCGGGTTAGGTTTAGGCCGATGCACATGGGAGGCCCTACCGGCCCTTGCTGAGGGATCATCAAACTCCTGGTTCCCGCTTCAGGTGGGCACTCCTTGGAGCTGTGTCCCAAGGGGTGCATGCATATTTCAGCTGTTCTACGGATTCAGCTCATTTCTAAAGGGCAAACGTTCTCATTGGGATCTATGGACATTGTGCGGTGCACCTCAGGGTTCCCGCATCTGCAGAGTTCATGGACCATGCTACTGAGGACAGAAGCCTGAGCATGGGACAGGGCCTTTGCATCAGGATTACCTTGAAGGTTATTTCACAAGTGAATGCTGTTGGTCACACCTGGGTGAGTCAGTGGGTTAGGCCACTGCCTTCAGCTCAGGACATGATCCCAGAGTCCTGGGATGGAGCCCCACATCGGGCTTCTCCTCAGCAGGGAGCCTTCTTTCCCTTCTCTGGGCGTGCAACACTGCCTACATCTTTTCGCTCCCTGCAAAGTGAAAAAGTAAAATCTTGAAGCAATAAATAAATAAATAAATAAATAATAGATATATAAAAGAGAGGGCATGAATTCATATTGGAATCTAGGTCATTTGTGCGGGGCAGCTCAGGGTTCCCCCATGGGGAGAGTTTGGGAACCAGGCCTTTGAGGACAGAAGACTGAGCACATGACTTGGGCTTCGCATTATGCTAAGGCTGAAGGACATTGCTATAGGGTATGCTTCCCAGAACACCTGTGTACCTCATTGGATGTGACCTCTTGCCTCGGCCCAGGTCCAGATCCCAGGGAAGAGGAATCTAGTTTGACACCGGGCCCTCCCCACTGCAGGGAGCCTTATTCCCCCTTCCTTCAGACAACAACACAGCCTACTTGTGATCTCAGTCTGTCCAACAAATAAATAAAATCATTATAAAAAAATATATATTCAGGCATGTTTTATATAGTGATCAAGTGCAATTCTGCAGTGTGCCTCAGGGTTCTTCCATCGGGAGATTTTTGGAAACCAAGCCTCTGAGGTTGGAAGGCTGAGCAGCCGGCAACGGCTTCAGGTGAGGTATAGGGTAAGGGTTAGGGTTAGGGTTAGGGTAAGGGTTATGTTTAGGTGAGGGTTAGAGTAAGGGTTAGGGTTCTGTCTTAGGAACAAGGCATGTCGGAACTGGCCACACAATACTGGCGCACCAAGGGCTGAGTTGAGGGTGGGACTCAGCAGAATCCTCAGGGATGGAATTTTGGACGGGACAGGCCAAGAGGGTGGAATGCCCTCAGGGGAGCATGCTGGTTTCTATATATCTGAAGGTACTGGATAGCACAGAAGGAAAGGGTCAGTTTCTGCCTGAGAGGCTGAGTCCTTCCTACAGACTGACTTTCCCATCCACAGGAGGACCTGGGTTCAGTCCTCCGGTGTCCAGAGTCTGATCACGTAACCTAGGCTTAGCCTTTGGCTCTGGGAGAATGGCTGACCTGATTTGTCAGGGCAGAATTAGGCTTTCCACGGGTCTCAGTTGAGGACGTAGCCATGACGGACCATCCTATTCCCGGATTGTGGTGTGGGGGTCCTAGGAAGGTGTTGGTAGAATGATCGGACAGGCAGATTTCTCCCGCCCCGAGGTTCTTCCACAGGGCTAAACTTCCCATTTGCCTAGTGGGCAGCACCCAGAGGCCTGCGATGTGAAGAAGGAATCCCCTACCTAGAGGGCTACCAGGTAGGCAACCGGGGATAGAAGTCTGAAGAAGCACCCTCGGGTTAGGGTTAGGCCGATGCACATGAGAGGCCCTACCGTCCCTTGCTGAGGGATCATCAAACTCCTGGTTCCCGCTTCAGTTGGGCGCTCCTTGGAGCTGTGTCCGAAGGGGTGCATGCAGATTTCACCTGTTCTACGGATTCAGCTCATTTCTAAAGGGCAAACGTTCCCATTGGGATCTATGGACATTGTGCGGTGCACCTCAGGGTTTCCGCATCTGCAGAGTTCATGGACCAAGCTACTGAGGACAGAAGCCTGAGCATGGGACAGGGGCTTTGCATCAGGATTACCTTGAAGGTTATTTCACAAGTGAATGCTGTTGGTAACACCTGGGTGAGTCAGTGGGTTAGGCCACTGCCTTCAGCTCAGGACATGATCCCAGAGTCCTGGGATGGAGCCCCACATCGGGCTGTCTCCTCAGCAGGGAGCCTTCTTTCCCTTCTCTGGGCAAGCAACACTGCCTACATCTTTTCGCTCCCTGCAAAGTGAAAAAGTAAAATCTTGAAGCAATAAATAAATAAATAAATAAATAATAAATATATAAAAGAGAGGGCATGAATTCATATTGGAATCTAGGTCATTTGTGCGGGGCAGCTCAGGGTTCCCCCATGGGGAGAGTTTGGGAACCAGGCCTTTGAGGACAGAAGACTGAGCACATGACTTGGGCTTCGCATTATGCTAAGGCTGAAGGACATTGCTATAGGGTATGCTTTCCAGAACACCTGTGTACCTCATTGGATGTGACCTCTTGCCTCGGCACAGGTCCAGGTCCCAGGGAAGAGGAATCTAGTTTGACACCGGGCCCTCCCCACTGCAGGGAGCCTTATTCCCCCTTCCTTCAGACAACAACACAGCCTACTTGTGATCTCAGTCTGTCCAACAAATAAATAAAATCATTATAAAAAAATATATATTCAGGCATGTTTTATATAGTGATCAAGTGCAATTCTGCAGTGTGCCTCAGGGTTCTTCCATCGGGAGATTTTTGGAAACCAAGCCTCTGATGTTGGAAGGCTGAGCAGCCGGCCACGGCTTCAGGTGAGGTATAGGGTAAGGGTTAGGGTTAGGGTTAGGGTAAGGGTTATGTTTAGGTGAGGGTTAGAGTAAGGGTTAGGGTTCTGTCTTAGGAACAAGGCATGTCGGAACTGGCCACACAATACTGGCACACCAAGGGCTGAGTTGAGGGTGGGAATCAGGAGAATCCTCAGACGATGGAATTTTGGACGGGACAGGCCAAGAGGGTGGAATGCCCTCAGGGGAGCATGCTGGTTTCTATATATCTGAAGGTACTGGATAGCACAGAAGGAAAGGGTCAGTTTCTGCCTGAGAGGCTGAGTCCTTCCTACAGACTGACTTTCCCATCCACAGGAGGACCTGGGTTCAGTCCTCCGGTGTCCAGAGTCTGATCACGTAACCTAGGCTTAGGGTTTGGCTCTGGGAGAATGGCTGACCTGATTTGTCAGGGCAGAATTAGGCTTTCCACGGGACTCAGTTGAGGACGTAGCCCTGGCAGACCATCCTATTCCCGGATTGTGGTGTGGGGGTCCTAGGAAGGTGTTGGTAGAATGATCGGACAGGCAGATTTCTCCCGCCCCGAGGGTCTTCCACAGGGCTAAATTTGCCATTATCATAGTGGGCGGCACCCAGAAGCCTGCGATGTGAAGAAGGAATCCCCTACCTAGAGGGCTACCAGGGCAGGAAACCGGGGATAGAAGTCTGAAGAAGCACCCTCGGGTTAGGGTTAGGCCGATGCACATGGGAGACCCTACCGGCCCTTGCTGAGGGATCATCAAACTCCTGGTTCCCGCTTCAGGTGGGCGCTCCTTGGAGCTGTGTCCCAAGGGGCGCATGCAGATTTCACCTGTTCTACGGATTCAGCTCATTTCTAAAGGGCAAACGTTCCCATTGGGATCTATGGACATTGTGCGGTACACCTCAGGGTTCCCGCATCTGCAGAGTTCATGGACCAGGCTACTGAGGACAGAAGCCTGAGCATGGGACAGGGGCTTTGCATCAGGATTCCCGTGAAGGTTATTTCACAATTGAATGCTGTTGGTAACACCTTGGTGAGTCAGTGCGTTAGGCCACTGCCTTCAGCTCAGGACATGATCCCAGAGTCCTGGGATGGAGCCCCACAACGGGCTGTCTCCTCAGCAGGGAGCCTTCTTTCCCTTCTCTGGGCGTGCAACACTGCCTACATCTTTTCGCTCCCTGCAAATTGAAAAAGTAAAATCTTGAAGCAATGAATAAATAAATATATAAATAATAAATATATAAAAGAGAGGGCATGAATTCCTATGGAATCTAGGTCATTTGTGCGGGGCAGCTCAGGGTTCCCCCATGGGGAGAGTTTGGGAACCAGGCCTTTGAGGACAGAAGACTGAGCACATGACTTGGGCTTCGCATTATGCTAAGGCTGAAGGTCATTGCTATAGGTTATGCTTTCCAGAACACCTGAGTACCTCATTGGATGTGACCTCTTGCCTCGACCCAGGTCAAGATCCCAGGGAAGAGGACTCTAGTTTGACACCGGGCCCTCCCCACTGCAGGGAGCCTCATTCCCCCTTCCTTCAGACAAAAACACAGCCTACTTGTGATCTCAGTCTGTCCAACAAATAAATGAAATCATTATAAAAAAAAAATATATTCAGCCATGTTTTATATAGTGATCAAGTGCAATTCTGCAGTGTGGCTCAGGGTTCTTTCATCGGGAGATTTTGGGAACCAGGCCTCTGAGGTTGGAAAGCTGAGCAGCCGACCACGGCTTCATGTGAGGTATAGGGTAAGGGTTAGGATTAGGGTTAGGGTTAAGGTTATGTTTAGGTGAGGTTTAGAGTAAGGGTTAGGGTTATGTCTTAGGAACAAGGCATGTCGGAACTGGCCACACAATACTGGCACACCAAGGGCTGAGTTGAGGGTGGGACTCAGCAGAATCCTCAGGCGATGGAATTTTGGACGGGACAGGCCAAGAGGGTGGAATGCCCTCAGGGGAACATGCTGGTTTCTATATAGCTGAAGGTACTGGATAGCACAGAAGGAAAGGGTCAGTTTCTGCCTGAGAGGCTGAGTCCTTCCTACAGACTGACTTTCCCATCCACAGGAGGACCTGGGTTCAGTCCTCCGGTGTCCAGAGTCTGATCACGTAACCTAGGCTTAGGGTTTGGCTCTGGGAGAATGGCTGACCTGATTTGTCAGGGCAGAATTAGGCTTTCCACGGGACTCAGTTGAGGACGTAGCCCTGGCGGACCATCCTATTCCCGGATTGTGGTGTGGGGGTCCTAGGAAGTTGTTGGTAGAATGATCGGACAGGCAGATTTCTCCTGCCCCGAGGGTCTTCCACAGGGCTAAATTTGCCATTATCATAGTGGGCGGCACCCAGAAGCCTGCGATGTGAAGAAGGAATCCCCTACCTAGAGGGCTACCAGGGCAGGAAACCGGGGATAGAAGTCTGAAGAAGCACCCTCGGGTTAGGGTTAGGCCGATGCACATGGGAGACCCTACCGGCCCTTGCTGAGGGATCATCAAACTCCTGGTTCCCGCTTCAGATGGGCGCTCCTTGGAGCTGTGTCCCAAGGGGCGCATGCAGATTTCACCTGTTCTACGGATTCAGCTCATTTCTAAAGGGCAAACGTTCCCATTGGGATCTATGGACATTGTGCGGTACACCTCAGGGTTCCCGCATCTGCAGAGTTCATGGACCAGGCTACTGAGGACAGAAGCCTGAGCATGGGACAGGGGCTTTGCATCAGGATTCCCGTGAAGGTTATTTCACAATTGAATGCTGTTGGTAACACCTTGGTGAGTCAGTGCGTTAGGCCACTGCCTTCAGCTCAGGACATGATCCCAGAGTCCTGGGATGGAGCCCCACAACGGGCTGTCTCCTCAGCAGGGAGCCTTCTTTCCCTTCTCTGGGCGTGCAACACTGCCTACATCTTTTCAATCCCTGCAAATTGAAAAAGTAAAATCTTGAATCAATGAATAAATAAATATATAAATAATAAATATATAAAAGAGAGGGCATGAATTCCTATGGAATCTAGGTCATTTGTGCGGGGCAGCTCAGGGTTCCCCCATGGGGAGAGTTTGGGAACCAGGCCTTTGAGGACAGAAGACTGAGCACATGACTTGGGCTTCGCATTATGCTAAGGCTGAAGGACATTGCTATAGGGTATGCTTTCCAGAACACCTGTGTACCTCATTGGATGTGACCTCTTGCCTCGGCCCAGGTCAAGATCCCAGGGAAGAGGAATCTAGTTTGACACCGGGCCCTCCCCACTGCAGGGAGCCTCATTCCCCCTTCCTTCAGACAAAAACACAGCCTACTTGTGATCTCAGTCTGTCCAACAAATAAATGAAATCATTATAAAAAAAAAAATATATTCAGCCATGTTTTATATAGTGATCAAGTGCAATTCTGCAGTGTGGCTCAGGGTTCTTTCATCGGGAGATTTTGGGAACCAGGCCTCTGAGGTTGGAAAGCTGAGCAGCCGACCACGGCTTCATGTGAGGTATAGGGTAAGGGTTAGGATTAGGGTTAGGGTTAAGGTTATGTTTAGGTGAGGTTTAGAGTAAGGGTTAGGGTTATGTCTTAGGAACAAGGCATGTCGGAACTGGCCACACAATACTGGCACACCAAGGGCTGAGTTGAGGGTGGGACTCAGCAGAATCCTCAGGCGATGGAATTTTGGACGGGACAGGCCAAGAGGGTGGAATGCCCTCAGGGGAGCATGCTGGTTTCTATATAGCTGAAGGTACTGGATAGCACAGAAGGAAAGGGTCAGTTTCTGCCTGAGAGGCTGAGTCCTTCCTACAGACTGACTTTCCCATCCACAGGAGGACCTGGGTTCAGTCCTCCGGTGTCCAGAGTCTGATCACGTAACCTAGGCTTAGGGTTTGGCTCTGGGAGAATGGCTGACCTGATTTGTCAGGGCAGAATTAGGCTTTCCACGGGACTCAGTTGAGGACGTAGCCCTGGCGGACCATCCTATTCCCGGATTGTGGTGTGGGGGTCCTAGGAAGGTGTTGTTAGAATGATCGGACAGGCAGATTTCTCCCGCCCCGAGGTTCTTCCACAGGGCTAAACTTCCCATTTGCCTAGTGGGCGGCACCCAGAGGCCTGCGATGTGAAGAAGGAATCCCCTACCTAGAGGGCTACCAGGGCAGGCAACCGGGGATAGAAGTCTGAAGAAGCACCCTCGGGTTAGGTTTAGGCCGATGCACATGGGAGGCCCTACCGGCCCTTGCTGAGGGATCATCAAACTCCTGGTTCCCGCTTCAGGTGGGCGCTCCTTGGAGCTGTGTCCCAAGGGGTGCATGCATATTTCACCTGTTCTACGGATTCAGCTCATTTCTAAAGGGCAAACGTTCCCATTGGGATCTATGGACATTGTGCGGTGCACCTCAGTGTTCCCGCATCTGCAGAGTTCATGGACCAGGCTACTGAGGACAGAAGCCTGAGCATGGGACAGGGGCTGTGCATCAGGATTACCGTGAAGGTTATTTCACAAGTGAATGCTGTTGGTAACACCTGGGTGAGTCAGTGGGTTAGGCCACTGCCTTCAGCTCAGGACATGATCCCAGAGTCCTGGGATGGAGCCCCACATTGGGCTGTCTCCTCAGCAGGGAGCATTCTTTCCCTTCTCTGGGCATGCAACACTGCCTACATCTTTTCGCTCCCTGCAAAGTGAAAAAGTAAAATCTTGAAGCAATAAATAAATAAATACATAAATAATAAAAATATAAAAGAGAGGGCATGATTTCCTATTGGAATGTAGGTCATTTGTGCGGGGCAGCTCAGGGTTCCCCCATGGGGAGAGTTTGGGAACCAGGCCTTTGAGGACAGAAGACTGAGCACATGACTTGGGCTTCGCATTATGAGGAGGCTGAAGGTCATTGCTATAGGGTATGCTTTCCAGAACACCTGTGTACCTCATTGGATGTGACCTCTTGCCTCGGCCCAGGTCCAGATCCCAGGGAAGAGAAATCTAGTTTGACACCGGGCCCTCCCCACT
This sequence comes from Mustela nivalis, assembly GCF_964662115.1. NCBI lineage: Eukaryota > Metazoa > Chordata > Mammalia > Carnivora > Mustelidae > Mustela > Mustela nivalis. The sequence continues at coordinate 1,662,478 of NW_028136524.1, forward strand.
GCAGGGAGCCTTATTCCCCCTTCCTTCAGACAACAACACAGCCTACTTGTGATCTCAGTCTGTCCAACAAATAAATAAAATCATTATAAAAAAATATATATTCAGGCATGTTTTATGTAGTGATCAAGTGCAATTCTGCAGTGTGGCTCAGGGTTCTTCCATCGGGAGATTTTGGGAAACAGGCCTCTGAGGTTGGAAGGCTGAGCATCCAGCCACGGCTTCATGTGAGGTATAGGGTTAAAGTTAGGGTTAGGTTAGGGTTATGTTTAGGTGAGGGTTAGAGTAAGGGTTAGGGTTCTGTCTTAGGAACAAGGCATGTCGGAACTGGCCACACATACTGGCACACCAAGGGCTGAGTTGAGGGTGGGACTCAGCAGAATCCTCAGGCGATGGAATTTTGGACGGGACAGGTCAAGAGGGTGGAATGCCCTCAAGGGAGCATGCTGGTTTCTATATATCTGAAGGTACTGGATAGCACAGAAGGAAAGGGTCAGTTTCTGCCTGAGAGGCTGAGTCCTTCCTACAGACTGACTTTCCCAACCACAGGAGGACCTGGGTTCAGTTTTCCGGTGTACAGAGTCTGATAACGTAACCTAGGCTTAGGGCTTGGCTCTGGGAGAATGGCTGACCTGATTTGTCAAGGCAGAATTAGGCTTTCCACGGGACTCAGTTGAGGACGTAGCCCTGGCGGACCATCCTATTCCCGGATTGTGGTGTGGGGGTCCTAGGAAGGTGTTGGTAGAATGATCGGACAGGCAGATTTCTCCCGCCCCGAGGGTCTTGCACAGGGCTAAACTTCCCATTTGCCTAGTGGGCGACACCCAGAGGCCTGCGATGTGAAGAAGGAATCCCCTACCTAGAGGGCTACCAGGGCAGGCAACCGGGGATAGAAGTCTGAAGAAGCACCCTCGGGTTAGGGTTAGGCCGATGCACATGGGAGGCCCTACCGGCCCTTGCTGAGGGATCATCAAACTCCTGGTTCCCGCTTCAGGTGGGCGCTCCTTGGAGCTGTGTCCCAAGGGGTGCATGCAGATTTCACCTGTTCTACGGATTCAGCTCATTTCTAAAGGGCAAACGTTGCCATTGGGATCTATGGACATTGTGCGGTGCACCCCAGGGTTCCCGCATCTGCAGAGTTCATGGACCAGGCTACTGAGGACAGAAGCCTGAGCATGGGACAGGGGCTTTGCATCAGGATTACCGTGAAGGTTATTTCACAAGTGAATGCTGTTGGTAACACCTGGGTGAGTCAGTAGGTTAGGCCACTGCCTTCAGCTCAGGACATGATCCCAGAGTCCTGGGATGGAGCCCCACATCGGGCTGTCTCCTCAGCAGGGAGCCTTCTTTCCCTTCTCTGGGCGTGCAACACTGCCTACATCTTCTCGCTCCCTGCAAAGTGAAAAAGTAAAATCTTGAAGCAATAAATAAATACATACGTAAATAATAAATATATAAAAGGGAGGGCATGATTTCCTATTGGAATCTAGGTCATTTGTGCGGGGCAGCTCAGGGTTCCCCCATGGGGAGAGTTTGGGACCAGGCCTTTGAGGACAGAAGACTGAGCACATGACTTGGGCTTCACATTATGCTAAGGCTGAAGGTCATTGCTATAGGGTATGCTTTCCAGAACACCTGTGTACCTCTTTGGATGTGACCTCTTGCCTCGGCCCAGGTCCAGATCCCAGGGAAGAGGAATCTAGTTTGACACCGGGCCCTCCCCACTGCAGGGAGCCTTATTCCCCCTTCCTTCAGACAAAAACACAGCCTATTTGTGATCTCAGTCTGTCCAACAAATAAATGAAATCATTATTAAAAAAATAAATAAATATATTCAGGCATGTTTTATATAGTGATCAAGTGCAATTCTGCAGTGTGGCTCAGGGACTTCCATCGGGAGATTTTGGGAACCAGGCCTCTGAGGTTGGAAGGCTGAGCAGCCGACCACGGCTTCATGTGAGGTATAGGGTTAGGGTTAGGTTTAGGGTTAGGGTTAGGGTTAGGGTTATGTTTAGTGTAGTGTTAGAGTAAGGGTTAGGGTTATGGCTTAGGAACAAGGCATGTCGGAACTGGCCACACAATACTGGCACACCAAGGGCTGAGTTGAGGGTGGGACTCAGCAGAATCCTCAGGCGATGGAATTTTGGACGGGACAGGCCAAGAGGGTGGAATGCCCTCAGGGGAGCATGCTGGTTTCTATATATCTGAAGGTACTGGATAGCATAGAAGGAAAGGGTCAGTTTCTGCCTGAGAGGCTGAGTCCTTCCTACAGACTGACTTTCCCATCCACAGGAGGACCTGGGTTCAGTTTTCCGGTGTCCAGAGTCTGATCACGTAACCTAGGCTTAGGGTTTGACTCTGGGAGAATGGCTGACCTGATTTGTCAGGGCAGAATTAGGCTTTCCACGGGACTCAGTTGAAGACGTAGCCCTGGCGGACCATCCTATTCCCGGATTGTGGTGTGGGGGTCCTAGGAAGGTTTTGGTAGAATGATCGGACAGGCAGATTTATCCTGGCCCGAGGGTCTTCCACAGACCTAAACTTCCCATTTGCCTAGTGGGCGGCACCCAGAGGCCTGCGATGTGAAGAAGTAATCCCCTACCTAGAGGGCTACCAGGGCAGGCAAACGGGGATAGAAGTCTGAAGAAGCACCCTCGGGTTAGGCTTAGGCCGATGCACATGGGAGGCCCTACAGGCCCTTGCTGATTGATCATCAAACTCCTGGTTCCCGCTTCAGGTGGGCACTCCTTGGAGCTGTGTCCCAAGGGGTGCATGCAGATTTCACCTGTTCTACGGATTCAGCTCATTTCTAAAGGTCAAACGTTCCCATTGGCATCTATGGACATTGTGCGGTGCACCTCAGGGTTCCCGCATCTGCAGAGTTCATGGACCAGGCTACTGAGGACAGAAGCCTGAGCATGGGACAGGGGCTTTGCATCAGGATTACCGTGAAGGTTATTTCACAAGTGAATGCTGTTGGTAACACCTGGGTGATTCAGTGGGTTAGGCCACTGCCTTCAGCTCAGGACATGATCCCAGAGTCCTGGGATGGAGCCCCACATCGGGCAGTCTCCTCAGAAGGGAGCCTTCTTTCCCTTCTCTGGGCGTGCAACACTGCCTACATCTTCTCGCTCCCTGCAAAGTGAAAAAGTAAAATCTTGAAGCAATAAATAAATAAATAAATAAATAATAAATATATAAAAGAGAGGGCATGAATTCTTATTGGAATCTAGGTCATTTGTGCGGGGCAGCTCAGGGTTCCCCCATGGGGAGAGTTTGGGAACCAGGCCTTTGAGGACAGAAGACTGAGCACATGACTTGGGCTTCGCATTATGCTAAGGCTGAAGGACATTGCTATAGGGTATGCTTCCCAGAACACCTGTGTACCTCATTGGATGTGACCTCTTGCCTCGGCCCAGGTCCAGATCCCAGGGAAGAGGAATCTAGTTTGACACCGGGCCCTCCCCACTGCAGGGAGCCTTATTCCCCCTTCCTTCAGACAACAACACAGCCTACTTGTGATCTCAGTCTGTCCAACAAATAAATAAAATCATTATAAAAAAATATATATTCAGGCATGTTTTATATAGTGATCAAGTGCAATTCTGCAGTGTGCCTCAGGGTTCTTCCATCGGGAGATTTTTGGAAACCAAGCCTCTGAGGTTGGAAGGCTGAGCAGCCGGCAACGGCTTCAGGTGAGGTATAGGGTAAGGGTTAGGGTTAGGGTTAGGGTAAGGGTTATGTTTAGGTGAGGGTTAGAGTAAGGGTTAGGGTTCTGTCTTAGGAACAAGGCATGTCGGATATGGCCACACAATACTGGCGCACCAAGGGCTGAGTTGAGGGTGGGACTCAGCAGAATCCTCAGGGATGGAATTTTGGACGGGACAGGCCAAGAGGGTGGAATGCCCTCAGGGGAGCATGCTGGTTTCTATATATCTGAAGGTACTGGATAGCACAGAAGGAAAGGGTCAGTTTCTGCCTGAGAGGCTGAGTCCTTCCTACAGACTGACTTTCCCATCCACAGGAGGACCTGGGTTCAGTCCTCCGGTGTCCAGAGTCTGATCACGTAACCTAGGCTTAGCCTTTGGCTCTGGGAGAATGGCTGACCTGATTTGTCAGGGCAGAATTAGGCTTTCCACGGGTCTCAGTTGAGGACGTAGCCATGACGGACCATCCTATTCCCGGATTGTGGTGTGGGGGTCCTAGGAAGGTGTTGGTAGAATGATTGGACAGGCAGATTTCTCCCGCCCCGAGGTTCTTCCACAGGGCTAAACTTCCCATTTGCCTAGTGGGCAGCACCCAGAGGCCTGCGATGTGAAGAAGGAATCCCCTACCTAGAGGGCTACCAGGTAGGCAACCGGGGATAGAAGTCTGAAGAAGCACCCTCGGGTTAGGGTTAGGCCGATGCACATGGGAGGCCCTACCGTCCCTTGCTGAGGGATCATCAAACTCCTGGTTCCCGCTTCAGGTGGGCGCTCCTTGGAGCTGTGTCCGAAGGGGTGCATGCAGATTTCACCTGTTCTACGGATTCAGCTCATTTCTAAAGGGCAAACGTTCCCATTGGGATCTATGCACATTGTGCGGTGCACCTCAGGGTTTCCGCATCTGCAGAGTTCATGGACCAAGCTACTGAGGACAGAAGCCTGAGCATGGGACAGGGGCTTTGCATCAGGATTACCTTGAAGGTTATTTCACAAGTGAATGCTGTTGGTAACACCTGGGTGAGTCAGTGGGTTAGGCCACTGCCTTCAGCTCAGGACATGATCCCAGAGTCCTGGGATGGAGCCCCACATCGGGCTGTCTCCTCAGCAGGGAGCCTTCTTTCCCTTCTCTGGGCAAGCAACACTGCCTACATCTTTTCGCTCCCTGCAAAGTGAAAAAGTAAAATCTTGAAGCAATAAATAAATAAATAAATAAATAAATAAATAATAAATATATAAAAGAGAGGGCATGAATTCATATTGGAATCTAGGTCATTTGTGCGGGGCAGCTCAGGGTTCCCCCATGGGGAGAGTTTGGGAACCAGGCCTTTGAGGACAGAAGACTGAGCACATGACTTGGGCTTCGCATTATGCTAAGGCTGAAGGACATTGCTATAGGGTATGCTTTCCAGAACACCTGTGTACCTCATTGGATGTGACCTCTTGCCTCGGCACAGGTCCAGATCCCAGGGAAGAGGAATCTAGTTTGACACCGGGCCCTCCCCACTGCAGGGAGCCTTATTCCCCCTTCCTTCAGACAACAACACAGCCTACTTGTGATCTCAGTCTGTCCAACAAATAAATAAAATCATTATAAAAAAATATATATTCAGGCATGTTTTATATAGTGATCAAGTGCAATTCTGCAGTGTGCCTCAGGGTTCTTCCATCGGGAGATTTTTGGAAACCAAGCCTCTGAGGTTGGAAGGCTGAGCAGCCGGCCACGGCTTCAGGTGAGGTATAGGGTAAGGGTTAGGGTTAGGGTTAGGGTAAGGGTTATGTTTAGGTGAGGGTTAGAGTAAGGGTTAGGGTTCTGTCTTAGGAACAAGGCATGTCGGAACTGGCCACACAATACTGGCGCACCAAGGGCTGAGTTGAGGGTGGGACTCAGCAGAATCCTCAGGGATGGAATTTTGGACGGGACAGGCCAAGAGGGTGGAATGCCCTCAGGGGAGCATGCTGGTTTCTATATATCTGAAGGTACTGGATAGCACAGAAGGAAAGGGTCAGTTTCTGCCTGAGAGGCTGAGTCCTTCCTACAGACTGACTTTCCCATCCACAGGAGGACCTGGGTTCAGTCCTCCGGTGTCCAGAGTCTGATCACGTAACCTAGGCTTAGCCTTTGGCTCTGGGAGAATGGCTGACCTGATTTGTCAGGGCAGAATTAGGCTTTCCACGGGTCTCAGTTGAGGACGTAGCCATGACGGACCATCCTATTCCCGGATTGTGGTGTGGGGGTCCTAGGAAGGTGTTGGTAGAATGATCGGACAGGCAGATTTCTCCCGCCCCGAGGTTCTTCCACAGGGCTAAACTTCCCATTTGCCTAGTGGGCAGCACCCAGAGGCCTGCGATGTGAAGAAGGAATCCCCTACCTAGAGGGCTACCAGGTAGGCAACCGGGGATAGAAGTCTGAAGAAGCACCCTCGGGTTAGGGTTAGGCCGATGCACATGGGAGGCCCTACCGTCCCTTGCTGAGGGATCATCAAACTCCTGGTTCCCGCTTCAGGTGGGCGCTCCTTGGAGCTGTGTCCGAAGGGGTGCATGCAGATTTCACCTGTTCTACGGATTCAGCTCATTTCTAAAGGGCAAACGTTCCCATTGGGATCTATGCACATTGTGCGGTGCACCTCAGGGTTTCCGCATCTGCAGAGTTCATGGACCAAGCTACTGAGGACAGAAGCCTGAGCATGGGACAGGGGCTTTGCATCAGGATTACCTTGAAGGTTATTTCACAAGTGAATGCTGTTGGTAACACCTGGGTGAGTCAGTGGGTTAGGCCACTGCCTTCAGCTCAGGACATGATCCCAGAGTCCTGGGATGGAGCCCCACATCGGGCTGTCTCCTCAGCAGGGAGCCTTCTTTCCCTTCTCTGGGCAAGCAACACTGCCTACATCTTTTCGCTCCCTGCAAAGTGAAAAAGTAAAATCTTGAAGCAATAAATAAATAAATAAATAAATAAATAAATAATAAATATATAAAAGAGAGGGCATGAATTCATATTGGAATCTAGGTCATTTGTGCGGGGCAGCTCAGGGTTCCCCCATGGGGAGAGTTTGGGAACCAGGCCTTTGAGGACAGAAGACTGAGCACATGACTTGGGCTTCGCATTATGCTAAGGCTGAAGGTCATTGCTATAGGGTATGCTTTCCAGAACACCTGTGTACTTCATTGGATGTGACCTCTTGCCTCGGCCCAGGTCAAGATCCCAGGGAAGAGGAATCTAGTTTGACACCGGGCCCTCCCCACTGCAGGGAGCCTTATTCCCCCTTTCTTCCGACAAAAACACAGCCTATTTGTGATCTCAGTCTGTCCAACAAATACATAAAATATTATAATTAAATAAATAAATATATTCAGGCATGTTTTATATAGTGATCAAGTGCAATTCTGCAGTGTGCCTCAGGGTTCTTCCATCGGGAGATTTTTGGAAACCAAGCCTCTGAGGTTGGAAGGCTGAGCAGCCGGCCACGGCTTCAGGTGAGGTATAGGGTAAGGGTTAGGGTTAGGGTTAGGGTAAGGGTTATGTTTAGGTGAGGGTTAGAGTAAGGGTTAGGGTTCTGTCTTAGGAACAAGGCATGTCGGAACTGGCCACACAATACTGGCACACCAAGGGCTGAGTTGAGGGTGGGAATCAGGAGAATCCTCAGACGATGGAATTTTGGACGGGACAGGCCAAGAGGGTGGAATGCCCTCAGGGGAGCATGCTGGTTTCTATATATCTGAAGGTACTGGATAGCACAGAAGGAAAGGGTCAGTTTCTGCCTGAGAGGCTGAGTCCTTCCTACAGACTGACTTTCCCATCCACAGGAGGACCTGGGTTCAGTCCTCCGGTGTCCAGAGTCTGATCACGTAACCTAGGCTTAGGGTTTGGCTCTGGGAGAATGGCTGACCTGATTTGTCAGGGCAGAATTAGGCTTTCCACGGGACTCAGTTGAGGACGTAGCCCTGGCGGACCATCCTATTCCCGGATTGTGGTGTGGGGGTCCTAGGAATGTGTTAGTAGAATGATCGGACAGGCAGATTTCTCCCGCCCCAAGGGTCTTCCACAGGGCTAAATTTCCCATTATCATAGTGGGCGGCACCCAGAGTCCTGAGATGGGAAGAAGGAATCCCCTACCTAGAGGGCTACCAGGGCAGGCAACCGGGGATAGAAGTCTGAAGAAGCACCCTTGGGTTAGGGTTAGGCCGATGCACATGGGAGGCCCTACCGGCCCTTGCTGAGGGATCATTAAACTCCTGGTTCCCACTTCAGGTGGGCGCTCCTTGGAGCTGTGTCCCAAGGGGTGCATGCAGATTTCACCTGTTCTACGGATTCAGCTCATTTCTAAAGGGCAAACGTTCCCATTGGGATCTATGGACATTGTGCGGTGCACCTCAGGGTTCCCGCAACTGCAGAGTTCATGGACCAGGCTACTGAGGACAGAAGCCTGAGCATGGGACAGGGGCTTTGCATCAGGATTACCTTGAAGGTTATTTCACAAGTGAATGCTGTTGGTAACACCTGGGTGAGTCAGTGGGTTAGGCCACTTTCTTCAGCTCAGGACATGATCCCAGAGTCCTGGGATGGAGCCCCACATCGGGCTGTCTCCTCAGCAGGGAGCCTTCTTTCCCTTCTCTGGGCATGCAACACTGCCTACATCTTTTCGCTCCCTGCAAAGTGAAAAAGTAAAATCTTGAAGCAATAAATAAATAAATAAATAAATAATAAATATATAAAAGAGAGGGCATGATTTCCTATTGGAATCTAGGTCATTTGTGCGGGGCAGCTCAGGGTTCCCCCATGGGGAGAGTTTGGGAACCAGGCCTTTGAGGACAGAAGACTGAGCACATGACTTGGGCTTCGGATTATGCTAAGGCTGAAGGTCATTGCTATAGGGTATGCTTTCCAGAACACCTGTGTACCTCATTGGATGTGACCTCTTGCCTTGGCCCAGGTCGAGATCCCAGGGAAGAGGAATCTAGTTTGACACCGGGCCCTCCCCACTGCAGGGAGCCTTATTCCCCCATCCTTCAGACAACAACACAGCCTACTTGTGATCTCAGTCTGTCCAACAAATAAATAAAATCATTATAAAAAAATATATATTCAGGCATGTTTTATATAGTGATCAAGTGCAATTCTGCAGTGTGCCTCAGGGTTCTTCCATCGGGAGATTTTGGGAACCAGGCCTCTGAGGTTGGAAGGCTGAGCAGCAGGCAACAGCTTCAGAAGAGGTATACGGTAAGGGTTAGGGTTAGGGTGAGGGTTAGGGTTATGTTTAGGTGAGAGTTAGAGTAAGGGTTAGGGTTATGTCTTAGGAACAAGGCATGTCGGAACTGGCCACACAATACTGGCACACCAAGGGCTGAATTGAGGATGGGACCCAGCAGAATCCTCAGTCGATGGAATTTTGGACGGGACAGGCCAAGAGGGTGGAATGCCCTCAGGGGAGCATGCAGATTTCTATATATCTGAAGGTACCTGATAGCACAGAAGGAAAGGGTCAGTTTCTGCCTGAGAGGCTGAGTCCTTCCTACAGACTGACTTTCCCATCCACAGGAGGACCTGGGTTCAGTCCTCCGGTGTCCAGAGTCTGATCACGTAACCTAGGCTTAGGGTTTGGCTCTGGGAGAATGGCTGACCTGATTTGTCAGGGCAGAATTAGGCTTTCCACGGGACTCAGTTGAGGACGTAGCCCTGGCGGACCATCCTATTCCCGGATTGTGGTGTGGGGGTCCTAGGAAGGTTGGTAGAATGATCGGACAGGCAGATTTCTCCTGCCCCGAGGGACTTCCACAGGGCTAAATTTCCCATTATCATAGTAGGCGGCACCCAGAGGCCTGCGATGGGAAGAAGGAATCCCCTACCTAGAGGGCTACCAAGGCAGGCAACCGGGGATAGAAGTCTGAAGAAGCACCCTCGGGTTAGGGTTAGGCGGATGCACATGGGAGGCCCTACCGGCCTTTGCTGAGGGATCATCAAACTCCTGCTTCCCGCTACAGGTGGGCGCTCCTTGGAGCTGTGTCCCAAGGGGTGCATGCAGATTTCACCTGTTCTACAGATTCAGCTCATTTCTAAAGGGCAAACGTTCCCATTGGGATCTATGGACATTGTGCGGTGCACCTCAGGGTTCCCGCATCTGCAGAGTTCATGGACCAAGCTACTGAGGACAGAAGCCTGAGCATGGGACAGGGGCTTTGCATCAGGATTACCGTGAAGGTTATTTCACAAGTGAATGCTGTTGGTAACACTTGGGTGAGTCAGTGGGTTAGGCCACTGCCTTCAGCTCAGGACATGATCCCAGAGTCCTGGGATGGAGCCCCACATCGGGCTGTCTCCTCAGCAGGGAGCCTTCTTTCCCTTCTCTGGGCGTGCAACACTGCCTACATCTTTTCGCTCCCTGCAAAGTGAAAAAGTAAAATCTTGAAGCAATAAATAAATAAATACGTAAATAATAAATATATTAAAGGGAGGGCATGATTTCCTATTGGAATCTAGGTCATTTGTGCGGGGCACATCTGGGTTCCCCCATGGGGAGAGTTTGGGAACCAGGCCTTTGAGGACAGAAGACTGAGCACATGACTTGGACTTCGCATTATGCTAAGGCTGAAGGTCATTGCTATAGGGTATGCTTTCCAGAACACCTGTGTAACTCATTGGATGTGACCTCTTGCCTCGGCCCAGGTCAAGATCCCAGGGAAGAGGAATCTAGTTTGACACGGGGCCCTCCCCACTGCAGGGAGCCTTATTCCCCCTTCCTTCAGACAAAAACACAGCCTACTTGTGATCTCAGTCTGTCCAACAAATACATAAAATCATTATAAAAAAATAAATAAATATATTCAGGCATGTTTTATATAGTGATCAAGTGCAATTCTGCTGTGTGGCTCAGGGTTCTTCCATCGGGAGATTTTGGGAACCAGGCCTCTGAGGTTGGAAGGCTGAGCAGCCGACGACGGCTTCATGTGAGGTATAGGGTTAGGGTTAGGTTTAGGGTTAGGGTTAGGGTTAGGGTTAGGGTTATGTTTAGGTGAGGGTTAGAGTAAGGGTTAGGGTTATGGCTTTGGAACAAGGCATGTCGGATATGGCCACACAATACTGGCACACCAAGGGCTGAGTTGAGGGTGGGACTCAGCAGAATCCTCAGGCGATGGAATTTTGGACGGGACAGGCCAAGAGGGTGGAATGCCCTCAGGGGAGCATGCTGGTTTCTATAATTCTGAAGGTACTGGATAGCACAGAAGAAAAGGGTCAGTTTCTGCCTGAGAGGCTGAGTCCTTCCTACAGACTGACTTTCCCATCCACAGGAGGACCTGGGTTCAGTCCTCCGGTGTCCAGAGTCTGATCACATAACCTAGGCTTAGGGTTTGACTCTGGGAGAATGGCTGACCTGATTTGTCAGGGCAGAATTAGGCTTTCCACGGGACTCAGTTGAGGACGTAGCCCTGGCAGACCATCCTAATCCCGGATTGTGGTGTGGGGGTCCTAGGAAGGTGTTGGTAGAATGATTGGACAGGCAGATTTCTCCCGCCCCGAGGGTCTTGCACAGGGCTAAACTTCCCATTTGTCTAGTGGGCGGCACCCAGAGGCCTGCGATGTGAAGAAGGAATCCCCTACCTATAGGGCTACCAGGGCAGGCAACCGGGGATAGAAGTCTGAAGAAGCACCCTCGGGTTAGGTTTAGGCCGATGCACATGGGAGGCCCTACCGGCCCTTGCTGAGGGATCATCAAACTCCTGGTTCCCGCTTCAGGTGGGCGCTCCTTGGAGCTGTGTCCCAAGGGGTGCATGCATATTTCACCTGTTCTACGGATTCAGCTCATTTCTAAAGGGCAAACGTTCTCATTGGGATCTATGGACATTGTGCGGTGCACCTCAGGGTTCCCGCATCTGCAGAGTTCATGGACCATGCTACTGAGGACAGAAGCCTGAGCATGGGACAGGGCCTTTGCATCAGGATTACCGGGAATGTTATTTCACAAGTGAATGCTGTTGGTAACACCTGGGTGAGTCAGTGGGTTAGGCCACTGTCTTCAGCTCAGGACATGATCCCAGAGTCCTGGGATGGAGCCCCACATCGGGCTGTCTCCTCAGCAGGGAGCCTTCTTTCCCTTCTCTGGGCGTGCAACACTGCCTACATCTTTTCGCTCCCTGCAAAGTGAAAAAGTAAAATCTTGAAGCAATAAATAAATAAATACGTAAAAATAAATATATAAAAGGGAGGGCATGATTTCCTATTGGAATCTAGGTCATTTGTGCGGGGCAGCTCAGGGTTCCCCCATGGGGAGAGTTTGGGAACCAGGCCTTTGAGGACAGAAGACTGAGCACATGACTTGGGCTTCACATTATGCTAAGGCTGAAGGTCATTGCTATAGAGTATGCTTTCCAGAACACCTGTGTACCTCATTGGATGTGACCTCTTGCCTCGGCCCAGGTCAAGATCCCAGGGAAGAGGAATCTAGTTTGACACCGGGCCCTCCGCACTGCAGGGAGCCTTATTCCCCCTTCCTTCAGACAAAAACACAGCCTACTTGTGATCTCAGTCTGTCCAACAAATAAATAAAATCATTATAAAAAAATAAATAAATATATTCAGGCATGATTTATATAGTGATCAAGTACAATTCTGCAGTGTGGCTCAGGGTTCTTCCATCGGGAGATTTTGGGAAACAGGCCTCTGAGGTTGGAAGGCTGAGCAGCCGACCACGGCTTCATGTGAGGTATAGGGTTAGGGTTAGGATTAGGGTTACGGTTAGGGTTAGGGTTATGTTTAGGTGAGGGTTAGAGTAAGGGTTAGGGTTATGTCTTAGGAACAAGGCATGTCGGAACTGGCCACACAATACTGGCACACCAAGGGCTGAGTTGAGGGTGGGACTCAGCAGAATCCTCAGGCGATGGAATTTTGGACGGGACAGGCCAAGAGGGTGGAATGCCCTCAGGGGAGCATGCTGGTTTCTATATATCTGAAGGTACTGGATAGCACAGAAGGAAAGGGTCAGTTTCTGCCTGAGAGGCTGAGTCCTTTCTACAGACTGACTTTTCCATCCACAGAAGGACCTGGGTTCTGTCCTCAGGTGTCCAGAGTCTGTTCACGTAACCTAAGCTTAGCCTTTGGCTCTGGGAGAATGGCTGACCTGATTTGTCAGGGCAGAATTAGGCTTTCCACGGGACTCAGTTGAGGACGTAGCCCTGGCGGACCATCCTATTCCCGGATTGTGGTTTGGGGGTCCTAGGAAGGGGTTGGTAGAATGATCCGACAGGCAGATTTCTCCCGCCCCGAGGGTCATCCACAGGGCTAAATTTCCCATTATCATAGTGGGCGGCACCCAGAAGCCTGCGATGTGAAGAAGGAATCCCCTACCTAGAGGGCTACCAGGGCAGGCAACCGGGGATAGAAGTCTGAAGAAGAACCCTGGGTTAGGGTTAGGCCGATGCACATGGGAGGCCCTCCCGGCCTTTGCTGAGGGATCATCAAACTCCTGGTTCCCTCTTCAGGTGGGCGCTCCTTGGAGCTGTGTCACAAGGGGTGCATGCAGATTTCACCTGTTCTACAGACTCAGCTCATTTCTAAAGGGCAAACGTTCCCATTGGAATCTATGGACATTGTGCGGTGCACCTCAGGGTTCCTGCATCTGCAGAGTTCATGGACCATGCTACTGAGGACAGAAGCCTGAGCATGGGACAGGGGCTTTGCATCAGGATTACCTTGAAGTTTATTTCACAAGTGAATGCTGTTGGTAACACCTGGGTGAGTCAGTGGGTTAGGCCACTGCCTTCAGCTCAGGACATGATCCCAGAGTCCTGAAATGGAGCCCCACATCGGGCTGTCTCCTCAGCAGGGAGCATTCTTTCCCTTCTCTGGGCGTGCAACACTGCCTACATCTTTTCGCTCCCTGCAAAGTGAAAAATTAAAATCTTGAAGCAATAAATAAATAAATACATAAATAATAAATATATAAAAGAGAGGGCATGATTTCCTATTGGAATCTAGGTCATTTGTGCGGGGCAGCTCAGGGTTCCCCCATGGGGAGAGTTTGGGAACCAGGCCTTTGAGGACAGAAGACTGAGCACATGACTTGGGCTTCGCATTATGCTAAGGCTGAAGGTTATGGCTATAGGTTATGCTTTCCAGAACACCTGTGTACCTCATTGGATGTGACCTCTTGCCTCGGCCCAGGTCAAGATCCCAGGGAAGAGGAATCTAGTTTGACACCGGGCCCTCCGCACTGCAGGGAGCCTTATTCCCCCTTCCTTCAGACAAAAACACAGCCTACTTGTGATCTCAGTCTGTCCAACAAATAAATAAAATCATTATAAAAAAATAAATAAATATATTCAGGCATGATTTATATAGTGATCAAGTACAATTCTGCAGTGTGGCTCAGGGTTCTTCCATCGGGAGATTTTGGGAAACAGGCCTCTGAGGTTGGAAGGCTGAGCAGCCGACCACGGCTTCATGTGAGGTTAGGGTTAGGGTTAGGGTTAGGGTTACGGTTAGGGTTAGGGTTATGTTTAGGTGAGGGTTAGAGTAAGGGTTAGGGTTATGTCTTAGGAACAAGGCATGTCGGAACTGGCCACACAATACTGGCACACCAAGGGCTGAGTTGAGGGTGGGACTCAGCAGAATCCTCAGGCGATGGAATTTTGGACGGGACAGGCCAAGAGGGTGGAATGCCCTCAGGGGAGCATGCTGGTTTCTATATATCTGAAGGTACTGGATAGCACAGAAGGAAAGGGTCAGTTTCTGCCTGAGAGGCTGAGTCCTTTCTACAGACTGACTTTTCCATCCACAGAAGGACCTGGGTTCTGTCCTCAGGTGTCCAGAGTCTGTTCACGTAACCTAAGCTTAGCCTTTGGCTCTGGGAGAATGGCTGACCTGATTTGTCAGGGCAGAATTAGGCTTTCCACGGGACTCAGTTGAGGACGTAGCCCTGGCGGACCATCCTATTCCCGGATTGTGGTTTGGGGGTCCTAGGAAGGGGTTGGTAGAATGATCCGACAGGCAGATTTCTCCCGCCCCGAGGGTCATCCACAGGGCTAAATTACCCATTATCATAGTGGGCGGCACCCAGAAGCCTGCGATGTGAAGAAGGAATCCCCTACCTAGAGGGCTACCAGGGCAGGCAACCGGGGATAGAAGTCTGAAGAAGAACCCTGGGTTAGGGTTAGGCCGATGCACATGGGAGGCCCTCCCGGCCTTTGCTGAGGGATCATCAAACTCCTGGTTCCCTCTTCAGGTGGGCGCTCCTTGGAGCTGTGTCACAAGGGGTGCATGCAGATTTCACCTGTTCTACAGACTCAGCTCATTTCTAAAGGGCAAACGTTCCCATTGGAATCTATGGACATTGTGCGGTGCACCTCAGGGTTCCTGCATCTGCAGAGTTCATGGACCATGCTACTGAGGACAGAAGCCTGAGCATGGGACAGGGGCTTTGCATCAGGATTACCTTGAAGTTTATTTCACAAGTGAATGCTGTTGGTAACACCTGGGTGAGTCAGTGGGTTAGGCCACTGCCTTCAGCTCAGGACATGATCCCAGAGTCCTGAAATGGAGCCCCACATCGGGCTGTCTCCTCAGCAGGGAGCATTCTTTCCCTTCTCTGGGCGTGCAACACTGCCTACATCTTTTCGCTCCCTGCAAAGTGAAAAATTAAAATCTTGAAGCAATAAATAAATAAATACATAAATAATAAATATATAAAAGAGAGGGCATGATTTCCTATTGGAATCTAGGTCATTTGTGCGGGGCAGCTCAGGGTTCCCCCATGGGGAGAGTTTGGGAACCAGGCCTTTGAGGACAGAAGACTGAGCACATGACTTGGGCTTCGCATTATGAGGAGGCTGAAGGTCATTGCTATAGGGTATGCTTTCCAGAACACCTGTGTACCTCATTGGATGTGACCTCTTGCCTCGGCCCAAGTCAAGATCCCAGGGAAGAGAAATCTAGTTTGACACCGGGCCCTCCCCACTGCAGGGAGCCTTATTCCACCTTCCTTCAGACAACAACACAGCCTACTTGTGATCTCAGTCTGTCCAACAAATAAATAAAATCATTATAAAAAAATATATATTCAGGCATGTTTTATATAGTGATCAAGTGCAATTCTGCAATGTGGCTCAGGGTTCTTCCATCGGGAGATTTTGGGAACCAGGCCACTGAGGTTGGAAGGCTGAGCATCCGGCCACGGCTTCATGTGAGGTATAGGGTTAGGGTTAGGGTTAGGGTTAGGGTTAGGGTTATGTTTAGGTGAGGGTTAGTAAGGGTTAGGGTTATGTCTTAGGAACAAGGCATGTCGGAACTGGCCACACAATACTGGCACACCAAGGGCTGAGTTGAGGGTGGGACTCAGCAGAACCTCAGGCGATGGAATTTTGGACGGGACAGGCCAAGAGGGTGGAATGCCCTCAGGGGAGCATGCTGGTTTCTATATATCTGAAGGTACTGGATAGCACAGAAGGAAAGGGTCAGTTTCTGCCTGAGAGGCTGAGTCCTTCCTACAGACTGACTTTCCCATCCACAGGAGGACCTGGGTTCAGTCCTCCGGTGTCCAGAGTCAGATCACGTAACCTAGGCTTAGGGTTTGGCTCTGGGAGAATGGCTGACCTGATTTGTCAGGGCAGAATTAGGCTTTCCAAGAAACTCAGTTGAGGACGTAGCCCTGAGGACCATCCTATTCCCGGATTGTGGTGTGGGGGTCCTAGGAAGGTGTTGGTAGAATGATCGGACAGGCAGATTTCTCCCGCCCCGAGGGTCTTGCACAGGGCTAAACTTCCCATTTGCCTAGTGGGCGGCACCCAGAGGCCTGCGATGTGATGAAGGAATCCCCTACCTAGAGGGCTACCAGGGCAGACAACCGGGGATAGAAGTCTGAAGAAGCACCCTCGGGTTAGGGTTAGGCCGATGCACATGGGAGGCCCTACCGGCCCTTGCTGAGGGATCATCAAACTCGTGGTTCCCGCTTCAGGTGGGCGCTCCTTGGAGCTGTGTCCCAAGGGGTGCATGCAGATTTCACCTGTTCTACGGATTCAGCTCATTTCTAAAGGACAAACGTTCCCATTGGCATCTATGGACATTGTGCGGTGCACCTCAGGGTTCCCGCATCTGCAGAGTTCATGGACCAAGCTACTGAGGACAGAAGCCTGAGCATGGGACAGGGGCTTTGCATCAGGATTCCCGTGAAGGTTATTTCACAAGTGAATGCTGTTGGTAACACCTGGGTGAGTCAGTGGGTTAGGCCACTGCCTTCAGCTCAGGACATGATCCGAGAGTCCTGGGATGGAGCCCCACATCGGGCTGTCTCCTCAGCAGGGAGCCTTCTTTCCCTTCTCTGTGGGTGCAACACTGCCTACATCTTTTCGCTCCCTGCAAAATGAAAAAGTAAAATCTTGAAGCAATAAAAAAATAAATACATAAATAATAAATATATAAAAGAGAGGGCATGATTTCCTATTGGAATCTAGGTCATTTGTGCGGGGCAGCTCAGGGTTCCCCCATGGGGAGAGTTTGGGAACCAGGCCTTTGAGGACAGAAGACTGAGCACATGACTTGGGCTTCGCATTAGGATAAGGCTGAAGGTCATTGCTATAGGGTATGCTTTCCAGAACACCTGTGTACCTCATTGGATGTGACCTCTTGCCTCGGCCCAGGTCAAGATCCCAGGGAAGAGGAATCTAGTTTGACACGGGGCCCTCCCCACTGCAGGGAGCCTTATTCCCCCTTCCTTCAGACAAAAACACAGCCTACTTGTTATCTCAGTCTGTCCAACAAATAAATAAAATCATTATAAATAAATAAATAAATATATTCAGGCATGTTTTATATAGTGATCAAGTGCAATTCTGCAGTGTGGCTCAGGGTTCTTCCATCGGGAGATTTTGGGAACCAGGCCTCTGAGGTTGGAAGGCTGAGCAGCCGACCACGGCTTCATGTGAGGTATAGGGTTAGGGTTAGGGTTAGGGTTAGGGTTAGGGTTAGGGTTAGGGTTATGTTTAGGTGAGGGTTAGTAAGGGTTAGGGTTATGTCTTAGGAACAAGGCATGTCGGAACTGGCCACACAATACTGGCACACCAAGGGCTGAGTTGAGGGTGGGACTCAGCAGAACCTCAGGCGATGGAATTTTGGACGGGACAGGCCAAGAGGGTGGAATGCCCTCAGGGGAGCATGCTGGTTTCTATATATCTGAAGGTACTGGATAGCACTGAAGGAAAGGGTCAGTTTCTGCCTGAGAGGCTGAGTCCTTCCTACAGACTGACTTTCCCATCCACAGGAGGACCTGGGTTCAGTCCTCCGGTGTCCAGAGTCTGATCACGTAACTTAGGCTTAGCCTTTGGCTCTGGGAGAATGGCTGACCTGATTTGTCAGGGCAGAATTAGGCTTTCCACGGGACTCAGTTGAGGACGTAGCCCTGGCAGACCATCCTATTCCCGGATCGTGGTGTGGGGGTACTTGGAAGGTGTTGGTAGAATGATCGGACAGGCAGATTTCTCCCGCCCCGAGGGTCTTCCACAGGGCTAAACTTCCCATTTGCCTCGTGGGCGGCACCCAGAAGCCTGCGATGTGAAGAAGGAATCCCCTACCTAGAGGGCTACCAGGGCAGGCAACCGGGGATAGAAGTCTGAAGAAGCACCCTCGGTTTAGGGTTAGGCCGATGCACATGGGAGGCCCTACCGGCCCTTGCTGAGGGATCATCAAACTCCTGATTCCTGCTTCAGGTGGACGCTCCTTGGAGCTGTGTCCCAAGGGGTGCATGCAGATTTCACCTGTTCTACGGGTTCAGCTCATTTCTAAAGGGCAAACGTTCCCATTGGCATCTATGGACATTGTGCGGTGCACCTCAGGGTTCCCGCATCTGCAGAGTTTATGGACCAGGCTACTGAGGACAGAAGCCTGAGCATGGGACAGGGGCTTTGCATCAGGATTCCCGTGAAGGTTATTTCACAAGTGAATGCTGTTGGTAACACCTGGGTGAGACAGTGGGTTAGGCCACTGCCTTCAACTCAGGACATGATCCCAGAGTCCTGGGATGGAGCCCCACATCGGGCTGTCTCCTCAGCAGGGAGCCTTCTTTCCCTTCTCTAGGCATGCAACACTGCCTACATCTTTTCGCTCCCTGCAAAGTGAAAATTAAAATCTTGAAGCAATAAATAAATAAATACATAAATAATAAATATATAAAATAGAGGGCATGATTTCCTATTGGAATCTAGGTCATTTGTGCGGGGCAGCTCAGGGTTCCCCCATGGGGAGAGTTTGGGAACCAGGCCTTTGAGGACAGAAGACTGAGCACATGACTTGGGCTTCGCATTATGCTAAGGCTGAAGGACAATGCTATAGGGTATGCTTTCCAGAACACCTGTGTCCCTCATTGGATGTGACCTCTTGCCTCGGCCCAGGACAAGATCCCAGGGAAGAGGAATCTAGTTTGACACGGGGCCCTCCCCACTGCAGGGAGCCTTATTCCCCCTTTTTTCAGACAACAACACAGCCTACTTGTAATCTCAGTCTGTCCAACAAATAAATAAAATCATTATAATTAAATAAATAAATATATTCAGGCATGTTTTATATAGTGATCAAGTGCAATTCTGCAGGGTGGCTCAGGGTTCTTCCATCGGGAGATTTTGGGAACCAGGCCTCTGAGGTTGGAAGGCTGAGCAGCCGACCACGGCTTCATGTGAGGTTAGGGTTAGGGTTAGGGTTAGGGTTATGTTTAGGTGAGGGTTAGAGTAAGGGTTAGGGTTATGTCTTAGGAACAAGGCATATCGGAACTGGCCACACAATACTGGCACACCAAGGGCTGAGTTGAGGGTGGGACTCAGCAGAATCCTCAGGCGATGGAATTTTGGACGGGACAGGCCAAGAGGGTGGAATGCCCTAGGGGAGCATACTGGTTTCTATATATCTGAAGGTACTGGATAGCACAGAAGGAAAGGGTGAGTTTCTGCCTGAGAGGCTGAGTCCTTCCTACAGACTGACTTTCCCATCCACAGGAGGACCTGGGTTCAGTCCTCCGGTGTCCAGAGTCTGATCCCATAACCTAGGCTTAGCCTTTAGCTCTGGGAGAATGGCTGACCTGATTTTTCAGGTCAGAATTAGGCTTTCCACGGGACTCAGTTGAGGACGTAGCCCTGGCGGACCATCCTATTCCCGGATTGTGGTGTGGGGGTCCTAGGAAGGTGTTGGTAGAATGATCGGACAGGCAGATTTCTCCCGCCCCGAGGGTCTTCCACAGGGCTAAATTTCCCATTATCATAGTGGGCGGCACCCAGAAGCCTGCGATGTGAAGATGGAATCCCCTACCTAGAGGGCCACCAGGGCAGGCAACCGGGGATAGAAGTCTGAAGAAGAACCCTGGGTTAGGGTTAGGCCGATGCACATGGGAGGCCCTCCCGGCCTTTGCTGAGGGATCATCAAACTCCTGGTTCCCTCTTCAGGTGGGCGCTCCTTGGAGCTGTGTCACAAGGGGTGCATGCAGATTTCACCTGTTCTACAGACTCAGCTCATTTCTAAAGGGCAAACGTTCCCATTGGGATCTATGGACATTGTGCGGTGCATCTCAGGGTTCCTGCATCTGCAGAGTTCATGGACCATGCTACTGAGGACAGAAGCCTGAGCATGGGACAGGGGCTTTGCATCAGGATTACCTTGAAGTTTATTTCACAAGTGAATGCTGTTGGTAACACCTGGGTGAGTCAGTGGGTTAGGCCACTGCCTTCAGCTCAGGACATGATCCCAGAGTCCTGAAATGGAGCCCCACATCGGGCTGTCTCCTCAGCAGGGAGCATTCTTTCCCTTCTCTGGGCGTGCAACACTGCCTACATCTTTTCGCTCCCTGCAAAGTGAAAAATTAAAATCTTGAAGCAATAAATAAATAAATACATAAATAATAAATATATAAAAGAGAGGGCATGATTTCCTATTGGAATCTAGGTCATTTGTGCGGGGCAGCTCAGGGTTCCCCCATGGGGAGAGTTTGGGAACCAGGCCTTTGAGGACAGAAGACTGAGCACATGACTTGGGCTTCGCATTATGAGGAGGCTGAAGGTCATTGCTATAGGGTATGCTTTCCAGAACACCTGTGTACCTCATTGGATGTGACCTCTTGCCTCGGCCCAAGTCAAGATCCCAGGGAAGAGAAATCTAGTTTGACACCGGGCCCTCCCCACTGCAGGGAGCCTTATTCCACCTTCCTTCAGACAACAACACAGCCTACTTGTGATCTCAGTCTGTCCAACAAATAAATAAAATCATTATAAAAAAATATATATTCAGGCATGTTTTATGTAGTGATCAAGTGCAATTCTGCAGTGTGGCTCAGGGTTCTTCCATCGGGAGATTTTGGGAAACAGGCCTCTGAGGTTGGAAGGCTGAGCATCCAGCCACGGCTTCATGTGAGGTATAGGGTTAAAGTTAGGGTTAGGTTAGGGTTATGTTTAGGTGAGGGTTAGAGTAAGGGTTAGGGTTCTGTCTTAGGAACAAGGCATGTCGGAACTGGCCACACATACTGGCACACCAAGGGCTGAGTTGAGGGTGGGACTCAGCAGAATCCTCAGGCGATGGAATTTTGGACGGGACAGGTCAAGAGGGTGGAATGCCCTCAAGGGAGCATGCTGGTTTCTATATATCTGAAGGTACTGGATAGCACAGAAGGAAAGGGTCAGTTTCTGCCTGAGAGGCTGAGTCCTTCCTACAGACTGACTTTCCCAACCACAGGAGGACCTGGGTTCAGTTTTCCGGTGTACAGAGTCTGATAACGTAACCTAGGCTTAGGGCTTGGCTCTGGGAGAATGGCTGACCTGATTTGTCAAGGCAGAATTAGGCTTTCCACGGGACTCAGTTGAGGACGTAGCCCTGGCGGACCATCCTATTCCCGGATTGTGGTGTGGGGGTCCTAGGAAGGTGTTGGTAGAATGATCGGACAGGCAGATTTCTCCCGCCCCGAGGGTCTTGCACAGGGCTAAACTTCCCATTTGCCTAGTGGGCGACACCCAGAGGCCTGCGATGTGAAGAAGGAATCCCCTACCTAGAGGGCTACCAGGGCAGGCAACCGGGGATAGAAGTCTGAAGAAGCACCCTCGGGTTAGGGTTAGGCCGATGCACATGGGAGGCCCTACCGGCCCTTGCTGAGGGATCATCAAACTCCTGGTTCCCGCTTCAGGTGGGCGCTCCTTGGAGCTGTGTCCCAAGGGGTGCATGCAGATTTCACCTGTTCTACGGATTCAGCTCATTTCTAAAGGACAAACGTTGCCATTGGGATCTATGGACATTGTGCGGTGCACCCCAGGGTTCCCGCATCTGCAGAGTTCATGGACCAGGCTACTGAGGACAGAAGCCTGAGCATGGGACAGGGGCTTTGCATCAGGATTACCGTGAAGGTTATTTCACAAGTGAATGCTGTTGGTAACACCTGGGTGAGTCAGTGGGTTAGGCCACTGCCTTCAGCTCAGGACATGATCCCAGAGTCCTGGGATGGAGCCCCACATCGGGCTGTCTCCTCAGCAGGGAGCCTTCTTTCCCTTCTCTGGGCGTGCAACACTGCCTACATCTTCTCGCTCCCTGCAAAGTGAAAAAGTAAAATCTTGAAGCAATAAATAAATACATACGTAAATAATAAATATATAAAAGGGAGGGCATGATTTCCTATTGGAATCTAGGTCATTTGTGCGGGGCAGCTCAGGGTTCCCCCATGGGGAGAGTTTGGGACCAGGCCTTTGAGGACAGAAGACTGAGCACATGACTTGGGCTTCACATTATGCTAAGGCTGAAGGTCATTGCTATAGGGTATGCTTTCCAGAACACCTGTGTACCTCTTTGGATGTGACCTCTTGCCTCGGCCCAGGTCCAGATCCCAGGGAAGAGGAATCTAGTTTGACACCGGGCCCTCCCCACTGCAGGGAGCCTTATTCCCCCTTCCTTCAGACAAAAACACAGCCTATTTGTGATCTCAGTCTGTCCAACAAATAAATAAAATCATTATTAAAAAAATAAATAAATATATTCAGGCATGTTTTATATAGTGATCAAGTGCAATTCTGCAGTGTGGCTCAGGGACTTCCATCGGGAGATTTTGGGAACCAGGCCTCTGAGGTTGGAAGGCTGAGCAGCCGACCACGGCTTCATGTGAGGTATAGGGTTAGGGTTAGGTTTAGGGTTAGGGTTAGGGTTAGGGTTATGTTTAGTGTAGTGTTAGAGTAAGGGTTAGGGTTATGGCTTAGGAACAAGGCATGTCGGAACTGGCCACACAATACTGGCACACCAAGGGCTGAGTTGAGGGTGGGACTCAGCAGAATCCTCAGGCGATGGAATTTTGGACGGGACAGGCCAAGAGGGTGGAATGCCCTCAGGGGAGCATGCTGGTTTCTATATATCTGAAGGTACTGGATAGCATAGAAGGAAAGGGTCAGTTTCTGCCTGAGAGGCTGAGTCCTTCCTACAGACTGACTTTCCCATCCACAGGAGGACCTGGGTTCAGTTTTCCGGTGTCCAGAGTCTGATCACGTAACCTAGGCTTAGGGTTTGACTCTGGGAGAATGGCTGACCTGATTTGTCAGGGCAGAATTAGGCTTTCCACGGGACTCAGTTGAAGACGTAGCCCTGGCGGACCATCCTATTCCCGGATTGTGGTGTGGGGGTCCTAGGAAGGTTTTGGTAGAATGATCGGACAGGCAGATTTATCCTGGCCCGAGGGTCTTCCACAGACCTAAACTTCCCATTTGCCTAGTGGGCGGCACCCAGAGGCCTGCGATGTGAAGAAGTAATCCCCTACCTAGAGGGCTACCAGGGCAGGCAAACGGGGATAGAAGTCTGAAGAAGCACCCTCGGGTTAGGCTTAGGCCGATGCACATGGGAGGCCCTACAGGCCCTTGCTGATTGATCATCAAACTCCTGGTTCCCGCTTCAGGTGGGCACTCCTTGGAGCTGTGTCCCAAGGGGTGCATGCAGATTTCACCTGTTCTACGGATTCAGCTCATTTCTAAAGGTCAAACGTTCCCATTGGCATCTATGGACATTGTGCGGTGCACCTCAGGGTTCCCGCATCTGCAGAGTTCATGGACCAGGCTACTGAGGACAGAAGCCTGAGCATGGGACAGGGGCTTTGCATCAGGATTACCGTGAAGGTTATTTCACAAGTGAATGCTGTTGGTAACACCTGGGTGATTCAGTGGGTTAGGCCACTGCCTTCAGCTCAGGACATGATCCCAGAGTCCTGGGATGGAGCCCCACATCGGGCAGTCTCCTCAGAAGGGAGCCTTCTTTCCCTTCTCTGGGCGTGCAACACTGCCTACATCTTCTCGCTCCCTGCAAAGTGAAAAAGTAAAATCTTGAAGCAATAAATAAATAAATACGTAAATAATAAATATATAAAAGGTAGGGCATGATTTCCTATTGGAATCTAGGTCATTTGTGCGGGGCAGCTCAGGGTTCCCCTATGAGGAGAGTTTGGGAACCAGGGCTTTGAGGACAGAAGACTGAGCACATGACTTGGGCTTCGCATTATGCTAAGGCTGAAGGTCATTGCTATAGGGTATGCTTTCCAGA
Organism: Mustela nivalis; assembly: GCF_964662115.1. Lineage (NCBI taxonomy): Eukaryota > Metazoa > Chordata > Mammalia > Carnivora > Mustelidae > Mustela > Mustela nivalis. The sequence goes on from NW_028136524.1 coordinate 1,686,694, forward strand.
ACACCTGTGTACCTCATTGGATGTGACCTCTTGCCTCGGCCCAGGTCAAGATCCCAGGGAAGAGGAATCTAGTTTGACACCGGGCCCTCCCCACTGCAGGGAGCCTTATTCCCCCTTCCTTCAGACAACAACACAGCCTACTTGTGATCTCAGTCTGTCCAACAAATAAATAAAATCATTATAAAAAAATATATGTTAAGGCATGTTTTATATAGTGATCAAGTGCAATTCTGCAGTGTGGCTCAGGGTTCTTCCATCGGGAGATTTTGGGAACCAGGCCTCTGAGGTTGGAAGGCTGAGCAGCAGGCAACAGCTTCAGAAGAGGTATACGGTAAGGGTTAGGGTTAGGGTGAGGGTTAGGGTTATGTTTAGGTGAGAGTTAGAGTAAGGGTTAGGGTTATGTCTTAGGAACAAGGCATGTCGGAACTGGCCACACAATACTGGCACACCAAGGGCTGAATTGAGGATGGGACCCAGCAGAATCCTCAGTCGATGGAATTTTGGACGGGACAGGCCAAGAGGGTGGAATGCCCTCAGGGGAGCATGCAGATTTCTATATATCTGAAGGTACCTGATAGCACAGAAGGAAAGGGTCAGTTTCTGCCTGAGAGGCTGAGTCCTTCCTACAGACTGACTTTCCCATCCACAGGAGGACCTGGGTTCAGTCCTCCGGTGTCCAGAGTCTGATCACGTAACCTAGGCTTAGGGTTTGGCTCTGGGAGAATGGCTGACCTGATTTGTCAGGGCAGAATTAGGCTTTCCACGGGACTCAGTTGAGGACGTAGCCCTGGCGGACCATCCTATTCCCGGATTGTGGTGTGGGGGTCCTAGGAAGGTTGGTAGAATGATCGGACAGGCAGATTTCTCCTGCCCCGAGGGACTTCCACAGGGCTAAATTTCCCATTATCATAGTAGGCGGCACCCAGAGGCCTGCGATGGGAAGAAGGAATCCCCTACCTAGAGGGCTACCAAGGCAGGCAACCGGGGATAGAAGTCTGAAGAAGCACCCTCGGGTTAGGGTTAGGCGGATGCACATGGGAGGCCCTACCGGCCTTTGCTGAGGGATCATCAAACTCCTGCTTCCCGCTACAGGTGGGCTCTCCTTGGAGCTGTGTCCCAAGGGGTGCATGCAGATTTCACCTGTTCTACAGATTCAGCTCATTTCTAAAGGGCAAACGTTCCCATTGGGATCTATGGACATTGTGCGGTGCACCTCAGGGTTCCCGCATCTGCAGAGTTCATGGACCAAGCTACTGAGGACAGAAGCCTGAGCATGGGACAGGGGCTTTGCATCAGGATTACCGTGAAGGTTATTTCACAAGTGAATGCTGTTGGTAACACTTGGGTGAGTCAGTGGGTTAGGCCACTGCCTTCAGCTCAGGACATGATCCCAGAGTCCTGGGATGGAGCCCCACATCGGGCTGTCTCCTCAGCAGGGAGCCTCCTTTCCCTTCTCTGGGCGTGCAACACTGCCTACATCTTTTCGCTCCCTGCAAAGTGAAAAAGTAAAATCTTGAAGCAATAAATAAATAAATACGTAAATAATAAATATCTTAAAGGGAGGGCATGATTTCCTATTGGAATCTAGGTCATTTGTGCGGGGCAGATCTGGGTTCCCCCATGGGGAGAGTTTGGGAACCAGGCCTTTGAGGACAGAAGACTGAGCACATGACTTGGACTTCGCATTATGCTAAGGCTGAAGGTCATTGCTATAGGGTATGCTTTCCAGAACACCTGTGTAACTCATTGGATGTGACCTCTTGCCTCGGCCCAGGTCAAGATCCCAGGGAAGAGGAATCTAGTTTGACACGGGGCCCTCCCCACTGCAGGGAGCCTTATTCCCCCTTCCTTCAGACAAAAACACAGCCTACTTGTGATCTCAGTCTGTCCAACAAATACATAAAATCATTATAAAAAAATAAATAAATATATTCAGGCATGTTTTATATAGTGATCAAGTGCAATTCTGCTGTGTGGCTCAGGGTTCTTCCATCGGGAGATTTTGGGAACCAGGCCTCTGAGGTTGGAAGGCTGAGCAGCCGACGACGGCTTCATGTGAGGTATAGGGTTAGGGTTAGGTTTAGGGTTAGGGTTAGGGTTAGGGTTATGTTTAGGTGAGGGTTAGAGTAAGGGTTAGGGTTATGGCTTTGGAACAAGGCATGTCGGATATGGCCACACAATACTGGCACACCAAGGGCTGAGTTGAGGGTGGGACTCAGCAGAATCCTCAGGCGATGGAATTTTGGACGGGACAGGCCAAGAGGGTGGAATGCCCTCAGGGGAGCATGCTGGTTTCTATAATTCTGAAGGTACTGGATAGCACAGAAGAAAAGGGTCAGTTTCTGCCTGAGAGGCTGAGTCCTTCCTACAGACTGACTTTCCCATCCACAGGAGGACCTGGGTTCAGTCCTCCGGTGTCCAGAGTCTGATCACATAACCTAGGCTTAGGGTTTGACTCTGGGAGAATGGCTGACCTGATTTGTCAGGGCAGAATTAGGCTTTCCACGGGACTCAGTTGAGGACGTAGCCCTGGCAGACCATCCTAATCCCGGATTGTGGTGTGGGGGTCCTAGGAAGGTGTTGGTAGAATGATTGGACAGGCAGATTTCTCCCGCCCCGAGGGTCTTGCACAGGGCTAAACTTCCCATTTGTCTAGTGGGCGGCACCCAGAGGCCTGCGATATGAAGAAGGAATCCCCTACCTATAGGGCTACCAGGGCAGGCAACCGGGGATAGAAGTCTGAAGAAGCACCCTCGGGTTAGGTTTAGGCCGATGCACATGGGAGGCCCTACCGGCCCTTGCTGAGGGATCATCAAACTCCTGGTTCCCGCTTCAGGTGGGCGCTCCTTGGAGCTGTGTCCCAAGGGGTGCATGCATATTTCACCTGTTCTACGGATTCAGCTCATTTCTAAAGGGCAAACGTTCTCATTGGGATCTATGGACATTGTGCGGTGCACCTCAGGGTTCCCGCATCTGCAGAGTTCATGGACCATGCTACTGAGGACAGAAGCCTGAGCATGGGACAGGGCCTTTGCATCAGGATTACCGGGAATGTTATTTCACAAGTGAATGCTGTTGGTAACACCTGGGTGAGTCAGTGGGTTAGGCCACTGTCTTCAGCTCAGGACATGATCCCAGAGTCCTGGGATGGAGCCCCACATCGGGCTGTCTCCTCAGCAGGGAGCCTTCTTTCCCTTCTCTGGGCGTGCAACACTGCCTACATCTTTTCGCTCCCTGCAAAGTGAAAAAGTAAAATCTTGAAGCAATAAATAAATAAATACGTAAAAATAAATATATAAAAGGGAGGGCATGATTTCCTATTGGAATCTAGGTCATTTGTGCGGGGCAGCTCAGGGTTCCCCCATGGGGAGAGTTTGGGAACCAGGCCTTTGAGGACAGAAGACTGAGCACATGACTTGGGCTTCACATTATGCTAAGGCTGAAGGTCATTGCTATAGAGTATGCTTTCCAGAACACCTGTGTACCTCATTGGATGTGACCTCTTGCCTCGGCTTAGGTCAAGATCCCAGGGAAGAGGAATCTAGTTTGACACCGGGCCCTCCCCACTGCAGGGAGCCTTATTCCCCCTTCCTTCAGACAAAAACACAGCCTATTTGTGATCTCAGTCTGTCCAACAAATAAATAAAATCATTATAAAAAAATAAATAATTATATTCAGGCATGTTTTATATAGTGATCAAGTGCAATTCTGCAGTGTGGCTCAGGGACTTCCATCGGGAGATTTTGGGAACCAGGCCTCTGAGGTTGGAAGGCTGAGCAGCCGACCAGGCTTCATGTGATGTATAGGGTTAGGGTTAGGTTTAGGGTTAGGGTTATGGTTAGGGTTATGTTTAGGGTAGGGTTAGAGTAAGGGTTAGGGTTATGGCTTAGGAACAAGGCATGTCGAAACTGGCCACACAATACTGGCACACCAAGGGCTGAGTTGAGGGTGGGACTCAGCAGAATCCTCAGGCGATGGAATTTTGGACGGGACAGGCCAAGAGGGTGGAATGCCCTCAGGGGAGCATGCTGGTTACTATATATCTGAAGGTACTGGATAGCATAGAAGGAAAGGGTCAGTTTCTGCCTGAGAGGCTGAGTCCTTCCTACAGACTGACTTTCCCATCCACAGGAGGACCTGGGTTCAGTCCTCCGGTGTCCAGAGTCTGATCACGTAACCTAGGCTTAGGGTTTGACTCTGGGAGAATGGCTGACCTGATTTGTCAGGGCAGAATTAGGCTTTCCACGGGACTCAGTTGAGGACATAGCCCTGGCGGACCATCCTATTCCCGGATTGTGGTGTGGGGGTCCTAGGAAGGTGTTGGTAGAATGATCGGACAGGCAGATTTCTCCTGGCCCGAGGGTCTTCCACAGACCTAAACTTCCCATTTGCCTAGTGGGCGGCACCCAGAGGCCTGCAATGGGAAGAACGAATCCCCTACCTAGAGGGCTACCAGGGCAGGCAACCGGGGATAGAAGTCTGAAGAAGCACCCTCGGGTTAGGGTTAGGCCGATGCACATGGGAGTCCCTACCGGACCTTGCTGAGGGATCATCAAACTCTTGGTTCCCGCCTCAGGTGGGCGCTCCTTGGAGCTGTGTCCCAAGGGGTGCATGCAGATTTCACCTGTTCTACGAATTCAGCTCATTTCTAAAGGGAAACGTTCCCATTGGGATCTATGGACATTGTGCGGTGCACCTCAGGGTTCCCGCATCTGCAGAGTTCATGGACCATGCTACTGAGGACAGAAGCCTGAGCATGGGACAGGGGCTTTGCATCAGGATTACCGTGAAGTTTATTTCACAAGTGAAAGCTGTTGGTAACACCTGGGTGAGTCAGTGGGTTAGGCCACTGCCTTCAGCTCAGGACATGATCCCAGAGTCCTGGGATGGAGCCCCACATCGGGCTGTCTCCTCAGCAGGGAACCTTCTTTCCCTTCTCTGGGCGTGCAACACTGCCTACATCTTTTCGCTCCCTACAAAGTGAAAAAGTAAAATCTTGAAGCAATGAATAAATAAATACATAAATAATAAATATATAAAAGAGAGGGCATGATTTCCTATTGGAATCCAGGTCATTTGTGCAGGGCAGCTCAGGGTTCCCCCATGGGGAGAGTTTGGGAACCAGGCCTTTGAGGACAGAAGACTGAGCACATGAATTGGCCTTCGCATTATGAGGAGGCTGAAGGTCATTGCTATAGGGTATGCTTTCCAGAACACCTGTGTACCTCATTGGATGTGACCTCTTGCCTCGTCCCAGGTCAAGATCCCAGGGAAGAGGAATCTAGTTTGACACCGGGCCCTCCCCACTGCAGGGAGCCTTATTCCCCCTTCCTTCAGACAAAAACGCAGCCTCCTTGTTTTCTCAGTCTGTCCAACAAATAAATAAAATCATTATAAAAAATAAATAAATATATTCAGGCATGTTTTATATAGTGATCAAGTGCAATTCTGCAGTGTGGCTCAGGGTTCTTCCATCGGGAGATTTTGGGAACCAGGCCTCTGAGGTTGGAAGGCTGAGCAGCCGACGACGGCTTCATGTGAGGTATAGGGTTAGGGTTAGGGTTAGGGTTAGGGTTAGGGTTAGGGTTATGTTTAGGTGAGGGTTAGTAAGGGTTAGGGTTATGGCTTAGGAACAAGGCATGTCGGAACTGGCCACACAATACTAGCACACCAAGGGCTGAGTTGAGGGTGGGACTCAGCAGAATCCTCAGGCGATGGAATTTTGGACGGGACAGGCCAAGAGGGTGGAATGCCCTCAGGGGAGCATGCTGGTTTCTATATATCTGAAGGTACTGGATAGCACAGAAGGAAAGGGTCAGTTTCTGCCTGAGAGGCTGAGTCCTTCCTACAGACTGACTTTCCCATCCACAGGAGGACCTGGGTTCAGTCCTCCGGTGTCCAGAGTCTGATCACGTAACTTAGGCTTAGCCTTTGGCTCTGGGAGAATGGCTGACCTGATTTGTCAGGGCAGAATTAGGCTTTCCACGGGACTCAGTTGAGGACGTAGCCCTGGCGGACCATCCTATTCCCGGATTGTGGTGTGGGGGTCCTAGGAAGGTGTTGGTAGAATAATCGGACAGGCAGATTTCTCCCGGCCCGAGGGTCTTCCACAGGGCTAAACTTCCCATTTGCCTAGTGGGCGGCACCCAGAGGCCTGCGATGTGAAGAAGGAATCCCCTACCTAGAGGACTACCAGGGCAGGCAACCGGGGATAGAAGTCTGAAGAAGCACCCTCGGGTTAGGCTTAGGCCAATGCACATGGGAGGCCCTACCGGCCCTTGCTGAGGGATCATCAAACTCCTGGTTCCCGCTTCAGGTGGGCGCTCCTTGGAGCTGTGTCCCAAGGGGTGCTTGCAGATTTCACCTGTTCTACGGATTCAGCTCATTTCTAAAGGTCAAACGTTCCCATTGGCATCTATGGACATTGTGCGGTGCACCTCAGGGTTCCCGCATCTGCAGAGTTCATGGACCAGGCTACTGAGGACAGAAGCCTGAGCATGGGACAGGGGGTTTGCATCAGGATTACCGTGAAGTTTATTTCACAAGTGAATGCTGTTGGTAACACCTGGGTGAGTCAGTGGGTTAGGCCACTCCCTTCAGCTCAGGACATTATCCCAGAGTCCTGGGATGGAGCCCCACATCGGGCTGTCTCCTCAGCAGGGAGCCTTCTTTCCCTTCTCTGGGCGGGCAACACTGCCTACATCGTTTCGCTCCCTGCAAAGTGAAAAAGTAAAATTTTGAAGCAATAAATAAATAAATACCTAAATAATAAATATATAAAAGAGAGGGCATGATTTCCTATTGGAATCTAGGTCATTTGTGCGGGGCAGCTCAGGGTTCCCCCATGGGGAGAGTTTGGGAACCAGGCCTTTGAGGACAGAAGACTGAGCACATGCCTTGGGCTTCGTATTACGCTAAGGCTGAAGGTCACTGCTATAAGGTATGCTTTCCAGAACACCTGTGTACCTCATTGGATGTGACCTCTTGCCTCGGCCCATGTCCAGATCCCAGGGAAGAGGAATCTAGTTTGACACCGGGCCCTCCCCACTGCAGGGAGCCTTATTCCCCCTTCCTTCAGACAACAACACAGCCTACTTGTGATCTCAGTCTGTCCAACAAATAAATAAAATCATTATAAAAAAATATATGTTAAGGCATGTTTTATATAGTGATCAAGTGCAATTCTGCAGTGTGGCTCAGGGTTCTTCCATCGGGAGATTTTGGGAACCAGGCCTCTGAGGTTGGAAGGCTGAGCAGCAGGCAACAGCTTCAGAAGAGGTATACGGTAAGGGTTAGGGTTAGGGTGAGGGTTAGGGTTATGTTTAGGTGAGAGTTAGAGTAAGGGTTAGGGTTATGTCTTAGGAACAAGGCATGTCGGAACTGGCCACACAATACTGGCACACCAAGGGCTGAATTGAGGATGGGACCCAGCAGAATCCTCAGTCGATGGAATTTTGGACGGGACAGGCCAAGAAGGTGGAATGCCCTCAGGGGAGCATGCAGATTTCTATATATCTGAAGGTACCTGATAGCACAGAAGGAAAGGGTCAGTTTCTGCCTGAGAGGCTGAGTCCTTCCTACAGACTGACTTTCCCATCCACAGGAGGACCTGGGTTCAGTCCTCCGGTGTCCAGAGTCTGATCACGTAACCTAGGCTTAGGGTTTGGCTCTGGGAGAATGGCTGACCTGATTTGTCAGGGCAGAATTAGGCTTTCCACGGGACTCAGTTGAGGACGTAGCCCTGGCGGACCATCCTATTCCCGGATTGTGGTGTGGGGGTCCTAGGAAGGTTGGTAGAATGATCGGACAGGCAGATTTCTCCTGCCCCGAGGGACTTCCACAGGGCTAAATTTCCCATTATCATAGTAGGCGGCACCCAGAGGCCTGCGATGGGAAGAAGGAATCCCCTACCTAGAGGGCTACCAAGGCAGGCAACCGGGGATAGAAGTCTGAAGAAGCACCCTCGGGTTAGGGTTAGGCGGATGCACATGGGAGGCCCTACCGGCCTTTGCTGAGGGATCATCAAACTCCTGCTTCCCGCTACAGGTGGGCGCTCCTTGGAGCTGTGTCCCAAGGGGTGCATGCAGATTTCACCTGTTCTACAGATTCAGCTCATTTCTAAAGGGCAAACGTTCCCATTGGGATCTATGGACATTGTGCGGTGCACCTCAGGGTTCCCGCATCTGCAGAGTTCATGGACCAAGCTACTGAGGACAGAAGCCTGAGCATGGGACAGGGGCTTTGCATCAGGATTACCGTGAAGGTTATTTCACAAGTGAATGCTGTTGGTAACACTTGGGTGAGTCAGTGGGTTAGGCCACTGCCTTCAGCTCAGGACATGATCCCAGAGTCCTGGGATGGAGCCCCACATCGGGCTGTCTCCTCAGCAGGGAGCCTTCTTTCCCTTCTCTGGGCGTGCAACACTGCCTACATCTTTTCGCTCCCTGCAAAGTGAATAAGTAAAATCTTGAAGCAATAAATAAATAAATACGTAAATAATAAATATATTAAAGGGAGGGCATGATTTCCTATTGGAATCTAGGTCATTTGTGCGGGGCACATCTGGGTTCCCCCATGGGGAGAGTTTGGGAACCAGGCCTTTGAGGACAGAAGACTGAGCACATGACTTGGACTTCGCATTATGCTAAGGCTGAAGGTCATTGCTATAGGGTATGCTTTCCAGAACACCTGTGTAACTCATTGGATGTGACCTCTTGCCTCGGCCCAGGTCAAGATCCCAGGGAAGAGGAATCTAGTTTGACACGGGGCCCTCCCCACTGCAGGGAGCCTTATTCCCCCTTCCTTCAGACAAAAACACAGCCTACTTGTGATCTCAGTCTGTCCAACAAATACATAAAATCATTATAAAAAAATAAATAAATATATTCAGGCATGTTTTATATAGTGATCAAGTGCAATTCTGCTGTGTGGCTCAGGGTTCTTCCATCGGGAGATTTTGGGAACCAGGCCTCTGAGGTTGGAAGGCTGAGCAGCCGACGACGGCTTCATGTGAGGTATAGGGTTAGGGTTAGGTTTAGGGTTAGGGTTAGGGTTAGGGTTAGGGTTATGTTTAGGTGAGGGTTAGAGTAAGGGTTAGGGTTATGGCTTTGGAACAAGGCATGTCGGATATGGCCACACAATACTGGCACACCAAGGGCTGAGTTGAGGGTGGGACTCAGCAGAATCCTCAGGCGATGGAATTTTGGACGGGACAGGCCAAGAGGGTGGAATGCCCTCAGGGGAGCATGCTGGTTTCTATAATTCTGAAGGTACTGGATAGCACAGAAGAAAAGGGTCAGTTTCTGCCTGAGAGGCTGAGTCCTTCCTACAGACTGACTTTCCCATCCACAGGAGGACCTGGGTTCAGTCCTCCGGTGTCCAGAGTCTGATCACATAACCTAGGCTTAGGGTTTGACTCTGGGAGAATGGCTGACCTGATTTGTCAGGGCAGAATTAGGCTTTCCACGGGACTCAGTTGAGGACGTAGCCCTGGCAGACCATCCTAATCCCGGATTGTGGTGTGGGGGTCCTAGGAAGGTGTTGGTAGAATGATTGGACAGGCAGATTTCTCCCGCCCCGAGGGTCTTGCACAGGGCTAAACTTCCCATTTGTCTAGTGGGCGGCACCCAGAGGCCTGCGATGTGAAGAAGGAATCCCCTACCTATAGGGCTACCAGGGCAGGCAACCGGGGATAGAAGTCTGAAGAAGCACCCTCGGGTTAGGTTTAGGCCGATGCACATGGGAGGCCCTACCGGCCCTTGCTGAGGGATCATCAAACTCCTGGTTCCCGCTTCAGGTGGGCGCTCCTTGGAGCTGTGTCCCAAGGGGTGCATGCATATTTCACCTGTTCTACGGATTCAGCTCATTTCTAAAGGGCAAACGTTCTCATTGGGATCTATGGACATTGTGCGGTGCACCTCAGGGTTCCCGCATCTGCAGAGTTCATGGACCATGCTACTGAGGACAGAAGCCTGAGCATGGGACAGGGCCTTTGCATCAGGATTACCGGGAATGTTATTTCACAAGTGAATGCTGTTGGTAACACCTGGGTGAGTCAGTGGGTTAGGCCACTGTCTTCAGCTCAGGACATGATCCCAGAGTCCTGGGATGGAGCCCCACATCGGGCTGTCTCCTCAGCAGGGAGCCTTCTTTCCCTTCTCTGGGCGTGCAACACTGCCTACATCTTTTCGCTCCCTGCAAAGTGAAAAAGTAAAATCTTGAAGCAATAAATAAATAAATACGTAAAAATAAATATATAAAAGGGAGGGCATGATTTCCTATTGGAATCTAGGTCATTTGTGCGGGGCAGCTCAGGGTTCCCCCATGGGGAGAGTTTGGGAACCAGGCCTTTGAGGACAGAAGACTGAGCACATGACTTGGGCTTCACATTATGCTAAGGCTGAAGGTCATTGCTATAGAGTATGCTTTCCAGAACACCTGTGTACCTCATTGGATGTGACCTCTTGCCTCGGCCCAGGTCAAGATCCCAGGGAAGAGGAATCTAGTTTGACACCGGGCCCTCCGCACTGCAGGGAGCCTTATTCCCCCTTCCTTCAGACAAAAACACAGCCTACTTGTGATCTCAGTCTGTCCAACAAATAAATAAAATCATTATAAAAAAATAAATAAATATATTCAGGCATGATTTATATAGTGATCAAGTACAATTCTGCAGTGTGGCTCAGGGTTCTTCCATCGGGAGATTTTGGGAAACAGGCCTCTGAGGTTGGAAGGCTGAGCAGCCGACCACGGCTTCATGTGAGGTATAGGGTTAGGGTTAGGATTAGGGTTACGGTTAGGGTTAGGGTTATGTTTAGGTGAGGGTTAGAGTAAGGGTTAGGGTTATGTCTTAGGAACAAGGCATGTCGGAACTGGCCACACAATACTGGCACACCAAGGGCTGAGTTGAGGGTGGGACTCAGCAGAATCCTCAGGCGATGGAATTTTGGACGGGACAGGCCAAGAGGGTGGAATGCCCTCAGGGGAGCATGCTGGTTTCTATATATCTGAAGGTACTGGATAGCACAGAAGGAAAGGGTCAGTTTCTGCCTGAGAGGCTGAGTCCTTTCTACAGACTGACTTTTCCATCCACAGAAGGACCTGGGTTCTGTCCTCAGGTGTCCAGAGTCTGTTCACGTAACCTAAGCTTAGCCTTTGGCTCTGGGAGAATGGCTGACCTGATTTGTCAGGGCAGAATTAGGCTTTCCACGGGACTCAGTTGAGGACGTAGCCCTGGCGGACCATCCTATTCCCGGATTGTGGTTTGGGGGTCCTAGGAAGGGGTTGGTAGAATGATCCGACAGGCAGATTTCTCCCGCCCCGAGGGTCATCCACAGGGCTAAATTTCCCATTATCATAGTGGGCGGCACCCAGAAGCCTGCGATGTGAAGAAGGAATCCCCTACCTAGAGGGCTACCAGGGCAGGCAACCGGGGATAGAAGTCTGAAGAAGAACCCTGGGTTAGGGTTAGGCCGATGCACATGGGAGGCCCTCCCGGCCTTTGCTGAGGGATCATCAAACTCCTGGTTCCCTCTTCAGGTGGGCGCTCCTTGGAGCTGTGTCACAAGGGGTGCATGCAGATTTCACCTGTTCTACAGACTCAGCTCATTTCTAAAGGGCAAACGTTCCCATTGGAATCTATGGACATTGTGCGGTGCACCTCAGGGTTCCTGCATCTGCAGAGTTCATGGACCATGCTACTGAGGACAGAAGCCTGAGCATGGGACAGGGGCTTTGCATCAGGATTACCTTGAAGTTTATTTCACAAGTGAATGCTGTTGGTAACACCTGGGTGAGTCAGTGGGTTAGGCCACTGCCTTCAGCTCAGGACATGATCCCAGAGTCCTGAAATGGAGCCCCACATCGGGCTGTCTCCTCAGCAGGGAGCATTCTTTCCCTTCTCTGGGCGTGCAACACTGCCTACATCTTTTCGCTCCCTGCAAAGTGAAAAATTAAAATCTTGAAGCAATAAATAAATAAATACATAAATAATAAATATATAAAAGAGAGGGCATGATTTCCTATTGGAATCTAGGTCATTTGTGCGGGGCAGCTCAGGGTTCCCCCATGGGGAGAGTTTGGGAACCAGGCCTTTGAGGACAGAAGACTGAGCACATGACTTGGGCTTCGCATTATGCTAAGGCTGAAGGTTATGGCTATAGGTTATGCTTTCCAGAACACCTGTGTACCTCATTGGATGTGACCTCTTGCCTCGGCCCAGGTCAAGATCCCAGGGAAGAGGAATCTAGTTTGACACCGGGCCCTCCGCACTGCAGGGAGCCTTATTCCCCCTTCCTTCAGACAAAAACACAGCCTACTTGTGATCTCAGTCTGTCCAACAAATAAATAAAATCATTATAAAAAAATAAATAAATATATTCAGGCATGATTTATATAGTGATCAAGTACAATTCTGCAGTGTGGCTCAGGGTTCTTCCATCGGGAGATTTTGGGAAACAGGCCTCTGAGGTTGGAAGGCTGAGCAGCCGACCACGGCTTCATGTGAGGTTAGGGTTAGGGTTAGGGTTAGGGTTACGGTTAGGGTTAGGGTTATGTTTAGGTGAGGGTTAGAGTAAGGGTTAGGGTTATGTCTTAGGAACAAGGCATGTCGGAACTGGCCACACAATACTGGCACACCAAGGGCTGAGTTGAGGGTGGGACTCAGCAGAATCCTCAGGCGATGGAATTTTGGACGGGACAGGCCAAGAGGGTGGAATGCCCTCAGGGGAGCATGCTGGTTTCTATATATCTGAAGGTACTGGATAGCACAGAAGGAAAGGGTCAGTTTCTGCCTGAGAGGCTGAGTCCTTTCTACAGACTGACTTTTCCATCCACAGAAGGACCTGGGTTCTGTCCTCAGGTGTCCAGAGTCTGTTCACGTAACCTAAGCTTAGCCTTTGGCTCTGGGAGAATGGCTGACCTGATTTGTCAGGGCAGAATTAGGCTTTCCACGGGACTCAGTTGAGGACGTAGCCCTGGCGGACCATCCTATTCCCGGATTGTGGTTTGGGGGTCCTAGGAAGGGGTTGGTAGAATGATCCGACAGGCAGATTTCTCCCGCCCCGAGGGTCATCCACAGGGCTAAATTTCCCATTATCATAGTGGGCGGCACCCAGAAGCCTGCGATGTGAAGAAGGAATCCCCTACCTAGAGGGCTACCAGGGCAGGCAACCGGGGATAGAAGTCTGAAGAAGAACCCTGGGTTAGGGTTAGGCCGATGCACATGGGAGGCCCTCCCGGCCTTTGCTGAGGGATCATCAAACTCCTGGTTCCCTCTTCAGGTGGGCGCTCCTTGGAGCTGTGTCACAAGGGGTGCATGCAGATTTCACCTGTTCTACAGACTCAGCTCATTTCTAAAGGGCAAACGTTCCCATTGGGATCTATGGACATTGTGCGGTGCACCTCAGGGTTCCTGCATCTGCAGAGTTCATGGACCATGCTACTGAGGACAGAAGCCTGAGCATGGGACAGGGGCTTTGCATCAGGATTACCTTGAAGTTTATTTCACAAGTGAATGCTGTTGGTAACACCTGGGTGAGTCAGTGGGTTAGGCCACTGCCTTCAGCTCAGGACATGATCCCAGAGTCCTGAAATGGAGCCCCACATCGGGCTGTCTCCTCAGCAGGGAGCATTCTTTCCCTTCTCTGGGCGTGCAACACTGCCTACATCTTTTCGCTCCCTGCAAAGTGAAAAATTAAAATCTTGAAGCAATAAATAAATAAATACATAAATAATAAATATATAAAAGAGAGGGCATGATTTCCTATTGGAATCTAGGTCATTTGTGCGGGGCAGCTCAGGGTTCCCCCATGGGGAGAGTTTGGGAACCAGGCCTTTGAGGACAGAAGACTGAGCACATGACTTGGGCTTCGCATTATGAGGAGGCTGAAGGTCATTGCTATAGGGTATGCTTTCCAGAACACCTGTGTACCTCATTGGATGTGACCTCTTGCCTCGGCCCAAGTCAAGATCCCAGGGAAGAGAAATCTAGTTTGACACCGGGCCCTCCCCACTGCAGGGAGCCTTATTCCACCTTCCTTCAGACAACAACACAGCCTACTTGTGATCTCAGTCTGTCCAACAAATAAATAAAATCATTATAAAAAAATATATATTCAGGCATGTTTTATATAGTGATCAAGTGCAATTCTGCAATGTGGCTCAGGGTTCTTCCATCGGGAGATTTTGGGAACCAGGCCACTGAGGTTGGAAGGCTGAGCATCCGGCCACGGCTTCATGTGAGGTATAGGGTTAGGGTTAGGGTTAGGGTTAGGGTTAGGGTTATGTTTAGGTGAGGGTTAGTAAGGGTTAGGGTTATGTCTTAGGAACAAGGCATGTCGGAACTGGCCACACAATACTGGCACACCAAGGGCTGAGTTGAGGGTGGGACTCAGCAGAACCTCAGGCGATGGAATTTTGGACGGGACAGGCCAAGAGGGTGGAATGCCCTCAGGGGAGCATGCTGGTTTCTATATATCTGAAGGTACTGGATAGCACAGAAGGAAAGGGTCAGTTTCTGCCTGAGAGGCTGAGTCCTTCCTACAGACTGACTTTCCCATCCACAGGAGGACCTGGGTTCAGTCCTCCGGTGTCCAGAGTCAGATCACGTAACCTAGGCTTAGGGTTTGGCTCTGGGAGAATGGCTGACCTGATTTGTCAGGGCAGAATTAGGCTTTCCAAGAAACTCAGTTGAGGACGTAGCCCTGAGGACCATCCTATTCCCGGATTGTGGTGTGGGGGTCCTAGGAAGGTGTTGGTAGAATGATCGGACAGGCAGATTTCTCCCGCCCCGAGGGTCTTGCACAGGGCTAAACTTCCCATTTGCCTAGTGGGCGGCACCCAGAGGCCTGCGATGTGATGAAGGAATCCCCTACCTAGAGGGCTACCAGGGCAGACAACCGGGGATAGAAGTCTGAAGAAGCACCCTCGGGTTAGGGTTAGGCCGATGCACATGGGAGGCCCTACCGGCCCTTGCTGAGGGATCATCAAACTCGTGGTTCCCGCTTCAGGTGGGCGCTCCTTGGAGCTGTGTCCCAAGGGGTGCATGCAGATTTCACCTGTTCTACGGATTCAGCTCATTTCTAAAGGACAAACGTTCCCATTGGCATCTATGGACATTGTGCGGTGCACCTCAGGGTTCCCGCATCTGCAGAGTTCATGGACCAAGCTACTGAGGACAGAAGCCTGAGCATGGGACAGGGGCTTTGCATCAGGATTCCCGTGAAGGTTATTTCACAAGTGAATGCTGTTGGTAACACCTGGGTGAGTCAGTGGGTTAGGCCACTGCCTTCAGCTCAGGACATGATCCGAGAGTCCTGGGATGGAGCCCCACATCGGGCTGTCTCCTCAGCAGGGAGCCTTCTTTCCCTTCTCTGTGGGTGCAACACTGCCTACATCTTTTCGCTCCCTGCAAAATGAAAAAGTAAAATCTTGAAGCAATAAAAAAATAAATACATAAATAATAAATATATAAAAGAGAGGGCATGATTTCCTATTGGAATCTAGGTCATTTGTGCGGGGCAGCTCAGGGTTCCCCCATGGGGAGAGTTTGGGAACCAGGCCTTTGAGGACAGAAGACTGAGCACATGACTTGGGCTTCGCATTAGGATAAGGCTGAAGGTCATTGCTATAGGGTATGCTTTCCAGAACACCTGTGTACCTCATTGGATGTGACCTCTTGCCTCGGCCCAGGTCAAGATCCCAGGGAAGAGGAATCTAGTTTGACACGGGGCCCTCCCCACTGCAGGGAGCCTTATTCCCCCTTCCTTCAGACAAAAACACAGCCTACTTGTTATCTCAGTCTGTCCAACAAATAAATAAAATCATTATAAATAAATAAATAAATATATTCAGGCATGTTTTATATAGTGATCAAGTGCAATTCTGCAGTGTGGCTCAGGGTTCTTCCATCGGGAGATTTTGGGAACCAGGCCTCTGAGGTTGGAAGGCTGAGCAGCCGACCACGGCTTCATGTGAGGTATAGGGTTAGGGTTAGGGTTAGGGTTAGGGTTAGGGTTAGGGTTAGGGTTATGTTTAGGTGAGGGTTAGTAAGGGTTAGGGTTATGTCTTAGGAACAAGGCATGTCGGAACTGGCCACACAATACTGGCACACCAAGGGCTGAGTTGAGGGTGGGACTCAGCAGAACCTCAGGCGATGGAATTTTGGACGGGACAGGCCAAGAGGGTGGAATGCCCTCAGGGGAGCATGCTGGTTTCTATATATCTGAAGGTACTGGATAGCACTGAAGGAAAGGGTCAGTTTCTGCCTGAGAGGCTGAGTCCTTCCTACAGACTGACTTTCCCATCCACAGGAGGACCTGGGTTCAGTCCTCCGGTGTCCAGAGTCTGATCACGTAACTTAGGCTTAGCCTTTGGCTCTGGGAGAATGGCTGACCTGATTTGTCAGGGCAGAATTAGGCTTTCCACGGGACTCAGTTGAGGACGTAGCCCTGGCAGACCATCCTATTCCCGGATCGTGGTGTGGGGGTACTTGGAAGGTGTTGGTAGAATGATTGGACAGGCAGATTTCTCCCGCCCCGAGGGTCTTCCACAGGGCTAAACTTCCCATTTGCCTCGTGGGCGGCACCCAGAAGCCTGCGATGTGAAGAAGGAATCCCCTACCTAGAGGGCTACCAGGGCAGGCAACCGGGGATAGAAGTCTGAAGAAGCACCCTCGGTTTAGGGTTAGGCCGATGCACATGGGAGGCCCTACCGGCCCTTGCTGAGGGATCATCAAACTCCTGATTCCTGCTTCAGGTGGACGCTCCTTGGAGCTGTGTCCCAAGGGGTGCATGCAGATTTCACCTGTTCTACGGGTTCAGCTCATTTCTAAAGGGCAAACGTTCCCATTGGCATCTATGGACATTGTGCGGTGCACCTCAGGGTTCCCGCATCTGCAGAGTTTATGGACCAGGCTACTGAGGACAGAAGCCTGAGCATGGGACAGGGGCTTTGCATCAGGATTCCCGTGAAGGTTATTTCACAAGTGAATGCTGTTGGTAACACCTGGGTGAGACAGTGGGTTAGGCCACTGCCTTCAACTCAGGACATGATCCCAGAGTCCTGGGATGGAGCCCCACATCGGGCTGTCTCCTCAGCAGGGAGCCTTCTTTCCCTTCTCTAGGCATGCAACACTGCCTACATCTTTTCGCTCCCTGCAAAGTGAAAATTAAAATCTTGAAGCAATAAATAAATAAATACATAAATAATAAATATATAAAATAGAGGGCATGATTTCCTATTGGAATCTAGGTCATTTGTGCGGGGCAGCTCAGGGTTCCCCCATGGGGAGAGTTTGGGAACCAGGCCTTTGAGGACAGAAGACTGAGCACATGACTTGGGCTTCGCATTATGCTAAGGCTGAAGGACAATGCTATAGGGTATGCTTTCCAGAACACCTGTGTCCCTCATTGGATGTGACCTCTTGCCTCGGCCCAGGACAAGATCCCAGGGAAGAGGAATCTAGTTTGACACGGGGCCCTCCCCACTGCAGGGAGCCTTATTCCCCCTTTTTTCAGACAACAACACAGCCTACTTGTAATCTCAGTCTGTCCAACAAATAAATAAAATCATTATAATTAAATAAATAAATATATTCAGGCATGTTTTATATAGTGATCAAGTGCAATTCTGCAGGGTGGCTCAGGGTTCTTCCATCGGGAGATTTTGGGAACCAGGCCTCTGAGGTTGGAAGGCTGAGCAGCCGACCACGGCTTCATGTGAGGTTAGGGTTAGGGTTAGGGTTAGGGTTATGTTTAGGTGAGGGTTAGAGTAAGGGTTAGGGTTATGTCTTAGGAACAAGGCATATCGGAACTGGCCACACAATACTGGCACACCAAGGGCTGAGTTGAGGGTGGGACTCAGCAGAATCCTCAGGCGATGGAATTTTGGACGGGACAGGCCAAGAGGGTGGAATGCCCTAGGGGAGCATACTGGTTTCTATATATCTGAAGGTACTGGATAGCACAGAAGGAAAGGGTGAGTTTCTGCCTGAGAGGCTGAGTCCTTCCTACAGACTGACTTTCCCATCCACAGGAGGACCTGGGTTCAGTCCTCCGGTGTCCAGAGTCTGATCCCATAACCTAGGCTTAGCCTTTAGCTCTGGGAGAATGGCTGACCTGATTTTTCAGGTCAGAATTAGGCTTTCCACGGGACTCAGTTGAGGACGTAGCCCTGGCGGACCATCCTATTCCCGGATTGTGGTGTGGGGGTCCTAGGAAGGTGTTGGTAGAATGATCGGACAGGCAGATTTCTCCCGCCCCGAGGGTCTTCCACAGGGCTAAATTTCCCATTATCATAGTGGGCGGCACCCAGAAGCCTGCGATGTGAAGATGGAATCCCCTACCTAGAGGGCCACCAGGGCAGGCAACCGGGGATAGAAGTCTGAAGAAGAACCCTGGGTTAGGGTTAGGCCGATGCACATGGGAGGCCCTCCCGGCCTTTGCTGAGGGATCATCAAACTCCTGGTTCCCTCTTCAGGTGGGCGCTCCTTGGAGCTGTGTCACAAGGGGTGCATGCAGATTTCACCTGTTCTACAGACTCAGCTCATTTCTAAAGGGCAAACGTTCCCATTGGGATCTATGGACATTGTGCGGTGCATCTCAGGGTTCCTGCATCTGCAGAGTTCATGGACCATGCTACTGAGGACAGAAGCCTGAGCATGGGACAGGGGCTTTGCATCAGGATTACCTTGAAGTTTATTTCACAAGTGAATGCTGTTGGTAACACCTGGGTGAGTCAGTGGGTTAGGCCACTGCCTTCAGCTCAGGACATGATCCCAGAGTCCTGAAATGGAGCCCCACATCGGGCTGTCTCCTCAGCAGGGAGCATTCTTTCCCTTCTCTGGGCGTGCAACACTGCCTACATCTTTTCGCTCCCTGCAAAGTGAAAAATTAAAATCTTGAAGCAATAAATAAATAAATACATAAATAATAAATATATAAAAGAGAGGGCATGATTTCCTATTGGAATCTAGGTCATTTGTGCGGGGCAGCTCAGGGTTCCCCCATGGGGAGAGTTTGGGAACCAGGCCTTTGAGGACAGAAGACTGAGCACATGACTTGGGCTTCGCATTATGAGGAGGCTGAAGGTCATTGCTATAGGGTATGCTTTCCAGAACACCTGTGTACCTCATTGGATGTGACCTCTTGCCTCGGCCCAAGTCAAGATCCCAGGGAAGAGAAATCTAGTTTGACACCGGGCCCTCCCCACTGCAGGGAGCCTTATTCCACCTTCCTTCAGACAACAACACAGCCTACTTGTGATCTCAGTCTGTCCAACAAATAAATAAAATCATTATAAAAAAATATATATTCAGGCATGTTTTATATAGTGATCAAGTGCAATTCTGCAATGTGGCTCAGGGTTCTTCCATCGGGAGATTTTGGGAACCAGGCCACTGAGGTTGGAAGGCTGAGCATCCGGCCACGGCTTCATGTGAGGTATAGGGTTAGGGTTAGGGTTAGGGTTAGGGTTAGGGTTATGTTTAGGTGAGGGTTAGTAAGGGTTAGGGTTATGTCTTAGGAACAAGGCATGTCGGAACTGGCCACACAATACTGGCACACCAAGGGCTGAGTTGAGGGTGGGACTCAGCAGAACCTCAGGCGATGGAATTTTGGACGGGACAGGCCAAGAGGGTGGAATGCCCTCAGGGGAGCATGCTGGTTTCTATATATCTGAAGGTACTGGATAGCACAGAAGGAAAGGGTCAGTTTCTGCCTGAGAGGCTGAGTCCTTCCTACAGACTGACTTTCCCATCCACAGGAGGACCTGGGTTCAGTCCTCCGGTGTCCAGAGTCAGATCACGTAACCTAGGCTTAGGGTTTGGCTCTGGGAGAATGGCTGACCTGATTTGTCAGGGCAGAATTAGGCTTTCCAAGAAACTCAGTTGAGGACGTAGCCCTGAGGACCATCCTATTCCCGGATTGTGGTGTGGGGGTCCTAGGAAGGTGTTGGTAGAATGATCGGACAGGCAGATTTCTCCCGCCCCGAGGATCTTGCACAGGGCTAAACTTCCCATTTGCCTAGTGGGCGGCACCCAGAGGCCTGCGATGTGATGAAGGAATCCCCTACCTAGAGGGCTACCAGGGCAGACAACCGGGGATAGAAGTCTGAAGAAGCACCCTCGGGTTAGGGTTAGGCCGATGCACATGGGAGGCCCTACCGGCCCTTGCTGAGGGATCATCAAACTCGTGGTTCCCGCTTCAGGTGGGCGCTCCTTGGAGCTGTGTCCCAAGGGGTGCATGCAGATTTCACCTGTTCTACGGATTCAGCTCATTTCTAAAGGACAAACGTTCCCATTGGCATCTATGGACATTGTGCGGTGCACCTCAGGGTTCCCGCATCTGCAGAGTTCATGGACCAAGCTACTGAGGACAGAAGCCTGAGCATGGGACAGGGGCTTTGCTTCAGGATTCCCGTGAAGGTTATTTCACAAGTGAATGCTGTTGGTAACACCTGGGTGAGTCAGTGGGTTAGGCCACTGCCTTCAGCTCAGGACATGATCCGAGAGTCCTGGGATGGAGCCCCACATCGGGCTGTCTCCTCAGCAGGGAGCCTTCTTTCCCTTCTCTGTGGGTGCAACACTGCCTACATCTTTTCGCTCCCTGCAAAATGAAAAAGTAAAATCTTGAAGCAATAAAAAAATAAATACATAAATAATAAATATATAAAAGAGAGGGTATGATTTCCTATTGGAATCTAGGTCATTTGTGCGGGGCAGCTCAGGGTTCCCCCATGGGGAGAGTTTGGGAACCAGGCCTTTGAGGACAGAAGACTGAGCACATGACTTGGGCTTCGCATTAGGATAAGGCTGAAGGTCATTGCTATAGGGTATGCTTTCCAGAACACCTGTGTACCTCATTGGATGTGACCTCTTGCCTCGGCCCAGGTCAAGATCCCAGGGAAGAGGAATCTAGTTTGACACGGGGCCCTCCCCACTGCAGGGAGCCTTATTCCCCCTTCCTTCAGACAAAAACACAGCCTACTTGTGATCTCAGTCTGTCCAACAAATAAATAAAATCATTATAAATAAATAAATAAATATATTCAGGCATGTTTTATATAGTGATCAAGTGCAATTCTGCAGTGTGGCTCAGGGTTCTTCCATCGGGAGATTTTGGGAACCAGGCCTCTGAGGTTGGAAGGCTGAGCAGCCGACCACGGCTTCATTTGAGGTATAGGGTTAGGGTTAGGGTTAGGGTTAGGGTTAGGGTTAGGGTTAGGGTTATGTTTAGGTGAGGGTTAGTAAGGGTTAGGGTTATGTCTTAGGAACAAGGCATGCCGGAACTGGCCACACAATACTGGCACACCAAGGGCTGAGTTGAGGGTGGGACTCAGCAGAACCTCAGGCGATGGAATTTTGGACGGGACAGGCCAAGAGGGTGGAATGCCCTCAGGGGAGCATGCTGGTTTCTATATATCTGAAGGTACTGGATAGCACAGAAGGAAAGGGTCAGTTTCTGCCTGAGAGGCTGAGTCCTTCCTACAGACTGACTTTCCCATACACAGGAGGACCTGGGTTCAGTCCTCCAGTGTCCAGAGTCCGATCACGTAACCTAGGCTTAGCCTTTGGCTCTGGGAGAATGGCTGACCTGATTTGTCAGGGCAGAATTAGGCTTTCCACGGGACTCAGTTGAGGACGTAGCCCTGGCGGACCATCCTATTCCCGGATTGTGGTGTGGGGGTCCTAGGAAGATGTTGGTAGAATGATCGGACAGGCAGATTTCTCCCGCCCCGAGGGTCTTGCACAGGGCTAAACTTCCCATTTGCCTAGTGGGCGGCACCCAGAGGCCTGCGATGTGAAGAAGGAATCCCCTACCTAGAGGGCTACCAGGGCAGACAACCGGGGATAGAAGTCTGAAGAAGCACCCTCGGGTTAGGGTTAGGCCGATGCACATGGGAGGCCCTACCGGCCCTTGCTGAGGGATCATCAAACTCCTGGTTCCCGCTTCAGGTGGGCGCTCCTTGGAGCTGTGTCCCAAGGGGTGCATGCAGATTTCACCTGTTCTACGGATTCAGCTCATTTCTAAAGGGCAAACGTTCCCATTGGCATCTATGGACATTGTGCGGTGCACCTCAGGGTTCCCGCATCTGCAGAGTTCATGGACCAAGCTACTGAGGACAGAAGCCTGAGCATGGGACAGGGGCTTTGCATCAGGATTACCGTGAAGGTTATTTCACAAGTGAATGCTGTTGGTAACACCTGGGTGAGTCAGTGGGTTAGGCCACTGCCTTCAGCTCAGGACATGATCCCAGAGTCCTGGGATGGAGCCCCACATCGGGCTGTCTCCTCAGCAGGGAGCCTTCTTTCCCTTCTCTGGGGGTGCAACACTGCCTACATCTTTTCGCTCCCTGCAAAATGAAAAAGTAAAATCTTGAAGCAATAAAAAAAAAAATACATAAATAATAAATATATAAAAGAGAGGGCATGATTTCCTATTGGAATCTAGGTCATTTGTGCGGGGCAGCTCAGGGTTCCCCCATGGGGAGAGTTTGGGAACCAGGCCTTTGAGGACAGAAGACTGAGCACATGACTTGGGCTTCGCATTATGCTAAGGCTGAAGGTCATTGCTATAGGGTATGCTTTCCAGAACACCTGTGTACCTCATTGGATGTGACCTCTTGCCTCGGCCCAGGTCAAGATCCCAGGGAAGAGGAATCTAGTTTGACACGGGGCCCTCCCCACTGCAGGGAGCCTTATTCCCCCTTCCTTCAGACAAAAACACAGCCTACTTGTGATCTCAGTCTGTCCAACAAATAAATAAAATCATTATAAATAAATAAATAAATATATTCAGGCATGTTTTATATAGTGATCAAGTTCAATTCTGCAGTGTGGCTCTGGGTTCTTCCATCGGGAGATTTTGGGAACCAGGCCTCTGAGGTTGGAAGGCTGAGCAGCCGACCACGGCTTCATGTGAGGTATAGGGTTAGGGTTAGGGTTAGGGTTAGGGTTATGTTTAGGTGAGGGTTAGTAATGGTTAGGGTTATGTCTTAGGAACAAGGCATGTCGGAACTGGCCACACAATACTGGCACACCAAGGGCTGAGTTGAGGGTGGGACTCAGCAGAACCTCAGGCGATGGAATTTTGGACGGGACAGGCCAAGAGGGTGGAATGCCCTCAGGGGAGCATGCTGGTTTCTATATATCTGAAGGTACTGGATAGCACAGAAGGAAAGGGTCAGTTTCTGCCTGAGAGGCTGAGTCCTTCCTACAGACTGACTTTCCCATACACAGGAGGACCTGGGTTCAGTCCTCCGGTGTCCAGAGTCTGATCACGTAACCTAGGCTTAGGGTTTGGCTCTGGGAGAATGGCTGACCTGATTTGTCAGGGCAGAATTAGGCTTTCCACGGGACTCAGTTGAGGACGTAGCCCTGGCGGACCATCCTATTCCCGGATTGTGGTGTGGGGGTCCTAGGAAGGTGTTGGTAGAATGATCGGACAGGCAGATTTCTCCCGCCCTGAGGTTCTTGCACAGGGCTAAACTTCCCATTTGCCTAGTTGGCGGCACCCAGAGGACTGAGATGTGAAGAAGGAATCCCCTACCTAGAGGGCTACCAGGGCAGACAACCGGGAATAGAAGTCTGAAGAAGCACCCTCGGGTTAGGGTTAGGCCGATGCACATGGGAGGCCCTACCGGCCCTTGCTGAGGGATCATCAAACTCCTGGTTCCCGCTTCAGGTGGGCGCTCCTTGGAGCTGTGTCCCAAGGGGTGCATGCAGATTTCACCTGTTCTACGGATTCAGCTCATTTCTAAAGGGCAAACGTTCCCATTGGCATCTATGGACATTGTGCGGTGCACCTCAGGTTTCCCGCATCTGCAGAGTTCATGGACCAAGCTACTGAGGACAGAAGCCTGAGCATGGGACAGGGGCTTTGCATCAGGATTCCCGTGAAGGTTATTTCACAAGTGAATGCTGTTGGTAACACCTGGGTGAGTCAGTGGGTTAGGCCACTGCCTTCAGCTCAGGACATGATCCCAGAGTCCTGGGATGGAGCCCCACATCGGGCTGTCTCCTCAGCAGGGAGCCTTCTTTCCCTTCTCTGGGGGTGCAACACTGCCTACATCTTTTCGCTCCCTGCAAAATGAAAAAGTAAAATCTTGAAGCAATAAAAAAATAAATACATAAATAATAAATATATAAAAGAGAGGGCAAGATTTCCTACTGGAATCTAGGTCATTTGTGTGGGGCAGCTCAGGGTTCCCCCATAGGGAGAGTTTGGGAACCAGGCCTTTGAGGACAGAAGACTGAGCACATGACTTGGGCTTCGCATTATGCTAAGGCTGAAGGTCATTGCTATAGGGTATGCTTTCCAGAACACCTGTGTACCTCATTGGATGTGACCTCTTGCCTCGGCCCAGGTCAAGATCCCAGGGAAGAGGAATCTAGTTTGACACGGGGCCCTCCCCACTGCAGGGAGCCTTATTCCCCCTTCCTTCAGACAAAAACACAGCCTACTTGTGATCTCAGTCTGTCCAACAAATAAATAAAATCATTATAAATAAATAAATAAATATATTCAGGCATGTTTTATATAGTGATCAAGTGCAATTCTGCAGTGTGGCTCAGGGTTCTTCCATCGGGAGATTTTGGGAACCAGGCCTCTGAGGTTGGAAGGCTGAGCAGCCGACCACGGCTTCATGTGAGGTATAGGGTTAGGGTTAGGGTTAGGGTTAGGGTTAGGGTTATGTTTAGGTGAGGGTTAGTAAGGGTTAGGGTTATGTCTTAGGAACAAGGCATGTCGGAACTGGCCACACAATACTGGCACACCAAGGGCTGAGTGGAGGGTGGGACTCAGCAGAACCTCAGGCGATGGAATTTTGGACGGGACAGGCCAAGAGGGTGGAATGCCCTCAGGGGAGCATGCTGGTTTCTATATATCTGAAGGTACTGGATAGCACAGAAGGAAAGGGTCAGTTTCTGCCTGAGAGGCTGAGTCCTTCCTACAGACTGACTTTCCCATCCACAGGAGGACCTGGGTTCAGTCCTCCGGTGTCCAGAGTCTGATCACGTAACCTAGGCTTAGCCTTTGGCTCTGGGAGAATGGCTGACCTGATTTGTCAGGGCAGAATTAGGCTTTCCACGGGAATCAGTTGAGGACGTAGCCCTGGCGGACCATCCTATTCCCGGATTGTGGTGTGGGGGTCCTAGGAAGGTGTTGGTAGAATGATCGGACAGGCAGATTTCTCCCGCCCCGAGGGTCTTGCACAGGGCTAAACTTCCCATTTGCCTAGTGGGCGGCACCCAGAGGCCTGCGATGTGAAGAAGGAATCCCCTACCTAGAGGGCTACCAGGGCAGACAACCGGGGATAGAAGTCTGAAGAAGCACCCTCGGGTTAGGGTTAGGCCGATGCACATGGGAGGCCCTACCGGCCCTTGCTGAGGGATCATCAAACTCCTGGTTCCCGCTTCAGGTGGGCGCTCCTTGGAGCTGTGTCCCAAGGGGTGCATGCAGATTTCACCTGTTCTACGGATTCAGCTCATTTCTAAAGGGCAAACGTTCCCATTGGCATCTATGGACATTGTGCGGTGCACCTCAGGGTTCCCGCATCTGCAGAGTTCATGGACCAAGCTACTGAGGACAGAAGCCTGAGCATGGGACAAGGGCTTTGCATCAGGATTCCCGTGAAGGTTATTTCACAAGTGAATGCTGTTGGTAACACCTGGGTGAGTCAGTGGGTTAGGCCACTGCCTTCAGCTCAGGACATGATCCCAGAGTCCTGGGATGGAGCCCCACATCGGGCTGTCTCCTCAGCAGGGAGCCTTCTTTCCCTTCTCTGGGGGTGCAACACTGCCTACATCTTTTCGCTCCCTGCAAAATGAAAAAGTAAAATCTTGAAGCAATAAAAAAATAAATACATAAATAATAAATATATAAAAGAGAGGGCATGATTTCCTATTGGAATCTAGGTCATTTGTGCGGGGCAGCTCAGGGTTCCCCCATGGGGAGAGTTTGGGAACCAGGCCTTTGAGGACAGAAGACTGAGCACATGACTTGGGCTTCGCATTAGGATAAGGCTGAAGGTCATTGCTATAGGGTATGCTTTCCAGAACACCTGTGTACCTCATTGGATGTGACCTCTTGCCTCGGCCCAGGTCAAGATCCCAGGGAAGAGGAATCTAGTTTGACACGGGGCCCTCCCCACTGCAGGGAGCCTTATTCCCCCTTCCTTCAGACAAAAACACAGCCTACTTGTGATCTCTATCTGTCCAACAAATAAATAAAATCATTATAAATAAATAAATAAATATATTCAGGCATGTTTTATATAGTGATCAAGTGCAATTCTGCAGTGTGGCTCAGGGTTCTTCCATCGGGAGATTTTGGGAACCAGGCCTCTGAGGTTGGAAGGCTGAGCAGCCGACCACGGCTTCATGTGAGGTATAGGGTTAGGGTTAGGGTTAGGGTTAGGGTTAGGGTTAGGGTTATGTTTAGGTGAGGGTTAGTAAGGGTTAGGGTTATGTCTTAGGAACAAGGCATGTCGGAACTGGCCACACAATACTGGCACACCAAGGGCTGAGTTGAGGGTGGGACTCAGCAGAACCTCAGGCGATGGAATTTTGGACGGGACAGGCCAAGAGGGTGGAATGCCCTCAGGGGAGCATGCTGGTTTCTATATATCTGAAGGTACTGGATAGCACAGAAGGAAAGGGTCAGTTTCTGCCTGAGAGGCTGAGTCCTTCCTACAGACTGACTTTCCCATACACAGGAGGACCTGGGTTCAGTCCTCCAGTGTCCAGAGTCTGATCACGTAACCTAGGCTTAGGGTTTGGCTCTGGGAGAATGGCTGACCTGATTTGTCAGGGCAGAATTAGGCTTTCCAACGGACTCAGTTGAGGACGTAGCCCTGGCGGACCATCCTATTCCCGGATTGTGGTGTGGGGGTCCTAGGAAGGTGTTGGTAGAATGATCGGACAGGCAGATTTCTCCCGCCCCGAGGGTCTTGCACAGGGCTAAACTTCCCATTTGCCTAGTGGGCGGCACCCAGAGGCCTGCGATGTGAAGAAGGAATCCCCTACCTAGAGGGCTACCAGGGCAGACAACCGGGGATAGAAGTCTGAAGAAGCACCCTCGGGTTAGGGTTAGGCCGATGCACATGGGAGGCCCTACCGGCCCTTGCTGAGGGATCATCAAACTCCTGGTTCCCGCTTCAGGTGGGCGCTCCTTGGAGCTGTGTCCCAAGGGGTGCATGCAGATTTCACCTGTTCTACGGATTCAGCTCATTTCTAAAGGGCAAACGTTCCCATTGGCATCTATGGACATTGTGCGGTGCACCTCAGGGTTCCCGCATCTGCAGAGTTCATGGACCAAGCTACTGAGGACAGAAGCCTGAGCATGGGACAGGGGCTTTGCATCAGGATTCCCGTGAAGGTTATTTCACAAGTGAATGCTGTTGGTAACACCTGGGTGAGTCAGTGGGTTAGGCCACTGCCTTCAGCTCAGGACATGATCCCAGAGTCCTGGGATGGAGCCCCACATCGGGCTGTCTCCTCAGCAGGGAGCCTTCTTTCCCTTCTCTGGGGGTGCAACACTGCCTACATCTTTTCGCTCCCTGCAAAATGAAAAAGTAAAATCTTGAAGCAATAAAAAAATAAATACATAAATAATAAATATATAAAAGAGAGGGCAAGATTTCCTACTGGAATCTAGGTCATTTGTGTGGGGCAGCTCAGGGTTCCCCCATAGGGAGAGTTTGGGAACCAGGCCTTTGAGGACAGAAGACTGAGCACATGACTTGGGCTTCGCATTATGCTAAGGCTGAAGGTCATTGCTATAGGGTATGCTTTCCACAACACCTGTGTACCTCATTGGATGTGACCTCTTGCCTCGGCCCAGGTCAAGATCCCAGGGAAGAGGAATCTAGTTTGACACGGGGCCCTCCCCACTGCAGGGAGCCTTATTCCCCCTTCCTTCAGACAAAAACACAGCCTACTTGTGATCTCAGTCTGTCCAACAAATAAATAAAATCATTATAAATAAATAAATAAATATATTCAGGCATGTTTTATATAGTGATCAAGTGCAATTCTGCAGTGTGGCTCAGGGTTCTTCCATCGGGAGATTTTGGGAACCAGGCCTCTGAGGTTGGAAGGCTGAGCAGCCGACCACGGCTTCATGTGAGGTATAGGGTTAGGGTTAGGGTTAGGGTTAGGGTTAGGGTTATGTTTAGGTGAGGGTTAGTAAGGGTTAGGGTTATGTCTTAGGAACAAGGCATGTCGGAACTGGCCACACAATACTGGCACACCAAGGGCTGAGTGGAGGGTGGGACTCAGCAGAACCTCAAGGGATGGAATTTTGGACGGGACAGGCCAAGAGGGTGGAATGCCCTCAGGGGAGCATGCTGGTTTCTATATATCTGAAGGTACTGGATAGCACAGAAGGAAAGGGTCAGTTTCTGCCTGAGAGGCTGAGTCCTTCCTACAGACTGACTTTCCCATCCACAGGAGGACCTGGGTTCAGTCCTCCGGTGTCCAGAGTCTGATCACGTAACCTAGGCTTAGCCTTTGGCTCTGGGAGAATGGCTGACCTGATTTGTCAGGGCAGAATTAGGCTTTCCAAGGGACTCAGTTGAGGACGTAGCCCTGGCGGACCATCCTATTCCCGGATTGTGGTGTGGGGGTCCTAGGAAGGTGTTGGTAGAATGATCGGACAGGCAGATTTCTCCCGCCCCGAGGGTCTTGCACAGGGCTAAACTTCCCATTTGCCTAGTGGGCGGCACCCAAAGGCCTGCGATGTGAAGAAGGAATCCCCTACCTAGAGGGCTACCAGGGCAGACAACCGGGGATAGAAGTCTGAAGAAGCACCCTCGGGTTAGGGTTAGGCCGATGCACATGGGAGGCCCTACCGGCCCTTGCTGAGGGATCATCAAACTCCTGGTTCCCGCTTCAGGTGGGCGCTCCTTGGAGCTGTGTCCCAAGGGGTGCATGCATATTTCACCTGTTCTACGGATTCAGCTCATTTCTAAAGGGCAAACGTTCCCATTGGCATCTATGGACATTGTGCGGTGCACCTCAGGGTTCCCGCATCTGCAGAGTTCATGGACCAAGCTACTGAGGACAGAAGCCTGAGCATGGGACAGGGGCTTTGCATCAGGATTCCCGTGAAGGTTATTTCCCAAGTGAATGCTGTTGGTAACACCTGGGTGAGTCAGTGGGTTAGGCCACTGCCTTCAGCTCAGGACATGACCCCAGAGTCCTGGGATGGAGCCCCACATCGGGCTGTCTCCTCAGCAGGGAGCCTTCTTTCCCTTCTCTGGGGGTGCAACACTGCCTACATCTTTTCGCTCCCTGCAAAATGAAAAAGTAAAATCTTGAAGCAATAAAAAAATAAATACATAAATAATAAATATATAAAAGAGAGGGCAAGATTTCCTATTGGAATCTAGGTCATTTGTGTGGGGCAGCTCAGGGTTCCCCCATAGGGAGAGTTTGGGAACCAGGCCTTTGAGGACAGAAGACTGAGCACATGACTTGGGCTTCGCATTATGCTAAGGCTGAAGGTCATTGCTATAGGGTATGCTTTCCAGAACACCTGTGTACCTCATTGGATGTGACCTCTTGCCTCGGCCCAGCTCAAGATCCCAGGGAAGAGGAATCTAGTTTGACACGGGGCCCTCCCCACTGCAGGGAGCCTTATTCCCCCTTCCTTCAGACAAAAACACAGCCTACTTGTGATCTCAGTCTGTCCAACAAATAAATAAAATCATTATAAATAAATAAATAAATATATTCAGGCATGTTTTATATAGTGATCAAGTGCAATTCTGCAGTGTGGCTCAGGGTTCTTCCATCGGGAGATTTTGGGAACCAGGCCTCTGAGGTTGGAAGGCTGAGCAGCCGACCACGGCTTCATGTGAGGTATAGGGTTAGGGTTAGGGTTAGGGTTAGGGTTAGGGTTATGTTTAGGTGAGGGTTAGTAAGGGTTAGGGTTATGTCTTAGGAACAAGGCATGTCGGAACTGGCCACACAATACTGGCACACCAAGGGCTGAGTTGAGGG
Source organism: Mustela nivalis (assembly GCF_964662115.1). NCBI lineage: Eukaryota > Metazoa > Chordata > Mammalia > Carnivora > Mustelidae > Mustela > Mustela nivalis. The sequence continues at coordinate 1,716,696 of NW_028136524.1, forward strand.
TGGGACTCAGCAGAACCTCAGGCGATGGAATTTTGGACGGGACAGGCCAAGAGGGTGGAATGCCCTCAGGGGAGCATGCTGGTTTCTATATATCTGAAGGTACTGGATAGCACAGAAGGAAAGGGTCAGTTTCTGCCTGAGAGGCTGAGTCCTTCCTACAGACTGACTTTCCCATCCACAGGAGGACCTGGGTTCAGTCCTCCGGTGTCCCGAGTCTGATCACGTAACCTAGGCTTAGCCTTTGGCTCTGGGAGAATGGCTGACCTGATTTGTCAGGGCAGAATTAGGCTTTCCACGGGAATCAGTTGAGGACGTAGCCCTGGCGGACCATCCTATTCCCGGATTGTGGTGTGGGGGTCCTAGGAAGGTGTTGGTAGAATGATCGGACAGGCAGATTTCTCCCGCCCCGAGGGTCTTCCTCAGGGCTAAATTGGCCATTATCATAGTGGGCGGCACCCAGAGGCCTGCGATGTGAAGAAGGAATCCCCTACCTAGAGGGCTACCAGGGCAGACAACCGGGGATAGAAGTCTGAAGAAGCACCCTCGGGTTAGGGTTAGGCCGATGCACATGGGAGGCCCTACCGGCCCTTGCTGAGGGATCATCAAACTCCTGGTTCCCGCTTCAGGTGGGCGCTCCTTGGAGCTGTGTCCCAAGGGGTGCATGCAGATTTCACCTGTTCTACGGATTCAGCTCATTTCTAAAGGGCAAACGTTCCCATTGGCATCTATGGACATTGTGCGGTGCACCTCAGGGTTCCCGCATCTGAAGAGTTCATGGACCAAGCTACTGAGGACAGAAGCCTGAGCATGGGACAGGGGCTTTGCATCAGGATTCCCGTGAAGGTTATTTCCCAAGTGAATGCTGTTGGTAACACCTGGGTGAGTCAGTGGGTTAGGCCACTGCCTTCAGCTCAGGACATGACCCCAGAGTCCTGGGATGGAGCCCCACATCGGGCTGTCTCCTCAGCAGGGAGCCTTCTTTCCCTTCTCTGGGGGTGCAACACTGCCTACATCTTTTCGCTCCCTGCAAAATGAAAAAGTAAAATCTTGAAGCAATAAAAAAATAAATACATAAATAATAAATATATAAAAGAGAGGGCAAGATTTCCTATTGGAATCTAGGTCATTTGTGTGGGGCAGCTCAGGGTTCCCCCATAGGGAGAGTTTGGGAACCAGGCCTTTGAGGACAGAAGACTGAGCACATGACTTGGGCTTCGCATTATGCTAAGGCTGAAGGTCATTGCTATAGGGTATGCTTTCCAGAACACCTGTGTACCTCATTGGATGTGACCTCTTGCCTCGGCCCAGCTCAAGATCCCAGGGAAGAGGAATCTAGTTTGACACGGGGCCCTCCCCACTGCAGGGAGCCTTATTCCCCCTTCCTTCAGACAAAAACACAGCCTACTTGTGATCTCAGTCTGTCCAACAAATAAATAAAATCATTATAAATAAATAAATAAATATATTCAGGCATGTTTTATATAGTGATCAAGTGCAATTCTGCAGTGTGGCTCAGGGTTCTTCCATCGGGAGATTTTGGGAACCAGGCCTCTGAGGTTGGAAGGCTGAGCAGCCGACCACGGCTTCATGTGAGGTATAGGGTTAGGGTTAGGGTTAGAGTTAGGGATAGGGTTATGTTTAGGTGAGGGTTAGTAAGGGTTAGGGTTATGTCTTAGGAACAAGGCATGTCGGAACTGGCCACACAATACTGGCACACCAAGTGCTGAGTTGAGGGTGGGACTCAGCAGAACCTCAGGCGATGGAATTTTGGACGGGACAGGCCAAGAGGGTGGAATGCCCTCAGGGGAGCATGCTGGTTTCTATATATCTGAAGGTACTGGATAGCACAGAAGGAAAGGGTCAGTTTCTGCCTGAGAGGCTGAGTCCTTCCTACAGACTGACTTTCCCATCCACAGGAGGACCTGGGTTCAGTCCTCCGGTGTCCCGAGTCTGATCACGTAACCTAGGCTTAGCCTTTGGCTCTGGGAGAATGGCTGACCTGATTTGTCAGGGCAGAATTAGGCTTTCCACGGGAATCAGTTGAGGACGTAGCCCTGGCGGACCATCCTATTCCCGGATTGTGGTGTGGGGGTCCTAGGAAGGTGTTGGTAGAATGATCGGACAGGCAGATTTCTCCCGCCCCGAGGGTCTTCCTCAGGGCTAAATTGGCCATTATCATAGTGGGCGGCACCCAGAGGCCTGCGATGTGAAGAAGGAATCCCCTACCTAGAGGGCTACCAGGGCAGACAACCGGGGATAGAAGTCTGAAGAAGCACCCTCGGGTTAGGGTTAGGCCGATGCACATGGGAGGCCCTACCGGCCCTTGCTGAGGGATCATCAAACTCCTGGTTCCCGCTTCAGGTGGGCGCTCCTTGGAGCTGTGTCCCAAGGGGTGCATGCAGATTTCACCTGTTCTACGGATTCAGCTCATTTCTAAAGGGCAAACGTTCCCATTGGCATCTATGGACATTGTGCGGTGCACCTCAGGGTTCCCGCATCTGAAGAGTTCATGGACCAAGCTACTGAGGACAGAAGCCTGAGCATGGGACAGGGGCTTTGCATCAGGATTCCCGTGAAGGTTATTTCCCAAGTGAATGCTGTTGGTAACACCTGGGTGAGTCAGTGGGTTAGGCCACTGCCTTCAGCTCAGGACATGACCCCAGAGTCCTGGGATGGAGCCCCACATCGGGCTGTCTCCTCAGCAGGGAGCCTTCTTTCCCTTCTCTGGGGGTGCAACACTGCCTACATCTTTTCGCTCCCTGCAAAATGAAAAAGTAAAATCTTGAAGCAATAAAAAAATAAATACATAAATAATAAATATATAAAAGAGAGGGCAAGATTTCCTATTGGAATCTAGGTCATTTGTGTGGGGCAGCTCAGGGTTCCCCCATAGGGAGAGTTTGGGAACCAGGCCTTTGAGGACAGAAGACTGAGCACATGACTTGGGCTTCGCATTATGCTAAGGCTGAAGGTCATTGCTATAGGGTATGCTTTCCAGAACACCTGTGTACCTCATTGGATGTGACCTCTTGCCTCGGCCCAGCTCAAGATCCCAGGGAAGAGGAATCTAGTTTGACACGGGGCCCTCCCCACTGCAGGGAGCCTTATTCCCCCTTCCTTCAGACAAAAACACAGCCTACTTGTGATCTCAGTCTGTCCAACAAATAAATAAAATCATTATAAATAAATAAATAAATATATTCAGGCATGTTTTATATAGTGATCAAGTGCAATTCTGCAGTGTGGCTCAGGGTTCTTCCATCGGGAGATTTTGGGAACCAGGCCTCTGAGGTTGGAAGGCTGAGCAGCCGACCACGGCTTCATGTGAGGTATAGGGTTAGGGTTAGGGTTAGAGTTAGGGATAGGGTTATGTTTAGGTGAGGGTTAGTAAGGGTTAGGGTTATGTCTTAGGAACAAGGCATGTCGGAACTGGCCACACAATACTGGCACACCAAGTGCTGAGTTGAGGGTGGGACTCAGCAGAACCTCAGGCGATGGAATTTTGGACGGGACAGGCCAAGAGGGTGGAATGCCCTCAGGGGAGCATGCTGGTTTCTATATATCTGAAGGTACTGGATAGCACAGAAGGAAAGGGTCAGTTTCTGCCTGAGAGGCTGAGTCCTTCCTACAGACTGACTTTCCCATCCACAGGAGGACCTGGGTTCAGTCCTCCGGTGTCCCGAGTCTGATCACGTAACCTAGGCTTAGCCTTTGGCTCTGGGAGAATGGCTGACCTGATTTGTCAGGGCAGAATTAGGCTTTCCACGGGAATCAGTTGAGGACGTAGCCCTGGCGGACCATCCTATTCCCGGATTGTGGTGTGGGGGTCCTAGGAAGGTGTTGGTAGAATGATCGGACAGGCAGATTTCTCCCGCCCCGAGGGTCTTGCACAGGGCTAAACTTCCCATTTGCCTAGTGGGCGGCACCCAGAGGCCTGCGATGTGAAGAAGGAATCCCCTACCTAGAGGGCTACCAGGGCAGACAACCGGGGATAGAAGTCTGAAGAAGCACCCTCGGGTTAGGGTTAGGCCGATGCACATGGGAGGCCCTACCGGCCCTTGCTGAGGGATCATCAAACTCCTGGTTCCCGCTTCAGGTGGGCGCTCCTTGGAGCTTTGTCCCAAGGGGTGCATGCAGATTTCACCTGTTCTACGGATTCAGCTCATTTCTAAAGGGCAAACGTTCCCATTGGCATCTATGGACATTGTGCGGTGCACCTCAGGGTTCCCGCATCTGCAGAGTTCATGGACCAAGCTACTGAGGACAGAAGCCTGAGCATGGGACAAGGGCTTTGCATCAGGATTCCCGTGAAGGTTATTTCACAAGTGAATGCTGTTGGTAACACCTGGGTGAGTCAGTGGGTTAGGCCACTGCCTTCAGCTCAGGACATGATCCCAGAGTCCTGGGATGGAGCCCCACATCGGGCTGTCTCCTCAGCAGGGAGCCTTCTTTCCCTTCTCTGGGGGTGCAACACTGCCTACATCTTTTCGCTCCCTGCAAAATGAAAAAGTAAAATCTTGAAGCAATAAAAAAATAAATACATAAATAATAAATATATAAAAGAGAGGGCATGATTTCCTATTGGAATCTAGGTCATTTGTGCGGGGCAGCTCAGGGTTCCCCCATGGGGAGAGTTTGGGAACCAGGCCTTTGAGGACAGAAGACTGAGCACATGACTTGGGCTTCGCATTATGCTAAGGCTGAAGGTCATTGCTATAGGGTATGCTTTCCAGAACACCTGTGTACCTCATTGGATGTGACCTCTTGCCTCGGCCCAGCTCAAGATCCCAGGGAAGAGGAATCTAGTTTGACACGGGGCCCTCCCCACTGCAGGGAGCCTTATTCCCCCTTCCTTCAGACAAAAACACAGCCTACTTGTGATCTCAGTCTGTCCAACAAATAAATAAAATCATTATAAATAAATAAATAAATATATTCAGGCATGTTTTATATAGTGATCAAGTGCAATTCTGCAGTGTGGCTCAGGGTTCTTCCATCGGGAGATTTTGGGAACCAGGCCTCTGAGGTTGGAAGGCTGAGCAGCCGACCACGGCTTCATGGGAGGTATAGGGTTAGGGTTAGGGTTAGGGTTAGGGTTAGGGTTAGGGTTATGTTTAGGTGAGGGTTAGTAAGGGTTAGGGTTATGTCTTAGGAACAAGGCATGTCGGAACTGGCCACAAAATACTGGCACACCAAGGGCTGAGTTGAGGGTGGGACTCAGCAGAACCTCAGGCGATGGAATTTTGGACGGGACAGGCCAAGAGGGTGGAATGCCCTCAGGGGAGCATGCTGGTTTCTATATATCTGAAGGTACTGGATAGCACAGAAGGAAAGGTTCAGTTTCTGCCTGAGAGGCTGAGTCCTTCCTACAGACTGACTTTCCCATCCACAGGAGGACCTGGGTTCAGTCCTCCGGTGTCCAGAGTCTGATCACGTAACCTAGGCTTAGGGTTTGGCTCTGGGAGAATGGCTGACCTGATTTGTCAGGGCAGAATTAGGCTTTCCACGGGACTCAGTTGAGGACGTAGCCCTGGCAGACCATCCTAATCCCGGATTGTGGTGTGGGGGTCCTAGGAAGGTGTTGGTAGAATGATTGGACAGGCAGATTTCTCCCGCCCCGAGGGTCTTGCACAGGGCTAAACTTCCCATTTGTCTAGTGGGCGGCACCCAGAGGCCTGCGATGTGAAGAAGGAATCCCCTACCTATAGGGCTACCAGGGCAGGCAACCGGGGATAGAAGTCTGAAGAAGCACCCTCGGGTTAGGTTTAGGCCGATGCACATGGGAGGCCCTACCGGCCCTTGCTGAGGGATCATCAAACTCCTGGTTCCCGCTTCAGGTGGGCGCTCCTTGGAGCTGTGTCCCAAGGGGTGCATGCATATTTCACCTTTCTACGGATTCAGCTCATTTCTAAAGGGCAAACGTTCTCATTGGGATCTATGGACATTGTGCGGTGCACCTCAGGGTTCCCGCATCTGCAGAGTTCATGGACCATGCTACTGAGGACAGAAGCCTGAGCATGGGACAGGGCCTTTGCATCAGGATTACCGGGAATGTTATTTCACAAGTGAATGCTGTTGGTAACACCTGGGTGAGTCAGTGGGTTAGGCCACTGTCTTCAGCTCAGGACATGATCCCAGAGTCCTGGGATGGAGCCCCACATCGGGCTGTCTCCTCAGCAGGGAGCCTTCTTTCCCTTCTCTGGGCGTGCAACACTGCCTACATCTTTTCGCTCCCTGCAAAGTGAAAAAGTAAAATCTTGAAGCAATAAATAAATAAATACGTAAAAATAAATATATAAAAGGGAGGGCATGATTTCCTATTGGAATCTAGGTCATTTGTGCGGGGCAGCTCAGGGTTCCCCCATGGGGAGAGTTTGGGAACCAGGCCTTTGAGGACAGAAGACTGAGCACATGACTTGGGCTTCACATTATGCTAAGGCTGAAGGTCATTGCTATAGAGTATGCTTTCCAGAACACCTGTGTACCTCATTGGATGTGACCTCTTGCCTCGGCTTATGTCAAGATCCCAGGGAAGAGGAATCTAGTTTGACACCGGGCCCTCCCCACTGCAGGGAGCCTTATTCCCCCTTCCTTCAGACAAAAACACAGCCTATTTGTGATCTCAGTCTGTCCAACAAATAAATAAAATCATTATAAAAAAATAAATAATTATATTCAGGCATGTTTTATATAGTGATCAAGTGCAATTCTGCAGTGTGGCTCAGGGACTTCCATCGGGAGATTTTGGGAACCAGGCCGCTGAGGTTGGAAGGCTGAGCAGCCGACCAGGCTTCATGTGATGTATAGGGTCAGGGTTAGGTTTAGGGTTAGGGTTATGGTTAGGGTTATGTTTAGGGTAGGGTTAGAGTAAGGGTTAGGGTTATGGCTTAGGAACAAGGCATGTCGGAACTGGCCACACAATACTGGCACACCAAGGGCTGAGTTGAGGGTGGGACTCAGCAGAATCCTCAGGCGATGGAATTTTGGACGGGACAGGCCAAGAGGGTGGAATGCCCTCAGGGGAGCATGCTGGTTACTATATATCTGAAGGTACTGGATAGCACAGAAGGAAAGGGTCAGTTTCTGCCTGAGAGGCTGAGTCCTTCCTACAGACTGACTTTCCCATCCACAGGAGGACCTGGGTTCAGTCCTCCGGTGTCCAGAGTCTGATCACGTAACCTAGGCTTAGCCTTTGGCTCTGGGAGAATGGCTGACCTGATTTGTCAGGGCAGAATTAGGCTTTCCACGGGACTCAGTTGAGGACATAGCCCTGGCGGACCATCCTATTCTTGGATTGTGGTGTGGGGGTCCTAGGAAGGTGTTCGTAGAATGATCGGACAGGCAGATTTCTCCCGCCCCGAGGGTCTTCCACAGGGCTAAATTTCCCATTATCATAGTGGGCGGCACCCAGAAGCCTGCAATGTGAAGAAGGAATCCCCTACCTAGAGGGCTACCAGGGCAGGCAACCGGGGATAGAAGTCTGAAGAAGCACCCTCGGGTTAGGGTTAGGCCGATGCACATGGGAGTCCCTACCGGCCCTTGCTGAGGGATCATCAAACTCTTGGTTCCCGCTTCAGGTGGGCGCTCCTTGGAGCTGTGTCCCAAGGGGTGCATGCAGATTTCACCTGTTCTACGGATTCAGCTCATTTCTAAAGGGCAAACGTTCCCATTGGGATCTATGGACATTGTGCGGTGCACCTCAGGTTCCCGCATCGGCAGAGTTCATGGACCAGGCTACTGAGGACAGAAGCCTGAGCATGGGACAGGGCCTTTGCATCAGGATTACCGGGAATGTTATTTCACAAGTGAATGCTGTTGGTAACACCTGGGTGAGTCAGTGGGTTAGGCCACTGCCTTCAGCTCAGGACATGATGCCAGAGTCCTGGGATGAAGCCCCACATCGGGCTGTCTCCTCAACAGGGAGCCTTCTTTCCCTTCTCTGGGCGTGCAACACTGCCTACATCTTTTCGCTCCCTGCAAAGTGAAAAAGTAAAATCTTGAAGCAATAAATAAATAAATACATAAATAATAAATATATAAAAGAGAGGGCATGATTTCCTATTGGAATCTAGGTCATTTGTGCGGGGCAGCTCAGGGTTCCCCCATGGGGAGAGTTTGGGAACCAGGCCTTTGAGGACAGAAGACTGAGCACATGACTTGGGCTTCACATTATGCTAAGGCTGAAGGTCATTGCTATAGAGTATGCTTTCCAGAACACCTGTGTACCTCATTGGATGTGACCTCTTGCCTCGGCTTATGTCAAGATCCCAGGGAAGAGGAATCTAGTTTGACACCGGGCCCTCCCCACTGCAGGGAGCCTTATTCCCCCTTCCTTCAGACAAAAACACAGCCTATTTGTGATCTCAGTCTGTCCAACAAATAAATAAAATCATTATAAAAAAATAAATAATTATATTCAGGCATGTTTTATATAGTGATCAAGTGCAATTCTGCAGTGTGGCTCAGGGACTTCCATCGGGAGATTTTGGGAACCAGGCCGCTGAGGTTGGAAGGCTGAGCAGCCGACCAGGCTTCATGTGATGTATAGGGTCAGGGTTAGGTTTAGGGTTAGGGTTATGGTTAGGGTTATGTTTAGGGTAGGGTTAGAGTAAGGGTTAGGGTTATGGCTTAGGAACAAGGCATGTCGGAACTGGCCACACAATACTGGCACACCAAGGGCTGAGTTGAGGGTGGGACTCAGCAGAATCCTCAGGCGATGGAATTTTGGACGGGACAGGCCAAGAGGGTGGAATGCCCTCAGGGGAGCATGCTGGTTACTATATATCTGAAGGTACTGGATAGCACAGAAGGAAAGGGTCAGTTTCTGCCTGAGAGGCTGAGTCCTTCCTACAGACTGACTTTCCCATCCACAGGAGGACCTGGGTTCAGTCCTCCGGTGTCCAGAGTCTGATCACGTAACCTAGGCTTAGCCTTTGGCTCTGGGAGAATGGCTGACCTGATTTGTCAGGGCAGAATTAGGCTTTCCACGGGACTCAGTTGAGGACATAGCCCTGGCGGACCATCCTATTCTTGGATTGTGGTGTGGGGGTCCTAGGAAGGTGTTCGTAGAATGATCGGACAGGCAGATTTCTCCCGCCCCGAGGGTCTTCCACAGGGCTAAATTTCCCATTATCATAGTGGGCGGCACCCAGAAGCCTGCAATGTGAAGAAGGAATCCCCTACCTAGAGGGCTACCAGGGCAGGCAACCGGGGATAGAAGTCTGAAGAAGCACCCTCGGGTTAGGGTTAGGCCGATGCACATGGGAGTCCCTACCGGCCCTTGCTGAGGGATCATCAAACTCTTGGTTCCCGCTTCAGGTGGGCGCTCCTTGGAGCTGTGTCCCAAGGGGTGCATGCAGATTTCACCTGTTCTACGGATTCAGCTCATTTCTAAAGGGCAAACGTTCCCATTGGGATCTATGGACATTGTGCGGTGCACCTCAGGTTCCCGCATCGGCAGAGTTCATGGACCAGGCTACTGAGGACAGAAGCCTGAGCATGGGACAGGGCCTTTGCATCAGGATTACCGGGAATGTTATTTCACAAGTGAATGCTGTTGGTAACACCTGGGTGAGTCAGTGGGTTAGGCCACTGCCTTCAGCTCAGGACATGACCCCAGAGTCCTGGGATGGAGCCCCACATCGGGCTGTCTCCTCAGCAGGGAGCCTTCTTTCCCTTCTCTGGGGGTGCAACACTGCCTACATCTTTTCGCTCCCTGCAAAATGAAAAAGTAAAATCTTGAAGCAATAAAAAAATAAATACATAAATAATAAATATATAAAAGAGAGGGCAAGATTTCCTATTGGAATCTAGGTCATTTGTGTGGGGCAGCTCAGGGTTCCCCCATAGGGAGAGTTTGGGAACCAGGCCTTTGAGGACAGAAGACTGAGCACATGACTTGGGCTTCGCATTATGCTAAGGCTGAAGGTCATTGCTATAGGGTATGCTTTCCAGAACACCTGTGTACCTCATTGGATGTGACCTCTTGCCTCGGCCCAGCTCAAGATCCCAGGGAAGAGGAATCTAGTTTGACACGGGGCCCTCCCCACTGCAGGGAGCCTTATTCCCCCTTCCTTCAGACAAAAACACAGCCTACTTGTGATCTCAGTCTGTCCAACAAATAAATAAAATCATTATAAATAAATAAATAAATATATTCAGGCATGTTTTATATAGTGATCAAGTGCAATTCTGCAGTGTGGCTCAGGGTTCTTCCATCGGGAGATTTTGGGAACCAGGCCTCTGAGGTTGGAAGGCTGAGCAGCCGACCACGGCTTCATGTGAGGTATAGGGTTAGGGTTAGGGTTAGAGTTAGGGATAGGGTTATGTTTAGGTGAGGGTTAGTAAGGGTTAGGGTTATGTCTTAGGAACAAGGCATGTCGGAACTGGCCACACAATACTGGCACACCAAGTGCTGAGTTGAGGGTGGGACTCAGCAGAACCTCAGGCGATGGAATTTTGGACGGGACAGGCCAAGAGGGTGGAATGCCCTCAGGGGAGCATGCTGGTTTCTATATATCTGAAGGTACTGGATAGCACAGAAGGAAAGGGTCAGTTTCTGCCTGAGAGGCTGAGTCCTTCCTACAGACTGACTTTCCCATCCACAGGAGGACCTGGGTTCAGTCCTCCGGTGTCCCGAGTCTGATCACGTAACCTAGGCTTAGCCTTTGGCTCTGGGAGAATGGCTGACCTGATTTGTCAGGGCAGAATTAGGCTTTCCACGGGAATCAGTTGAGGACGTAGCCCTGGCGGACCATCCTATTCCCGGATTGTGGTGTGGGGGTCCTAGGAAGGTGTTGGTAGAATGATCGGACAGGCAGATTTCTCCCGCCCCGAGGGTCTTGCACAGGGCTAAACTTCCCATTTGCCTAGTGGGCGGCACCCAGAGGCCTGCGATGTGAAGAAGGAATCCCCTACCTAGAGGGCTACCAGGGCAGACAACCGGGGATAGAAGTCTGAAGAAGCACCCTCGGGTTAGGGTTAGGCCGATGCACATGGGAGGCCCTACCGGCCCTTGCTGAGGGATCATCAAACTCCTGGTTCCCGCTTCAGGTGGGCGCTCCTTGGAGCTTTGTCCCAAGGGGTGCATGCAGATTTCACCTGTTCTACGGATTCAGCTCATTTCTAAAGGGCAAACGTTCCCATTGGCATCTATGGACATTGTGCGGTGCACCTCAGGGTTCCCGCATCTGCAGAGTTCATGGACCAAGCTACTGAGGACAGAAGCCTGAGCATGGGACAAGGGCTTTGCATCAGGATTCCCGTGAAGGTTATTTCACAAGTGAATGCTGTTGGTAACACCTGGGTGAGTCAGTGGGTTAGGCCACTGCCTTCAGCTCAGGACATGATCCCAGAGTCCTGGGATGGAGCCCCACATCGGGCTGTCTCCTCAGCAGGGAGCCTTCTTTCCCTTCTCTGGGGGTGCAACACTGCCTACATCTTTTCGCTCCCTGCAAAATGAAAAAGTAAAATCTTGAAGCAATAAAAAAATAAATACATAAATAATAAATATATAAAAGAGAGGGCATGATTTCCTATTGGAATCTAGGTCATTTGTGCGGGGCAGCTCAGGGTTCCCCCATGGGGAGAGTTTGGGAACCAGGCCTTTGAGGACAGAAGACTGAGCACATGACTTGGGCTTCGCATTATGCTAAGGCTGAAGGTCATTGCTATAGGGTATGCTTTCCAGAACACCTGTGTACCTCATTGGATGTGACCTCTTGCCTCGGCCCAGCTCAAGATCCCAGGGAAGAGGAATCTAGTTTGACACGGGGCCCTCCCCACTGCAGGGAGCCTTATTCCCCCTTCCTTCAGACAAAAACACAGCCTACTTGTGATCTCAGTCTGTCCAACAAATAAATAAAATCATTATAAATAAATAAATAAATATATTCAGGCATGTTTTATATAGTGATCAAGTGCAATTCTGCAGTGTGGCTCAGGGTTCTTCCATCGGGAGATTTTGGGAACCAGGCCTCTGAGGTTGGAAGGCTGAGCAGCCGACCACGGCTTCATGGGAGGTATAGGGTTAGGGTTAGGGTTAGGGTTAGGGTTAGGGTTAGGGTTATGTTTAGGTGAGGGTTAGTAAGGGTTAGGGTTATGTCTTAGGAACAAGGCATGTCGGAACTGGCCACAAAATACTGGCACACCAAGGGCTGAGTTGAGGGTGGGACTCAGCAGAACCTCAGGCGATGGAATTTTGGACGGGACAGGCCAAGAGGGTGGAATGCCCTCAGGGGAGCATGCTGGTTTCTATATATCTGAAGGTACTGGATAGCACAGAAGGAAAGGTTCAGTTTCTGCCTGAGAGGCTGAGTCCTTCCTACAGACTGACTTTCCCATCCACAGGAGGACCTGGGTTCAGTCCTCCGGTGTCCAGAGTCTGATCACGTAACCTAGGCTTAGGGTTTGGCTCTGGGAGAATGGCTGACCTGATTTGTCAGGGCAGAATTAGGCTTTCCACGGGACTCAGTTGAGGACGTAGCCCTGGCAGACCATCCTAATCCCGGATTGTGGTGTGGGGGTCCTAGGAAGGTGTTGGTAGAATGATTGGACAGGCAGATTTCTCCCGCCCCGAGGGTCTTGCACAGGGCTAAACTTCCCATTTGTCTAGTGGGCGGCACCCAGAGGCCTGCGATGTGAAGAAGGAATCCCCTACCTATAGGGCTACCAGGGCAGGCAACCGGGGATAGAAGTCTGAAGAAGCACCCTCGGGTTAGGTTTAGGCCGATGCACATGGGAGGCCCTACCGGCCCTTGCTGAGGGATCATCAAACTCCTGGTTCCCGCTTCAGGTGGGCGCTCCTTGGAGCTGTGTCCCAAGGGGTGCATGCATATTTCACCTTTCTACGGATTCAGCTCATTTCTAAAGGGCAAACGTTCTCATTGGGATCTATGGACATTGTGCGGTGCACCTCAGGGTTCCCGCATCTGCAGAGTTCATGGACCATGCTACTGAGGACAGAAGCCTGAGCATGGGACAGGGCCTTTGCATCAGGATTACCGGGAATGTTATTTCACAAGTGAATGCTGTTGGTAACACCTGGGTGAGTCAGTGGGTTAGGCCACTGTCTTCAGCTCAGGACATGATCCCAGAGTCCTGGGATGGAGCCCCACATCGGGCTGTCTCCTCAGCAGGGAGCCTTCTTTCCCTTCTCTGGGCGTGCAACACTGCCTACATCTTTTCGCTCCCTGCAAAGTGAAAAAGTAAAATCTTGAAGCAATAAATAAATAAATACGTAAAAATAAATATATAAAAGGGAGGGCATGATTTCCTATTGGAATCTAGGTCATTTGTGCGGGGCAGCTCAGGGTTCCCCCATGGGGAGAGTTTGGGAACCAGGCCTTTGAGGACAGAAGACTGAGCACATGACTTGGGCTTCACATTATGCTAAGGCTGAAGGTCATTGCTATAGAGTATGCTTTCCAGAACACCTGTGTACCTCATTGGATGTGACCTCTTGCCTCGGCTTATGTCAAGATCCCAGGGAAGAGGAATCTAGTTTGACACCGGGCCCTCCCCACTGCAGGGAGCCTTATTCCCCCTTCCTTCAGACAAAAACACAGCCTATTTGTGATCTCAGTCTGTCCAACAAATAAATAAAATCATTATAAAAAAATAAATAATTATATTCAGGCATGTTTTATATAGTGATCAAGTGCAATTCTGCAGTGTGGCTCAGGGACTTCCATCGGGAGATTTTGGGAACCAGGCCGCTGAGGTTGGAAGGCTGAGCAGCCGACCAGGCTTCATGTGATGTATAGGGTCAGGGTTAGGTTTAGGGTTAGGGTTATGGTTAGGGTTATGTTTAGGGTAGGGTTAGAGTAAGGGTTAGGGTTATGGCTTAGGAACAAGGCATGTCGGAACTGGCCACACAATACTGGCACACCAAGGGCTGAGTTGAGGGTGGGACTCAGCAGAATCCTCAGGCGATGGAATTTTGGACGGGACAGGCCAAGAGGGTGGAATGCCCTCAGGGGAGCATGCTGGTTACTATATATCTGAAGGTACTGGATAGCACAGAAGGAAAGGGTCAGTTTCTGCCTGAGAGGCTGAGTCCTTCCTACAGACTGACTTTCCCATCCACAGGAGGACCTGGGTTCAGTCCTCCGGTGTCCAGAGTCTGATCACGTAACCTAGGCTTAGCCTTTGGCTCTGGGAGAATGGCTGACCTGATTTGTCAGGGCAGAATTAGGCTTTCCACGGGACTCAGTTGAGGACATAGCCCTGGCGGACCATCCTATTCTTGGATTGTGGTGTGGGGGTCCTAGGAAGGTGTTCGTAGAATGATCGGACAGGCAGATTTCTCCCGCCCCGAGGGTCTTCCACAGGGCTAAATTTCCCATTATCATAGTGGGCGGCACCCAGAAGCCTGCAATGTGAAGAAGGAATCCCCTACCTAGAGGGCTACCAGGGCAGGCAACCGGGGATAGAAGTCTGAAGAAGCACCCTCGGGTTAGGGTTAGGCCGATGCACATGGGAGTCCCTACCGGCCCTTGCTGAGGGATCATCAAACTCTTGGTTCCCGCTTCAGGTGGGCGCTCCTTGGAGCTGTGTCCCAAGGGGTGCATGCAGATTTCACCTGTTCTACGGATTCAGCTCATTTCTAAAGGGCAAACGTTCCCATTGGGATCTATGGACATTGTGCGGTGCACCTCAGGTTCCCGCATCGGCAGAGTTCATGGACCAGGCTACTGAGGACAGAAGCCTGAGCATGGGACAGGGCCTTTGCATCAGGATTACCGGGAATGTTATTTCACAAGTGAATGCTGTTGGTAACACCTGGGTGAGTCAGTGGGTTAGGCCACTGCCTTCAGCTCAGGACATGATGCCAGAGTCCTGGGATGAAGCCCCACATCGGGCTGTCTCCTCAACAGGGAGCCTTCTTTCCCTTCTCTGGGCGTGCAACACTGCCTACATCTTTTCGCTCCCTGCAAAGTGAAAAAGTAAAATCTTGAAGCAATAAATAAATAAATACATAAATAATAAATATATAAAAGAGAGGGCATGATTTCCTATTGGAATCTAGGTCATTTGTGCGGGCCAGCTCAGGGTTCCCCCATGGGGAGAGTTTGGGAACCAGGCCTTTGAGGACAGAAGACTGAGCACATGACTTGGGCTTCGCATTAGGCTAAGGCTGAAGGTCATTGCTATAGGGTATGCTTTCCAGAACACCTGTGTACCTCATTGGATGTGACCTCTTGCCTCGGCCCAGGTCAAGATCCCAGGGAAGAGGAATCTAGTTTGACACGGGGCCCTCCCCACTGCAGGGAGCCTTATTCCCCCTTCCTTCAGACAAAAACACAGCCTACTTCTGATCTCAGTCTGTCCAACAAATAAATAAAATCATTATAAAAAAATAAATAAATATATTCAGGCATGTTTTATATAGTGATCAAGTGCAATTCTGCAGTGTGGCTCAGGGTTCTTCAATCGGGGGATTTTGGGAACAGGACTCTGAGGTTGGAAGGCTGAGCAGCCGACGACGGCTTCATGTGAGGTATAGGGTTAGGGTTAGGGTTAGGGTTAGGTTTAGGGTTAGGGTTAGGGTTAGGGTTATGTTTAGGTGAGGGTTAGAGTAAGGGTTAGGGTTATGTCTTAGGAACAAGGCATGTCGGAACTGGCCACACAATACTGGCACACCAAGGGCTGAGTTGAGGGTGGGACTCAGCAGAATCCTCAGGCGATGGAATTTTGGACGGGACAGGCCAAGAGTGTGGAATGCCCTCGGGGGAGCATGCTGGTTTCTATAATCTGAAGGTACTGGATAGCACAGAAGGAAATGGTCAGTTTCTGCCTGAGAGGCTGAGTCCTTCTTACAGACTGACTTTCCCATCCACAGGAAGACCTGGGTTCAGTCCTACGGTGTCCAGAGTCTGATCATGTAACCTAGGCTTAGGGTTTGGCTCTGGGAGAATGGCTGACCTGATTTGTCAGGGCAGAATTAGGCTTTCCACGGGACTAAGTTGAGGACATAGCCCTGGCAGACCATCCTATTCCCGGATTGTAGTGTGGGGGTCCTTGGAAGTTGTTGGTAGAATGATCGGACAGGCAGATTTCTCCCGTCCGGAGGGTCTTCCACAGGGCTAAACTTCCCATTATCATAGTGGGCAGCACCCAGAAGCCTGCGATGTGAAGAAGGAATCCCCTACCTAGAGGGCTACCAGAGCAGGCAACGGGGATAGAAGTCTGAAGAAGCACCCTCGGGTTAGGGTTAGGCCGATGCACATGGGAGGCCCTACCGGCCCTTGCTGAGGGATCATCAAACTCCTGGTTCCCGCTTCAGGTGGGCGCTCCTTGGAGCTGTGTCCCAAGGGGTGCTTGCAGATTTCACCTGTTCTATGGATTCAGCTCATTTCTAAAGGGCAAACGTTCCCATTGGGATCTATGGACATTGTGCGGTGCACCTCAGGGTTCCCGCATCTGCAGAGTTCATGGACCAGGCTACTGAGGACAGAAGCCTGAGCATGGGACAGGGGCTTTGCATCAGGATTACCGTGAAGTTTATTTCACAAGTGAAAGCTGTTGGTAACACCTGGGTGAGTCAGTGGGTTAGGAGACTGCCTTCAGCTCAGGACATGATCCCAGAGTCCTGGGATGGAGCCCCACATCGGGCTGTCTCCTCAGCAGGGAGCCTTCTTTCCCTTCTCTGGGCGTGCAACACTGCCTACATCTTTTCGCTCCCTGCAAAGTGAAAAAGTAAAATCTTGAAGCAATAAATAAATAAATACATAAATAATAAATATATAAAAGAGAGGGCATGATTTCCTATTGGAATCTAGGTCATTTGTGCGGGGCAGCTCAGGGTTCCCCCATGGGGAGAGTTTGGGAACCAGGCCTTTGAGGACAGAAGACTGAGCACATGAATTGGACTTCGCATTATGAGGAGGCTGAAGGTTATTGCTATAGGGTATGCTTTCCAGAACACCTGTGTACCTCATTGGATGTGACCTCTTGCCTCGTCCCAGGTCAAGATCCCAGGGAAGAGGAATCTAGTTTGACACCGGGCCCTCCCCACTGCAGGGAGCCTTATTCCCCCTTCCTTCAGACAAAAACACAGCCTACTTGTGATCTCTGTCTGTCCAACAAATAAATAAAATCATTATAAAAAATAAATAAATATATTCAGGCATGTTTTATATAGTGATCAAGTGCAATTCTGCAGTGTGGCTCAGGGTTCTTCCATCGGGAGATTTTGGGAACCAGGCCTCTGAGGTTGGAAGGCTGAGGAGCCGACGACGGCTTCATGTGAGGTATAGGGTTAGGGTTAGGGTTAGGGTTAGGGTTAGGGTTAGGGTTATGTTTAGGTGAGGGTTAGTAAGGTTTAGGGTTATGGCTTAGGAACAAGGCATGTCGGAACTGGCCACACAATACTGGCACACCAAGGGCTGAGTTGAGGGTGGGACTCAGCAGAATCCTCAGGCGATGGAATTTTGGACGGGACAGGCCAAGAGGGTGGAATGCCCTCAGGGGAGCATGCTGGTTTCTATATATCTGAAGGTACTGGATAGCACTGAAGGAAAGGGTCAGTGTCTGCCTGAGAGGCTGAGTCCTTCCTACAGACTGACTTTCCCATCCACAGGAGGACCTGGGTTCAGTCCTCCGGTGTCCAAAATCTGATCACGTAACCTAGGCTTAGCCTTTGGCTCTGGGAGAATGGCTGACCTGATTTTTCAGGGCAGAATTAGGCTTTCCACGGGACTCAGTTGAGTACGTAGCCCTGGCGGACCATCCTATTCCCGGATTGTGGTGTGGGGGTCCTAGGAAGGTGTTGGTAGAATGATCGGACAGGCAGATTTATCCTGGCCCGAGGGTCTTCCACAGGGCTAAACTTCCCATTTGCCTAGTGGGCGGCACCCAGAGGCCTGCGATGTGAAGAAGGAATCCCCTACCTAGAGGGCTACCAGGGCAGGCAACCGGGGATAGAAGTCTGAAGAAGCACCCTCGGGTTAGGCTTAGGCCGATGCACATGGGAGGCCCTACAGGCCCTTGCTGAGGGATCATCAAACAGTGGTTCCCGCTTCAGGTGGGCACTCCTTGGAGCTGTGTCCCAAGGGGTGCATGCAGATTTCACCTGTTCTACGGATTCAGCTCATTTCTAAAGGGCAAACGTTCCCATTGGCATCTATGGACATTGTGCGGTGCACCTCAGGGTTCCCGCTTCTGCAGAGTTCATGGACCAGGCTACTGAGGACAGAAGCCTGAGCATGGGACAGGGGCTTTGCATCAGGATTACCGTGAAGGTTATTTCACAAGTGAATGCTGTTGGTAACACCTGGGTGATTCAGTGGGTTAGGCCACTGCCTTCAGCTCAGGACATGATCCCAGAGTCCTGGGATGGAGCCCCACATCGGGCTGTCTCCTCAGCAGGGAGCCTTCTTTCCCTTCTCTGGGCATGCAACACTGCCTACATCTTCTCGCTCCCTGCAAAGTGAAAAAGTAAAATCTTGAAGCAATAAATAAATAAATACGTGAATAATAAATATATAAAAGGGAGGGCATGATTTCCTATTGGAATCTAGGTCATTTGTGCGGGGCAGCTCAGGGTTCCCCCATGGGGAGAGTTTGGGAACCAGGCCTTTGAGGACAGAAGACTGAGCACATGACTTGGGCTTCGCATTATGCTAAGGCTGAAGGTCATTGCTATAGGGTATGCTTTCCAGAAGACCTGTGTACCTCATTGGATGTGACCTCTTGCCTCGTCCCAGGTCAAGATCCCAGGGAAGAGGAATCTAGTTTGACACCGGGCCCTCCCCACTGCAGGGAGCCTTATTCCCCCTTCCTTCAGACAAAAACACAGCCTATTTGTGATCTCAGTCTGTCCAACAAATACTTAAAATCATTATAAAAAAATAAATAAATATATTCAGGCATGTTTTATATAGTGATCAAGTGCAATTCTGCAGTGTGGCTCAGTTTTCTTCCATCGGGAGATTTTGGGAACCAGGCCTCTGAGGTTGGAAGGCTGAGCAGCCGACCACGGCTTCATGTGAGGTATAGGGTTAGGGTTAGGTTTAGGGTTAGGGTTAGGGTTAGGGTTATGTTTAGGTGAGGGTTAGAGTAAGGGTTAGGGTTATGGCTTTGGAACAAGGCATGTCGGATATGGCCACACAATACTGGCACACCAAGGGCTGAGTTGAGGGTGGGACTCAGCAGAATCCTCAGGCGATGGAATTTTGGACGGGACAGGCCAAGAGGGTGGAATGCCCACAGGGGAGCATGCTGGTTTCTATATATCTGAAGGTACTGGATAGCACTGAAGGAAAGGGTCAGTTTCTGCCTGAGAGGCTGAGTCCTTCCTACAGACTGACTTTCCCAACCACAGGAGGACCTGGGTTCAGTTTTCCGGTGTCCAGAGTCTGATCACGTAACCTAGGCTTAGGGTATGGCTATGGGAGAATGGCTGACCTGATTTGTCAGGGCAGAATTAGCCTTTCCACGGGACTCAGTTGAGGACGTAGCCCTGGCGGACATTCCTATTCCCGGATTGTGGTGTGGGGGTCCTAGGAAGGTGTTGGTAGACTGATCGGACAGGCAGATTTCTCCCGCCCCAAGGGTCTTCCACAGGGCTAAATTTTCCATTATCATAGTGGGCGGCACCCAGAAGCCTGCGATGTGAAGAAGGAATCCCCTACCTAGAGGGCTACCAGGGCAGGCAACCGGGGATAGAAGTCTGAAGAAGCACCCTCGGGTTAGGTTTAGGCCGATGCACATGGGAGGCCCTACTGGCCCTTGCTGAGGGATCATCAAACTCCTGGTTCCCGCTTCAGGTGGGCGCTCCTTGGAGCTGTGTCCCAAGGGGTGCATGCAGATTTCACCTGTTCTACGGATTCAGCTCATTTCTAAAGGGCAAACGTTCTCATTGGGATCTATGGACATTGTGCGGTGCACCTCAGGGTTCCCGCATCTGCAGAGTTCATGGACCATGCTACTGAGGACAGAAGCCTGAGCATGGGACAGGGCCTTTGCATCAGGATTACCGGGAATGTTATTTCACAAGTGAATGCTGTTGGTAACACCTGGGTGAGTCAGTGGGTTAGGCCACTGCCTTCAGCTCAGGACATGATCCCAGAGTCCTGGGATGGAGCCCCACATCGGGCTGTCTCCTCAGCAGGGAGCCTTCTTTCCCTTCTCTGGGCGTGCAACACTGCCTACATCTTTTCGCTCCCTGCAAAGTGAAAAAGTAAAATCTTGAAGCAATAAATAAATAAATACGTAAAAATAAATATATAAAAGGGAGGGCATGATTTCCTATTGGAATCTAGGTCATTTGTGCGGGGCAGCTCAGGGTTCCCCCATAGGGAGAGTTTGGGAACCAGGCCTTTGAGGACAGAAGACTGAGCACATGACTTGGGCTTCACATTATGCTAAGGCTGAAGGTCATTGCTATAGAGTATGCTTTCCAGAACACCTGTGTACCTCATTGGATGTGACCTCTTGCCTCGGTAGGTCAAGATCCCAGGGAAGTGGAATCTAGTTTGACACCGGGCCCTCCCCACTGCAGGGAGCCTTATTCCCCCTTCCTTCAGACAAAAACACAGCCTATTTGTGATCTCAGTCTGTCCAACAAATAAATAAAATCATTATAAAAAAATAAATAATTATATTCAGGCATGTTTTATATAGTGATCAAGTGCAATTCTGCAGTGTGGCTCAGGGACTTCCATCGGGAGATTTTGGGAACCAGGCCGCTGAGGTTGGAAGGCTGAGCAGCCGACCAGGGTCATGTGATGTATAGGGTTAGGGTTAGGTTTAGGGTTAGGGTTATGGTTAGGGTTATGTTTAGGGTAGGGTTAGAGTAAGGGTTAGGGTTATGGCTTAGGAACAAGGCATGTCGGAACTGGCCACACAATACTGGCACACCAAGGGCTGAGTTGAGGGTGGGACTCAGCAGAATCCTCAGGCGATGGAATTTTGGACGGGACAGGCCAAGAGGGTGGAATGCCCTCAGGGGAGCATGCTGGTTACTATATATCTGAAGGTACTGGATAGCACAGAAGGAAAGGGTCAGTTTCTGCCTGAGAGGCTGAGTCCCTCCTACAGACTGACTTTCCCATCCACAGGAGGACCTGGGTTCAGTCCTCCGGTGTCCAGAGTCTGATCACGTAACCTAGGCTTAGCCTTTGGGTCTGGGAGAATGGCTGACCTGATTTGTCAGGGCAGAATTAGGCTTTCCACGGGACTCAGTTGAGGACATAGCCCTGGCGGACCATCCTATTCTTGGATTGTGGTGTGGGGGTCCTAGGAAGGTGTTGGTAGAATGATCGGACAGGCAGATTTCTCCCGCCCCGAGGGTCTTACACAGGGCTAAATTTCCCATTATCATAGTGGGCGGCACCCAGAAGCCTGCAATGTGAAGAAGGAATCCCCTACCTAGAGGGCTACCAGGGCAGGCAACCGGGGATAGAAGTCTGAAGAAGCACCCTCGGGTTAGGGTTAGTCCGATGCACATGGGAGTCCCTACTGGCCCTTGCTGAGGGATCATCAAACTCTTGGTTCCCGCTTCAGGTGGGCGCTCCTTGGAGCTGTGTCCCAAGGGGTGCAAGCAGATTTCACCTGTTCTACGGATTCAGCTCATTTCTAAAGGGCAAACGTTCCCATTGGGATCTATGGACATTGTGCGGTGCACCTCAGGGTTCCCGCATCTGCAGAGTTCATGGACCAGGCTACTGAGGACAGAAGCCTGAGCATGGGACAGGGGCTTTGCATCAGGATTACCGTGAAGTTTACTTCACAAGTGAAAGCTGTTGGTAACACCTGGGTGAGTCAGTGGGTTAGGCCACTGCCTTCAGCTCAGGACATGATGCCAGAGTCCTGGGATGAAGCCCCACATCGGGCTGTCTCCTCAACAGGGAGCCTTCTTTCCCTTCTCTGGGCGTGCAACACTGCCTACATCTTTTCGCTCCCTGCAAAGTGAAAAAGTAAAATCTTGAAGCAATAAATAAATAAATACATAAATAATAAATATATAAAAGAGAGGGCATGATTTCCTATTGGAATCTAGGTCATTTGTGCGGGCCAGCTCAGGGTTCCCCCATGGGGAGAGTTTGGGAACCAGGCCTTTGAGGACAGAAGACTGAGCACATGAATTGGCCTTCGCATTAGGCTAAGGCTGAAGGTCATTGCTATAGGGTATGCTTTCCAGAACACCTGTGTACCTCATTGGATGTGACCTCTGGCCTCGGCCCAGGTCAAGATCCCAGGGAAGAGGAATCTAGTTTGACACCGGGCCCTCCCCACTGCAGGGAGCCTTATTCCCCCTTCCTTCAGACAAAAACACAGCCTACTTCTGATCTCAGTCTGTCCAACAAATAAATAAAATCATTATAAAAAAATAAATAAATATATTCAGGCATGTTTTATATAGTGATCAAGTGCAATTCTGCAGTGTGGCTCAGGGTTCTTCCATCGGGGGATTTTGGGAACAGGACTCTGAGGTTGGAAGGCTGAGCAGCCGACGACGGATTCATGTGAGGTATAGGGTTAGGGTTAGGGTTAGGTTTAGGGTTAGGGTTAGGGTTAGGGTTAGGGTTATGTTTAGGTGAGGGTTAGAGTAAGGGTTAGGGTTATGTCTTAGGAACAAGGCATGTCGGAACTGGCCACACAATACTGGCACACCAAGGGCTGAGTTGAGGGTGGGACTCAGCAGAATCCTCAGGCGATGGAATTTTGGACGAGACAGGCCAAGAGTGTGGAATGCCCTCAGGGGAGCATGCTGGTTTCTATATATCTGAAGGTACTGGATAGCACAGAAGGAAAGGGTCAGTTTCTGCCTGAGAGGCTGAGTCCTTCTTACAGACTGACTTTCCCATCCACAGGAAGACCTGGGTTCAGTCCTACGGTGTCCAGAGTCTGATCATGTAACCTAGGCTTAGGGTTTGGCTCTGGGAGAATGGCTGACCTGATTTGTCAGGGCAGAATTAGGCTTTCCACGGGACTAAGTTGAGGACATAGCCCTGGCAGACCATCCTATTCCCGGATTGTGGTGTGGGGGTCCTTGGAAGGTGTTGGTAGAATGATCGGACAGGCAGATTTCTCCCGTCCCGAGGGTCTTCCACAGGGCTAAACTTCCCATTATCATAGTGGGCGGCACCCAGAAGCCTGCGATGTGAAGAAGGAATCCCCTACCTAGAGGGCTACCAGAGCAGGCAACCGGGGATAGAAGTCTGAAGAAGCACCCTCCGGTTAGGGATACGCCGATGCACATGGGAGGCCCTACCGGCCCTTGCTGAGGGATCATCAAACTCCTGGTTCCCGCTTCAGGTGGGCGCTCCTTGGAGCTGTGTCCCAAGGGGTGCATGCAGATTTCACCTGTTCTATGGATTCAGCTCATTTCTAAAGGGCAAACGTTCCCATTGGGATCTATGGACATTGTGCCGTGCACCTCAGGGTTCCCGCATCTGCAGAGTTCATGGACCATGCTACTGAGGACAGAAGCCTGATCATGGGACAGGGGCTTTGCATCAGGATTACCGTGAAGTTTATTTCACAAGTGAAAGCTGTTGGTAACACCTGGGTGAGTCAGTGGGTTAGGCCACTGCCTTCAGCTCAGGACATGATCCCAGAGTCCTGGGATGGAGCCCCACATCGGGCTGTCTCCTCAGCAGGGAGCCTTCTTCCCTTCTCTGGGCGTGCAACACTGCCTACATCTTTTCGCTCCCTGCAAAGTGAAAAAGTAAAATCTTGAAGCAATAAATAAATAAATACATAAATAATAAATATATAAAAGAGAGGGCATGATTTCCTATTGGAATCTAGGTCATTTGTGCGGGGCAGCTCAGGGTTCCCCCATGGGGAGAGTTTGGGAACCAGGCCTTTGAGGACAGAAGACTGAGCACATGAATTGGCCTTCGCATTATGAGGAGGCTGAAGGTCATTGCTATAGGGTATGCTTTCCAGAACACCTGTGTACCTCATTGGATGTGACCTCTTGCCTCGTCCCAGGTCAAGATCCCAGGGAAGAGGAATCTAGTTTGACACCGGGCCCTCCCCACTGCAGGGAGCCTTATTCCCCCTTCCTTCAGACAAAAACACAGCCTACTTGTGATCTCAGTCTGTCCAACAAATAAATAAAATCATTATAAAAAATAAATAAATATATTCAGGCATGTTTTATATAGTGATCAAGTGCAATTCTGAAGTGTGGCTCAGGGTTCTTCCATCGGGAGATTTTGGGAACCAGGCCTCTGAGGTTGGAACTGAGCAGCAGACGACGGCTTCATGTGAGGTATAGGGTTAGGGTTAGGGTTAGGGTTAGGGTTAGGGTTAGGGTTATGTTTAGGTGAGGGTTAGTAAGGGTTAGGGTTATGGCTTAGGAACAAGGCATGTCGGAACTGGCCACACAATACTAGCACACCAAGGGCTGAGTTGAGGGTGGGACTCAGCAGAATCCTCAGGCGATGGAATTTTGGACGGGACAGGCCAAGAGGGTGGAATGCCCTCAGGGGAGCATGCTGGTTTCTATATATCTGAAGGTACTGGATAGCACTGAAGGAAAGGGTCAGTTTCTGCCTGAGAGGCTGAGTCCTTCCAACAGACTGACTTTCCCATCCACAGGAGGACCTGGGTTCAGTCCTCCGGTGTCCAGAGTCTGATCACGTAACCTAGGCTTAGCCTTTGGGTCTGGGAGAATGGCTGACCTGATTTGTCAGGGCAGAATTAGGCTTTCCACGGGACTCAGTTGAGGACGTAGCCCTGGCAGACCATCCTATTCCCGGATCGTGGTGTGGGGGTACTTGGAAGGTGTTGGTAGAATGATCGGACAGGCAGATTTCTCCCGCCCCGAGGGTCTTCCTAAGGGCTAAACTTCCCATTTGCCTCGTGGGCGGCACCCAGAAGCCTGCGATGTGAAGAAGGAATCCCCTACCTAGAGGGCTACCAGGGCAGGCAACCGGGGATAGAAGTCTGAAGAAGCACCCTCGGGTTAGGGTTAGGACGATGCACATGGGAGGCCCTACCAGCCCTTGCTGAGGGATCATCAAACTCCTGGTTCCCGCTTCAGGTGGGCGCTCCTTGGAGCTGTGTCCCAAGGGGTGCATGCAGATTTCACATGTTCTACGGATTCAGCTCATTTCTAAAGGGTAAACGTTCCCATTGGGATCTATGGACATTGTGCGGTGCACCTCAGGGTTCCCGCATCTGCAGAGTTCATGGACCAGGCTACTGAGGACAGAAGCCTGAGCATGGGACAGGGGCTTTGCATCAGGATTCCCGTGAAGGTTATTTCACAAGTGAATGCTGTTGGTAACACCTGGGTGAGTCAGTGGGTTAGGCCACTGCCTTCAGCTCAGGACATGATCCCAGAGTCCTGGGATGGAGCCCCACATCGGGCTGTCTCCTCAGCAGGGAGCCTTCTTTCCCTTCTCTGGGCGTGCAATACTGCCTACATCTTTTCGCGCCCTGCAAAGTGAAAAAGTAAAATCTTGAGGCAATAAATAAATAAATACATAAATAATAAATATATAAAAGAGATGGCATGATTTCCTATTGGAATCTAGGTCATTTGTGCGGGGCAGCTCAGGGTTCCCCCATGGGGAGAGTTTGGGAACCAGGCCTTTGAGGACAGAAGACTGAGCACATGACTTGGGCTTCGCATTATGCTAAGGCTGAAGGTTATTGCTATAGGTTATGCTTTCCAGAACACCTGTGTACCTCATTGGATGTGACCTCTTGCCTCGGCCCAGGTCAAGATCCCAGGGAAGAGGAATCTAGTTTGACACCGGGCCCTCCGCACTGCAGGGAGTCTTATTCCCCCTTCCTTCAGACAAAAACACAGCCTACTTGTGATCTCAGTCTGTCCAACAAATAAATAAAATCATTATAAAAAAATAAATAAATATATTCAGGCATGATTTATATAGTGATCAAGTACAATTCTGCAGTGTGGCTCAGGGTTCTTCCATCGGGAGATTTTGGGAAACAGGCCTCTGAGGTTGGAAGGCTGAGCACCCGACCACGGCTTCATGTGAGGTATAGGGTTAGGGTTAGGGTTAGGGTTACGGTTAGGGTTAGGGTTATGTTTAGGTGAGGGTTAGAGTAAGGGTTAGGGTTATGTCTTAGGAACAAGGCATGTCGGAACTGGCCACACAATACTGGCACACCAAGGGCTGAGTTGAGGGTGGGACTCAGCAGAATCCTCAGGCGATGGAATTTTGGACGGGACAGGCCAAGAGGGTGGAATGCCCTCAGGGGAGCATGCTGGTTTCTATATATCTGAAGGTACTGGATAGCACAGAAGGAAAGGGTCAGTTTCTGCCTGAGAGGCTGAGTCCTTTCTACAGACTGACTTTTCCATCCACAGAAGGACCTGGGTTCTGTCCTCAGGTGTCCAGAGTCTGTTCACGTAACCTAGGCTTAGCCTTTGGCTCTGGGAGAATGGCTGACCTGATTTGTCAGGGCAGAATTAGGCTTTCCACGGGACTCAGTTGAGGACGTAGCCCTGGCGGACCATCCTATTCCCGGATTGTGGTTTGGGGGTCCTAAGAAGGGGTTGGTAGAATGATCCGACAGGCAGATTTCTCCCGCCCCGAGGGTCATCCACAGGGCTAAATTTCCCATTATCATAGTGGGCGGCACCCAGAAGCCTGCGATGTGAAGAAGGAATCCCCTACCTAGAGGGCTACCAGGGCAGGCAACCGGGGATAGAAGTCTGAAGAAGAACCCTCGGGTTAGGGTTAGGCCGATGCACATGGGAGGCCCTCCCGGCCCTTGCTGAGGGATCATCAAACTCCTGGTTCCCGCTTCAGGTGGGCGCTCCTTGGAGCTGTGTCACAAGGGGTGCATGCAGATTTCACCTGTTCTATAGACTCAGCTCATTTCTAAAGGGCAAACGTTCCCATTGGGATCTATGGACATTGTGCGGTGCACCTCAGGGTTCCTGCATCTGCAGAGTTCATGGACCATGCTACTGAGGACAGAAGCCTGAGCATGGGACAGGGGCTTTGCATCAGGATTACCTTGAAGGTTATTTCACAAGTGAATGCTGTTGGTAACACCTGGGTGAGTCAGTGGGTTAGGCCACTTCCTTCAGCTCAGGACATGATCCCAGAGTCCTGGAATGGAGCCCCACATCGGGCTGTCTCCTCAGCAGGGAGCATTCTTTCCCTTCTCTGGGCGTGCAACACTGCCTACATCTTTTCGCTCCCTGAAAAGTGAAAAAGTAAAATCTTGAGGCAATAAATAAATAAATACATAAATAATAAATATATAAAAGAGAGGGCATGATTTCCTATTGGAATCTAGGTCATTTGTGCGGGGCAGCTCAGGGTTCCCCCATGGGGAGAGTTTGGGAACCAGGCCTTTGAGGACAGAAGACTGAGCACATGACTTGGGCTTCGCATTATGAGGAGGCTGAAGGTCATTGCTATAGGGTATGCTTTCCAGAACACCTGTGTACCTCATTGGATGTGACCTCTTGCCTCGGCCCAAGTCAAGATCCCAGGGAAGAGAAATCTAGTTTGACACCGGGCCCTCCCCACTGCAGGGAGCCTTATTCCACCTTCCTTCAGACAACAACACAGCCTACTTGTGATCTCAGTCTGTCCAACAAATAAATAAAATCATTATAAAAAAATATATATTCAGGCATGTTTTATATAGTGATCAAGTGCAATTCTGCAATGTGGCTCAGGGTTCTTCCATCGGGAGATTTTGGGAACCAGGCCACTGAGGTTGGAAGGCTGAGCATCCGGCCACGGCTTCATGTGAGGTATAGGGTTAGGGTTAGGGTTAGGGTTAGGGTTATGTTTAGGTGAGGGTTAGAGTAAGGGTTAGGGTTCTGTCTTAGGAACAAGGCATGTCGGAACTGGCCACACAATACTGGCACACCAAGGGCTGAGTTGAGGGTGGGTCTCAGCAGAATCCTCAGGCGATGGAATTTTGGACGGGACAGGCCAAGAGGGTGGAATGCCCACAGGGGAGCATGCTGGTTTCTATATATCTGAAGGTACTGGATAGCACTGAAGGAAAGGGTCAGTTTCTGCCTGAGAGGCTGAGTCCTTCCTACAGACTGACTTTCCCAACCACAGGAGGACCTGGGTTCAGTTTTCCGGTGTCCAGAGTCTGATCACGTAACCTAGGCTTAGGGTATGGCTATGGGAGAATGGCTGACCTGATTTGTCAGGGCAGAATTAGCCTTTCCACGGGACTCAGTTGAGGACGTAGCCCTGGCGGACCATCCTATTCCCGGATTGTGGTGTGGGGTTCCTAGGAAGGTGTTGGTAGACTGATCGGACAGGCAGATTTCTCCCGCCCCAAGGGTCTTCCACAGGGCTAAATTTTCCATTATCATAGTGGGCGGCACCCAGAAGCCTGCGATGTGAAGAAGGAATCCCCTACCTAGAGGGCTACCAGGGCAGGCAACCGGGGATAGAAGTCTGAAGAAGCACCCTCGGGTTAGGTTTAGGCCGATGCACATGGGAGGCCCTACTGGCCCTTGCTGAGGGATCATCAAACTCCTGGTTCCCGCTTCAGGTGGGCGCTCCTTGGAGCTGTGTCCCAAGGGGTGCATGCATATTTCACCTGTTCTACGGATTCAGCTCATTTCTAAAGGGCAAACGTTCTCATTGGGATCTATGGACATTGTGCGGTGCACCTCAGGGTTCCCGCATCTGCAGAGTTCATGGACCATGCTACTGAGGACAGAAGCCTGAGCATGGGACAGGGCCTTTGCATCAGGATTACCGGGAATGTTATTTCACAAGTGAATGCTGTTGGTAACACCTGGGTGAGTCAGTGGGTTAGGCCACTGCCTTCAGCTCAGGACATGATCCCAGAGTCCTGGGATGGAGCCCCACATCGGGCTGTCTCCTCAGCAGGGAGCCTTCTTTCCCTTCTCTGGGCGTGCAACACTGCCTACATCTTTTCGCTCCCTGCAAAGTGAAAAAGTAAAATCTTGAAGCAATAAATAAATAAATACGTAAAAATAAATATATAAAAGGGAGGGCATGATTTCCTATTGGAATCTAGGTCATTTGTGCGGGGCAGCTCAGGGTTCCCCCATGGGGAGAGTTTGGGAACCAGGCCTTTGAGGACAGAAGACTGAGCACATGACTTGGGCTTCACATTATGCTAAGGCTGAAGGTCATTGCTATAGAGTATGCTTTCCAGAACACCTGTGTACCTCACTGGATGTGACCTCTTGCCTCGGCTTAGGTCAAGATCCCAGGGAAGAGGAATCTAGTTGGACACCGGGCCCTCCCCACTGCAGGGAGCCTTATTCCCCCTTCCTTCAGACAAAAACACAGCCTATTTGTGATCTCAGTCTGTCCAACAAATAAATAAAATCATTATAAAAAAATAAATAATTATATTCAGGCATGTTTTATATAGTGATCAAGTGCAATTCTGCAGTGTGGCTCAGGGACTTCCATCGGGAGATTTTGGGAACCAGGCCTCTGAGGTTGGAAGGCTGAGCAGCCGACCAGGCTTCATGTGATGTATAGGGTTAGGGTTAGGTTTAGGGTTAGGGTTATGGTTAGGGTTATGTTTAGGGTAGGGTTAGAGTAAGGGTTAGGGTTATGGCTTAGGAACAAGGCATGTCGGAACTGGCCACACAATACTGGCACACCAAGGGCTGAGTTGAGGGTGGGACTCAGCAGAATCCTCAGGCGATGGAATTTTGGACGGGACAGGCCAAGAGGGTGGAATGCCCTCAGGGGAGCATGCTGGTTACTATATATCTGAAGGTACTGGATAGCACGGAAGGAAAGGGTCAGTTTCTGCCTGAGAGGCTGAGTCCTACCTACAGACTGACTTTCCCTTCCACAGGAGGACCTGGGTTCAGTCCTCCGGTGTCCAGAGTCTGATCACGTAACCTAGGCTTAGACTTTGGGTCTGGGAGAATGGCTGACCTGATTTGTCAGGGCAGAATTAGGCTTTCCACGGGACACAGTTGAGGACATAGCCCTGGCGGACCATCCTATTCTTGGATTGTGGTCTGGGGGTCCTAGGAAGGTGTTGGTAGAATGATCGGACAGGCAGATTTCTCCCGCCCCGAGGGTCTTCCACAGGGCTAAATTTCCCATTATCATAGTGGGCGGCACCCAGAAGCCTGCAATGGGAAGAAGGAATCCCCTACCTAGAGGGCTACCAGGGAAGGCAACCGGGGATAGAAGTCTGAAGAAGCACCCTCGGGTTAGGGTTAGGCCGATGCACATGGGAGTCCCTACCGGCCCTTGCTGAGGGATCATCAAACTCTTGGTTCCCGCTTCAGGTGGGCGCTCCTTGGAGCTGTGTCCCAAGGGGTGCATGCAGATTTCACCTGTTCTACGAATTCAGCTCATTTCTAAAGGGAAACGTTCCCATTGGGATCTATGGACATTGTGCGGTGCACCTCAGGGTTCCCGCATCTGCAGAGTTCATGGACCAGGCTACTGAGGACAGAAGCCTGAGCATGGGACAGGTGCTTTGCATCAGGATTACCGTGAAGTTTATTTCACAAGTGAAAGCTGTTGGTAACACCTGGGTGAGTCAGTGGGTTAGGCCACTGCCTTCAGCTCAGGACATGATCCCAGAGTCCTGGGATGGAGCCCCACATCGGGCTGTCTCCTCAGCAGGGAGCCTTCTTTCCCTTCTCTGGGCGTGCAACACTGCCTACATCTTTTCGCTCCCTGCAAAGTGAAAAAGTAAAATCTTGAAGCAATGAATAAATAAATACATAAATAATAAATATATAAAAGAGAGGGCATGATTTCCTATTGGAATCTAGGTCATTTGTGCAGGGCAGCTCAGGGTTCCCCCATGGGGAGAGTTTGGGAACCAGGCCTTTGAGGACAGAAGACTGAGCACATGACTTGGGCTTCGCATTATGAGGAGGCTGAAGGTCATTGTTATAGGGTATGCTTTCCAGAACACCTGTGTACCTCATTGGATGTGACCTCTTGCCTCGTCCCAGGTCAAGATCCCAGGGAAGAGGAATCTAGTTTGACACCGGGCCCTCCCCACTGCAGGGAGCCTTATTCCCCCTTCCTTCAGACAAAAACACAGCCTACTTGTTTTCTCAGTCTGTCCAACAAATAAATAAAATCATTATAAAAAATAAATAAATATATTCAGGCATGTTTTATATAGTGATCAAGTGCAATTCTGCAGTGTGGCTCAGGGTTCTTCCATCGGGAGATTTTGGGAACCAGGCCTCTGAGGTTGGAAGGCTGAGCAGCCGACGACGGCTTCATGTGAGGTATAGGGTTAGGGTTAGGGTTAGGGTTAGGGTTAGGGTTAGGGTTAGGGTTATGTTTAGGTGAGGGTTAGTAAGGGTTAGGGTTATGGCTTAGGAACAAGGCATGTCGGAACTGGCCACACAATACTAGCACACCAAGGGCTGAGTTGAGGGTGGGACTCAGCAGAATCCTCAGGCGATGGAATTTTGGACGGGACAGGCCAAGAGGGTGGAATGCCCTCAGGGGAGCATGCTGGTTTCTATATATCTGAAGGTACTGGATAGCACAGAAGGAAAGGGTCAGTTTCTGCCTGAGAGGCTGAGTCCTTCCTACAGACTGACTTTCCCATCCACAGGAGGACCTGGGTTCAGTCCTCCGGTGTCCAGAGTCTGATCACGTAACCTAGGCTTAGGGTTTGGCTCTGGGAGAATGGCTGACCTCATTTGTCAGGGCAGAATTAGGCTTTCCACGGGACTCAGTTGAGGACGTAGCCCTGGCGGACCATCCTATTCCCAATTGTGCTGTGGGGGTCCTAGGAAGGTGTTGGTAGAATGATCGGACAGGCAGATTTCTCCCGCCCCGAGGGTCTTCCTCAGGGCTAAATTGGCCATTATCATAGTGGGCGGCACCCAGAAGCCTGCGGTGTGAAGAAGGAATCCCCTACCTAGAGGGCTACCAGGGAAGGCAACCGGGGATAGAAGTCTGAAGAAGCACCCTCGGGTTAGGGTTAGGCCGATGCACATGGGAGGCCCTACCGGCCCTTGCTGAGGGATCATCAAACTCCTGGTTCCCGCTTCAGGTGGGCGCTCCTTGGAGCTGTGTCCCAAGGGGTGCATGCAGATTTCACCTGTTCTACGGATTCAGCTCATTTCTAAAGTTCAAACGTTCCTATTGGGATCTATGGACATTGTGCGGTGCACCTCAGGGTTCCCGCATCTGCAGAGTTCATGGACCAGGCTACTGAGGACAGAAGCCTGAGCATGGGACAGGGGCTTTGCATCAGGATTCCCGTGAAGGTTATTTACAAGTGAATGCTGTTGGTAACACCTGGGTGAGTCAGTGGGTTAGGCCACTGCCTTCAGCTCAGGACATGATCCCAGAGTCCTGGGATGGAGCCCCACATCGGGCTGTCTATTCAGCAGGGAGCCTTCTTTCCTTTCTCTGGGCGTGCAACACTGCCTACATCTTTTCGCTCCCTGCAAAATGAAAAAGTAAAATCTTGAAGCAATAAAAAAATAAATACATAAATAATAAATATATAAAAGAGAGGGCATGATTTCCTATTGGAATCTAGGTCATTTGTGCGGGGCAGCTCAGGGTTCCCCCATGGGGAGAGTTTGGGAACCAGGCCTTTGAGTACAGAAGACTGAGCACATGACTTGGGCTTTGCATTATGCTAAGGCTGAAGGTCATTGCTATAGGGTATGCTTTCCAGAACACCTGTGTACCTCATTGGATGTGACCTCTTGCCTCGGCCCAGGTCAAGATCCCAGGGAAGAGGAATCTAGTTTGACACGGGGCCCTCCCCACTGCAGGGAGCCTTATTCCCCCTTCCTTCAGACAAAAACACAGCCTAGTTGTGATCTCAGTCTGTCCAACAAATAAATAAAATCATTATAAATAAATAAATAAATATATTCAGGCATGTTTTATATAGTGATCAAGTGCAATTCTGCAGTGTGGCTCAGGGTTCTTCCATCGGGAGATTTTGGGAACCAGGCCTCTGAGGTTGGAAGGCTGAGCAGCCGACCACGGCTTCATGGGAGGTATAGGGTTAGGGTTAGGGTTAGGGTTAGGGTTAGGGTTAGGGTTATGTTTAGGTGAGGGTTAGTAAGGGTAGGGTTATGTCTTAGGAACAAGGCATGTCGGAACTGGCCACACAATACTGGCACACCAAGTGCTGAGTTGAGGGTGGGACTCAGCAGAACCTCAGGCGATGGAATTTTGGACGGGACAGGCCAAGAGGGTGGAATGCCCTCAGGGGAGCATGCTGGTTTCTATATATCTGAAGGTACTGGATAGCACAGAAGGAAAGGGTCAGTTTCTGCCTGAGAGGCTGAGTCCTTCCTACAGACTGACTTTCCCATCCACAGGAGGACCTGGGTTCAGTCCTCCGGTGTCCAGAGTCTGATCACGTAACCTAGGCTTAGGGTTTGGCTCTGGGAGAATGGCTGACCTGATTTGTCAGGGCAAAATTAGGCTTTCCACGGGACTCAGTTGAGGACGTAGCCCTGGCGGACCATCCTATTCTTGGATTGTGGTGTGGGGGTCCTAGGAAGGTGTTGGTAGACTGATCGGACAGGCAGATTTCTCCCGCCCCGAGGGTCTTGCACAGGGCTAAACTTCCCATTTGCCTAGTGGGCGGCACCCAGAGGCCTGCGATGTGAAGAAGGAATCCCCTACCTAGAGGGCTACCAGGGCAGACAACCGGGGATAGAAGTCTGAAGAAGCACCCTCGGGTAAGGGTTAGGCCGATGCACATGGGAGGCCCTACCGGCCCTTGCTGAGGGATCATCAAACTCCTGGTTCCCGCTTCAGGTGGGCGCTCCTTGGAGCTGTGTCCCAAGGGGTGCATGCAGATTTCACCTGTTCTACGGATTCAGCTCATTTCTAAAGGGCAAACGTTCCCATTGGCATCTATGGACATTGTGCGGTGCACCTCAGGGTTCCCGCATCTGCAGAGTTCATGGACCAAGCTACTGAGGACAGAAGCCTGAGCATGGGACAGGGGCTTTGCATCAGGATTACCTTGAAGGTTATTTCACAAGTGAATGCTGTTGGTAACACCTGGGTGAGTCAGTGGGTTAGGCCACTGCCTTCAGCTCAGGACATGATCCCAGAGTCCTGGGATGGAGCCCCACATCGGGCTGTCTCCTCAGCAGGGAGCCTTCTTTCCCTTCTCTGGGGGTGCAACACTGCCTACATCTTTTCGCTCCCTGCAAAATGAAAAAGTAAAATCTTGAAGCAATAAAAAAATAAATACATAAATAATAAATATATAAAAGAGAGGGCAAGATTTCCTATTGGAATCTAGGTCATTTGTGTGGGGCAGCTCAGGGTTCCCGCATAGGGAGAGTTTGGGAACCAGGCCTTTGAGGACAGAAGACTGAGAACATGACTTGGGCTTCGCATTATGCTAAGGCTGAAGGTCATTGCTATAGGGTATGCTTTCCAGAACACCTGTGTACCTCATTGGATGTGACCTCTTGCCTCGGCCCAGGTCAAGATCCCAGGGAAGAGGAATCTAGTTTGACACGGGGCCCTCCCCACTGCAGGGAGCCTTATTCCCCCTTCCTTCAGACAAAAACACAGCCTACTTGTGATCTCAGTCTGTCCAACAAATAAATAAAATCATTATAAATAAATAAATAAATATATTCAGGCATGTTTTATATAGTGATCAAGTGCAATTCTGCAGTGTGGCTCAGGGTTCTTCCATCGGGAGATTTTGGGAACCAGGCCTCTGAGGTTGGAAGGCTGAGCAGCCGACCACGGCTTCATGTGAGGTATAGGGTTAGGGTTGGGGTTAGGGTTAGGGTTAGGGTTATGTTTAGGTGAGGGTTAGTAAGGGTTAGGGTTATGTCTTAGGAACAAGGCATGTCGGAACTGGCCACACAATACTGGCACACCAAGGGCTGAGTTGAGGGTGGGACTCAGCAGAACCTCAGGCGATGGAATTTTGGACGGGACAGGCCAAGAGGGTGGAATGCCCTCAGGGGAGCATGCTGGTTTCTATATATCTGAAGGTACTGGATAGCACAGAAGGAAAGGGTCAGTTTCT
Source organism: Mustela nivalis (assembly GCF_964662115.1). Lineage (NCBI taxonomy): Eukaryota > Metazoa > Chordata > Mammalia > Carnivora > Mustelidae > Mustela > Mustela nivalis. The sequence goes on from NW_028136524.1 coordinate 1,751,634, forward strand.
GCCTGAGAGGCTGAGTCCTTCCTACAGACTGACTTTCCCATCCACAGGAGGACCTGGGTTCAGTCCTCCGGTGTCCAGAGTCTGATCACGTAACCTAGGCTTAGGGTTTGGCTCTGGGAGAATGGCTGACCTCATTTGTCAGGGCAGAATTAGGCTTTCCACGGGACTCAGTTGAGGACGTATCCCTGGCGGACCATCCTATTACCAATTGTGCTGTGGGGGTCCTAGGAAGGTGTTGGTAGAATGATCGGACAGGCAGATTTCTCCCGCCCCGAGGGTCTTCCTCAGGGCTAAATTGGCCATTATCATAGTGGGCGGCACCCAGAAGCCTGCGGTGTGAAGAAGGAATCCCCTACCTAGAGGGCTACCAGGGAAGGCAACCGGGGATAGAAGTCTGAAGAAGCACCCTCGGGTTAGGGTTAGGCCGATGCACATGGGAGGCCCTACCGGCCCTTGCTGAGGGATCATCAAACTCCTGGTTCCCGCTTCAGGTGGGCGCTCCTTGGAGCTGTGTCCCAAGGGGTGCATGCATATTTCACCTGTTCTACGGATTCAGCTCATTTCTAAAGTTCAAACGTTCCTATTGGGATCTATGGACATTGTGCGGTGCACCTCAGGGTTCCCGCATCTGCAGAGTTCATGGACCAGGCTACTGAGGACAGAAGCCTGAGCATGGGACAGGGGCTTTGCATCAGGATTCCCGTGAAGGTTATTTCACAAGTGAATGCTGTTGGTAACACCTGGGTGAGTCAGTGGGTTAGGCCACTGCCTTCAGCTCAGGACATGATCCCAGAGTCCTGGGATGGAGCCCCACATCGGGCTGTCTATTCAGCAGGGAGCCTTCCTTCCTTTCTCTGGGCGTGCAACACTGCCTACATCTTTTCGCTCCCTGCAAAGTGAAAAAGTAAAATCTTGAAGCAATAAATAAATAAATACCTAAATAATAAATATATAAAAGAGAGGGCATGATTTCCTATTGGAATCTAGGTGATTTGTGCGGGGCAGCTCAGGGTTCTCCCATGGGGAGAGTTTGGGAACCAGGCCTTTGAGGACAGAAGACTGAGCACATGACTTGGGCTTCGCATTATGCTAAGGCTGAAGGTCATTGCTACAGGGTTTGCTTTCCAGAACACCTGTGTACCTCATTGGATGTGACCTCTTGCCTCGGCCCAGGTCAAGATCCCAGGGAAGAGGAATCTAGTTTGACACCGGGCCCTCCACACTGCAGGGAGCCTTATTCCCCCTTCCTTCAGACAAAACAACAGCCTACTTGTGATCTCAGTCTGTCCAACAAATAAATAAAATCATTATAAAAAAATAAATAAATATATTCAGGCATGTTTTATATAGTGATCAAGTGCAATTCTGCAGTGTGGCTCAGGGTTCTTCCATCAGGAGATTCTGGGAACCAGGCCTCTGAGGTTGGAAGGCTTAGCAGCCGACCACGGCTTCATGTGAGGTATAGGGTTAGGGTTAGGGTTAGGGTTAGGGTTAGGGTTAGGGTTAGGGTTATGTTTAGGTGAGGGTTAGAGTAATGGTTAGGGTTATGTCTTAGGAACAAGGCATGTCGGAACTGGCCACACAATACTGGCACACCAAGGGCTGAGTTGAGGGTGGGACTCAGCAGAACCTCAGGCGATGGAATTTTGGACGGGACAGGCCAAGAGGGTGGAATGCCCTCAGGGGAGAATGCTGGTTTCTATATATCTGAAGGTACTGGATAACACAGTAGGAAAGGGTCAGTTTCTGCCTGAGAGGCTGAGTCCTTCCTACAGACTGACTTTCCCATCCACAGGAGGACCTGGGTTCAGTCCTCCGGTGTCCAGAGTCAGATCACGTAACCTAGGCTTAGCCTTTGGCTCTGGGAGAATGGCTGACCTGATTTGTCAGGGCAGAATTAGGCTTTCCAAGGGACTCAGTTGAGGACGTAGCCCTGGCGGACCATCCTATTCCCGGATTGTGGTGTGGGGGTCCTAAGAAGGTGTTGGTAGAATGATCGGACAGGCAGATTTCTCCCGCCCCGAGGGTCTTGCACAGGGCTAAACTTCCCATTTGCCTAGTGGGCGGCACCCAGAGGCCTGCGATGTGAAGAAGGAGTCCCCTACCTAGAGGGCTACCAGGGCAGACAACCGGGGATAGAAGTCTGGTGAAGCACCCTCGGGTTAGGGTTAGGCCGATGCACATGGGAGGCCCTACCGGCCCTTGCTGAGGGATCATCAAACTCCTGGTTCCCGCTTCAGGTGGGCGCTCCTTAGAGCTGTGTCCCAAGGGGTGCATGCAGATTTCACCTGTTCTACGGATTCAGCTCATTTCTAAAGGGCAAACGTTCCCATTGGCATCTATGGACATTGTGCGGTGCACCTCAGGGTTCCCGCATCTGCAGAGTTCATGGACCAAGCCACTGAGGACAGAAGCCTGAGCATGGGACAGGGGCTTTGCATCAGGATTCCCGTGAAGGTTATTTCACAAGTGAATGCTGTTGGTAACACCTGGGTGAGTCAGTGGGTTAGGCCACTGCCTTCAGCTCAGGACATGATCCCAGAGTCCTGGGATGGAGCCCCACATCGGGCTGTCTCCTCAGCAGGGAGCCTTCTTTCCCTTCTCTGGGGGTGCAACACTGCCTACATCTTTTCGCTCCCTGCAAAATGAAAAGTAAAATCTTGAAGCAATAAATAAATAAATACATAAATAATAAATATATAAAAGAGAGGGCATGATTTCCTATTGGAATCTAGGTCATTTGTGCGGGGCAGCTCAGGGTTCCCCCATAGGGAGAGTTTGGGAACCATGCCTTTGAGGACAGAAGACTGAGCACATGACTTGGGCTTCGCATTATGCTAAGGCTGAAGGTCATTGCTATAGGGTATGCTTTCCAGAACACCTGTGTACCTCATTGGATGTGACCTCTTGCCTCGGCCCAGGTCAAGATCCCAGGGAAGAGGAATCTAGTTTGACACGGGGCCCTCCCCACTGCAGGGAGCCTTATTCCCCCTTCCTTCAGACAAAAACACAGCCTACTTGTGATCTCAGTCTGTCCAACAAATAAATAAAATCATTATAAATAAATAAATAAATATATTCAGGCATGTTTTATATAGTGATCAAGTGCAATTCTGCAGTGTGGCTCAGGGTTCTTCCATCGGGAGATTTTGGGAACCAGGCCTCTGAGGTTGGAAGGCTGAGCAGCCGACCACGGCTTCATGTGAGGTATAGGGTTAGGGTTAGGGTTAGGGTTAGGGTTAGGGTTATGTTTAGGTGAGGGTTAGTAAGGGTTAGGGTTATGTCTTAGGAACAAGGCATGTCGGAACTGGCCACACAATACTGGCACACCAAGGGCTGAGTTGAGGGTGGGACTCAGCAGAACCTCAGGCGATGGAATTTTGGACGGGACAGGCCAAGAGGGTGGAATGCCCTCAGGGGAGCATGCTGGTTTCTATATATCTGAAGGTACTGGATAGCACAGAAGGAAAGGGTCAGTTTCTGCCTGAGAGGCTGAGTCCTTCCTACAGACTGACTTTCCCATCCACAGGAGGACCTGGGTTCAGTCCTCCGGTGTCCAGAGTCTGATCACGTAACCTAGGCTTAGGGTTTGGCTCTGGGAGAATGGCTGACCTGATTTGTCAGGGCAGAATTAGGCTTTCCAAGGGATTCAGTTGAGGACGTAGCCCTGGCGGACCATCCTATTCCCGGATTGTGGTGTGGGGGTCCTAGGAAGGTGTTGGTAGACTGATCGGACAGGCAGATTTCTCCCGCCCCGAGGGTCTTGCACAGGGCTAAACTTCCCATTTGCCTAGTGGGCCGCACCCAGAGGCCTGCGATGTGAAGAAGGAATCCCCTACCTAGAGGGCTACCAGGGCAGACAACCGGGGATAGAAGTCTGAAGAAGCACCCTCGGGTTAGGGTTAGGCCGATGCACATGGGAGGCCCTACCGGCCCTTGCTGAGGGATCATCAAACTCCTGGTTCCCGCTTCAGGTGGGCGCTCCTTGGAGCTGTGTCCCAAGGGGTGCATGCAGATTTCACCTGTTCTACGGATTCAGCTCATTTCTAAAGGGCAAACGTTCCCATTGGCATCTATGGACATTGTGCGGTGCACCTCAGGGTTCCCGCATCTGCAGAGTTCATGGACCAAGCCACTGAGGACAGAAGCCTGAGCATGGGACAGGGGCTTTGCATCAGGATTCCCGTTAAGGTTATTTCACAAGTGAATGCTGTTGGTAACACCTGGGTGAGTCAGTGGGTTAGGCCACTGCCTTCAGCTCAGGACATGATCCCAGAGTCCTGGGATGGAGCCCCACATTGGGCTGTCTCCTCAGCAGGGAGCCTTCTTTCCCTTCTCTGGGGGTGCAACACTGCCTACATCTTTTCGCTCCCTGCAAAATGAAAAAGTAAAATCTTGAAGCAATAAAAAAATAAATACATAAATAATAAATATATAAAAGAGAGGGCAAGATTTCCTATTGGAATCTAGGTCATTTGTGTGGGGCAGCTCAGGGTTCCCCCATAGGGAGAGTTTGGGAACCATGCCTTTGAGGACAGAAGACTGAGCACATGACTTGGGCTTCGCATTATGCTAAGGCTGAAGGTCATTGCTATAGGGTATGCTTTCCAGAACACCTGTGTACCTCATTGGATGTGACCTCTTGCCTCGGCCCAGGTCAAGATCCCAGGGAAGAGGAATCTAGTTTGACACGGGGCCCTCCCCACTGCAGGGAGCCTTATTCCCCCTTCCTTCAGACAAAAACACAGCCTACTTGTGATCTCAGTCTGTCCAACAAATAAATAAAATCATTATAAATAAATAAATAAATATATTCAGGCATGTTTTATATAGTGATCAAGTGCAATTCTGCAGTGTGGCTCAGGGTTCTTCCATCGGGAGATTTTGGGAACCAGGCCTCTGAGGTTGGAAGGCTGAGCAGCCGACCACGGCTTCATGTGAGGTATAGGGTTAGGGTTAGGGTTAGGGTTAGGGTTAGGGTTAGGGTTAGGGTTATGTTTAGGTGAGGGTTAGTAAGGGTTAGGGTTATGTCTTAGGAACAAGGCATGTCGGAACTGGCCACACAATACTGGCACACCAAGGGCTGAGTTGAGGGTGGGACTCAGCAGAACCTCAGGCGATGGAATTTTGGACGGGACAGGCCAAGAGGGTGGAATGCCCTCAGGGGAGCATGCTGGTTTCTATATATCTGAAGGTACTGGATAGCACAGAAGGAAAGGGTCAGTTTCTGCCTGAGAGGCTGAGTCCTTCCTACAGACTGACTTTCCCATCCACAGGAGGACCTGGGTTCAGTCCTCCGGTGTCCAGAGTCTGATCACGTAACCTAGGCTTAGGGTTTGGCTCTGGGAGAATGGCTGACCTGATTTGTCAGGGCAGAATTAGGCTTTCCACGGGACTCAGTTGAGGACGTAGCCCTGGTGGACCAACCTATTCCCGGATTGTGCTGTGGGGGTCCTAGGAAGGTGTTGGTAGAATGATCGGACAGGCAGATTTCTCCCGCCCCGAGGGTCTTCCTCAGGGCTAAATTGGCCATTATCATAGTGGGCGGCACCCAGAAGCCTGCGATGTGAAGAAGGAATCCCCTACCTAGAGGGCTACCAGGGCAGACAACCGGGGATAGAAGTCTGAAGAAGCACCCTCGGGTTAGGGTTAGGCCGATGCACATGGGAGGCCCTACCGGCCTTTGCTGAGGGATCATCAAACTCCTGGTTCCCGCTTCAGGTGGGCGCTCCTTGGAGCTGTGTCCCAAGGGGTGCATGCAGATTTCACCTGTTCTACGGATTCAGCTCATTTCTAAAGTTCAAACGTTCCTATTGGGATCTATGGACATTGTGCGGTGCACCTCAGGGTTCCCGCATCTGCAGAGTTCATGGACCAGGCTACTGAGGACAGAAGCCTGAGCATGGGACAGGGGCTTTGCATCAGGATTCCCGTGAAGGTTATTTCACAAGTGAATGCTGTTGGTAACACCTGGGTGAGTCAGTGGGTTAGGCCACTGCCTTCAGCTCAGGACATGATCCCAGAGTCCTGGGATGGAGCCCCACATCGGGCTGTCTATTCAGCAGGGAGCCTTCTTTCCTTTCTCTGGGCGTGCAACACTGCCTACATCTTTTCGCTCCCTACAAAGAGAAAAGTAAAATCTTGAAGCAATAAATAAATAAATACCTAAATAATAAATATATAAAAGAGAGGGCATGATTTCCTATTGGAATCTAGGTGATTTGTGCGGGGCAGCTCAGGGTTCCCCCATAGGGAGAGTTTGGGAACCAGGCCTTTGAGAACAGAAGACTGAGCACATGACTTGGGCTTCGCATTATGCTAAGGCTGAAGGTCATTGCTACAGGGTTTGCTTTCCAGAACACCTGTGTACCTCATTGGATGTGACCTCTTGCCTCGGCCCAGGTCAAGATCCCAGGGAAGAGGAATCTAGTTTGACACCGGGCCCTCCACACTGCAGGGAGCCTTATTCCCCCTTCCTTCAGACAAAACCACAGCCTACTTGTGATCTCAGTCTGTCCAACAAATAAATAAAATCATTATAAAAAAATAAATAAATATATTCAGGCATGTTTTATATAGTGATCAAGTGCAATTCTGCAGTGTGGCTCACGGTTCTTCCATCAGGAGATTTTGGGAACCAGGCCTCTGAGGTTGGAAGGCTGAGCAGCCGACCACGGCTTCATGTGAGGTATAGGGTTAGGGTTAGGGTTAGGGTTAGGGTTAGTGTTAGGGTTAGGGTTATGTTTAGGTGAGGGTTAGAGTAATGGTTAGGGTTATGTCTTAGGAAGAAGGCATGTCGGAACTGGCCACACAATACTGGCACACCAAGGGCTGAGTTGTGGGTGGGACTCAGCAGAATCCTCAGGCGATGGAATTTTGGACGGGACAGGCCAAGAGGGTGGAATGCCCTCAGGGGAGCATGCTGGTTTCTATATATCTGAAGGTACTGGATAGCACAGAAGGAAAGGGTCAGTTTCTGCCTGAGAGGCTGAGTCCTTCCTACAGACTGACTTTCCCATCCACAGGAGGACCTGGGTTCAGTCCTCCGGTGTCCAGAGTCAGATCACGTAACCTAGGCTTAGGGTTTGGCTCTGGGAGAATGGCTGACCTGATTTGTCAGGGCAGAATTAGGCTTTCCAAGGGACTCAGTTGAGGACGTAGCCCTGGCGGACCATCCTATTCCCGGATTGTGGTGTGGGGGTCCTAGGAAGGTGTTGGTAGAATGATCGGACAGGCAGATATCTCCCGCCCCGAGGGTCTTGCACAGGGCTAAATTTCCCATTTGCCTAGTGGGCGGCACCCAGAGGCCTGCGATGTAAAGAAGGAATCCCCTACCTAGAGGGCTACCAGGGCAGACAACCGGGGATAGAAGTCTGAAGAAGCACCCTTGGGTTAGGGTTAGGCCGATGCACATGGAGGCCCTACCGGCCCTTGCTGAGGGATCATCAAACTCCTGGTTCCCGCTTCAGGTGGGCGCTCCTTGGAGCTGTGTCCCAAGGGGTGCATGCAGATTTCACCAGTTCTACGGATTCAGCTCATTTCTAAAGGGCAAACGTTCCCATTGGCATCTATGGACATTGTGCGGTGCACCTCAGGGTTCCCGCATCTGCAGAGTTCATGGACCAAGCTACTGAGGACAGAAGCCTGAGCATGGGACAGGGGCTTTGCATCAGGATTCCCGTGAAGGTTATTTCACAAGTGAATGCTGTTGGTAACACCTGGGTGAGTCAGTGGGTTAGGCCACTGCCTTCAGCTCAGGACATGATCCCAGAGTCCTGGGATGGAGCCCCACATCGGGCTGTCTCCTCAGCAGGGAGCCTTCTTTCCCTTCTCTGGGGGTGCAACACTGCCTACATCTTTTCGCTCCCTGCAAAATGAAAAAGTAAAATCTTGAAGCAATAAAAAAATAAATACATAAATAATAAATATATAAAAGAGAGGGCATGATTTCCTATTGGAATCTAGGTCATTTGTGCGGGGCAGCTCAGGGTTCCCCCATGGGGAGAGTTTGGGAACCAGGCCTTTGAGGACAGAAGACTGAGCACATGACTTGGGCTTCGCATTATGCTAAGGCTGAAGGTCATTGCTATAGGGTATGCTTTCCAGAACACCTGTGTACCTCATTGGATGTGACCTCTTGCCTCGGCCCAGGTCAAGATCCCAGGGAAGAGGAATCTAGTTTGACACGGGGCCCTCCCGACTGCAGGGAGCCTTATTCCCCCTTCCTTCAGACAAAAACACAGCCTACTTGTGATCTCAGTCTGTCCAACAAATAAATAAAATCATTATAAATAAATAAATAAATATATTCAGGCATGTTTTATATAGTGATCAAGTGCAATTCTGCAGTGTGGCTCAGGGTTCTTCCATCGGGAGATTTTGGGAACCAGGCCTCTGAGGTTGGAAGGCTGAGCAGCCGACCACGGCTTCATGTGAGGTATAGGGTTAGGGTTAGGGTTAGGGTTAGGGTTAGGGTTAGGGTTAGGGTTATGTTTAGGTGAGGGTTAGTAAGGGTTAGGGTTATGTCTTAGGAACAAGGCATGTCGGAACTGGCCACACAATACTGGCACACCAAGTGCTGAGTTGAGGGTGGGACTCAGCAGAACCTCAGGCGATGGAATTTTGGACGGGACAGGCCAAGAGGGTGGAATGCCCTCAGGGGAGCATGCTGGATTCTATATATCTGAAGGTACTGGATAGCACAGAAGGAAAGGGTCAGTTTCTGCCTGAGAGGCTGAGTCCTTCCTACAGACTGACTTTCCCATCCACAGGAGGACCTGGGTTCAGTCCTCCGGTGTCCAGAGTCTGATCACGTAACCTAGGCTTAGGGTTTGGCTCTGGGAGAATGGCTGACCTGATTTGTCAGGGCAGAATTAGGCTTTCCAAGGGACTCAGTTGAGGACGTAGCCCTGGCGGACCATCCTATTCCCGGATTGTGGTGTGGGGGTCCTAGGAAGGTGTTGGTAGAATGATCGGACAGGCAGATTTCTCCCGCCCCGAGGGTCTTGCACAGGGCTAAACTTCCCATTTGCCTAGTGGGCGGCCCCCAGAGGCCTGCGATGTGAAGCTGGAATCCCCTACCTAGAGGGATACCAGGGCAGACAACCGGGGATAGAAGTCTGAAGAAGCACCCTCGGGTTAGGGTTAGGCCGATGCACATGGGAGGCCCTACCGGCCCTTGCTGAGGGATCATCAAACTCCTGGTTCCCGCTTCAGGTGGGCGCTCCTTGGAGCTGTGTCCCAAGGGGTGCATGCAGATTTCACCTGTTCTACGGATTCAGCTCATTTCTAAAGGGCAAACGTTCCCATTGGCATCTATGGACATTGTGCGGTGCACCTCAGGGTTCCCGCATCTGCAGAGTTCATGGACCAAGCTACTGAGGACAGAAGCCTGAGCATGGGACAGGGGCTTTGCATCAGGATTCCCGTGAAGGTTATTTCACAAGTGAATGCTGTTGGTAACACCTGGGTGAGTCAGTGGGTTAGGCCACTGCCTTCAGCTCAGGACATGATCCCAGAGTCCTGGGATGGAGCCCCACATCGGGCTGTCTCCTCAGCAGGGAGCCTTCTTTCCCTTCTCTGGGGGTGCAACACTGCCTACATCTTTTCGCTCCCTGCAAAATGAAAAAGTAAAATCTTGAAGCAATAAAAAAATAAATACATAAATAATAAATATATAAAAGAGAGGGCAAGATTTCCTATTGGAATCTAGGTCATTTGTGTGGGGCAGCTCAGGGTTCCCCCATGGGGAGAGTTTGGGAACCAGGCCTTTGAGGACAGAAGACTGAGCACATGACTTGGGCTTCGCATTATGCTAAGGCTGAAGGTCATTGCTATAGGGTATGCTTTCCAGAACACCTGTGTACCTCATTGGATGTGACCTCTTGCCTCGGCCCAGGTCAAGATCCCAGGGAAGAGGAATCTAGTTTGACACCGGGCCCTCCCCACTGCAGGGAGCCTTATTCCCCCTTCCTTCAGACAAAAACACAGCCTACTTGTGATCTCAGTCTGTCCAACAAATAAATAAAATCATTATAAATAAATAAATAAATATATTCAGGCATGTTTTATATAGTGATCAAGTGCAATTCTGCAGTGTGGCTCAGGGTTCTTCCATCGGGAGATTTTGGGAACCAGGCCTCTGAGGTTGGAAGGCTGAGCAGCCGACCACGGCTTCATGTGAGGTATAGGGTTAGGGTTAGGGTTAGGGTTAGGGTTAGGGTTAGGGTTAGGGTTAGGGTTATGTTTAGGTGAGGGTTAGTAAGGGTTAGGGTTATGTCTTAGGAACAAGGCATGTCGGAACTGGCCACACAATACTGGCACACCAAGTGCTGAGTTGAGGGTGGGACTCAGCAGAACCTCAGGCGATGGAATTTTGGACGGGACAGGCCAAGAGGGTGGAATGCCCTCAGGGGAGCATGCTGGTTTCTATATATCTGAAGGTACTGGATAGCACAGAAGGAAAGGGTCAGTTTCTGCCTGAGAGGCTGAGTCCTTCCTACAGACTGACTTTCCCATCCACAGGAGGACCTGGGTTCAGTCCTCCGGTGTCCAGAGTCTGATCACGTAACCTAGGCTTAGGGTTTGGCTCTGGGAGAATGGCTGACCTGATTTGTCAGGGCAGAATTAGGCTTTCCAAGGGACTCAGTTGAGGACGTAGCCCTGGCGGACCATCCTATTCCCGGATTGTGGTGTGGGGGTCCTAGGAAGGTGTTGGTAGAATGATCGGACAGGCAGATTTCTCCCGCCCCGAGGGTCTTGCACAGGGCTAAACTTCCCATTTGCCTAGTGGGCGGCCCCCAGAGGCCTGCGATGTGAAGCTGGAATCCCCTACCTAGAGGGATACCAGGGCAGACAACCGGGGATAGAAGTCTGAAGAAGCACCCTCGGGTTAGGGTTAGGCCGATGCACATGGGAGGCCCTACCGGCCCTTGCTGAGGGATCATCAAACTCCTGGTTCCCGCTTCAGGTGGGCGCTCCTTGGAGCTGTGTCCCAAGGGGTGCATGCAGATTTCACCTGTTCTACGGATTCAGCTCATTTCTAAAGGGCAAACGTTCCCATTGGCATCTATGGACATTGTGCGGTGCACCTCAGGGTTCCCGCATCTGCAGAGTTCATGGACCAAGCTACTGAGGACAGAAGCCTGAGCATGGGACAGGGGCTTTGCATCAGGATTCCCGTGAAGGTTATTTCACAAGTGAATGCTGTTGGTAACACCTGGGTGAGTCAGTGGGTTAGGCCACTGCCTTCAGCTCAGGACATGATCCCAGAGTCCTGGGATGGAGCCCCACATCGGGCTGTCTCCTCAGCAGGGAGCCTTCTTTCCCTTCTCTGGGGGTGCAACACTGCCTACATCTTTTCGCTCCCTGCAAAATGAAAAAGTAAAATCTTGAAGCAATAAAAAAATAAATACATAAATAATAAATATATAAAAGAGAGGGCAAGATTTCCTATTGGAATCTAGGTCATTTGTGTGGGGCAGCTCAGGGTTCCCCCATAGGGAGAGTTTGGGAACCAGGCCTTTGAGTACAGAAGACTGAGCACATGACTTGGGCTTCGCATTATGCTAAGGCTGAAGGTCATTGCTATAGGGTATGCTTTCCAGAACACCGGTGTACCTCATTGGATGTGACCTCTTGCCTCGGCCCAGGTCAAGATCCCAGGGAAGAGGAATCTAGTTTGACACGGGGCCCTCCCCACTGCAGGGAGCCTTATTCCCCCTTCCTTCAGACAAAAACACAGCCTACTTGTGATCTCAGTCTGTCCAACAAATAAATAAAATCATTATAAATAAATAAATATATTCAGGCATGTTTTATATAGTGATCAAGTGCAATTCTGCAGTGTGGCTCAGGGTTCTTCCATCGGGAGATTTTGGGAACCAGGCCTCTGAGGTTGGAAGGCTGAGCAGCCGACCACGGCTTCATGTGAGGTATAGGGTTAGGGTTAGGGTTAGGGTTAGGGTTAGGGTTATGTTTAGGTGAGGGTTAGTAAGGGTTAGGGTTATGTCTTAGGAACAAGGCATGTCGGAACTGGCCACACAATACTGGCACACCAAGGGCTGAGTTGAGGGTGGGACTCAGCATAATCCTCAGGCGATGGAATTTTGGACGGGACAGGCCAAGAGGGTGGAATGCCCTCAGGGGAGCATGCTGGTTTCTATATATCTGAAGGTACTGGATAGCACAGAAGGAAAGGGTCAGTTTCTGCCTGAGAGGCTGAGTCCTTCCTACAGACTGACTTTCCCATCCACAGGAGGACCTGGGTTCAGTCCTCCGGTGTCCAGAGTCTGATCACGTAACCTAGGCTTAGGGTTTGGCTCTGGGAGAATGGCTGACCTGATTTGTCAGGGCAGAATTAGGCTTTCCACGGGACTCAGTTGAGGACGTAATCCTGGTGGACCAACCTATTCCCGGATTGTGCTGTGGGGGTCCTAGGAAGGTGTTGGTAGAATGATCGGACAGGCAGATTTCTCCCGCCCCGAGGGTCTTCCTCAGGGCTAAATTGGCCATTATCATAGTGGGCGGCACCCAGAAGCCTGCGATGTGAAGAAGGAATCCCCTACCTAGAGGGCTACCAGGGCAGACAACCGGGGATAGAAGTCTGAAGAAGCACCCTCGGGTTAGGGTTAGGCCGATGCACATGGGAGGCCCTACCGGCCCTTGCTGAGGGATCATCAAACTCCTGGTTCCCGCTTCAGGTGGGCGCTCCTTGGAGCTGTGTCCCAAGGGGTGCATGCAGATTTCACCTGTTCTACGGATTCAGCTCATTTCTAAAGTTCAAACGTTCCTATTGGGATCTATGGACATTGTGCGGTGCACCTCAGGGTTCCCGCATCTGCAGAGTTCATGGACCAGGCTACTGAGGACAGAAGCCTGAGCATGGGACAGGGGCTTTGCATCAGGATTCCCGTGAAGGTTATTTCACAAGTGAATGCTGTTGGTAACACCTGGGTGAGTCAGTGGGTTAGGCCACTGCCTTCAGCTCAGGACATGATCCCAGAGTCCTGGGATGGAGCCCCACATCGGGCTGTCTATTCAGCAGGGAGCCTTCTTTCCTTTCTCTGGGCGTGCAACACTGCCTACATCTTTTCGCTCCCCACAAAGAGAAAAGTAAAATCTTGAAGCAATAAATAAATAAATACCTAAATAATAAATATATAAAAGAGAGGGCATGATTTCCTATTGGAATCTAGGTGATTTGTGCGGGGCAGCTCAGGGTTCCCCCATAGGGAGAGTTTGGGAACCAGGCCTTTGAGAACAGAAGACTGAGCACATGACTTGGGCTTCGCATTATGCTAAGGCTGAAGGTCATTGCTACAGGGTTTGCTTTCCAGAACACCTGTGTACCTCATTGGATGTGACCTCTTGCCTCGGCCCAGGTCAAGATCCCAGGGAAGAGGAATCTAGTTTGACACCGGGCCCTCCACACTGCAGGGAGCCTTATTCCCCCTTCCTTCAGACAAAACCACAGCCTACTTGTGATCTCAGTCTGTCCAACAAATAAATAAAATCATTATAAAAAAATAAATAAATATATTCAGGCATGTTTTATATAGTGATCAAGTGCAATTCTGCAGTGTGGCTCACGGTTCTTCCATCAGGAGATTTTGGGAACCAGGCCTCTGAGGTTGGAAGGCTGAGCAGCCGACCACGGCTTCATGTGAGGTATACGGTTAGGGTTAGGGTTAGGGTTAGGGTTAGTGTTAGGGTTAGGGTTATGTTTAGGTGAGGGTTAGAGTAATGGTTAGGGTTATGTCTTAGGAAGAAGGCATGTCGGAACTGGCCACACAATACTGGCACACCAAGGGCTGAGTTGTGGGTGGGACTCAGCAGAATCCTCAGGCGATGGAATTTTGGACGGGACAGGCCAAGAGGGTGGAATGCCCTCAGGGGAGCATGCTGGTTTCTATATATCTGAAGGTACTGGATAGCACAGAAGGAAAGGGTCAGTTTCTGCCTGAGAGGCTGAGTCCTTCCTACAGACTGACTTTCCCATCCACAGGAGGACCTGGGTTCAGTCCTCCGGTGTCCAGAGTCAGATCACGTAACCTAGGCTTAGGGTTTGGCTCTGGGAGAATGCCTGACCTGATTTGTCAGGGCAGAATTAGGCTTTCCAAGGGACTCAGTTGAGGACGTAGCCCTGGCGGACCATCCTATTCCCGGATTGTGGTGTGGGGGTCCTAGGAAGGTGTTGGTAGAATGATCGGACAGGCAGATATCTCCCGCCCCGAGGGTCTTGCACAGGGCTAAATTTCCCATTTGCCTAGTGGGCGGCACCCAGAGGCCTGCGATGTAAAGAAGGAATCCCCTACCTAGAGGGCTACCAGGGCAGACAACCGGGGATAGAAGTCTGAAGAAGCACCCTTGGGTTAGGGTTAGGCCGATGCACATGGAGGCCCTACCGGCCCTTGCTGAGGGATCATCAAACTCCTGGTTCCCGCTTCAGGTGGGCGCTCCTTGGAGCTGTGTCCCAAGGGGTGCATGCAGATTTCACCAGTTCTACGGATTCAGCTCATTTCTAAAGGGCAAACGTTCCCATTGGCATCTATGGACATTGTGCGGTGCACCTCAGGGTTCCCGCATCTGCAGAGTTCATGGACCAAGCTACTGAGGACAGAAGCCTGAGCATGGGACAGGGGCTTTGCATCAGGATTCCCGTGAAGGTTATTTCACAAGTGAATGCTGTTGGTAACACCTGGGTGAGTCAGTGGGTTAGGCCACTGCCTTCAGCTCAGGACATGATCCCAGAGTCCTGGGATGGAGCCCCACATCGGGCTGTCTCCTCAGCAGGGAGCCTTCTTTCCCTTCTCTGGGGGTGCAACACTGCCTACATCTTTTCGCTCCCTGCAAAATGAAAAAGTAAAATCTTGAAGCAATAAAAAAATAAATACATAAATAATAAATATATAAAAGAGAGGGCATGATTTCCTATTGGAATCTAGGTCATTTGTGCGGGGCAGCTCAGGGTTCCCCCATGGGGAGAGTTTGGGAACCAGGCCTTTGAGGACAGAAGACTGAGCACATGACTTGGGCTTCGCATTATGCTAAGGCTGAAGGTCATTGCTATAGGGTATGCTTTCCAGAACACCTGTGTACCTCATTGGATGTGACCTCTTGCCTCGGCCCAGGTCAAGATCCCAGGGAAGAGGAATCTAGTTTGACACGGGGCCCTCCCGACTGCAGGGAGCCTTATTCCCCCTTCCTTCAGACAAAAACACAGCCTACTTGTGATCTCAGTCTGTCCAACAAATAAATAAAATCATTATAAATAAATAAATAAATATATTCAGGCATGTTTTATATAGTGATCAAGTGCAATTCTGCAGTGTGGCTCAGGGTTCTTCCATCGGGAGATTTTGGGAACCAGGCCTCTGAGGTTGGAAGGCTGAGCAGCTGACCACGGCTTCATGTGAGGTATAGGGTTAGGGTTAGGGTTAGGGTTAGGGTTAGGGTTAGGGTTAGGGTTATGTTTAGGTGAGGGTTAGTAAGGGTTAGGGTTATGTCTTAGGAACAAGGCATGTCGGAACTGGCCACACAATACTGGCACACCAAGTGCTGAGTTGAGGGTGGGACTCAGCAGAACCTCAGGCGATGGAATTTTGGACGGGACAGGCCAAGAGGGTGGAATGCCCTCAGGGGAGCATGCTGGTTTCTATATATCTGAAGGTACTGGATAGCACAGAAGGAAAGGGTCAGTTTCTGCCTGAGAGGCTGAGTCCTTCCTACAGACTGACTTTCCCATCCACAGGAGGACCTGGGTTCAGTCCTCCGGTGTCCAGAGTCTGATCACGTAACCTAGGCTTAGGGTTTGGCTCTGGGAGAATGGCTGACCTGATTTGTCAGGGCAGAATTAGGCTTTCCAAGGGACTCAGTTGAGGACGTAGCCCTGGCGGACCATCCTATTCCCGGATTGTGGTGTGGGGGTCCTAGGAAGGTGTTGGTAGAATGATCGGACAGGCAGATTTCTCCCGCCCCGAGGGTCTTGCACAGGGCTAAACTTCCCATTTGCCTAGTGGGCGGCACCCAGAGGCCTGCGATGTGAAGAAGGAATCCCCTACCTAGAGGGCTACCAGGGCAGACAACCGGGGATAGAAGTCTGAAGAAGCACCCTCGGGTTAGGGTTAGGCCGATGCACATGGGAGGCCCTACCGGCCCTTGCTGAGGGATCATCAAACTCCTGGTTCCCGCTTCAGGTGGGCGCTCCTTGGAGCTGTGTCCCAAGGGGTGCATGCAGATTTCACCTGTTCTACGGATTCAGCTCATTTCTAAAGGGCAAACGTTCCTATTGGGATCTATGGACATTGTGCGGTGCACCTCAGGGTTCCCGCATCTGCAGAGTTCATGGACCAGGCTACTGAGGACAGAAGCCTGAGCATGGGACAGGGGCTTTGCATCAGGATTCCCGTGAAGGTTATTTCACAAGTGAATGCTGTTGGTAACACCTGGGTGAGTCAGTGGGTTAGGCCACTGCCTTCAGCTCAGGACATGATCCCAGAGTCCTGGGATGGAGCCCCACATCGGGCTGTCTATTCAGCAGGGAGCCTTCTTTCCTTTCTCTGGGCGTGCAACACTGCGTACATCTTTTCGCTCCCTGCAAAGTGAAAAAGTAAAATCTTGAAGCAATAAATAAATAAATACCTAAATAATAAATATATAAAAGAGAGGGCATGATTTCCTATTGGAATCTAGGTGATTTGTGCGGGGCAGCTCAGGGTTCCCCCATGGGGAGAGTTTGGGAACCAGGCCTTTGAGGACAGAAGACTGAGCACATGACTTGGGCTTCGCATTATGCTAAGGCTGAAGGTCATTGCTACAGGGTTTGCTTTCCAGAACACCTGTGTACCTCATTGGATGTGACCTCTTGCCTCGGCACAGGTCAAGATCCCAGGGAAGAGGAATCTAGTTTGACACCGGGCCCTCCACACTGCAGGGAGCCTCATTCCCCCTTCCTTCAGACAAAACAACAGCCTACTTGTGATCTCAGTCTGTCCAACAAATAAATAAAATCATTATAAAAAAATAAATAAATATATTCAGGCATGTTTTATATAGTGATCAAGTGCAATTCTGCAGTGTGGCTCAGGGTTCTTCCATCAGGAGATTCTGGGAACCAGGCCTCTGAGGTTGGAAGGCTGAGCAGCCGACCACGGCTTCATGTGAGGTATAGGGTTAGGGTTAGGGTTAGGGTTAGGGTTAGGGTTAGGGTTATGTTTAGGTGAGGGTTAGAGTAATGGTTAGGGTTATGTCTTAGGAACAAGGCATGTCGGAACTTGCCACACAATACTGGCACACCAAGGGCTGAGTTGAGGGTGGGACTCAGCAGAACCTCAGGCGATGGAATTTTGGACGGGACAGGCCAAGAGGGTGGAATGCCCTCAGGGGAGAATGCTGGTTTCTATATATCTGAAGGTACTGGATAACACAGAAGGAAAGGGTCAGTTTCTGCCTGAGAGGCTGAGTCCTTCCTACAGACTGACTTTCCCATCCACAGGAGGACCTGGGTTCAGTCCTCCGGTGTCCAGAGTCAGATCACGTAACCTAGGCTTAGCCTTTGACTCTGGGAGAATGGCTGACCTGATTTGTCAGGGCAGAATTAGGCTTTCCAAGGGACTCAGTTGAAGACGTAGCCCTGGCGGACCATCCTATTCCCGGTTTGTGGTGTGGGGGTCCTAAGAAGGTGTTGGTAGAATGATCGGACAGGCAGATTTCTCCCGCCCCGAGGGTCTTGCACAGGGCTAAACTTCCCATTTGCCTAGTGGGCGGCACCCAGAGGCCTGCGATGTGAAGAAGGAGTCCCCTACCTAGAGGGCTACCAGGGCAGACAACCGGGGATAGAAGTCTGGTGAAGCACCCTCGGGTTAGGGTTAGGCCGATGCACATGGGAGGCCCTACCGGCCCTTGCTGAGGGATCATCAAACTCCTGGTTCCCGCTTCAGGTGGGCGCTCCTTGGAGCTGTGTCCCAAGGGGTGCATGCAGATTTCACCTGTTCTACGGATTCAGCTCATTTCTAAAGGGCAAACGTTCCCATTGGCATCTATGGACATTGTGCGGTGCACCTCAGGGTTCCCGCATCTGCAGAGTTCATGGACCAGGCTACTGAGGACAGAAGCCTGAGCATGGGACAGGGGCTTTGCATCAGGATTCCCGTGAAGGTTATTTCACAAGTGAATGCTGTTGGTAACACCTGGGTAAGTTAGTGGGTTAGGCCACTGCATTCAGCTAAGGACATGATCCCAGAGTCCTGGGATGGAGCCCCACATCGGGCTGTCTCCTCAGCAGGGAGCCTTCTTTCCCTTCTCTGGCGGTGCAACACTGCCTACATCTTTTCGCTCCCTGCAAAATGAAAAGTAAAATCTTGAAGCAATAAAAAAATAAATACATAAATAATAAATATATAAAAGAGAGGGCATGATTTCCTATTGGAATCTAGGTCATTTGTGCGGGGCAGCTCAGGGTTCCCCCATAGGGAGAGTTTGGGAACCATGCCTTTGAACAGAAGACTGAGCACATGACTTGGGCTTCGCATTATGCTAAGGCTGAAGGTCATTGCTATAGGGTATGCTTTCCAGAACACCTGTGTACCTCATTGGATGTGACCTCTTGCCTCGGCCCAGGTCAAGATCCCAGGGAAGAGGAATCTAGTTTGACACGGGGCCCTCCCCACTGCAGGGAGCCTTATTCCCCCTTCCTTCAGACAAAAACACAGCCTACTTGTGATCTCAGTCTGTCCAACAAATAAATAAAATCATTATAAATAAATAAATAAATATATTCAGGCATGTTTTATATAGTGATCAAGTGCAATTCTGCAGTGTGGCTCAGGGTTCTTCCATCGGGAGATTTTGGGAACCAGGCCTCTGAGGTTGGAAGGCTGAGCAGCCGACCACGGCTTCATGTGAGGTATAGGGTTAGGGTTAGGGTTAGGGTTAGGGTTAGGGTTATGTTTAGGTGAGGGTTAGTAAGGGTTAGGGTTATGTCTTAGGAACAAGGCATGTCGGAACTGGCCACACAATACTGGCACACCAAGGGCTGAGTTGAGGGTGGGACTCAGCAGAACCTCAGGCGATGGAATTTTGGACGGGACAGGCCAAGAGGGTGGAATGCCCTCAGGGGAGCATGCTGGTTTCTATATATCTGAAGGTACTGGATAGCACAGAAGGAAAGGGTCAGTTTCTGCCTGAGAGGCTGAGTCCTTCCTACAGACTGACTTTCCCATCCACAGGAGGACGTGGGTTCAGTCCTCCGGTGTCCAGAGTCTGATCACGTAACCTAGGCTTAGCCTTTGGCTCTGGGAGAATGGCTGACCTGATTTGTCAGGGCAGAATTAGGCTTTCCACGGGACTCAGTTGAGGACGTAGCCCTGGCGGACCATCCTATTCCCGGATTGTGGTGTGGGGGTCCTAGGAAGGTGTTGGTAGAATGATCGGACAGGCAGATTTCTCCCGCCCCGAGGGTCTTGCACAGGGCTAAACTTCCCATTTGCCTAGTGGGCGGCACCCAGAGGCCTGCGATGTGAAGAAGGAATCCCCTACCTAGAGGGCTACCAGGGCAGACAACCGGGGATAGAAGTCTGAAGAAGCACCCTCGGGTTAGGGTTAGGCCGATGCACATGGGAGGCCCTACCGGCCCTTGCTGAGGGATCATCAAACTCCTGGTTCCCGCTTCAGGTGGGCGCTCCTTGGAGCTGTGTCCCAAGGGGTGCATGCAGATTTCACCTGTTCTACGGATTCAGCTCATTTCTAAAGGGCAAACGTTCCCATTGGCATCTATGGACATTGTGCGGTGCACCTCAAGGTTCCCGCATCTGCAGAGTTCATGGACCAAGCTACTGAGGACAGAAGCCTGAGCATGGGACAGGGGCTTTGCATCAGGATTCCCGTGAAGGTTATTTCACAAGTGAATGCTGTTGGTAACACCTGGGTGAGTCAGTGGGTTAGGCCACTGCCTTCAGCTCAGGACATGATCCCAGAGTCCTGGGATGGAGCCCCACATCGGGCTGTCTCCTCAGCAGGGAGCCTTCTTTCCCTTCTCTGGGGGTGCAACACTGCCTACATCTTTTCGCTCCCTGCAAAATGAAAAAGTAAAATCTTGAAGCAATAAAAAAATAAATACATAAATAATAAATATATAAAAGAGAGGGCATGATTTCCTATTGGAATCTAGGTCATTTGTGCGGGGCAGCTCAGGGTTCCCCCATGGGGAGAGTTTGGGAACCAGGCCTTTGAGGACAGAAGACTGAGCACATGACTTGGGCTTCGCATTATGCTAAGGCTGAAGGTCATTGCTATAGGGTATGCTTTCCAGAACACCTGTGTACCTCATTGGATGTGACCTCTTGCCTCGGCCCAGGTCAAGATCCTAGGGAAGAGGAATCTAGTTTGACACGGGGCCCTCCCGACTGCAGGGAGCCTTATTCCCCCTTCCTTCAGACAAAAACACAGCCTACTTGTGATCTCAGTCTGTCCAACAAATAAATAAAATCATTATAAATAAATAAATAAATATATTCAGGCATGTTTTATATAGTGATCAAGTGCAATTCTGCAGTGTGGCTCAGGGTTCTTCCATCGGGAGATTTTGGGAACCAGGCCTCTGAGGTTGGAAGGCTGAGCAGCCGACCACGGCTTCATGTGAGGTATAGGGTTAGGGTTAGGGTTAGGGTTAGGGTTAGGGTTAGGGTTAGGGTTAGGGTTATGTTTAGGTGAGGGTTAGTAAGGGTTAGGGTTATGTCTTAGGAACAAGGCATGTCGGAACTGGCCACACAATACTGGCACACCAAGTGCTGAGTTGAGGGTGGGACTCAGCAGAACCTCAGGCGATGGAATTTTGGACAGGACAGGCCAAGAGGGTGGAATGCCCTCAGGGGAGCATGCTGGTTTCTATATATCTGAAGGTACTGGATAGCACAGAAGGAAAGGGTCAGTTTCTGCCTGAGAGGCTGAGTCCTTCCTACAGACTGACTTTCCCATCCACAGGAGGACCTGGGTTCAGTCCTCCGGTGTCCAGAGTCTGATCACGTAACCTAGGCTTAGGGTTTGGCTCTGGGAGAATGGCTGACCTGATTTGTCAGGGCAGAATTAGGCTTTCCAAGGGACTCAGTTGAGGACGTAGCCCTGGCGGACCATCCTATTCCCGGATTGTGGTGTGGGGGTCCTAGGAAGGTGTTGGTAGAATGATCGGACAGGCAGATTTCTCCCGCCCCGAGGGTCTTGCACAGGGCTAAACTTCCCATTTGCCTAGTGGGCGGCACCCAGAGGCCTGCGATGTGAAGAAGGAATCCCCTACCTAGAGGGCTACCAGGGCAGACAACCGGGAATAGAAGTCTGAAGAAGCACCCTCGGGTTAGGGTTAGGCCGATGCACATGGGAGGCCCTACCGGCCCTTGCTGAGGGATGATCAAACTCCTGGTTCCCGCTTCAGGTGGGCGCTCCTTGGAGCTGTGTCCCAAGGGGTGCATGCAGATTTCACCTGTTCTACGGATTCAGCTCATTTCTAAAGGGCAAACGTTCCCATTGGCATCTATGGACATTGTGCGGTGCACCTCAGGGTTCCCGCATCTGCAGAGTTCATGGACCAAGCTATTGAGGACAGAAGCCTGAGCATGGGACAGGGGCTTTGCATCAGGATTCCCGTGAAGGTTATTTCACAAGTGAATGCTGTTGGTAACACCTGGGTAAGTCAGTGGGTTAGGCCACTGCATTCAGCTAAGGACATGATCCCAGAGTCCTGGGATGGAGCCCCACATCGGGCTGTCTCCTCAGCAGGGAGCCTTCTTTCCCTTCTCTGGCGGTGCAACACTGCCTACATCGCTCCCTGCAAAATGAAAAGTAAAATCTTGAAGCAATAAAAAAATAAATACATAAATAATAAATATATAAAAGAGAGGGCATGATTTCCTATTGGAATCTAGGTCATTTGTGCGGGGCAGCTCAGGGTTCCCCCATAGGGAGAGTTTGGGAACCATGCCTTTGAGGACAGAAGACTGAGCACATGACTTGGGCTTCGCATTATGCTAAGGCTGAAGGTCATTGCTATAGGGTATGCTTTCCAGAACACCTGTGTACCTCATTGGATGTGACCTCTTGCCTCGGCCCAGGTCAAGATCCCAGGGAAGAGGAATCTAGTTTGACACCGGGCCCTCCCCACTGCAGGGAGCCTTATTCCCCCTTCCTTCAGACAAAAACACAGCCTACTTGTGATCTCAGTCTGTCCAACAAATAAATAAAATCATTATAAATAAATAAATAAATAAATATATTCAGGCATGTTTTATATAGTGATCAAGTGCAATTCTGCAGTGTGGCTCAGGGTTCTTCCATCGGGAGATTTTGGGAACCAGGCCTCTGAGGTTGGAAGGCTGAGCAGCCGACCACGGCTTCATGTGAGGTATAGGGTTAGGGTTAGGGTTAGGGTTAGGGTTAGGGTTATGTTTAGGTGAGGGTTAGTAAGGGTTAGGGTTATGTCTTAGGAACAAGGCATGTCGGAACTGGCCACACAATACTGGCACACCAAGGGCTGAGTTGAGGGTGGGACTCAGCAGAACCTCAGGCGATGGAATTTTGGACGGGACAGGCCAAGAGGGTGGAATGCCCTCAGGGGAGCATGCTGGTTTCTATATATCTGAAGGTACTGGATAGCACAGAAGGAAAGGGTCAGTTTCTGCCTGAGAGGCTGAGTCCTTCATACAGACTGACTTTCCCATCCACAGGAGGACGTGGGTTCAGTCCTCCGGTGTCCAGAGTCTGATCACGTAACCTAGGCTTAGCCTTTGGCTCTGGGAGAATGGCTGACCTGATTTGTCAGGGCAGAATTAGGCTTTCCACGGGACTCAGTTGAGGACGTAGCCCTGGCGGACCATCCTATTCCCGGATTGTGGTGTGGGGGTCCTAGGAAGGTGTTGGTAGAATGATCGGACAGGCAGATTTCTCCCGCCCCGAGGGTCTTGCACAGGGCTAAACTTCCCATTTGCCTAGTGGGCGGCACCCAGAGGCCTGCGATGTGAAGAAGGAATCCCCTACCTAGAGGGCTACCAGGGCAGACAACCGGGGATAGAAGTCTGAGGAAGCACCCTCGGGTTAGGGTTAGGCCGATGCACATGGGAGGCCCTACCGGCCCTTGCTGAGGGATCATCAAACTCCTGGTTCCCGCTTCAGGTGGGCGCTCCTTGGAGCTGTGTCCCAAGGGGTGCATGCAGATTTCACCTGTTCTACGGATTCAGCTCATTTCTAAAGGGCAAACGTTCCCATTGGCATCTATGGACATTGTGCGGTGCACCTCAAGGTTCCCGCATCTGCAGAGTTCATGGACCAAGCTACTGAGGACAGAAGCCTGAGCATGGGACAGGGGCTTTGCATCAGGATTCCCGTGAAGGTTATTTCACAAGTGAATGCTGTTGGTAACACCTGGGTGAGTCAGTGGGTTAGGCCACTGCCTTCAGCTCAGGACATGATCCCAGAGTCCTGGGATGGAGCCCCACATCGGGCTGTCTCCTCAGCAGGGAGCCTTCTTTCCCTTCTCTGGGGGTGCAACACTGCCTACATCTTTTCGCTCCCTGCAAAATGAAAAAGTAAAATCTTGAAGCAATAAAAAAATAAATACATAAATAATAAATATATAAAAGAGAGGGCATGATTTCCTATTGGAATCTAGGTCATTTGTGCGGGGCAGCTCAGGGTTCCCCCATGGGGAGAGTTTGGGAACCAGGCCTTTGAGGACAGAAGACTGAGCACATGACTTGGGCTTCGCATTATGCTAAGGCTGAAGGTCATTGCTATAGGGTATGCTTTCCAGAACACCTGTGTACCTCATTGGATGTGACCTCTTGCCTCGGCCCAGGTCAAGATCCCAGGGAAGAGGAATCTAGTTTGACACGGGGCCCTCCCGACTGCAGGGAGCCTTATTCCCCCTTCCTTCAGACAAAAACACAGCCTACTTGTGATCTCAGTCTGTCCAACAAATAAATAAAATCATTATAAATAAATAAATAAATATATTTAGGCATGTTTTATATAGTGATCAAGTGCAATTCTGCAGTGTGGCTCAGGGTTCTTCCATCGGGAGATTTTGGGAACCAGGCCTCTGAGGTTGGAAGGCTGAGCAGCCGACCACGGCTTCATGTGAGGTATAGGGTTAGGGTTAGGGTTAGGGTTAGGGTTAGGGTTAGGGTTAGGGTTAGGGTTATGTTTAGGTGAGGGTTAGTAAGGGTTAGGGTTATGTCTTAGGAACAAGGCATGTCGGAACTGGCCACACAATACTGGCACACCAAGTGCTGAGTTGAGGGTGGGACTCAGCAGAACCTCAGGCGATGGAATTTTGGACGGGACAGGCCAAGAGGGTGGAATGCCCTCAGGGGAGCATGCTGGTTTCTATATATCTGAAGGTACTGGATAGCACAGAAGGAAAGGGTCAGTTTCTGCCTGAGAGGCTGAGTCCTTCCTACAGACTGACTTTCCCATCCACAGGAGGACCTGGGTTCAGTCCTCCGGTGTCCAGAGTCTGATCACGTAACCTAGGCTTAGGGTTTGGCTCTGGGAGAATGGCTGACCTGATTTGTCAGGGCAGAATTAGGCTTTCCAAGGGACTCAGTTGAGGACGTAGCCCTGGCGGACCATCCTATTCCCGGATTGTGGTGTGGGGGTCCTAGGAAGGTGTTGGTAGAATGATCGGACAGGCAGATTTCTCCCGCCCCGAGGGTCTTGCACAGGGCTAAACTTCCCATTTGCCTAGTGGGCGGCACCCAGAGGCCTGCGATGTGAAGAAGGAATCCCCTACCTAGAGGGCTACCAGGGCAGACAACCGGGGATAGAAGTCTGAAGAAGCACCCTCGGGTTAGGGTTAGGCCGATGCATATGGGAGGCCCTACCGGCCCTTGCTGAGGGATCATCAAACTCCTGGTTCCCGCTTCAGGTGGGCGCTCCTTGGAGCTGTGTCCCAAGGGGTGCATGCAGATTTCACCTGTTCTACGGATTCAGCTCATTTCTAAAGGGCAAACGTTCCCATTGGCATCTATGGACATTGTGCGGTGCACCTCAGGGTTCCCGCATCTGCAGAGTTCATGGACCAAGCTACTGAGGACAGAAGCCTGAGCATGGGACAGGGGCTTTGCATCAGGATTCCCGTGAAGGTTATTTCACAAGTGAATGCTGTTGGTAACACCTGGGTGAGTCAGTGGGTTAGGCCACTGCCTTCAGCTCAGGACATGATCCCAGAGTCCTGGGATGGAGCCCCACATTGGGCTGTCTCCTCAGCAGGGAGCCTTCTTTCCCTTCTCTGGGGGTGCAACACTGCCTACATCTTTTCGCTCCCTGCAAAATAAAAAAGTAAAATCTTGAAGCAATAAAAAAATAAATACATAAATAATAAATATATAAAAGAGTGGGCAAGATTTCCTATTGGAATCTAGGTCATTTGTGTGGGGCAGCTCAGGGTTCCCCCATAGGGAGAGTTTGGGAACCAGGCCTTTGAGGACAGAAGACTGAGCACATGACTTGGGCTTCGCATTATGCTAAGGCTGAAGGTCATTGCTATAGGGTATGCTTTCCAGAACACCTGTGTACCTCATTGGATGTGACCTCTTGCCTCGGCCCAGGTCAAGATCCCAGGGAAGAGGAATCTAGTTTGACACGGGGCCCTCCCGACTGCAGGGAGCCTTATTCCCCCTTCCTTCAGACAAAAACACAGCCTACTTGTGATCTCAGTCTGTCCAACAAATAAATAAAATCATTATAAATAAATAAATAAATATATTCAGGCATGTTTTATATAGTGATCAAGTGCAATTCTGCAGTGTGGCTCAGGGTTCTTCCATCGGGAGATTTTGGGAACCAGGCCTCTGAGGTTGGAAGGCTGAGCAGCCGACCACGGCTTCATGTGAGGAATAGGGTTAGGGTTAGGGTTAGGTTTAGGGTTAGGGTTAGGGTTATGTTTAGGTGAGGGTTAGAGTAATGGTTAGGGTTATGTCTTAGGAAGAAGGCATGTCGGAACTGGCCACACAATACTGGCACACCAAGGGCTGAGTTGTGGGTGGGACTCAGCAGAATCCTCAGGCGATGGAATTTTGGACGGGACAGGCCAAGAGGGTGGAATGCCCTCAGGGGAGCATGCTGGTTTCTATATATCTGAAGGTACTGGATAGCACAGAAGGAAAGGGTCAGTTTCTGCCTGAGAGGCTGAGTCCTTCCTACAGACTGACTTTCCCATCCACAGGAGGACCTGGGTTCAGTCCTCCGGTGTCCAGAGTCAGATCACGTAACCTAGGCTTAGGGTTTGGCTCTGGGAGAATGGCTGACCTGATTTGTCAGGGCAGAATTAGGCTTTCCAAGGGACTCAGTTGAGGACGTAGCCCTGGCGGACCATCCTATTCCCGGATTGTGGTGTGGGGGTCCTAGGAAGGTGTTGGTAGAATGATCGGACAGGCAGATATCTCCCGCCCCGAGGGTCTTGCACAGGGCTAAATTTCCCATTTGCCTAGTGGCCGGCACCCAGAGGCCTGCGATGTAAAGAAGGAATCCCTACCTAGAGGGCTACCAGGGCAGACAACCGGGGATAGAAGTCTGAAGAAGCACCCTTGGGTTAGGGTTAGGCCGATGCACATGGGAGGCCCTACCGGCCCTTGCTGAGGGATCATCAAACTCCTGGTTCCCGCTTCAAGTGGGCGCTCCTTGAAGCTGTGTCCCAAGGGGTGCATGCAGATTTCACCAGTTCTACGGATTCAGCTCATTTCTAAAGGGCAAACGTTCCCATTGGCATCTATGGACATTGTGCGGTGCACCTCAGGGTTCCCGCATCTGCAGAGTTCATGGACCAAGCTACTGAGGACAGAAGCCTGAGCATGGGACAGGGGCTTTGCATCAGGATTCCCGTGAAGGATATTTCACAAGTGAATGCTGTTGGTAACACCTGGGTGAGTCAGTGGGTTAGGCCACTGCCTTCAGCTCAGGACATGATCCCAGAGTCCTGGGATGGAGCCCCACATCGGGCTGTCTCCTCAGCAGGGAGCCTTCTTTCCCTTCTCTGGGGGTGCAACACTGCCTACATCTTTTTGCTCCCTGCAAAATGAAAAAGTAAAATCTTGAAGCAATAAAAAAATAAATACATAAATAATAAATATATAAAAGAGAGGGCATGATTTCCTATTGGAATCTAGGTCATTTGTGCGGGGCAGCTCAGGGTTCCCCCATGGGGAGAGTTTGGGAACCAGGCCTTTGAGGACAGAAGACTGAGCACATGACTTGGGCTTCGCATTATGCTAAGGCTGAAGGTCATTGCTATAGGGTATGCTTTCCAGAACACCTGTGTACCTCATTGGATGTGACCTCTTGCCTCGGCCCAGGTCAAGATCCCAGGGAAGAGGAATCTAGTTTGACACGGGGCCCTCCCCACTGCAGGGAGCCTTATTCCCCCTTCCTTCAGACAAAAACACAGCCTACTTGTGATCTCAGTCTGTCCAACAAATAAATAAAATCATTATAAATAAATAAATAAATATATTCAGGCATGTTTTATATAGTGATCAAGTGCAATTCTGCAGTGTGGCTCAGGGTTCTTCCATCGGGAGATTTTGGGAACCAGGCCTCTGAGGTTGGAAGGCTGAGCAGCCGACCACGGCTTCATGTGAGGTATAGGGTTAGGGTTAGGGTTAAGGTTAGGGTTAGGGTTAGGGTTAGGGTTAGGGTTAGGGTTAGGGTTATGTTTAGGTGAGGGTTAGTAAGGGTGAGGGTTATGTCTTAGGAACAAGGCATGTCGGAACTGGCCACACAATACTGGCACACCAAGTGCTGAGTTGAGGGTGGGACTCAGCAGAACCTCAGGCGATGGAATTTTGGACGGGACAGGCCAAAGGGTGGAATGCCCTCAGGGGAGCATGCTGGTTTCTATATATCTGAAGGTACTGGATAGCACAGAAGGAAAGGGTCAGTTTCTGCCTGAGAGGCTGAGTCCTTCCTACAGACTGACTTTCCCATCCACAGGAGGACCTGGGTTCAGTCCTCCGGTGTCCAGAGTCTGATCACGTAACCTAGGCTTAGGGTTTGGCTCTGGGAGAATGGCTGACCTGATTTGTCAGGGCAGAATTAGGCTTTCCACGGGACTCAGTTGAGGACGTAGCCCTGGCGGACCAACCTATTCCCGGATTGTGGTGTGGGGGTCCTAGGAAGGTGTTGGTAGAATGATCGGACAGGCAGATTTCTCCCGCCCCGAGGGTCTTGCACAGGGCTAAACTTCCCATTTGCCTAGTGGGCGGCCCCCAGAGGCCTGCGATGTGAAGATGGAATCCCCTACCTAGAGGGCTACCAGGGCAGACAACCGGGGATAGAAGTCTGAAGAAGCACCCTCGGGTTAGGGTTAGGCCGATGCACATGGGAGGCCCTACCGGCCCTTGCTGAGGGATCATCAAACTCCTGGTTCCCGCTTCAGGTGGGCGCTCCTTGGAGCTGTGTCCCAAGGGGTGCATGCAGATTTCACCTGTTCTACGGATTCAGCTCATTTCTAAAGGGCAAACGTTCCCATTGGCATCTATGGACATTGTGCGGTGCACCTCAGGGTTCCCGCATCTGCAGAGTTCATGGACCAAGCTACTGAGGAAAGAAGCCTGACCATGGGACAGGGGCTTTGCATCAGGATTCCCGTGAAGGTTATTTCACAAGTGAATGCTGTTGGTAACACCTGGGTGAGTCAGTGGGTTAGGCCACTGCCTTCAGCTCAGGACATGATCCCAGAGTCCTGGGATGGAGCCCCACATCGGGCTGTCTCCTCAGCAGGGAGCCTTCTTTCCCTTCTCTGGGGGTGCAACACTGCCTACATCTTTTCGCTCCCTGCAAAATGAAAAAGTAAAATCTTGAAGCAATAAAAAAATAAATTCATAAATAATAAATATATAAAAGAGAGGGCAAGATTTCCTATTGGAATCTAGGTCATTTGTGTGGGGCAGCTCAGGGTTCCCCCATGGGGAGAGTTTGGGAACCAGGCCTTTGAGGACAGAAGACTGAGCACATGACTTGGGCTTCGCATTATGCTAAGGCTGAAGGTCATTGCTATAGGGTATGCTTTCCAGAACACCTGTGTACCTCATTGGATGTGACCTCTTGCCTCGGCCCAGGTCAAGATCCCAGGGAAGAGGAATCTAGTTTGACACCGGGCCCTCCCCACTGCAGGGAGCCTTATTCCCCCTTCCTTCAGACAAAAACACAGCCTACTTGTGATCTCAGTCTGTCCAACAAATAAATAAAATCATTATAAATAAATAAATAAATATATTCAGGCATGTTTTATATAGTGATCAAGTGCAATTCTGCAGTGTGGCTCAGGGTTCTTCCATCGGGAGATTTTGGGAACCAGGCCTCTGAGGTTGGAAGGCTGAGCAGCCGACCACGGCTTCATGTGAGGTATAGGGTTAGGGTTAGGGTTAAGGTTAGGGTTAGGGTTAGGGTTAGGGTTAGGGTTAGGGTTATGTTTAGGTGAGGGTTAGTAAGGGTTAGGGTTATGTCTTAGGAACAAGGCATGTCGGAACTGGCCACACAATACTGGCACACCAAGGGCTGAGTTGAGGGTGGGACTCAGCAGAACCTCAGGAGATGGAATTTTGGATGGGACAGGCCAAGAGGGTGGAATGCCCTCAGGGGAGCATGCTGGTTTCTATATATCTGAAGGTACTGGATAGCACAGAAGGAAAGGGTCAGTTTCTGCCTGAGAGGCTGAGTCCTTCCTACAGACTGACTTTCCCATCCACAGGAGGACCTGGGTTCAGTCCTCCGGTGTCCAGAGTCTGATCACGTAACCTAGGCTTAGCCTTTGGCTCTGGGAGAATGGCTGACCTGATTTGTCAGGGCAGAATTAGGCTTTCCAAGGGACTCAGTTGAGGACGTAGCCCTGGCGGACCATCCTATTCCCGGATTGTGGTGTGGGGGTCCTAGGAAGGTGTTGGTAGAATGATCGGACAGGCAGATTTCTCCCGCCCCGAGGGTCTTGCACAGGGCTAAATATCCCATTTGCATAGTGGGCGTCACCCAGAGGCCTGCAATGTGAAGAAGGAATCCCTTACCTAGAGGACTACCAGGGCAGACTACCGGGGATAGAAGTCTGAAGAAGCACCCTCGGGTTAGGTTTAGGCCGATGCACATGGGAGGCCCTACCGGCCCTTGCTGAGGGATCATCAAACTCCTGGTTCCCGCTTCAGGTGGGCGCTCCTTGGAGCTGTGTCCCAAGGGGTGCATGCAGATTTCACCTGTTCTACGGATTCAGCTCATTTCTAAAGGGCAAACGTTCCCATTGGCATCTATGGACATTGTGCGGTGCACCTCAGGGTTCCCGCATCTGCAGAGTTCATGGACCAGGCTACTGAGGACAGAAGCCTGAGCATGGGACAGGGGCTTTGCATCAGGATTACCGTGAAGGTTATTTCACAAGTGAATGCTGTTGGTAACACCTGGGTGAGTCAGTGGGTTAGGCCACTGCCTTCAGCTCAGGACATGATCCCAGAGTCCTGGGATGGAGCCCCACATCGGGCTGTCTCCTCAGCAGGGAGCCTTCTTTCCCTTCTCTGGGGGTGCAACACTGCCTACATCTTTTCGCTCCCTGCAAAATGAAAAAGTAAAATCTTGAAGCAATAAAAAAATAAATACATAAATAATAAATATATAAAAGAGAGGGCAAGATTTCCTATTGGAATCTAGGTCATTTGTGTGGGGCAGCTCAGGGTTCCCCCATGGGGAGAGTTTGGGAACCAGGCCTTTGAGGACAGAAGACTGAGCACATGACTTGGGCTTCGCATTATGCTAAGGCTGAAGGTCATTGCTATAGGGTATGCTTTCCAGAACACCTGTGTACCTCATTGGATGTGACCTCTTGCCTCGGCCCAGGTCAAGATCCCAGGGAAGAGGAATCTAGTTTGACACCGGGCCCTCCCCACTGCAGGGAGCCTTATTCCCCCTTCCTTCAGACAAAAACACAGCCTACTTGTGATCTCAGTCTGTCCAACAAATAAATAAAATCATTATAAATAAATAAATAAATATATTCAGGCATGTTTTATATAGTGATCAAGTGCAATTCTGCAGTGTGGCTCAGGGTTCTTCCATCGGGAGATTTTGGGAACCAGGCCTCTGAGGTTGGAAGGCTGAGCAGCCGACCACGGCTTCATGTGAGGTATAGGGTTAGGGTTAGGGTTAAGTTTAGGGTTAGGGTTAGGGTTAGGGTTAGGGTTAGGGTTATGTTTAGGTGAGGGTTAGTAAGGGTTAGGGTTATGTCTTAGGAACAAGGCATGTCGGAACTGGCCACACAATACTGGCACACCAAGGGCTGAGTTGAGGGTGGGACTCAGCAGAACCTCAGGAGATGGAATTTTGGATGGGACAGGCCAAGAGGGTGGAATGCCCTCAGGGGAGCATGCTGGTTTCTATATATCTGAAGGTACTGGATAGCACAGAAGGAAAGGGTCAGTTTCTGCCTGAGAGGCTGAGTCCTTCCTACAGACTGACTTTCCCATCCACAGGAGGACCTGGGTTCAGTCCTCCGGTGTCCAGAGTCTGATCACGTAACCTAGGCTTAGCCTTTGGCTCTGGGAGAATGGCTGACCTGATTTGTCAGGGCAGAATTAGGCTTTCCAAGGGACTCAGTTGAGGACGTAGCCCTGGCGGACCATCCTATTCCCGGATTGTGGTGTGGGGGTCCTAGGAAGGTGTTGGTAGAATGATCGGACAGGCAGATTTCTCCCGCCCCGAGGGTCTTGCACAGGGCTAAATATCCCATTTGCATAGTGGGCGTCACCCAGAGGCCTGCAATGTGAAGAAGTAATCCCTTACCTAGAGGGCTACCAGGGCAGACTACCGGGGATAGAAGTCTGAAGAAGCACCCTCGGGTTAGGTTTAGGCCGATGCACATGGGAGGCCCTACCGGCCCTTGCTGAGGGATCATCAAACTCCTGGTTCCCGCTTCAGGTGGGCGCTCCTTGGAGCTGTGTCCCAAGGGGTGCATGCAGATTTCACCTGTTCTACGGATTCAGCTCATTTCTAAAGGGCAAACGTTCCCATTGGCATCTATGGACATTGTGCGGTGCACCTCAGGGTTCCCGCATCTGCAGAGTTCATGGACCAGGCTACTGAGGACAGAAGCCTGAGCATGGGACAGGGGCTTTGCATCAGGATTACCGTGAAGGTTATTTCACAAGTGAATGCTGTTGGTAACACCTGGGTGAGTCAGTGGGTTAGGCCACTGCCTTCAGCTCAGGACATGATCCCAGAGTCCTGGGATGGAGCCCCACATCGGGCTGTCTCCTCAGCAGGGAGCCTTCTTTCCCTTCTCTGGGGGTGCAACACTGCCTACATCTTTTTGCTCCCTGCAAAATGAAAAAGTAAAATCTTGAAGCAATAAAAAAATAAATACATAAATAATAAATATATAAAAGAGAGGGCATGATTTCCTATTGGAATCTAGGTTATTTGTGCGGGGCAGCTCAGGGTTCCCCCATGGGGAGAGTTTGGGAACCAGGCCTTTGAGGACAGAAGACTGAGCACATGACTTGGGCTTCGCATTATGCTAAGGCTGAAGGTCATTGCTATAGGGTATGCTTTCCAGAACACCTGTGTACCTCATTGGATGTGACCTCTTGCCTCGGCCCAGGTCAAGATCCCAGGGAAGAGGAATCTAGTTTGACACGGGGCCCTCCCCACTGCAGGGAGCCTTATTCCCCCTTCCTTCAGACAAAAACACAGCCTACTTGTGATCTCAGTCTGTCCAACAAATAAATAAAATCATTATAAATAAATAAATAAATATATTCAGGCATGTTTTATATAGTGATCAAGTGCAATTCTGCAGTGTGGCTCAGGGTTCTTCCATCGGGAGATTTTGGGAACCAGGCCTCTGAGGTTGGAAGGCTGAGCAGCCGACCACGGCTTCATGTGAGGTATAGGGTTAGGGTTAGGGTTAAGGTTAGGGTTAGGGTTAGGGTTAGGGTTAGGGTTAGGGTTAGGGTTATGTTTAGGTGAGGGTTAGTAAGGGTGAGGGTTATGTCTTAGGAACAAGGCATGTCGGAACTGGCCACACAATACTGGCACACCAAGTGCTGAGTTGAGGGTGGGACTCAGCAGAACCTCAGGCGATGGAATTTTGGACGGGACAGGCCAAAGGGTGGAATGCCCTCAGGGGAGCATGCTGGTTTCTATATATCTGAAGGTACTGGATAGCACAGAAGGAAAGGGTCAGTTTCTGCCTGAGAGGCTGAGTCCTTCCTACAGACTGACTTTCCCATCCACAGGAGGACCTGGGTTCAGTCCTCCGGTGTCCAGAGTCTGATCACGTAACCTAGGCTTAGGGTTTGGCTCTGGGAGAATGGCTGACCTGATTTGTCAGGGCAGAATTAGGCTTTCCACGGGACTCAGTTGAGGACGTAGCCCTGGCGGACCAACCTATTCCCGGATTGTGGTGTGGGGGTCCTAGGAAGGTGTTGGTAGAATGATCGGACAGGCAGATTTCTCCCGCCCCGAGGGTCTTGCACAGGGCTAAACTTCCCATTTGCCTAGTGGGCGGCCCCCAGAGGCCTGCGATGTGAAGATGGAATCCCCTACCTAGAGGGCTACCAGGGCAGACAACCGGGGATAGAAGTCTGAAGAAGCACCCTCGGGTTAGGGTTAGGCCGATGCACATGGGAGGCCCTACCGGCCCTTGCTGAGGGATCATCAAACTCCTGGTTCCCGCTTCAGGTGGGCGCTCCTTGGAGCTGTGTCCCAAGGGGTGCATGCAGATTTCACCTGTTCTACGGATTCAGCTCATTTCTAAAGGGCAAACGTTCCCATTGGCATCTATGGACATTGTGCGGTGCACCTCAGGGTTCCCGCATCTGCAGAGTTCATGGACCAAGCTACTGAGGAAAGAAGCCTGACCATGGGACAGGGGCTTTGCATCAGGATTCCCGTGAAGGTTATTTCACAAGTGAATGCTGTTGGTAACACCTGGGTGAGTCAGTGGGTTAGGCCACTGCCTTCAGCTCAGGACATGAACCCAGAGTCCTGGGATGGAGCCCCACATCGGGCTGTCTCCTCAGCAGGGAGCCTTCTTTCCCTTCTCTGGGGGTGCAACACTGCCTACATCTTTTCGCTCCCTGCAAAATGAAAAAGTAAAATCTTGAAGCAATAAAAAAATAAATACATAAATAATAAATATATAAAAGAGAGGGCAAGATTTCCTATTGGAATCTAGGTCATTTGTGTGGGGCAGCTCAGGGTTCCCCCATGGGGAGAGTTTGGGAACCAGGCCTTTGAGGACAGAAGACTGAGCACATGACTTGGGCTTCGCATTATGCTAAGGCTGAAGGTCATTGCTATAGGGTATGCTTTCCAGAACACCTGTGTACCTCATTGGATGTGACCTCTTGCCTCGGCCCAGGTCAAGATCCCAGGGAAGAGGAATCTAGTTTGACACCGGGCCCTCCCCACTGCAGGGAGCCTTATTCCCCCTTCCTTCAGACAAAAACACAGCCTACTTGTGATCTCAGTCTGTCCAACAAATAAATAAAATCATTATAAATAAATAAATAAATATATTCAGGCATGTTTTATATAGTGATCAAGTGCAATTCTGCAGTGTGGCTCAGGGTTCTTCCATCGGGAGATTTTGGGAACCAGGCCTCTGAGGTTGGAAGGCTGAGCAGCCGACCACGGCTTCATGTGAGGTATAGGGTTAGGGTTAGGGTTAAGGTTAGGGTTAGGGTTAGGGTTAGGGTTAGGGTTAGGGTTAGGGTTATGTTTAGGTGAGGGTTAGTAAGGGTGAGGGTTATGTCTTAGGAACAAGGCATGTCGGAACTGGCCACACAATACTGGCACACCAAGGGCTGAGTTGAGGGTGGGACTCAGCAGAACCTCAGGAGATGGAATTTTGGATGGGACAGGCCAAGAGGGTGGAATGCCCTCAGGGGAGCATGCTGGTTTCTATATATCTGAAGGTACTGGATAGCACAGAAGGAAAGGGTCAGTTTCTGCCTGAGAGGCTGAGTCCTTCCTACAGACTGACTTTCCCATCCACAGGAGGACCTGGGTTCAGTCCTCCGGTGTCCAGAGTCTGATCACGTAACCTAGGCTTAGCCTTTGGCTCTGGGAGAATGGCTGACCTGATTTGTCAGGGCAGAATTAGGCTTTCCAAGGGACTCAGTTGAGGACGTAGCCCTGGCGGACCATCCTATTCCCGGATTGTGGTGTGGGGGTCCTAGGAAGGTGTTGGTAGAATGATCGGACAGGCAGATTTCTCCCGCCCCGAGGGTCTTGCACAGGGCTAAATATCCCATTTGCATAGTGGGCGTCACCCAGAGGCCTGCAATGTGAAGAAGGAATCCCTTACCTAGAGGACTACCAGGGCAGACTACCGGGGATAGAAGTCTGAAGAAGCACCCTCGGGTTAGGTTTAGGCCGATGCACATGGGAGGCCCTACCGGCCCTTGCTGAGGGATCATCAAACTCCTGGTTCCCGCTTCAGGTGGGCGCTCCTTGGAGCTGTGTCCCAAGGGG
This sequence comes from Mustela nivalis, assembly GCF_964662115.1. Lineage (NCBI taxonomy): Eukaryota > Metazoa > Chordata > Mammalia > Carnivora > Mustelidae > Mustela > Mustela nivalis. The sequence continues at coordinate 1,787,130 of NW_028136524.1, forward strand.
TGCATGCAGATTTCACCTGTTCTACGGATTCAGCTCATTTCTAAAGGGCAAACGTTCCCATTGGCATCTATGGACATTGTGCGGTGCACCTCAGGGTTCCCGCATCTGCAGAGTTCATGGACCAGGCTACTGAGGACAGAAGCCTGAGCATGGGACAGGAGCTTTGCATCAGGATTACCGTGAAGGTTATTTCACAAGTGAATGCTGTTGGTAACACCTGGGTGAGTCAGTGGGTTAGGCCACTGCCTTCAGCTCAGGACATGATCCCAGAGTCCTGGGATGGAGCCCCACATCGGGCTGTCTCCTCAGCAGGGAGCCTTCTTTCCCTTCTCTGGGGGTGCAACACTGCCTACATCTTTTCGCTCCCTGCAAAATGAAAAAGTAAAATCTTGAAGCAATAAAAAAATAAATACATAAATAATAAATATATAAAAGAGAGGGCATGATTTCCTATTGGAATCTAGGTTATTTGTGCGGGGCAGCTCAGGGTTCCCCCATGGGGAGAGTTTGGGAACCAGGCCTTTGAGGACAGAAGACTGAGCACATGACTTGGGCTTCGCATTATGCTAAGGCTGAAGGTCATTGCTATAGAGTATGCTTTCCAGAACACCTGTGTACCTCATTGGATGTGACCTCTTGCCTCGGCCCAGGTCAAGATCCCAGGGAAGAGGAATCTAGTTTGACACGGGGCCCTCCCCACTGCAGGGAGCCTTATTCCCCCTTCCTTCAGACAAAAACACAGCCTACTTGTGATCTCAGTCTGTCCAACAAATAAATAAAATCATTATAAATAAATAAATAAATATATTCAGGCATGTTTTAGTTAGTGATCAAGTGCAATTCTGCAGTGTGGCTCAGGGTTCTTCCATCGGGAGATTTTGGGAACCAGGCCTCTGAGGTTGGAAGGCTGAGCAGCCGACCACGGCTTCATGTGAGGTATAGGGTTAGGGTTAGGGTTAGGGTTAGGGTTAGGGTTAGGGTTATGTTTAGGTGAGGGTTAGTAAGGGTTAGGGTTATGTCTTAGGAACAAGGCATGTCGGAACTGGCCACACAATACTGGCACACCAAGGGCTGAGTTGAGGGTGGGACTCAGCAGAACCTCAGGCGATGGAATTTTGGACGGGACAGGCCAAGAGGGTGGAATGCCCTCAGGGGAGCATGCTGGTTTCTATATATCTGAAGGTACTGGATAGCACAGAAGGAAAGGGTCAGTTTCTGCCTGAGAGGCTGAGTCCTTCCTACAGACTGACTTTCCCATCCACAGGAGGACCTGGGTTCAGTCCTCCGGTGTCCAGAGTCTGATCACGTAACCTAGGCTTAGGGTTTGGCTCTGGGAGAATGGCTGACCTGATTTGTCAGGGCAGAATTAGGCTTTCCACGGGACTCAGTTGAGGACGTAGCCCTGGCGGACCATCCTATTCCCGGATTGTGGTGTGGGGGTCCTAGGAAGGTGTTGGTAGACTGATCGGACAGGCAGATTTCTCCCGCCCCGAGGGTCTTGCACAGGGCTAAACTTCCCATTTGCCTAGTGGGCGGCACCCAGAGGCCTGCGATGTGAAAAGGAATCCCCTACATAGAGGGCTACCAGGGCAGACAACCGGGGATAGAAATCTGAAGAAGCACCCTCGGGTTAGGGTTAGGCCGATGCACATGGGAGGCCCTACCGGCCCTTGCTGAGGGATCATCAAACTCCTGGTTCCCGCTTCAGGTGGGCGCTCCTTGGAGCTGTGTCCCAAGGGGTGCATGCAGATTTCACCTGTTCTACGGATTCAGCTCATTTCTAAAGGGCAAACGTTCCCATTGGCATCTATGGACATTGTGCGGTGCACCTCAGGGTTCCCGCATCTGCAGAGTTCATGGACCAGGCTACTGAGGACAGAAGCCTGAGCATGGGACAGGGGCTTTGCATCAGGATTACCGTGAAGGTTATTTCACAAGTGAATGCTGTTGGTAACACCTGGGTGAGTCAGTGGGTTAGGCCACTGCCTTCAGCTCAGGACATGATCCCAGAGTCCTGGGATGGAGCCCCACATCGGGCTGTCTCCTCAGCAGGGAGCCTTCTTTCCCTTCTCTGGGGGTGCAACACTGCCTACATCTTTTCGCTCCCTGCAAAATGAAAAAGTAAAATCTTGAAGCAATAAAAAAATAAATACATAAATAATAAATATATAAAAGAGAGGGCATGATTTCCTATTGGAATCTAGGTCATTTATACGGGGCAACTCAGGGTTCCCCCATGGGGAGAGTTTGGGAACCAGGCCTTTGAGGACAGAAGACTGAGCACATGACTTGGGCTTCGCATTATGCTAAGGCTGAAGGTCATTGCTATAGGGTATGCTTTCCAGAACACCTGTGTACCTCATTGGATGTGACCTCTTGCCTCGGCCCAGGTCAAGATCCCAGGGAAGAGGAATCTAGTTTGACACGGGGCCCTCCCCACTGCAGGGAGCCTTATTCCCCCTTCCTTCAGACAAAAACACAGCCTACTTGTGATCTCAGTCTGTCCAACAAATAAATAAAATCATTATAAATAAATAAATAAATATATTCAGGCATGTTTTATATAGTGATCAAGTGCAATTCTGCAGTGTGGCTCAGGGTTCTTCCATCGGGAGATTTTGGGAACCAGGCCTCTGAGGTTGGAAGGCTGAGCAGCCGACCACGGCTTCATGTGAGGTATAGGTTTAGGGTTAGGGTTAGGGTTAGGGTTAGGGTTAGGGTTATGTTTAGGTGAGGGTTAGTAAGGGTTAGGGTTATGTCTTAGGAACAAGGCATGTCGGAACTGGCCACACAATACTGGCACACCAAGGGCTGAGTTGAGGGTGGGACTCAGCAGAACCTCAGGCGATGGAATTTTGGACGGGACAGGCCAAGAGGGTGGAATGCCCTCAGGGTAGCATGCTGGTTTCTATATATCTGAAGGTACTGGATAGCACAGAAGGAAAGGGTCAGTTTCTGCCTGAGAGGCTGAGTCCTTCCTACAGACTGACTTTCCCATCCACAGGAGGACCTGGGTTCAGTCCTCCGGTGTCCAGAGTCTGATCACGTAACCTAGGCTTAGGGTTTGGCTCTGGGAGAATGGCTGACCTGATTTGTCAGGGCAGAATTAGGCTTTCCAAGGGACTCAGTTGAGGACGTAGCCCTGGCGGACCATCCTATTCCCGGATTGTGGTGTGGGGGTCCTAGGAAGGTGTTGGTAGAATGATCGGACAGGCAGATTTCTCCCGCCCCGAGGGTCTTGCACAGGGCTAAACTTCCCATTTGCCTAGTGGGCGGCACCCAGAGGCCTGCGATGTGAAGAAGGAATCCCCTACCTAGAGGGCTACCAGGGCAGACAACCGGGAATAGAAGTCTGAAGAAGCACCCTCGGGTTAGGGTTAGGCCGATGCACATGGGGGCCCTACCTGCCCTTGCTGAGGGATCATCAAACTCCTGGTTCCCGTTTCAGGTGGGCGCTCCTTGGAGCTGTGTCCCAAGGGGTGCATGCAGATTTCACCTGTTCTACGGATTCAGCTCATTTCTAAAGGGCAAACGTTCCCATTGGCATCTATGGACATTGTGCGGTGCACCTCAGGGTTCCCGCATCTGCAGAGTTCATGGACCAAGCTACTGAGGACAGAAGCCTGAGCATGGGACACGGGCTTTGCATCAGGATTCCCGTGAAGGTTATTTCACAAGTGAATGCTGTTGGTAACACCTGGGTGAGTCAGTGGGTTAGGCCACTGCATTCAGCTCAGGACATGATCCCAGAGTCCTGGGATGGAGCCCCACATCGGGCTGTCTCCTCAGCAGGGAGCCTTCTTTCCCTTCTCTGGCGGTGCAACACTGCCTACATCTTTTCTCTCCCTGCAAAATGAAAAGTAAAATCTTGAAGCAATAAAAAAATAAATACATAAATAATAAATATATAAAAGAGAGGGCATGATTTCCTATTGGAATCTAGGTCATTTGTGCGGGGCAGCTCAGGGTTCCCCCATAGGGAGAGTTTGGGAACCATGCCTTTGAGGACAGAAGACTGAGCACATGACTTGGGCTTCGCATTATGCTAAGGCTGAAGGTCATTGCTATAGAGTATGCTTTCCAAAACACCTGTGTACCTCATTGGATGTGACCTCTTGCCTCGGCCCAGGTCAAGATCCCAGGGAAGAGGAATCTAGTTTGACACGGGGCCCTCCCCACTGCAGGGAGCCTTATTCCCCCTTCCTTCAGACAAAAACACAGCCTACTTGTGATCTCAGTCTGTCCAACAAATAAATAAAATCATTATAAAAAAATAAATAAATATATTCAGGCATGTTTTATATAGTGATCAAGTGCAATTCTGCAGTGTGGCTCAGGGTTCTTCCATCGGGAGATTTTGGGAACCAGGCCTCTGAGGTTGGAAGGCTGAGCAGCCGACCACGGCTTCATGTGAGGTATAGGGTTAGGGTTAGGGTTAGGGTTAGGGTTAGGGTTATGTTTAGGTGAGGGTTAGTAAGGGTTAGGGTTATGTCTTAGGAACAAGGCATGTCGGAACTGGCCACACAATACTGGCACACCAAGGGCTGAGTTGAGGGTGGGACTCAGCAGAACCTCAGGCGATGGAATTTTGGACGGGACAGGCCAAGAGGGTGGAATGCCCTCAGGGGAGCATGCTGGTTTCTATATATCTGAAGGTACTGGATAGCACAGAAGGAAAGGGTCAGTTTCTGCCTGAGAGGCTGAGTCCTTCCTACAGACTGACTTTCCCATCCACAGGAGGACGTGGGTTCAGTCCTCCGGTGTCCAGAGTCTGATCACGTAACCTAGGCTTAGCCTTTGGCTCTGGGAGAATGGCTGACCTGATTTGTCAGGGCAGAATTAGGCTTTCCACGGGACTCAGTTGAGGACGTAGCCCTGGCGAACCATCCTATTCCCGGATTGTGGTGTGGGGGTCCTAGGAAGGTGTTGGTAGAATGATCGGACAGGCAGATTTCTCCCGCCCTGAGGGTCTTGCACAGGGCTAAACTTCCCATTTGCCTAGTGGGCGGCACCCAGAGGCCTGCGATGTGAAGAAGGAATCCCCTACCTAGAGGGCTACCAGGGCAGACAACCGGGGATAGAAGTCTGAAGAAGCACCCTCGGGTTAGGGTTAGGCCGATGCACATGGGAGGCCCTACCGGCCCTTGCTGAGGGATCATCAAACTCCTGGTTCCCGCTTCAGGTGGGCGCTCCTTGGAGCTGTGTCCCAAGGGGTGCATGCAGATTTCACCTGTTCTACGGATTCAGCTCATTTCTAAAGGGCAAACGTTCCCATTGGCATCTATGGACATTGTGCGGTGCAGCTCAAGGTTCCCGCATCTGCAGAGTTCATGGACCAAGCTACTGAGGACAGAAGCCTGAGCATGGGACAGGGGCTTTGCATCAGGATTCCCGTGAAGGTTATTTCACAAGTGAATGCTGTTGGTAACACCTGGGTGAGTCAGTGGGTTAGGCCACTGCCTTCAGCTCAGGACATGATCCCAGAGTCCTGGGATGGAGCCCCACATCGGGCTGTCTCCTCAGCAGGGAGCCTTCTTTCCCTTCTCTGGGGGTGCAACACTGCCTACATCTTTTCGCTCCCTGCAAAATGAAAAAGTAAAATCTTGAAGCAATAAAAAAATAAATACATAAATAATAAATATATAAAAGAGAGGGCATGATTTCCTATTGGAATCTAGGTGATTTGTGCGGGGCAGCTCAGGGTTCCCCCATGGGGAGAGTTTGGGAACCAGGCCTTTGAGGACAGAAGACTGAGCACATGACTTGGGCTTCGCATTATGCTAAGGCTGAAGGTCATTGCTATAGGGTATGCTTTCCAGAACACCTGTGTACCTCATTGGATGTGACCTCTTGCCTCGGCCCAGGTCAAGATCCCAGGGAAGAGGAATCTAGTTTGACACGGGGCCCTCCCGACTGCAGGGAGCCTTATTCCCCCTTCCTTCAGACAAAAACACAGCCTACTTGTGATCTCAGTCTGTCCAACAAATAAATAAAATCATTATAAATAAATAAATAAATATATTTAGGCATGTTTTATATAGTGATCAAGTGCAATTCTGCAGTGTGGCTCAGGGTTCTTCCATCGGGAGATTTTGGGAACCAGGCCTCTGAGGTTGGAAGGCTGAGCAGACGACCACGGCTTCATGTGAGGTATAGGGTTAGGGTTAGGGTTAGGGTTAGGGTTAGGGTTAGGGTTAGGGTTAGGGTTATGTTTAGGTGAGGGTTAGTAAGGGTTAGGGTTATGTCTTAGGAACAAGGCATGTCGGAACTGGCCACACAATACTGGCACACCAAGGGCTGAGTTGAGGGTGGGACTCAGCAGAACCTCAGGCGATGGAATTTTGGACGGGACAGGCCAAGAGGGTGGAATGCCCTCAGGGGAGCATGCTGGTTTCTATATATCTGAAGGTACTGGATAGCACAGAAGGAAAGGGTCAGTTTCTGCCTGAGAGGCTGAGTCCTTCCTACAGACTGACTTTCCCATCCACAGGAGGACCTGGGTTCAGTCCTCCGGTGTCCAGAGTCTGATCACGTAACCTAGGCTTAGGGTTTGGCTCTGGGAGAATGGCTGACCTGATTTGTCAGGGCAGAATTAGGCTTTCCACGGGACTCAGTTGAGGACGTAGCCCTGGCGGACCAACCTATTCCCGGATTGTGGTGTGGGGGTCCTAGGAAGGTGTTGGTAGAATGATCGGACAGGCAGATTTCTCCTGCCCCGAGGGTCTTGCACAGGGCTAAACTTCCCATTTGCCTAGTGGGCGGCACCCAGAGGCCTGCGATGTGAAGAAGGAATCCCCTACCTAGAGGGCTACCAGGGCAGACAACCGGGGATAGAAGTCTGAAGAAGCACCCTCGGGTTAGGGTTAGGCCGATGCACATGGGAGGCCCTACCGGCCCTTGCTGAGGGATCATCAAACTCCTGGTTCCCGCTTCAGGTGGGCGCTCCTTGGAGCTGTGTCCCAAGGGGTGCATGCAGATTTCACCTGTTCTACGGATTCAGCTCATTTCTAAAGGGCAAACGTTCCCATTGGCATCTATGGACATTGTGCGGTGCACCTCAGGGTTCCCGCATCTGCAGAGTTCATGGACCAAGCTACTGAGGACAGAAGCCTGAGCATGGGACAGGGGCTTTGCATCAGGATTCCCGTGAAGGTTATTTCACAAGTGAATGCTGTTGGTAACACCTGGGTGAGTCAGTGGGTTAGGCCACTGCCTTCAGCTCAGGACATGATCCCAGAGTCCTGGGATGGAGCCCCACATTGGGCTGTCTCCTCAGCAGGGAGCCTTCTTTCCCTTCTCTGGGGGTGCAACACTGCCTACATCTTTTCGCTCCCTGCAAAATGAAAAAGTAAAATCTTGAAGCAATAAAAAAATAAATACATAAATAATAAATATATAAAAGAGAGGGCAAGATTTCCTATTGGAATCTAGGTCATTTGTGTGGGGCAGCTCAGGGTTCCCCCATAGGGAGAGTTTGGGAACCAGGCCTTTGAGGACAGAAGACTGAGCACATGACTTGGGCTTCGCATTATGCTAAGGCTGAAGGTCATTGCTATAGGGTATGCTTTCCAGAACACCTGTGTACCTCATTGGATGTGACCTCTTGCCTCGGCCCAGGTCAAGATCCCAGGGAAGAGGAATCTAGTTTGACACGGGGCCCTCCCGACTGCAGGGAGCCTTATTCCCCCTTCCTTCAGACAAAAACACAGCCTACTTGTGATCTCAGTCTGTCCAACAAATAAATAAAATCATTATAAATAAATAAATAAATATATTCAGGCATGTTTTATATAGTGATCAAGTGCAATTCTGCAGTGTGGCTCAGGGTTCTTCCATCGGGAGATTTTGGGAACCAGGCCTCTGAGGTTGGAAGGCTGAGCAGCCGACCACGGCTTCATGTGAGGTATAGGGTTAGGGTTAGGGTTAAGGTTAGGGTTAGGGTTAGGGTTAGGGTTAGGGTTAGGGTTAGGGTTATGTTTAGGTGAGGGTTAGTAAGGGTTAGGGTTATGTCTTAGGAACAAGGCATGTCGGAACTGGCCACACAATACTGGCACACCAAGTGCTGAGTTGAGGGTGGGACTCAGCAGAACCTCAGGCGATGGAATTTTGGACGGGACAGGCCAAGAGGGTGGAATGCCCTCAGGGGAGCATGCTGGTTTCTATATATCTGAAGGTACTGGATAGCACAGAAGGAAAGCGTCATTTTCTGCCTGAGAGGCTGAGTCCTTCCTACAGACTGACTTTCCCATCCACAGGAGGACCTGGGTTCAGTCCTCCGGTGTCCAGAGTCTGATCACGTTACCTAGGCTTAGGGTTTGGCTCTGGGAGAATGGCTGACCTGATTTGTCAGGGCAGAATTAGGCTTTCCAAGGGACTCAGTTGAGGATGTAGCCCTGGCGGACCATCCTATTCCCAGATTGTGGTGTGGGGGTCCTAGGAAGGTGTTGGTAGAATGATCGGACAGGCAGATTTCTCCCGCCCCGAGGGTCTTGCACAGGGCTAAACTTCCCATTTGCCTAGTGGGCGGCCCCCAGAGGCCTGCGATGTGAAGATGGAATCCCCTACCTAGAGGGCTACCAGGGCAGACAACCGGGGATAGAAGTCTGAAGAAGCACCCTCGGGTTAGGGTTAGGCCGATGCACATGGGAGGCCCTACCGGCCCTTGCTGAGGGATCATCAAACCCCTGGTTCCCGCTTCAGGTGGGCGCTCCTTGGAGCTGTGTCCCAAGGGGTGCATGCAGATTTCACCTGTTCTACGGATTCAGCTCATTTCTAAAGGGCAAACGTTCCAATTGGCATCTATGGACATTGTGCGGTGCACCTCAGGGTTCCCGCATCTGCAGAGTTCATGGACCAAGCTACTGAGGACAGAAGCCTGAGCATGGGACAGGGGCTTTGCATCAGGATTCCCGTGAAGGTTATTTCACAAGTGAATGCTGTTGGTAACACCTGGGTGAGTCAGTGGGTTAGGCCACTGCCTTCAGCTCAGGACATGATCCCAGAGTCCTGGGATGGAGCCCCACATCGGGCTGTCTCCTCAGCAGGGAGCCTTCTTTCCCTTCTCTGGGGGTGCAACACTGCCTACATCTTTTCGCCCCCTGCAAAATGAAAAAGTAAAATCTTGAAGCAATAAAAAAATAAATACATAAATAATAAATATATAAAAGAGAGGGCAAGATTTCCTATTGGAATCTAGGTCATTTGTGTGGGACAGCTCAGGGTTCCCCCATGGGGAGAGTTTGGGAACCAGGCCTTTGAGGACAGAAGACTGAGCACATGACTTGGGCTTCGCATTATGCTAAGGCTGAAGGTCATTGCTATAGGGTATGCTTTCCAGAACACCTGTGTACCTCATTGGATGTGACCTCTTGCCTCGGCCCAGGTCAAGATCCCAGGGAAGAGGAATCTAGTTTGACACGGGGCCCTCCCCACTGCAGGGAGCCTTATTCCCCCTTCCTTCAGACAAAAACACAGCCTACTTGTGATCTCAGTCTGTCCAACAAATAAATAAAATCATTATAAATAAATAAATAAATATATTCAGGCATGTTTTATATAGTGATCAAGTGCAATTCTGCAGTGTGGCTCAGGGTTCTTCCATCGGGAGATTTTGGGAACCAGGCCTCTGAGGTTGGAAGGCTGAGCAGCCGACCACGGCTTCATGTGAGGTATAGGGTTAGGGTTAGGGTTAGGGTTAGGGTTAGGGTTATGTTTAGGTGAGGGTTAGTAAGGGTTAGGGTTATGTCTTAGGAACAAGGCATGTCGGAACTGGCCACACAATACTGGCACACCAAGGGCTGAGTTGAGGGTGGGACTCAGCATAATCCTCAGGCGATGGAATTTTGGACGGGACAGGCCAAGAGGGTGGAATGCCCTCAGGGGAGCATGCTGGTTTCTATATATCTGAAGGTACTGGATAGCACAGAAGGAAAGGGTCATTTTCTGCCTGAGAGGCTGAGTCCTTCCTACAGACTGACTTTCCCATCCACAGGAGGACCTGGGTTCAGTCCTCCGGTGTCCAGAGTCAGATCACTTAACCTAGGCTTAGGGTTTGGCTCTGGGAGAATGGCTGACCTGATTTGTCAGGGCAGAATTAGGCTTTCCACGGGACTCAGTTGAGGACGTAGCCCTGGCGGACCATCCTATTCCCGGATTGTGGTGTGGGGGTCCTAGGAAGGTGTTGGTAGAATGATTGGACAGGCAGATTTCTCCCGCCCCGAGGGTCTTCCTCAGGGCTAAATTGGCCATTATCATAGTGGGCGGCACCCAGAGGCCTGCGATGTGAAGAAGGAATCCCCTACCTAGAGGGCTACCAGGGAAGGCAACCGGGGATAGAAGTCTGAAGAAGCACCCTCGGGTTAGGGTTAGGCCGATGCACATGGGAGGCCCTACCGGCCCTTGCTGAGGGATCATCAAACTCCTGGTTCCCGCTTCAGGTGGGCGCTCCTTGGAGCTGTGTCCCAAGGGGTGCATGCAGATTTCACCTGTTCTACGGATTCAGCTCATTTCTAAAGTTCAAACGTTCCTATTGGGATCTATGGACATTGTGCGGTGCACCTCAGGGTTCCCGCATCTGCAGAGTTCATGGACCAGGCTACTGAGGACAGAAGCCTGAGCATGGGACAGGGGCTTTGCATCAGGATTCCCGTGAAGGTTATTTCACAAGTGAATGCTGTTGGTAACACCTGGGTGAGTCAGTGGGTTAGGCCACTGCCTTCAGCTCAGGACATGATCCCAGAGTCCTGGGATGGAGCCCCTCATCGGGCTGTCTATTCAGCAGGGAGCCTTCTTTCCTTTTTCTGGGCGTGCAACACTGCCTACATCTTTTCGCTCCCTGCAAAGTGAAAAAGTAAAATCTTGAAGCAATAAATAAATAAATACCTAAATAATAAATATATAAAAGAGAGGGCATGATTTCCTATTGGAATCTAGGTGATTTGTGCGGGGCAGCTCAGGGTTCCCCCATTGGGAGAGTTTGGGAACCAGGCCTTTGAGGACAGAAGACTGAGCACATGACTTGGGCTTCGCATTATGCTAAGGCTGAAGGTCATTGCTACAGGGTTTGCTTTCCAGAACACCTGTGTACCTCATTGGATGTGACCTCTTGCCTCGGCCCAGGTCAAGATCCCAGGGAAGAGGAATCTAGTTTGACACCGGGCCCTCCACACTGCAGGGAGCCTTATTCCCCCTTCCTTCAGACAAAACCACAGCCTACTTGTGATCTCAGTCTGTCCAACAAATAAATAAAATCATTATAAAAAAATAAATAAATATATTCAGGCATGTTTTATATAGTGATCAAGTGCAATTCTGCAGTGTGGCTCACGGTTCTTCCATCAGGAGATTTTGGGAACCAGGCCTCTGAGGTTGGAAGCCTGAGCAGCCGACCACGGCTTCATGTGAGGTATAGGGTTAGGGTTAGGGTTAGGGTTAGTGTTAGGGTTAGGGTTATGTTTAGGTGAGGTTTAGAGTAATGGTTAGGGTTATGTCTTAGGAACAAGGCATGTCGGAACTGGCCACACAATACTGGCACACCAAGGGCTGAGTTGTGGGTGGGACTCAGCAGAATCCTCAGGCGATGGAATTTTGGACGGGACAGGCCAAGAGGGTGGAATGCCCTCAGGGGAGCATGCTGGTTTCTATATATCTGAAGGTACTGGATAGCACAGAAGGAAAGGGTCAGTTTCTGCCTGAGAGGCTGAGTCCTTCCTACAGACTGACTTTCCCATCCACAGGAGGACCTGGGTTCAGTCCTCCGGTGTCCAGAGTCAGATCACGTAACCTAGGCTTAGGGTTTGGCTCTGGGAGAATGGCTGACCTGATTTGTCAGGGCAGAATTAGGCTTTCCAAGGGACTCAGTTGAGGACGTAGCCCTGGCGGACCATCCTATTCCCGGATTGTGGTGTGGGGGTCCTAGGAAGGTGTTGGTAGAATGATCGGACAGGCAGATTTCTCCCGCCCCGAGGGTCTTGCACAGGGCTAAACTTCCCATTTGCCTAGTGGGCGGCACCCAGAGGCCTGCGATGTGAAGAAGGAATCCCCTACCTAGAGGGCTACCAGGGCAGACAACCGGGGATAGAAGTCTGAAGAAGCACCCTCGGGTTAGGGTTAGGCCGATGCACATGGGAGGCCCTACCGGCCCTTGCTGAGGGATCATCAAACTCCTGGTTCCCGCTTCAGGTGGGCGCTCCTTGGAGCTGTGTCCCAAGGGGTGCATGCAGATTTCACCTGTTCTACGGATTCAGCTCATTTCTAAAGTTCAAACGTTCCTATTGGGATCTATGGACATTGTGCGGTGCACCTCAGGGTTCCCGCATCTGCAGAGTTCATGGACCAGGCTACTGAGGACAGAAGCCTGAGCATGGGACAGGGGCTTTGCATCAGGATTCCCGTGAAGGTTATTTCACAAGTGAATGCTGTTGGTAACACCTGGGTGAGTCAGTGGGTTAGGCCACTGCCTTCAGCTCAGGACATGATCCCAGAGTCCTGGGATGGAGCCCCACATCGGGCTGTCTCCTCAGCAGGGAGCCTTCTTTCCCTTCTCTGGGGGTGCAACACTGCCTACATCTTTTCGTTCCCTGCAAAATGAAAAAGTAAAATCTTGAAGCAATAAAAAAATAAATATATAAATAATAAATATATAAAAGAGAGGGCATGATTTCCTATTGGAATCTAGGTCATTTGTGCGGGGCAGCACAGGGTTCCCCCATGGGGAGAGTTTTGGAACCAGGCCTTTGAGGACAGAACCTGAGCACATGACTTGGGCTTCGCATTATGCTAAGGCTGAAGGTCATTGCTATAGGGTATGCTTTCCAGAACACCTGTGTACCTCATTGGCTGTGACCTCTTGCCTCGGCCCAGGTCAAGATCC